>NC_138178.1:170793581-171393581 GCF_964165515.1 Mesoplodon bidens
CTGAAGTTTTTGGTCTCTTATTTCCCGCTATATCCCCCATGTCTAAAACATGGGATACAGTATAGGTGCCCAGTAAATAGTTGTATGACTGAGTGAATGAAATTTTCCACTTTGTTGTTTTGCTGTGGTTGTTACATACTTGGGCTAGAATTTTAAATTATACTGGTAGCATAAATAAGTATGAATTTAAGAAACCCCTTTTCTCCAGTTCTGTCATCTCTTAGGAGTTAACTCTTTTATTACTTTAAGAGTTTTTACACTGGAAGAATTAATATACTGTGTGTTTTTATTCATTATGTACACTTTGTGGTAAAAGGCACTTGTGAGATAGGTTTTGACCTGATAATTTTATAGATAGGCAATATTGATGGAAAACGGATCCCTACTTTAGAATAGCTTCTCCTGGGTGAGTTTAACTGCCTTTATTGAAGATGTTTCTATTTCTTGTAACAATTTCCTAATTGTATAGTTTATAGGCAAGCAATAAACAGCAAGATGTTTGAGGTGGACATGAAAATTGCTGCAATGCATGTAAGAAGAAAGCAACTCCATCAACTACTGCCTAGTCATGTGCTTCAGAAAAAGAAAAAGGTAAATTTAGAAAGTACTTAAAAAAGCATTACTAACGTAATGTTTTATGTATCCAGCCTATCAATATTTCAGAATTTAGGCTGAGTTAATAAGTCATATTTGAAATAGACCACAGCATTTTGAAAACCTATTACATGGAGAAATTCCATTATGTGAAACCTTGCTCCTAATCAGGTTTCTTGCACACACTTCCTTCAGACTTCAGATTAGTGGCAGTGCTTCATATCCTTATTTTATATATATATTTATATTCTCTTTTCAATATCTCTTATTGGTATCCATTTAATAGCCCACATCAGTATGTAATTTCCTTTCCTTTTAAAGGTAAAGAAAGTTAAATTAGGTAATATGTGGATCAAGTAAGTTGTGTGACTTTTTTTTTTTTTTTTTTTTTTTTTTTCTTTTTGCGGTATGTGGGCCTCTCACTGTTGTGGCCTCTCCCGTTGCGGAGCACAGGCTCCGGACGCGCAGGCCCAGCGGCCATGGCTCACGGGCCCAGCCGCTCCGCGGCATATGGGATCCTCCCGGACCGGGGCACGAACCCGTATCCCCTGCATCAGCAGGCGGACTCTCAACCACTGCGCCACCAGGGAGGCCCAGTTGTGTGACTTTTTAAATGAAAATCATTTTATTTTCATAAGGATTATACACATATATTATTTAAAAATTAAAAGTTATTGGATGTAAGATCACTGACAGTGGTAACCTGAAGTATGATGTTCTGGTGTTGATGCTTCCTGTTGTATAACTTATTAGCCATGGTTTTCTTATTTGGACTTTTAAATTTGAAATTGTATTGAAATTTTAGTGCAGAAATAACCATTATATTTTTACTTTAAGTGGTTTCAAAAGTGGCTTATTCTTTATAACTTAAAAAAAATTTATTCATTTTATTTATTTATTTTTGGCTGCATTGGGTCTTTGTTGCTCTGCACGGGCTTTCTCTAGTTGCGGTGAGCAGGGGCTGCTCTTCATTGCGGTGCACGGGCTTCTCATTGCTGTGGCTTTTCTTGTTGCAGAGCACGGGCTCTAGGAGCCTGGACTTCAGGAGTTGTGGCTCACGGGCTCTGGAGTGCAGGCTCAGTAGTTGTGGCGTATGGGCTTAGTTGCTCCGTGGCATGTGGGATCTTCCTGGACCAGGGCTTGAACCCGAAAAAGTGGCTTATTCTTAAAATGGAATACTTAGAGCAGTGAAAATACATGAGTTAGAGATACATATATGAATGTATTGGGTTAAAAAGTACAGATAAATATATATCATTTGATACTTTATATAAAGTTTACAATATATTTTTTAAGATAGAATATGAAATACAAGTATGCATTAGAGCATGAGAACTGCTGCATTCTGTGATGATGATTCATTATCTGGGGCTGGGATTGGGAAGAGAGGAATGAAGTTAATATAACTTCATAATGTTTTGTTTCTTAAAACATAGAATATATTATTATACAAAAGTAGCTAAATCAAGGGCAAGGATTTTGCAGTAGACTACCTGGTTCAGGTTCAGGTTCCATTGCATCCTAGCTGTGAGACTTGGGCAAGTTGTATTACAAATATCATGTTCTTGATTTGCCTTAAAATCACAGTTCTAATTTTACCTACCTCGTTATGTATTTTGTGAGGTTAAAATGAGCCAGTGCCTGTAAGAGGTAGTTTAGACGGGTGCCTGGCACATAACTGAAGGCTCACATTTGTTTTTGTTATTATCATTGTCCTCATTATTCATAACATGGGGGTAGAGGTACTTGTTTTTAATGTGTAAAATCCAATTTTTAAAAGCATATTTCATTTTTTAAAGTAACATATTACATTAAAGCCTTTATACAGATTAACTTGTTATTCTCTTCTCAACCTAATGGTTTCATGAGTTATCAGATAATCTAGAAAGTGACAAAAATGTGACATTTTTATTGAGCAATCTACTTTTTGTCATAAAGTAAACTTAACATACTTTTGTTAAGTAATTTTATTTATTTTTTAAAGTTTTTATTTTTTATTTTATTTTAAAAATAAATTTACATTTATTTATTTATTTATTGGCTGCATTGGGTCTTCGTTGCTGCACACGGGCTTTCCCTAGTTGCAGCAAGCAGGGACTACTCTTCATTGCAGTGTGCAGGCTTCTTATTGTGGTGGCTTCTCTTTGTTGTGGAGCATGGGCTCTAGGCTCGCGGGCTTCAGTAGTTATGACACGTGGGCTCAGAAGTTGTGACTCACGGGCTCTAGAATGCAGGCTCAGTAGTTGTGGCGCACGGGCTTAGTTGCTTCGCGGCATGTGGGATCTTCCCGGACCAGGGCTCGAACCCGTGTCTCCCGCATTGGCAGGCAGATTCTTAACCACTGCGCCACCAGGGAAGTCCCAGTTATTTTATTTTTAAAATAAAATGTCAGGTCCAATATTTGTCTTCTGATTGTCCCTTGGTGTTGCATTATTAATGGGTTTAAACAGCTGTACTTACATATATATTTACTACATACAAAAATAAACATTTTATGTGTTTTTAGAAGTGAATGTGCATAATTAGATTATGTTCTTTAACTTAGCCATTTTAGTGAAATAGAAATATTTTAATTAGGTTTTCCTGAACCTTTGATTCAGATTACCTTTTAAAACTCCTGTTTACATGGCAGTATTGATATTTGGAACAACTAGTGTATAGTTCAAGTAAATTTAATTTTTATTCTATTACTTAAGGTAGTATCTATCTAGATATAATCTTCTAGATTATAAAAAGTATCATTAGTGATAAAAAATTTATTGATTAGTCCAAAAATTATATGTATCAAATAGAGTTTAACTATAATCTCACTACCCAGTAATTGCTACTCTTAACATTTTAGTTTATTTCTATACAGACTGTTCAGTGCATAGATGTAACCACAGATGATGTGTATTTTTAAGAGGTTTTTAATGATACCTACCATTTTGTGACCTGCTTTTTTGGGTGCTTTCGATATTGTGACCATTTATCCAAGTTATATTATATTACAAATACTAAATGGCTGCTTAGTATTTCTTTGTATGACTACAGTATGATTACATCTGTCCTCTGTTTGAGGTCATTTAGATTATTTCCAAGTTTCCCCTAGTAAAATAGCACTTTCTTGTTTTTACAAGAAAACAATTGTCTAGGAATCTAGATCCATGGATCTTTTCTTTGCACTCTTATTAATAGTTTCCTTTTATTAACTGCTATTTGCAAAACACTGTACCAGTATAGAAGATGTGTATTCTATATTTAATGATAGAGTAACCTGTAGGTATTGTCTCTATTATAGAAGAAACAGAGTGATTCAAACACTTGCCCAGGGTCATGTACTATGAGATGAATTGGACCTAAGTCTGCATGCAAAGAATGTGTTTATTTCTCTGTAGTATGTTCTGTCTTTATTTGTCTTTTATTAGAAAGTTTGATAGAATATTTATGATTTTGTGGCAATGAAGTCTCTTGTGCCAAACTTGATATAGACACAGAGGCAAAGCAAAGCAGCTTGATGGTTATGTGTTCAGACCAACCAGTTAAAACCTTCACTGTTCACTGATCATCCCCAACAGTGGCCTGTTACTTCACAGGTTATTTTTTGATCACCTGGTCAGGCAGGTAACTGTGTGAAATGGAGTATAATTTACTTACTGAACAAATTTTTGTCTGGTGGAGAGTGAGAGTGGTAGCATTTTTGCATAGGAAAGATGCTTATTTTACAATATTAAGAAAACTGGTTTTACAGCTGACTTCATAGGCAAGAGGCATTCCTTTTTCTCCTCTCCCGTCTCCCAAATCTCATCTTCCCCATTTGATTAATATTGATTTATGTACACAGGTGGTGTCTCTGTAGTGCTAACTCAAAGATTTAGATTATCTTCTCATTTGGGGAATTGGAGTGTGGGTATACACATGCACGCACACACACACACACACATATAGGGTATGGGTTTTTATTAATAATGCAAATTATTTCCATTAAAATGTTTTTGTAGTTAAGTGAACACTTGAAACTAAAAGTGTTCTGAAAAAAATGCTGAAGAAATCAATTTGATGTTATAATAGCATTGATTACAAAAACGGAAACTTTGGCCAATTTAGAAATCAACTTTTATCCCATAGCCACCATTTATAGTTTTTTAGCTTTTGGTTTTTCCTGCACTGTGTAGCTGTTTTTGAGTGCTTTGATTTTAAAGAAGCAGGACCAACATTAGGATTTATATGTGGTCATTAAGTTTAGTTTTCAGAAAATTATTTTTGCTTTTATTCTAACAGGCTAGTTAACACTATTAAATGTATCATGTTAGAATCCTAAGTTGCACATAGAGCACTGGAAATCTCTTGCTTTTGAGAAACTCATACAAATAGCTAGGAGTGGCACTAAATTGTACCTACATGATAATTTCTTTAGAAATTATACATTTTTATCTTCATTGTAAAACAATTTGAAATCTATAAACAAAAAATTACTTCTAATCCGACTGGCCAGAGATACTCATTGTTACTATCGTGTTTTACCATTGACTTTTTTTCTAATATATATGTGAGTGTGTGTATGTATTAATAGTCCTCTGATGTAAGATACATGTGTTTTCATATTAAAGTGCTTTTCAATTTGCAGTGTACCTTACATTCAGTGTGTAGGTTTATTATAGCATTTTTTTTACTCGCTTTTTCTCCCACTGAAGAACTGTAGTTAAGTTGAGCATCCTTAGAAGTCAGGAGGTATGTGTGTCCCAACTCTTCACCTTTTATAGTCAGCATGACACTTCTGATTATCATAAATATATTGATGTGTGCTCTTTAGTGGAAATCATTTATCAGTGAAGTAAACGATGTTTATGTTTAAAAGGTCTAGATAAACTAAAGGTATATTTGATTAAATATTTTATGAATTGCAGCATTCAACAGAAGGTGTCAGGTTGACACCTGTGAACGACAGCAGCCTCGACTTGTCTATGGACAGCGACAACAGCATGTCTGTGCCTTCACCTACCAGTGCTATGAAGACCAGTCCATTGGGCAGTTCTGGCAGCTCTCAGGGGTAAGGGAAACGGGAAAGGAAGTGGAGTGGCTGTTTGAATAACCCCTCCAGTTTCATATGTTGAAATACCTACTGCCTATGGTGAACCGTATGGTGTGCTAAGGAGAACCAGACAAGAGGGACAAGATCACCTTTTTGTCCTGAGATGCTTATTACCTGTGTAGCAGGGGAAAAATATCTATGAAAAAATATTAGGGATCTTTTAAAGAAGGGGAGATTTATGTGGGCTGGTTTTCGTGGAAATTTCTTTTGAAGTATCTTTGTAGGAACATTTAAAGCAGCTAAACATTTTTATTTCAAAAGAAAAACATGGCTATGTTGGCAAAAATTAAAACACAAAAAGCCATATTTGTCTTTAACTTCCATAAATCTTTATAGTGTTATCATTGCAGGTTTATTTTTTAATGGATATACCACTGTATGTTCAAAGGGAGCTGTTTATTATAGATTCTGGTGGTACTGCTGTTATTTTAAATTGTGATGGTTATGCCCATCCCTTTGTTCAAAGAGTTGATACTTAAACCATGAACACTTTTATGAATGCATGTTAATTTTAATGTTTTGAAAAAAGCAGTTTTAAAAATTGGATTGTTAAAGTATAACCAATGGCAAAGATGAAGGTCGGGATGAATCTTTGGATTCGTATGAAGTAGAACATGCCGAGGTACAGTAGATGACGGATTTAGTTTTCTTCTCTTGGACTTTGAACGTGTGATGTGTTTTTAGACCAGTCATACATAACCTGAAGACGTTAGGCATCAACGTGGCCCCTAAATCTTGTAGTTTTAAAACAATTCTTCATTTGTACAGCATTAACTTCCAGATTTTTATTTTTAATGGTTTCATCATCTTTTTTTTGAGTGAAGAAGCAAAAATTTTAACAAGAATTTTGGGAGTTATATAAAAGCCTTTCTGTACTTTTGAGTTTGTGCACATGAATGTAAAATAGATGTGTATTTGCTCAACAAATACTGAGTATTTATTATGTACTAGCTGCTTTGCTATTGCAGGTTTTCTCCTGAATCTGTGGTTGTTCTCTGACCAGTTCTTCTTTTCTGTTTAATCGTTCGATGTTTGTGCCTTTCAGGGCTCTCTCGTTAGTCCTTTATGCCTTCTTTGTATTCTTGGGGGTGTGGTATCACCCACTCTCTTGACCTCATTTACTTCCATATACCAGTGAGCTCCAAAGCTCTGTGGAGCTTTGTGAATGTCATGTATGCACCAAAAATCTAAGTCCTCTAGTTTTGCCCACCTTTTCATGGCATCATCATTCAACAGTTGGAGTTGAATAAGCTGTAGTTGAAGGAGACTGAATAACCACAGAGGACTTTTCCCTTTTTTCTTTCAGGAGATAATAAAAATGAGATTATTTAGACGCTAATGTATAGGATTTATTTGAGACAGAAAAGTTGAATAGATAGGACAGTGAAGGAGGGGTGATTTGAGTTTCCTGAGATGACAGGAGTGAGTGGGATCCAGAACATTGAAGGAGGGGTTGGGTTTTGAGATCCTTTGTTGTGTATATGGGCCATTGGATGGGCTTTTAGCGTTTCATGAACCTTTACGTTTTGTATGCAGAAACTTATTTCTAATTCTCAGACCATTTTCTTCTTTACAGCTTTTGATCATATTTTCTTATACCCCAAATCATTTAAGTCAATTACCCCAAGTCAAATAAGAACAGATTTTTTTTAGCTGTTCTGTAAAATATGTTAGTCACTAGCCACATGTGGCAGTTTAAACTTAATTAATATTAAATGAAATTAAACATTCCATTTCCCACTAGTTCTGTTTCAAGTGTAGAGTAGCTACATCTGTATAGTGGCCACCATATTGGGTAGCATAGGTATAGGTCATAGTTATAGGAAGTTCTGTTGACTAGCACTGCTTTAGAGTGTTTCTGTGCTTTTGATTGTTGATTATATTTTATGAAATAAAGTTCGTTACTGATGTATATGTACGTATGAGAAGTAAAACTAAAGAATCATTTACTTTAGAGAATAGCTTCTGCACATACTACATTTTATTATTGAATTTTATACATCTCTCTTTGCTTTTTTCACTTTTTATTTTTTTCCCCATTTTTAGCAGAAACAGTCCTGCTCCAGCTGTAACAGCAGCATCTGTGACCAACATACAGGCTACTGAAGTTTCTGTGCCACAAGTAAATTCCAGTGAAAGCTCAGGGGGTAAGGAGATTGACAGATTTGAAAATACTTGCATTATATTTGGTTGTAGCCTTCATTTTGAAAGATGGCTTTGTTAGTTAAGTAGCTTGAATTCAGTTTTTTAATACCATTTTATTATTTACCTGTAAACTTTTGAATAAAATAAAAAAGCTTTACTGATGTTGATATGATTTAACTTTTATGTATTTATGTACTTACTACTTAGGTACATCGAGTGAAAGCATTCCTCAAACTGCCACACAACCAGCCATTTCATCACCACCAAAGCCTACGGTCTCCAGAGTTGTTTCTTCAACACGTCTGGTAAACCCACCACCAAGACCTTCAGGAAATGCAGCAACAAAGACACCTAATCCTATAGTAGGAGTCAAGAGGACATCCTCACCTCATAAAGAGGAGAGTCCCAAGAAAACCAAAACAGAAGAGGTATCTATATATTAGTTAGCCATGGGAATACCACCTTACCTGTTTTAAAATCCAGTGGAAGAAAACCTTTGTGAGCCCAAGTTGAGAGGCAGCATGGAGGAAAGCTTTTAGATTATTTTTAGGTAGTGCTTCAATGCCATAGTTCTTTTCACCCTTTTCTACTCTTTACAGTGTCTAACTCTTTCATAAAGCTGTGTTTCTTGTTTAAATTTCTATAACGTGTCTAGGCTGTAACACAACTTCGCATGGATTTACATCTCATCTTAATTTATTATTCTCTCATAACTGTATGTTTCATGTGTACCAATTCTTTGGTGGCCCCTTTGGACACAGTTTTTTGCTTCTTTGATCCAGGTGGTGTTTTGGAGCTTCTACACTGTACTTGGTATTAGGGGGTCACTGAATATGAGAGGTTCTCAGGGAATTCTTATTGAATGACTGACCATAAGCTGCGAAGTCAGATTAGTTTTGGTACCTTGAATGATTGTATCCTCCAGCCCTTTAGGAAATTTTCTAACAATACTTCCACTTTTTATAGTGGCTGGTTTACCTTGTCAAAGTCTCAGATAGTTTTAGGAAAACCATTAAAAGTGTACACTGATTTTGATGTTTGTCTTAAAATAGAAGTAGCCTTATGTCACACTTTCATTGTTCCCTGGAGTCACTCTCATTGTGTTTTTCTATTAATTAAACTTTCACCATTGTCCAAGAGATGATAGCCCAAAAAACACCAGTTTTGTTGTGATTTTTGGTTGATAATTTTTTATTTAGGAACTTATGCATTACATGAAAGTTTCTTTAGAATGGTGGAAAAAACTAGGTATTTTATGCAGTGTTTTGATTTTTAATAGTGAAAGATTATTGTCTTTGTAAGTAGTACTTCTAGCTTATTCTGAATCCTTTTGTTTTAGATTTTTTTGGAAACAGTCACTGTTAACTACACATGGATAATTTAATGAATTTTGTCACTTGATGATGCTAAATGAGAATGAAAAATGGGCATGGTATATCATATCTTACACCATGTATTCTGAAATCCATTTGTCTCTGTAATTATCTCTTAAGGCAGTGATTTTCAACCTCAGTTGTACATCAGAATTAGTTTTTCAGGGTTTGTTGTTTTGTTTTTGTTTTTTAAAATACAGATTTTAGGGCCTCCAGATACACTGAATCAGACTTTCCAGGCCTAGTAGTCTTTTATTAAAAGCCCCCGTTCTACATGATTGTGTTGTACAGCAACCTAAGAATGTAGTTTTGGTGTAATGCCACTTTCCGTTTATTGATACTTGTTGGGAGTTGTCAGCATTTCAGAATTCACATTTCTTTTCGCCTTAGTAAGGTATATGTAGGCCTGACTCTAGATACCTGTCATTCTGTTTCCTTAATGTTAAAGGCTTCATTCCTTACCATGTGAGAGTTCCAAAATGTATATCAGTACAATGCTTATAATTTCGTTTGCACTTACCTTGGTAGAAAACACTCATGTTTCATGTCTAGTTTAGAGAGGCAATAGGAATATAGGATTTTTAAACTTAGTACAGAAAAGTTTAAATATACACAAGAGAATCATTTCATGTACCCATGTACCCCTCATGCAATTTCAGGTATAGTGAATTCAGCCACTATACCCTTAATTATTTTTCCTTTCCATTTCCCCTGTACTTGCATTATTTAGATGCAAAATCCAGACTTCAGTCATATCATTTCCTTAATATTTTAAAAATCATGTATCTAAAAGATAATAATTACAAAGAGAAAAGTATAAACAAAGTAAACCCGCCTAAAAAAATGAACAATTCATTAATATCAAATATCTAGTCAGGGCTCAAACGTCCCTGATTATGTCATTGCTTTTTTTTTTTTTTTTTTTTTAATAGTTATTATTTGTTCAAATCTGTAAGTAAATTAAGATCCTTGATTCATGTTTCTTAAGTATCTTTAAAAACATAGGTTCATCACTCCCTGCGCCTTGCCCCCAGTAATTTTCTGTGCTATGTATTTTCTCACAGTTTGAGTCCTGCTTATGGCAGCTCCATGGAGTTGACTAACAAAAATAGCATTTTAAGATATGGAAGGGATCTTAGGATTTTAGGTTATCTCATAGACTAATCTCCTCCTTTCCCAGAAGAACTTGAGGTTCAATAGCTTTCCTGTTTATAAAGCTAATTAAAGTCAGAGCCAGGATTAGAACCCAGGCCTAAATCTCATGGTACTAAAGTTGAAGAAGATTATTACAAATATTCTGATTTTGAAGGTCTCCTAGTGGGTCGTTCATTCTCTGTTAATGAGTACTTGGTATTAGAAATTTTAGTAAACCAGAAAGAAACACTGGTCCTACTCAATTAATAATATACTAACATGTATACAGATAGGAGAGTTTCAGGTATTGTCAAGTACTTTAGTTCTACTTAATTTTTATCACATACTAAAGCTTTTCAAATACATACAGATGGTAGAAATGTAAAATTAAAATAGAAAAAAGTTTGCCTTGTCACCTGAATTATATGGCTAAATGATGCTATATGTATATATATATTTAAAGTCATGGACTATTTCAAACATGTACAAAGTTGTAATGAACAAGTTACATTTACATCACTTAGCTTTAATGGTTAACAACTCAAGGCCAGTCTTCTTTCATCTATAAATCTACTCCCTTTCCCATTGTTATGAAGCAAATCCCAGGCATGTCATTTCAACCATAAATATTTCAAAAACACATCTACAGTATATTATCACCGTATATATTTGTGTGTGATATATATATCGGTACATATACTGATCGGTGTATGTATACACCGATCAGTATATGTACCGATATTAATAATGGTTCCATAGTGTCACATATCCAGTCGGTATTGAAATTTGCCCAGTTGTAACTTACGTTACTATTTTTTAAGTTTGTATGTTTGCAGCATACAAATAAAGTTCTTATGGGAATTGGTTGATATTGGTGTTAAATCTTTTCTGCTCTGTAGGTTAGCCGTGGTTTCTATGTCTTGTTTTAAAGCCACATTTAAAATTAAGTTTTAGTTCTGCCTAGTAAAGAGAGCAGAGAAATTAGTGCCGAAATTGTTTTTCTTAAGAAAGTGATGTTTATTGCAAGTCACTGCAGGAATGGGAAAGTATAACCATTTTTGGTTTCCCATTCCCCCTCTTTACCAAAAAACTACGTTGTTTGTTTTAAATAACATTATAATAAGTCAAAAAAATAAGACCTGAGGAGAACATTTTTCAGACCTCCTTCAGGATGTTAATAAGACTTACTAAGCCAGGGGGATTCTGTGGTTAAGTTTAGGAAAGTTAAAGAGAAGATTCTTTCTAGAACTTCTCAGAACCTTTTATGTGCTAATGTGTGTGAATCTCCCAGAAAGGGGGTGATAGTATTCCAAGTTCCTAAGTTGTTTGATCAAGGAACTCTTTTTTTCCTCTTCCTTACAAAAAATATTTTATGAACTTAGTGGTTTGGGGAATATACTTCAGGTGGTGATGATCAACAATAACAGTTTTCCTCGTGTTCTTTTTTAAAATTTTGGTAGACACTGAAGCCAAATTGGTTAACATGACAAATAATTTTAAGTGAACCAGTAACCTATTTTAAGGACATACTTGATCGATCTTACAGGTTAATTATTTTTATACTTTAAAATTTTTATAAATTAAAGCATTGATTGGCAAATAATCTAAATTTTCATTTTAGAGAATAAAGCTTTTTTTTTTAAAAACAGGATGAAACAAGTGAAGATGCTAACTGTCTTGCTTTGAGTGGACATGATAAAACAGAAACAAAGGTATCCTAATTTAGCCTTGGAATCCATTCACAATTAAGAGTACAGAAGATGTGATAGAAATGTCTTTATAATATTGCACTGTATTTCGTTCTATAGGTTTTAGGTTTTCAATGTTGTTTTTAGAGAAGTGTTTGTCCCTTTTTAGTGTTAATGTATAGCACTGAAATTTAATTCCTCAAGTGTATGAGGTCCTACTAGATGCGGGGTTATCTGGTGGATGCTACATGGAATAGAGTGATGAGTGAGATGTTCCTGTTTTTAATGGAACTTATATTTATAAGTAGAGAAGATGAGGGGTAGCAGTGGTTAATCATGTTATCAGAGAAAAAGTAATTGAGGATGGTGGGGGTGGTGAGAGGCAAGACTGCAGAATTAGTAGCTTCATAGCTTCATAGAAGGAAGACATAGGATTTGGGGTAGTCCTTGAAGGATACATAGGATTTGGGGTAGGACAGGATGAGAAGTTCATCTCACTATTGGGGTGAGAGTGTGGTATGTTCAGAGAACCAGTTTTTGGCACACAGTTCTGGCTAGAAGCTGTGGCACAAGGGGCTTGAATCAAGGTAAATGGGGTGGGAAAGATTGGTTTAGCCAAAGTATTAGACTTTGAACGTCATTTTTTCAGAAACTGAAATGTACTGAAGACTTTTAACTTTTTTCTCCTTGTTGTAGAAAAACTGGAAATCTTTCTCCTTTCCCCAAATTATCCTGATTTCCATGATAGATATTTTAGCAAGTATTCTTTCGGTGTCTATAAATTTTGTGTGTGCATATATACCAGTGCGTTTTGCTTTCAAATCTTTATTCACTCTGTAAACCAAGAAAAATTGTTCATGCCATTGCATAATTGACAAATATTACTAATAGCTGCATAGAATGCTGTCTTAAGGCTGTTACCATATTTTATTCAACCAGTTCCCTGTTGTTAACAATTGTTTCTGTTAAAAAAGGAAGTTGCCCTTTTCTACTGTAATGTTGGCTGTACCTAAATACCTGCCATACACTTATGTTTATTTTATTAGGATAAATTAATGAAAGAGGAATTACTGGGACAAATAGATGCTTTTAGAACTTAATATGTATTGCTAAGTTGTGCTTCAGAGAGACTGCAGTCTTCCATTTCTAGTACACTGTTTACCCTTTTCAATTTCATAGGAGAAATTTGGTATTTCATTATTATTATATAGTTTTATAGAAATTCAAATTTTTGTATGTTTATTTTCATTTGTGTGTGTGTATATGTATTATTTGGGGACACTGCTTTAAAAAAGGTTAGAGCAGTGGAATGACAACAGTTCACCCTGTATTTTCTGATGATTCTTAGAGTAGAATCAGTGCATTGGTTATTGAGAAGGGCAAGAGAAACCAAAAGGAAGGAGGAATGTTTTAGAGACATTTTCTACTTTTAATTAAAGGCCTGGGAGCAGTTTTTGTGCTTCTGGGTAATTTTATTTAATAATACTGAATGGGTTTTATTTTTTTCACATAGCTAAAGCTGAGCTTGGGTTTATATTCTTGTTAATTATTGTCTGGGCAACGTTTTATAATATGCATGTATGTGTCTTTAATTAGTGCTTGTTTACAATGTCCAAGTTGGAGTTGGTTGGAAAGTCATGAGATATTTTGACCATGCCTTATAAGGTTTAAGTAGGCAAATAGAAATATATGTGTATCTGAAATGGTTAAGTAACCTACGAGGCTTTTTTTGATGATTAACCCTTTGATGCTGATAGATGATTTTGTAATGTAGTCACATCTTTCTCTTGATCCCTCCTGTCTTCCAATTTGTCTTTTTTATTAGCCACCAAACCCAGTTATGTTCTTTTATCCTTTTTTAAGTCTCTTTCCTCCCCCGTCCTCTTTGTCTCACAGGAACAACTTGATACAGAGACAAGTACAACTCAATCAGAAACCATTCAGACAGCGGCTTCCCTGTTGGCCTCTCAGGTACTAAGTGCAAAAAGCAAGGAGAATTTTATAAATCTTGTTAAGATTAGTGTTGTATAATGAATTAAAATGAGCATATACAGAAGTTTAATAAAGTTATCTTTGTGAAAGTAATTGCTAGCCTGCAAATGTATTTATTGTGTTCAGAGGTGGAGCACTGGATATGATGGAACCGTTCTTTTGCACTGCCAAGATGCTAACTCATCCCCTTACATATTATTTGATATTGCAAATCATTTAAATCCTCACTGCACAATGTGTAGTCTTCACGTAGAGGTTTTGTTTATAGGTCAGAGAGGGAAATTTAAATTAGAACTTAAAACCATTCTTCATGGATTTTTTAAAAAATACCTTTTAATTTTCAAGATGTGCTTCTGCCTCACTTTTCACCTCTGATTTTCAATTATTAATTTAGTGTAATCCATAGTTCTTTAAAATTATTTTTTCATTTGCCCTAGAAATTCTACTTGTGACAGTCCCTTGCATACAGTAGGCACCTGGACTCTTTTCATTGATTTGTGAACCTTCATTTTGTTTGTGAAATAATTGCTTTCTTCTTGAATCCTTTCAAATTGAATATACCCCAAAGTCTAGGTCAAACTCTGACATAAAGTAAATATTTTCTTTAAGTAGACATTAAACTGGTTAACCTCTACAAAATAACTGAGATGACAACTGCTGCCCGGTGATGCTGCTGAACTGATGATACAGTGATACTGTGCTGCTTTGTGGTTCAGAGTTATTTTAATGTGATCATTTTACAACGTGTTTTTGCTGGCTATTAACATTCATAGTCCCTAGTGATATAAATATTGTGACTACTTTCTGAAATGTCTTTTATTTTCATAGCCTTTACCTAATAAAAATTTTGTGGGGTGGAGGAACTCCCAACAACATTAGGAAGTGTTGTGTTTGATACTGATACATGGACAAACTTGTTTGTCAAACTTAAGTTCTGTGGTTATAATTGCATGCCTTTTGGTTTGCCACGTTAATCTCTAGGGAACTATTTTCATAGTTTGTCTTATTGACTTCATCGCCATCATGATTCGTACCCGTGGGTGTTTGCCTTTTAGATATTTTGATAAGGAATTAGAGTTTTCTTTCTAATGAAAAGATCCTTAGAGCCATTGAGAGAAAAAAAATCACCCAGTTATATAATATAAAAGGAATGATTATATTGATTTTAAAAGTTTTTAAAAAATACATCCCTATATTTGGTGACATAAGGGGCATATTTATTTCTGGGGAGGTGATTATAATATTCTGACTGTGTCTAACAGTGAATCCTTGTTTTGAGATAAACTTGAAATATTTACAGATGAAATGATAGGATCTCTGGGATTTGCTTCAGAATAATCTGTGAGTGAAGGTGGGAGGACTGTGGATTGGCTTTGATTTGACAGTTGATGAAGTTGGATAATGAATACATAGGCATTCATTATATAATGCTCTATTTTTGTGTATGTTTGGAATTTTCCATAATAAAACACTTAAAAATGCCATCTCTATGTTTTTGGATGTTAAAGAAGGCTTTGTTATTTAATTGTTTTTAACATAATAAGACCTCCCTAAACTTTGAATAATCAAATTATTGCTCAGTTGTATAGATTTAATTTTTAATTTACAGGGTCAGAAAATAATACATTCACTACTGTTAACTGTTACTGCTGCTCCTGTGTAAAAGGCGAACTTTAAGTATTCTCCCACATGGGGGTGCTCCAATGCCAGTTAATATTACAGCTGTTAGTGTTATTACAAGTAAACATAACTTAACATGAACTTAATAAGTATATTTTAGGTGATTGTTGGAGGAGTGTGTTTATTAAAGCTGTATTTGAAATTAGGTTTTGTATATTGCTAAAATATTACTAAAATACTGCTACTTATTTGAAAATTTCTACAAGTGTTAGAACAAACAGTTTCATAGTAATAGGCATGTTTATTTACACTCCATTTTGAATGCATTTTGGAGTGTTTTTCTTTACATTTTTAATAGTTAGGATAAGGTCCTATCCATTTTTTAGGAAGTAAAGCAGTGAGAAGTAAATCTCATTGTTAAGTTCTAGTACTTTGAACAATGTTGTGTTCTTTGCTTTTATTCTCAGAAAACATCCAGTACAGACCTTTCTGATATCCCTGCTCTCCCTGCAAATCCTATTCCTGTTATCAAGAATTCAATAAAACTGAGATTGAATCGGTAAAAACAACCTCAGGGGTCCATAAACAATATCTGCCAACTCAACCTGTTGTCTTCAAATGCTAAAAAAGGCGAATGGAGGGTACAAGACTAGACATGACTGAAAATGGATTTAGGTTTTTTTTGTGACCTCCCTTACTGGGCTAATCAGCACTTGATCGGAAGTCCAGGTTAGTATGTGAAGCCAGGAGTACTATTATTATTGTGTTAGCAACAGTTGCATTAACTATTTCAAAAAATTACTGCCTTTAAAAAAAAAAAAACCTCAAGCTATATTTGTATTCATAATTGACATCTGGACTGGGTTTATGTTTGCTGCATTGTTTGGAAAATTTGCAATACAAACTGGCGTAAGAATTCCTTATTGTGATGATGCACTTTTATGTATTTTTTTTTATTAGAAAGTAGAACTAATTTTAGATTTTCAGCTTGATGAATTTTCATTTTTTCCTGAAGAATTTCCTTTACCATTAGTCTTCAAATTGGATGCCATTGTGCAGTGGTGTACTGTTATACTTCAGAGAAAGGATAAGAGTACATCTAGTTCAATCCCTATGAGGTAGCTGTAACCTTTGAAAATGAATTGTCAACTCTAGGGTATATATTTGACATTGAAAGAATAATTAGGAGATACTTCGTTTTGATGGGGTCATGATTAAGAAATGCTATATTGGTTTTATTTATAGGATTGTTTAGAGTGCATACAAATCAGCGATCAGCCAACGAATATCTTTCTTTGAGCTTGTTAAAGCTCCATATTCTTTTGCCTTCAATATCTTGTCTTTGAAACAAAGGTTTCGCTCCCTCCCCGTTCTTTTTCTTCTCCCCTTTTTGCTTGTATGCATAAGGTAGGACTTCTTTCATAAAAAACAAAATGCCAGTATTTTCTTAAGCCATGGTGTGAAACCAGTGACCCTGTGGCCGCATGGCACAGAACACTAAATTTTGGTCCCATGGCTGAAATTGTAGGGTGACTAAAAATAATGCCTGTGAAACATGATATCTATCTTGGACGGCCATTTGATCTCTAAATATGAGGAATTTTGTACACTCCACAGAACTCCTGACTATAGTAAAGTTGATTTTCAATTTTAAACGTGTGGACAAAAAGGCATTTTCTCCAAGAATTTTAAACACATTTTTATTTTTAAATGGTTGACCAAAATTTGTCAGTAAATTTTACATGTAGACACATTTAAACATCATTTCTAGCAAGCACTTGACATCTAGTCAGCTCTCCTTTTTTTGTTTTGTTTTATCCTATCAATAAGTAATTCTACATAAGTAAGCAGCAGAGCATTCATCTTTACAGAATATGAGGGATGCCAGATGTTGATAAGCTTAGTTATTCTTTCTTAATCTGGACAAAGCAAACCTAACAGGTTTTTCTGATGAGCATGTTTTATGAATCCTCCATTGTGCTCCACCCTATCACGTGCATTTTTCATGTTAAACTGCAATTACTTAAACTCTTCCCCTATCCTTCTAAATTAATTTTCCGAAGTTGGAGTGTAGTCTTTTCCCCCTTAGGCTATGCATTAATTGAGGCTTTCTTTTCACCATACTTTGTAATGTCTAGTATACAGTATTTCTACTTCCCACATCTTTGCTCTGCACAGTCACCTTGCCCTTCCTCCTACCACCTAAGAAGAAAAGATGGTCAGACTAACAGGTAAAGTCTACAAGGTGTCTGTGTGTTCTGTGTAGCTTCAGAGTTAGATTGAAATTGCCAGGCACAGATTTATTAGTCTTGTCATTTTGTTTACACATTGGGGAAAAAGAATTCAGTTTATTAAATGTTTCATGTAACTGCACCCAAGTTTTGCCAAGCTGGGAACTTGGACCTTTTCTGTGTAGTGACTTTTTAATTCTAGTTTTCATAACTTGGAGATCAGACTGTTGCTTTCGCATGATGTACGTAGTGTCTCATGACTGGAGTTTGCTTTGTTTTATAGTATCTGTACTCCTTGTATTTTTCAAGAGCTATTTTGTAAACAGATGATGTATTTCTCCATTGAAAACACAATAAAAAAAAAAAACAGCACAATCCCACAGTTGGCTGGTTTCTTTTGACTGTTCTTTGTTTTTTTCAGTGATATTATTATTTCTACTTGTAAGTTATAGCTCTAAGTGAAGATTTGCCAAAGAATTTACTTTGGTTACATTTAGAAAAGATCTATATCTGGTTAATTGTGCTGTTAGCAGCAGCCTAGTGTTAATTGATATCTCACATAATCAGGTATTTGTTTTTCATATAGTTGATCATTAGGGAGGAAAACATGAATGTAGTACTTAATAATTAACTTTTAACTCACCCACCGTCCAAAATATTTATTCTGTTTATATAGACACTGTATCTTTTCTTTGTATTTATTCCATGCATGTAGACAGTGTACTGTTGATGTGCTTCCTTTTCAGAGCTGGTGGTTTTCAAAGCAGTTGGTGCTTTATCTCCAATGTCAGCAGGTGGCACTGTTGTTTTTCAGTGAATTTAGGATCCTGTTTCTCATTTTACTAAACGCAAATCAGATTCTACATTTCTTAAACCCTTAAATGGTCAACATACTTAACTGTGGGTTAGGAGGGTTAGGAATGAACTGCTCTGTATGCATGTGATGGCCAGCTTTTGAGTATGGTTATCTTAAATGCTTTGAATGGAGGGATGGACCTCCTTATGCTAGGTTATTTCAAGGGACATGCAATTGTGCATATTTTCATTCCTGAAATTCCAAATTCTAATACCTTTACTATATGTAAAAATATATGACTGCAGTGTAGAATAACCTTTTATTAAAATAACATTTAACTTGGGACTATTCAGTAAAAGGGAAAATATTGCAAAAATTACCCTTGGTGCCATTGTTAACACCTACAGAGTAGAGCTTGCCATACTTCCTCTACTCTGACAGACACCTCAACATGGGAATGAATATCACAACTTTCTGAGTTTTATCACCCACATAGACTTTTGGCATTTCATGGATCTTGCTGAATTAGTAAAATGATAATTGAAAGTTGTGTTTGGTGGCTTTGGGTATATTCTGGAATAAAGTTTGTATTTTCCTAATGAACACCTCTTTTTTTCTCCACACAGAAAAATGTTTTAGAGCTCTGCATAGTATTAATTCTGGCTGCACTCAAGGTGGCAATAAATGATCAGCAGCTGCAAGTAGTAATTGATACATGAAAGGATAAATCATTAATACACACGAACTTGTAGACCAAGCCCCGGAAATATTAACTGTTAGTGCACTTCAGTGCATTTAAACAAAAAGATAAACTGTTTACCTAAAAAGGCATTGAACAATCCTTTGGTTATACTTTTGCCTATTTTAATTCTAATAAAAGAATAGAGTACAAGGAAAATTAGTTGCCTTTAGGCCTGAATTGTATGTTTTTGCTTTTTTTTTTTTTTTTTTTAATTCTCCACTCTGTTTCTTTTCTGTTAGCTTTTCTTCAAACCAAACTCACAAATGGATGCTGTCTCAGTGCAGACCTGAACTTGGCAAGTGAAATACTAAGTGTGTTCTATAATAAACATGACCTTCAGTCATAGAGAGAGAAGTGGTCTGTTTAATTCTGTGTGATGTCTGTTTCTCATTTGTAGAATCAGTTTATTCATCCTTTCTCTGTACTCATCAGTTTAAAAATTCTTGTGACATTTTATATAGCTTTATTGGCACCAAAAAGATGGCATCAGTATTTCTGAGCCATGTATTTTGGAAGTGATTGTATGTACTTAATTCTAGAAGTGATTTCATATACTTGGGAAGTCATTTAAACTTCTGCTTTTCTTCCTTAGAGACATGCTTTTGTCTTAATGTTCTGGGAACATCATTGCAGCTGATCAAACCGTAAACATATTTGTGGCAAAGGGTGGAACTTTAAGTGCATTGTTCCTTTCCTCACCGCCCCCCGCCCCCGCCACCGATTCACAGGACTTTCCCTGAAAGGGTAGAATTGAGGCTGTGCTCAAGTTCACATTTCAGAAAGCTCACATTTGTTTCGTGAAGGGTTGTGACTGTAATTGTACTTTATTCTCCAGTTATCATCTTTTTAAATACTTCACGTTTTCAGGTAGCTAAAAATCATATCTACAAAGGGCACAGTATTGTTTAGGGTTTATAGAGTTTAACCACCTAATTTTTAAAATGTTAATGTTGAAAATATTCTTACTTTAACATAATGTAAATAAGACACTTTTTTTCTGTTTTGGGTATCTTTAAATTTCACTAGTAGGTGAAATGAAGGACAGAACAGTCTGTGTGTGTGCTCCAATCAAAGCTTTATATTTTTTGCTATGATATTTATAAGGTACAGGATAATGCCTTTAATCAAAAACAGTCTCCTCCTTGCCCTCCAGCTTAGAGTTCTTGTTTATGTGTTGTTTTTGTTTTTTAGTGGGGAGAATAGATTTATGCTAAACCCTCCACAGTCCATCTTATGGGTCCCAGCATTGACCAGGGAAAGCCTAAGGGTGTGTCGGTTTTGTTTCACATTGTAGAATAAATAGGTCTAGAAGCCCCAGAGCTGATTGACCCTGGCCTTCAACTTAACACTACCACTTTGATCTTAGCAGGTCCTTTTCCACCTGAGCACAGACATCACAGCCCTAAGACAGTCTACCTAAGACACACTACAGCAAAATGCATTATTTAGAACAGTGTCAATTTAGTTGTATAGTATCAGAATCTTTAAAAACATAAAAATTTGTTTTACTTACAGATACGGAATATTTTTCAAACAATCGCATCAATAGATTGAAATACAAAACAGATTAAAGGGAAACCCATTAAAGGTAAATTCTGCCCTATGGTAGGTTTAAGTCTTGGGCTGAGTGTAATGTAATTAACAGTTACAATGATAAAGTATCACTCTAAGTACCGTGCATCTCAGTATTTGGAACTATCTAGACAGTATACTCAGTTTTTACTTGGATGTTTTAAATTTCATATTAGTCATGTGATTATGACCCAGTTAAAAAATATTTAAGTCTCTTACAAATTCTCTGCAAGCTTTTTAGAAGCGTTTCCTTTCATTAATTTGTAAGATGCTATTTTTTGACCAACAGATTTCAATCTGAAAGTATGTATTTTGAATAATTCAAAAATTTCAGTTTTATGGGTTTCAGGTCATTGCAGACATTTATCTCAGCCTTGTATGTTTTCTAATGTCATATAGCCCTTAAAGATATTTTCAGGGGATATGATACATTTTATGGAAATGCAAAATAATACAGTCATCTCTGGAGAGTAAAATGATCTTGTGCCACTGCTGTGCCCCTCTTCAATTGCCACGCACACACACGTGTGAATATTTGGGTTCTTTTCAGATTTTAGGCGTAAGAAAGTGGGTAGATGCATTTTAGTATAAGAATGTAAAATATCCCAGCCTTGTGCTTGTTCCTCGTGGAGGCTGTCTCTCCCTCGGCAGAACAACCGCTACACGCTTTCACACTGTGTGGGACCTGGCGCTGTGCGCTTTCCAGAAGTCTGGCATGAAAATTGCTCCTTGTTTGCGTTTTCTGACTGCAGCGGAGCTGTTAATAAAGAGATTGATGATAAAGTTGTGGAAAGGAGACAGTCAGGCAGACCTGCTCCCCGTGAGTGACAGAGGGCACGATCTGCCTTCACAGCCGAGAGAGCCGCCCCCAGCAGAGAGCCGGCCGTGCCTGGACCCTGTGCCAGGACTGTTAGAAGGAGCGCCAGTGTACTGCTAGGCCGCTACAGCTCTGTAATGTAAGCTTGGTCTCACATTTCCGTTTTTGTCTAGTTTTTGGAACGCTCAGGACAAATACATTTGCGAGTAGGACACATTTCCCAACTGTAAAATAATTATTTTTGCAGATTCTTAAAAGCACTCATAATTCATTCTGATTTGGTTTAGTAAAGTTAAGTTTTATTTAGAAAATATTACAGTTCTTATAGAAAGCCTAAGTTGAGCGCTCTCCTTAGAGTCTTACGGGAGTCAAGTCTGACGGCCTCGAGAATAAGCATTGGCTGCAGTAAGTACTGGTTATGGGGTGTTACGTGTCTTGGTCATAATGATTATCACTGTATGTATTTTTCATCTATCACTGCTGGTAAGCTTGGGTGACTGGCATTCGGTTAAGCTGTTCTCTGTTTTGTGTGGTCTCCCTGATAGTCCACAAGAATTTTTGGCAGTCTCTAATAAACACTGCTTTAAAGATGGAGATTCTGCCTATGATTTTTTTAAACCATTCTAGGTTACATGTATTCTACTTTATTTTTCTTGAATATGAGACTATCTTGGACAGCTTTCTCTTTTAAGGAAACTACTGTATTATTGTGGCCTTTGTCTTGTTAAATAAATGACCCAAATGTGGACACTTTAGTTTCTTGACAATGAAAATTTTTGAAAAAGTTAATTTTGCAAGTATGGTCTTTGCCTCTGCAAACATGGTTGGATTGGAAGTATGTGTATCTACCATAAGGCTTAAAATTTTTAAAAAACATGTTCATAAAATCTCAGAAGGAACCTAATGAGACATCTAGTTCATTGTATCTGTGACAGGCTTATCCATCTCTGTTGATGGGGGAGTCCGTATTTCATCATTTCCGTTGCTGCACAGTGTTTAACATTTCAGATCGGGCTCATTGTGATTTCCTTGATCTTCAGTAATCTCACCGTTACCTTTAGAAGCAGATTCTGACCAATCCGTACTTCCTTTAACATGAGACTTTCACCCTGAACACTCACTGGCCTTAAAGTTTTGACAATTTCAGTTCTTCGTTGGGTTAGCCAAAATGGTCTCTGGCAATTTGTGCTTTGATCCAAGGTAGGATTTAGGGAATCTAACTTTGGAAAGAGGTTGAATATTTGAGATTCTGTTAAAGTTTAAACTTTGTGTCAGATCAACCTGATGCTGGATTTTGTTTGTAAATAATTATTTCAGCCAAATACTGTCACCAGTTAACAAAAAGCCCAGGCCTTTAGGAAGTACTAATCCTATCCTGTCCACCAGAGCCTGGTGACCCTGTGCAAGTTGTTTAAAGCTTTCCTTTCAGTTTCTGAGTAAGACATAACTCTTTATGTCTTTTATTTCTTTTTGGAATTCAATGTGGATTAACAAGTAAATAACATGTTTAGGGAATCACAGATTTTTAATTGTTTTGTTAAACCGAATTTAAATTTGTTAGAGGGCAGGCACAAAGGCCAGTTGTAGACGGCAAAGGAGTATCTGGAAAACCACCCCTCCTAACTCCCAAAGCTGTTTTCCTGACGTGAAATTTGGGCAGGACCAAAGTAAGGAGAAAAAGTTGAGTCAGGTAAAGCCCTTTTCCTTTTCTTTTTTTCGATTGATGTGGGGTGGGGGCAGAGTGGCCTCTTCATTGGAAAGCTTTCCTCTGCCTCGGTGCCAAGAGAAATGCAGCGCACAGCTTCAGAGGACACAGAGCATGCCTGCCTGCTCCTGGCTGAGGGTTCAAACACAGCAAATGGACCTGGGAAACATTTCTGACAGTAAATGGTGTCAAAGTAGGAGGTCTAATTGTTAGAGCCACCTATGACATAGCAAATGGCGCCACCATTTACAGATGAGGAGAACAGGCTTAGTTTGTGACACACCATGCCCGTGGTCAGTCAGTTGGGATTCGAACCTGCTTTATTCTAAGGACTTAATCCTGAAACATGACCTCGTGTTTTCCCACTCGGCAATGTTGCTTTTTAGTGTATTTCTTTGGATATCATTGGGGAAGGCCAGGGTTATTAGCTCTTTTTTTGCACAGGCTTCTAGTTTCAGAACAGCTCAAATGCATTTCTGCTCTTTGGATGCCCCTGCAGCTGGCCTACTGAAGTTGAGAGGGATGGAAATCTGCAAAGACAGGCGATGCAAAGGCAGGCTGCAGTGGGAGATGAACTTCAAAGACTCTAGAGGAAATGAATGTGTGTTTATTAGTGCTGGGGAGGTTCAGGCTCTGGCTAGTTTGGGTGAACTGATCCATTCACACCCAAATCTCAACAATTGGTTTGTCTAAAATTAGGACTTTTTAAAAAAATTAATTTTCCATATTAAGATGATTTCTTATAAATATTTTTCTTTTATAGCCAATTAAGACAGAATAGTACCTACAAGAAGTGCTAAAAATTTTTAAACTGCTCCAGAGTAGAATAAAAACATCAACAGTGACCTTAGAGCTTGCTCAGGAGGTGCTGTAACTACTGTATCATGTCTGAAGATACTCATTTGATAAGTTGTTATTAAAAACATAAAAATAAGGCAGACGTGCCGCTAGAGGAATTAAATAAAAACCACACTTAATGTTAAAAAAAAAGAGGTAAATAGACAAATTGGTATCTGAAAACAAATTTTTTGTAGGGAGGGCTTTGTCCCTTATATTGTATATAAAATGCCATGAGTGTTATTCGTATTATTTACAATGTGGATTGTGGGTGAATATGTCATTTGGCAAATTCGTTATTAGGTGAATTGATTTTAGGCACATTTGATGCTATCTAGAATTTGTTGATTTTTTTCTGGTTATAATAGGAATACATATTCACTGTAATACTTGAAAAATGCAAAAAACTATAAAGAAGAAAATAAAAATTATCCATAATCCTGCCTCTTAGTTTTTAAGATCTCTTCGTGTATGTTGTCTCTCGTGCCCTTTTTGATTTTTTTTAACGCGATACTAGCTAAGCAATTTTATATCATAAGCATTTTCCCTACACATTGTCATGGCTGTTGAGTAGGTGTAGTGAAGAACCCAAGAATACCTTGTGTCCTAATGAACCACCCTTTGGAGTGTGGCCTTGGAGAAGCGTGGTGGTGTCTGGACCCAGGAGGGGTAGATGAGAGGGGAACAGGCTGTGTGGTGGTCAAAGACTCCCTGAAATACTTTTTAAAAAAAATAAATTTATGTATGTATGTATGTTTGGCTGCGTTGGGTCTTTGTTGCTGCGTGCAGGCTTTCTCTAGTCGCGGCGAGCGGGGGCTACTCTTCGTTGTGGAGCGCGGGCTTCTCGTTGCGGCGTCTTCTCTTGTGGAGCACGGGCTCTAGGCATGTGGGCTCAGTAGTTGTGGCTCGTGGGTTCTAGAGCACAGGCTCAGTAGTCGTGGCGCACGGGCTTAGTTGCTCCGCGGCATGTGGGGTCTTCCCAGACCAGGGCTGGAACCCATGTCCCCTGCATTGGCAGGCGGACTCTTAACCACTGCGCCTCCAGGGAAGTCCTCCCTGAAATTCTTAGGGAGAGGATAGAATTCTGGTGGTTTGCTGTGGTGATTGGCTTTATGTGGAAATGAACACCTCATCAGATGGTTAGAACGAACAAGTTCAGAAAGTCTTAATTTAGCCAGGTCTTTCCCCCCCACGATTCTACCCACTCTTATTTTTATGGTGCGGTAGTGGAATTCTGATGGATACTGTTCTGCCTCAGAGTGTTCATTCACTTAACAAATGGTCACTGATCCTACCTGCCAGGTGCTGTCGCAGTGAGAGCGAATCAGGCAAGTGGGGCACGGGAGCTGAGACTGAGTGTTAGTAGCATTGTGCTGGGCACTTGGTGTCACCACCCTTAGCCGCAGTGTCAACTCTATGTGGTAGTTAACAAGCCGTGGAATCAGTAATGGGTTGAACCTGTCTGTTTCCAAAGCCCAGTCCCTTTCTGCTTTGAGACACTGGCTCATTCATTAACAGTTGTGTAGAGGCCCTGGGTGTCCACGGTCAATGCAACTGGCAATAGCCGCCGTCCTTAGGAAAGCTTATAGTTCACAGGGAGTAAGGATGTCCCACACAACAACTGAATTACAGATCACTAGGAGGCTCTGAAGCAAACGAACCCAGTGCTTCCAAAACGGCCGGGGCTCTCTTTTATAGCAGACGAGCTCCCAGCGAGGCAGCGGCCGCCAGGTGCACAGTGAGGGGGGGGCAACGCTCTCCTGAAGCACCAAGGAGTTTGGTGACTTCAGTGGAACAGGAAGGTGCCAGGGTTCGTGAAGTTGGATGCACAGGAGCTGGGGCTGAGAGAGAAGTGCCCAGATGTGTCACGGAATGATACCAGGGGGCCAGGAGGGGTTGGCGGGGGCAGGGGACAGCATTCCAGGCGGAGGCACAGACGGGAAGGCACGGCGGGGTTAGTGTGTGGCATGGCTGGGAAGCAGTCATGGTAGGGTAACCAGAAAGAGATGTCGCACCTCTGGTGTGAACGTGACCATGACATGGTCCAAGCTCTTGGTGGGCTACAGTGGGGATGGGTGGGGCGGGGGGCGGTGCATGGAGCACAAACCGAATGAAAAAGGCGGGGTTCAGTCCCTCTCAACCTTGCACCAGACCCTGCTTCCAGACCACTCGCTCTGTGCTTGCGTTGTGCTTAGGGTCAGCGGGAGGCCAGGAGAAAGCGTCCTTTGCCAGTGCCCAGCCCGCACTGGGACATCTCGGACCCTCTCGCTGTCATGCCCTTGCCCTTGCTCCTCATTTCGTTCCAGATCCAGGTTGGAGCCCTTCATCTCGCTCTTGTTCACCCATAGTCTGTGACAACTACTTAGTACTCTCAGGTTTCCCCTGCCCTCTCTTCCTCCCTGATCTGGGGGTTTGGGGACAGACCACCGTTGCCTGTAAGATGGAATAACACCAGCCTTTCTGAGTGCCAGGCTCGCAGTAGGTGCTCTGGGGACCCCACCTCATGCGATCCTTCCAGCCCCATGAAGGAGATCGTCCAAATCCCGTGGTCCTGACTGAAAACGTGGTTCGTTCCGTGCACCGGGGCTCAGCACGGAGCCATGGCACCTGCAGCTGGACACTGGTTCGTTCCATGCGCTGGGTCACCCCCACCAGCGCGGCCACCCTGCCCCTTGCCTTGGCCACTTGGCTACGACACCCAGGTCTGTGCTAGTAGCGCTTCTCTCATGGCTGCTGTGGTCCCTGAAGCAAGTTCACGGGGCTTGAGGTACGTCACCGAGGCCAGCCGAGGCCGTGAGCAGTGTGCCCTTTCCCTTCCCTTCCGACACTTGTGTGGGTGCCGTGATGGGACCTAGGAAGACAGGGACCCACGTCTCTGCAGGGTCCTCCCCCGGAAAGCCTTTTAGTCCCTGACATCCGTCACTGGGGGGGCTCAGCTTTGCTAAGCCGAATATCTGTGAGTCTTCATTAAGGCTAGAAACAGCTCTGCGTACGTTCCTTGATAACGCAGCCACCCCTACTTGCCTTCACTGCCACCTCCCAGCCACAACCCACGGCCGGGTGCGGCCCGGGATCGCTGCTTCCCCACCCCCCCACCTTCCTGCTGCGCTGCCGGCTGACCTCAGGGCTCCAGCGCCCATCCACCCAGCAGTCAGCGGTCAAGGCTGGATCGCTCTCGGTGCCCCCAAGTCGTGGAGGGGAGGTGGGAGGCATTGCTCTAACCACTGACGGGAGATGGCACAGTTTGACCAAAGGGCACCCCAGTCCCAAGGCACCTTGTGACCCAAGTGGGAGACACTGGAGAAGACAGCCCAACAGGATCTGGGGCAGTGCCATCCTGACGCGGCTGTCTGTCTGCTGCTACTAATTACAGCCTCCACTGAAGGCTGGAGGGGAGGGTGGTAGCCAGCGATAAACATCTCTCAGCTGGGAGGGGAGATCTGAGGGTGGGGGGCGCCGAGGGGGAGGCAGGGAGAGGAGAACTGAGGACAGATCTTTGGGGACCTTTGCTAGAAAGAGGCCAGGGGCGTGTGGCTGGCCCGAGGCGTGACGCACACCTCATGGCCCCTGCTGCTTGACCCCTGGACAGCCTCGCCCTGAACCTTGGTTCCAAAACCCAAGCCATTCCGCAGCACAGCTTGAGGCCCCGACCCGCATCTCTGACTGGGGACCTGAGGACCTGGGTGTGTGAGCAGCTCCCCAGGGGTCTGTGAGGCTTTTCTGGAGCAGCCCGGCCTGGCACACCCAGCGGTGCAGGACCACAGCTACCCGCTTGCTCCTCGGGGGGAGAGGCCGTGAGCCAGATGTGAGGAGGGCATTGACTGTGCAGCAGGCTGGGGTAGCACTCTGTCAGCACTTCCCCAGCCCCAGGTGCTGGCGCGACCTCTGGGTGGGTCAGGTGAGGGCGGTAGAGCAGGCCCCTCCTGACGGGCCACTCTCCATCCCCTCTGGGCTTGGCTGGCTTTCACTCCTGCAGGTTGTGGCTTAGATATCATCTTCTCCGAGAAGTCTTTGGATCCCTCAGGCTGGGTTGGACCCCTCCACTCCTGAAGCACTCTGTGGCTCCATCTCTTAGCATCTGCCTTATTGCCTTTCACCCCTCCTGGGAACTGAGCTCTTTGAAAGCTGGGGCTGTGTCTTGTTACACACCTAGAGCCATAGCCCACGACATGTGGTAGATAGATGCTTGCCAGTATAAGTTCAGGGAATGAAGGACTGACCAATTCCTGCTCCGAGGAGCTACCATGTCCCGGGGGTGGGGTGAGGGAGCGAACACCAGCTAACGTTTATTAAGACTTGATGTAGTAGGGGCTATGCTAAATGCCCTACATGGATTATCTCATTGAATCAACAATCCTTTAAGCAGATAAATATTATGGTTCCCATTTTATAGCTGATGAAACTGAGGCCCAGAGCAGTTACCTGCTTGTCCAGGGTCCCACAGCTTCTAGATGATGGAGCCAATCGCTATGACAGGAATGTTTAGGGTGATGGATTGGAGGACAGGGGCCCCTGACTGTGTACCAGGTCCCACTTGGCACTCTGCATCTCTCAGTTCTCAAAACAGCCCCGTGGGAGGAGTGTTGTTGCCTGGAACCTAAGAATTCAGAGAGATTCAGTGACTTGTTCAAGGGCACCAGCCAGAAAGCAGTCACGTGGGAATTCAAACCTTCTGACCAGCCCTGAGCAGACAGACACTGAAGAGAGGACCCTGATGGCCAAGGGGCTTCCTCAAGGCAGGAACTGTTTCTGCCTGTGGTCTCTCCCCCTTACTGGGAAGAGACTCTGACATGACAAATCTTGTCGTTGTTTACTGAATAAACCATGACAGGGAGCCCAGCTAATGGGGATGTGGTTGGAACTAGAAGGTCCTTATAGATCTCAGGGGTCACTGTCAAAGCCTTTCCTTGGATGAGGACTAGTTGCTGATTACCCAACTTCTTCCAGGTCCTCACCTCCCTGGCTATGGCAGGTTTTGCAGAGTAAAATGACAGGGGCTAAGCAGATTCCTGAGGATGGCCAGAGAAAATGTAGCATAGCTCTGGACCCGTGCTGGTAAAGGAGCTCAAGCTGTAACTTACGTGATTTCCAAAAACCCCAATCTTGGCTTATGAGTCATTGTAATAAAAAAATGAATATGATATCACTGCTCGAATTCCCATTTCTTTAAATGGATGCTAAGAGCATTCAAGAGAGAGCAAGGCCAGATCCACATTCAGCCTTAACTGTCTGTCCTTCCGAGGAGCACAGGCTGATTTTAGAGTAGTTCCTGCGGTCATCACAAAAGGAGTTGGCATAAAAAATGGGAAGACTCAGGAAGGAGGGCAGGCGATCTAGGCTACAAGTGAAAGCCTATTTATCTGGTCGTCTGGCTAGCTGACACTCTGTTGCTCTGGAACTCAGCCCTGAGTCTCTGAACCAAGCAGTGAGCGGAAAAGGCTTCCGAGCTCTGGGAGGAACGTCACACACCCATCACCGAGGCTGCGCCCTGCCTCTTCAGGTGCCTAGCGAGGCTCTTCGTGGCTACCTCGCGGATCACCCGTGGGTACGAATTCGTGGATATGCTTGTATATTTGTTTTCACAGCTCAAACCAGATTATCCTAGATGCCTTTAACTTCAGCAAGCTTCATGTATCCCCGGTTAAATGTCACCTACCCGATCCCCTGTACTCCTCACAAAGAGCTTGTGAAATAGGCCCTGTTAACTGCATTTTACAGATGAGGAAACTAGTTCAGATAAGAGGTGGCCAGCTTGTAAGATGCCGAAGTCTGGCATCGACAGCTGCTTTGCTAATCGATTTGCTAATTGTGCCGGGGGAGGGAAGGAAGGCTGCCTTTTAGCCTCAGTTGACTTTTTAAGAAATGCACACTTTGAACAATTGGGGCTGCGTCTTTTCTTAGTGTTTTGAGGGACATACCTTTATGTTACCTTATTCCTCTCCCATTCAACTCCTTGAGATCAAGAAGGTATGACAATGAAAGACAAGGTTTAACTTTTGGAAGACATTTCAGTTCTACTGGATCAACCCAATATACACTGAAAAATGTCAAGTCACGAGACCGTGCCTGACTTAATCTTTCTTGTAAATACATATATAAATGCTGAGAGGTATGGAGTTAAGGAAGGCTTCCTGGAAGGTGTGCAATTTGAATCTGACCTTGAAGATTAACACCACAGAGAATTAATATTTTATCAAGAAATCCAAATTGAGACGCATTCTCTCCCTCCCTCTATACAGACTGGTGAGGTTTTTACATTTCTCCCAGAAAACCCTAAAGAAGGGGTTTTGGGAAGGGGAGTCAAGAGTGGGCTCAGAGTGAAGTGAAAAAAACGTACAAGTTGGGGGATACCTTCAAACCGCATCCTCTGATGCGATGCCGACCCAGGGGACTCCTGCGAGCAGGCTGGTGGTCCATAGATCATCCGTGTGTACCTCATACGACTTTTTCCGAGGCCGCAGACAGCCCCATACTTTAAGTTCTTATTACAGTTTGCTTTTTCTTGTTTGCTAAGTGTTCTGCATAGGAGCTGGGCTTTTTTTTTTTTTCTTCGGTACGCAGGCCTCTCACTGATGTGGACCCTCCCATTGCAGAGCACAGGCTCCGGACGCGCAGGCTCAGTGGCCATGGCTCACGGGCCCAGCCGCTCCGCGGCATGTGGGATCTTCCCGGACAGGGGCACGAACCCGTGTCCCCTGCATCGGCAGGCGGACTCTCAACCACTGCGCCACCAGGGAAGCCCGAGCTGGGCTTTTTATTGTCAACAGTATGTACGCATCTTGAAGGCAAGGATCATACCTTCAGCTTTTTCGTTCTCTGCACAGTGCTTAGCAGAATATTAGCATGGCCTGGATAGGATTGACCTTCGAAGGATCTCCTGGATCTTCTTTAACTATATGAACAAAAATTAAACACAACTGTATTTGCATATTAACCAAAAAAAGGAAAATCACAACTGGCTGTGTGTCTCTCAGAAAGTTATTTCTTCTCTCTGGGCCTCAATTTTTCCATCAATAAAATGAGGCCAATTGACAGGGGGTTCCTGGAGGTGCTTCCAGCTCCAAGCTCCTTTGGGTTCTAAGTCTCCAGTTTGATCAAGAATGTTTTTCCCCCTTGAAATCTGTGATTTGACAAAGACTTGGTCTCTCCTGCCGTTCCAGTGGCCTCTGACCCTCCTGGCTCTAGCCTGCCAGCCTGACACCCCCTGGCATGCCCCACCCACCTCTCTTTGTTTGCTGGCTCTGCAAGAGAAGCCCAGCCCCTCCTGGCTTCTCAGGGAGAGTCCTGATGAATACAGATACTGCCTTTTTTGCATATTAGCACTGGTGCCAGTCTGAACCCAGCTGTGTGCAACGTAAGGTGAAATATAGATTCCCTGGCCCAGCCTCGGCTTCTCCACGCGGCTAATGGAAAGCTTTCTGAGTGGGCCCACATTGCATATGCATAAGCTCTCCTTTGGCTAGGGGCTGGGCGGAGGGTGATTTCACTCTCTGTTCCACTGTGTGTCTTTGTGCTTCTTTGGGTTTCCTTCAAGATGAGCAGGCCATCTGGGCTAAACAGCTATTTGAAGTGGCTTGACTGGGGTCTTGAGATCTCTGGGACTTGAGTCTTGAACTGGGACCCACCCTCCTGCTCACCCACTCAGCATGGCAGCAAGAGCCTTTATTTGTCAGCAGCAACCTGAGGGAACAGAGGGTCAGGGAATCCTCCTGCAGGATAAAGATCAAGCTCCTTTCCTGGCATTGGAGGCCCTACCCCGGCTGCTCCCAGGCTCCCTGTCACCCCCGCCCTCCAGGCTCCAGACTTACCTGCCAGCTCTGAACCAGGCCAGGCCTTCTCTTGCCTTGGAGCCTTTGCACTGGCTGTTTTTTCTGCCCTCTCCCTGGCACTCCTGCAGGGCCCGGGGCAGAGGGGAGCATGCAGAGTCCATCCAGTCTGTGTTCCTAGAGCCCAGTGGTCTGCCTCTGGCACACACCTGCACTTGGGACTCATATCTGTCCCCACTGGCCCCTGGGCTCCCCTTGGCCCCGGCCCAGAGCCCGCACACAGTACAGAAGGCCCAGGGCTGATGCCCTTTTAACCTCCTTTATCAAAAATGCAGTTTGAAAACCTTGCTGATTTTTGCCACAGAAGTATTTTGCAGAGACCAAGACTGGGAAGAAAAGCCAATCTGAGGGGATTGTTTCGGTACCTTTAATGGGAAGCAGCTACATGGAGAGAAGGCTGGTTGGTGCAGGGTTGGCACTGTAGGCTCCTGGAGAGGAAGCCCCTCAGATCCCGCTGCGGGAATGGGGAGGAAGTGCCCGGGCCGGCTTGGTCACGTGACCGAGGGGTGCACGTGGTGGGCGGCCACCCTCCCCTCCCTGCCCTCCTCGTGCCCCTGCCAGCTCTCTCCTAGGCGCCCTCTCCCTCCTGTCACTCCTCAATTCGGGTAGCCGGAAGGGACAGCAGAGGGGCTCAGTGGAGTTTATATAGCTTCCCCTGTATATATTTAGAGCTAAGTTCATTTAGGGATTAGGGGCTGCTGCTTGTCTATGCATCATTAGGCAGTGTACCACATCTGCTACTGAGCTAGCAATCAGCAGAGCACTGAGCAAAGTTATAAAGAAATCTTCTTGTCTTGTCGGTTCATTTTCATTCCCACCTCCCTGAGTCCTGGCTCTCAGACTTTTGTGAACTAGCTAACGGGAGGAAGCAGGGCTGGTGCTGTTGAAACCAGCCTCAGGACCCGGCACTGAATTCAGAGAAGAGCTCAGCTTTGACCTGCTGCCCTCACACCGTGTGTGTGTGTGTGTGTGTGTGTGTGTGTGTGTGTGTGTGTGTGCGTGCGCGCGCGCGCGCGCGCGCGCGCGCGGAGGGTGGACTGTGGCAGAGAGGCGACCGTCTATGGCAAAGTTGAGTTGCACGTCCCCATGATGGCCATGCCAGGAAGGGGCCCGTGGCAGTCCTGGGTGGCCGTGATCAAGCTGCTTCCGCTCTGTGGTCCTGTCTCCTCATCTGTAAAATGAGGGCATTGGACTTGGTCGTCTCCCTCGCTGAGGGGGGTCAGAGAGGACCAGGGAGCGGGTGAGGAAGTGCTGCACAGCCCCGCCTCCTCCCAGCAAGGACCCCCTGGGCTCGTCTGGCCCAAGCTGGTGGCCGGAGGGCTGCTCCATGGGGCCCTGGTCAGGGGGAGAGTGGCCCAGCCAGGTCCTTGGTTCTGGAGGCTCCCAGCTGCAGGCGGGGGGGCAGCCGGTGGGTCCCCCGCCTCTCTGGATCCTTCATCAGGCCCAGAGGGCTGAGTCGCCTGGCCCCCTCCCTGGGGACCCCTGGCCACCCTGGCCCCTTTGGCCCCAGGTGGGCAATGGGGTGGAGCCCGGAGGCCCAGCCCCTCCCGGGCGGCTGTCCCGCGGCGTGACATGTGGCGGGTTAAACTGCAGGTGTCACTGTTAGCCCTGAAATGGGGGCTCGGCTCGCGGGCCCCAGGCCGGCCCACAAAGGAACCTGCCCTCTCCGGCCAGCGGGCTCGGCCCAGAGCCGCGCGGCGCTCACCCTCCCCCGCCGCCCTGTCCCCGGCCGCGCCCCTGGGTGGAGCGGAGACGGGACCGATGATCCCCGCACAGTCCGGGCCCCGCGGAGGCGCCGCGCTCACACGGCGAGCCCACGGCTCCGAGCGCCCGCAGTGAGGAGGAAGGCGCAAAGCTCGGTGCTCGTGGGCCCAGCCCCTGACCTCGGCCGACTTCGCAGGAAGGAGGGGTGCGCGGCGGGGGTCCGCCGAGGACCAGCCGGGACGCTGATTCGAGAGGGGGTGCCGGGCGGGACCAGCGCTCGGTCCGCGGGAGGCCGCACGCTGCCGCGTCCATGCGGTCGGCGCGGATGGTCGGGGTCGCCTCGGGGGTCGCAGCCACGCGACCGGCGCGGACGGGGCCGGGGTCGCCTTGGAGGCCAAGCGCCTTTCCCTTCGCCGAGGAAGCAGCAAGGGAGGAGAAACCCAGAGAGCGACGGGGTGTTCAGGCTGGCGCCTTGTCCCCAAGTGGTGGCATCCGCCCCCTGTCAGATACTGCCAACAAGTTAATGGATCAGGATGAAAAAGACCCCCTTTTAAAAGTCCGGTTTTCAAAAACAACCCGCTGGGTGCTGTTTTTCCAGGGACTTTTAACTCAGAAACCACGGCGCCCTGGTCATCCTGTCCTGCACTGGCTGAGAAATACCAGCCACCACCGGACACGGTCGGGTACCCAGACGCGGCCAGAGAATCCCACCCTGACTTCTCATACGGGGGCTGGTTGAACCCCCAAATCCCTCCCCATTTGTTTTCCTCCCCTTCCTTTTAACTCTGCATTTCATTCCGGCCTGAGAAACCTGCTGGACGTGACAAATGTATGTATATCTGCTGGAATCAGGCTTTAGGGGGTCCCTTCCTGGGAGCTGGGGTCCTCCCCCAGGCCCGGCAGCTTCAGGGGAAGGGGCTGCGGGGTCTCTGGGCTCCCTTCTCTTAACTTCTGTTTAAAGGGAACACAGAAGAAGGACGCGTGTGTTGGTGGGAAGTGAGGGCAAGGAATATTTCCAGGCCTTAAAAAAAGAAGAAAAATAAATTTTTGAATAAGAATGGTCCATGTACTGTGACCGCAGGGCAAATGCAAATGTCTGTTTTCAAACACAGGCTCGTGAATTCTTATTAGAGATGGTGACTGTGCCTCCGAGCAGGACGTTGCATATTCATCAGTGTGACGGACCTCAGCTCCCCACTTCAGGTATGGCCGTCCCAGCACCCTGGTCCCTTCAATCTTGGGGGAAGAAGAAGGAGGGAAAAAAAACACCCAAACCCATGACCCAGCCGCATTTGGTCTGTTTTCTTCGGGCCCTAAAGTGTTAAGGGAGTAGGAGCTTAGAAGATGCATGCAGGAAAAGAAGCAGCCGCAGCGATCCTCCACAAAGATCTTTTTGGTGTCAACTTAAATGTACACAAATAGCGGATGATGATCTCTTTTATTGGACTAACATTTATCCAGTAATATCCACACACTTTTAAAACCATTGAGGCCTCCTCTTCAGGTGTTCATTTGAATAGAAATAGCTGAATGAGTGTTTTTATAATTGATCCCCTGAGAACTGAATGTCTAGTGCTGCATAACCAACATTTTCCCATTGCTGGGTTTTTTTCCCCCAAATTGCCACTCTGCAAAATTAGGGTTTTGTACAGTTTTGATAAGAGAATTAACCTCCCACGTGCCAAACTCCCTGAGTCTGAGGGGCTCTCAGGGAGTCGCCTGTGTGGGGTTGGCTTCAATACCAGCGCCCTTCCGGGGGCTTGGCTGCCTCTTTGTCTTGGGGAGGAAACTCCCAAGATCTGGCGGGAGGTGGATTTGATGGAGGTGACTGGACGCAGAGGGAGGGAAGGCTACTTCTGCACACTTTGGGGGGCTTCCTGGGCCCAGGAATCTCAGCCTGTGACTTTTTTCTTCTGTATCATCAGCAGGGTGAGCCTTGTGCTCACGAATGGTCAGCTCCGGCCTGACGTGGCCTCTGTGGGTGCTTGGAGGCCTGGACCTTGCAGAAAACATGAAAAGACTTCTTGTCTCTCCTTCCGGCACTTTCTCAAGTGCCGTCAAGTGCTTTATTTTAATATTCACTGTAGTTTGCAGGTTACCATCCTAATATAGGCTCGTTGTAGGAAATTTGAAACTATGTAGAAATATAAAGTTGAAAATAAGTATTCCCCCAAATTCCACCACCCAGGGCTAGACATTGTTGTATTTCTTCCAGTCTTTTTATCTCTGTGTGTATATATTAAAAAACTATGAATCAATATATACATATGAAATTGGGATCATACCACACCTATGGTTTTGTATATTTTTTCTCCCTTTTAATGGTATATACAAAGCATCTCTTGTGTCTAAAGAAGCACCGTTTGTCAGCATCAATCTAGCGGCTGCACACACAGCCATCACATGGCTGTAGTTCAATGAATTTAATTACCCTCATTGATGGACAGTGAGGTGGGGAGTTTTCTATTTTGACCGTGTACAAAGAAAATGTCCCTGGCTTTTTTAAGGGTAGCTTTTTTTTTTTTTAAACGTTTTATTTTATATTGGAGTATAGTTGATTTACAATGTTGTGTTAGTTTTAGGTGTACAGCAAAGTGATTCAATTATACATATACATGTATCTATTGTTTTTCAAATTCTTTTCCCATTTAGGTTATTACAGAATACTGAGCAGAGTTCCCTGTGCTATGCAGTAGGCCCTTGTTGGTTATCTGTTTTAAATACAGTAGTGTGTATCTGTTAATCCCAAACCCCCAATTTATCCCTTCCCCCCACCTTTCCCCTTTGGTAACCGTAAGTTTGTTTTCGAAGACTGTGAGTCTGTTTCTGTTTTGTAAATAAGTTCATTTGTATCATTTTTTTTTAAGATTCCACATATAAGTGATATCGTGTGGTATTTGTCTTTTTCTGTCTGACTTACTTCACTTAGTATGATAATCTCCAGGTTCATCCATGTTGTTGCAAATGGCATTATTTCATTCTTTTTAATGACTGAGTGATAGTCCATTGTATATATGTACCACACCTTCTTTATCCATTCATCTGTCGATGGGCATTTAGATTGCTTCCTAAATGCCCATCGACAGATAGCTTCTTGGCTATTGTAAATAGTGCTGCAGTGAACATTGGGGTGCATGCATCCTTTTGAACCATGTTTTTCTCCAGATATATACCCAGGAGTGGGATTGCTGGATCAGATGGTAACTCTATCTTTAGATTTTTAAGGAACCTCCGTACTGTTCTCCATAGTAGCCGCACCAATTTGCATTCCCAGCAACAGTGTAGAAGGGTTCCCTTTTCGAGGGAGGCTTATTTAAACCAGAGTAAGAACATTACTTAGGAAAAAAATTTTCCCTTTGGGGCCTAGAAGTGATGGAAAAAGTAGTTTGTTGCAGCTGAAACTGAGGGGTGCAAGGCGAGGCCTGGGCCCCCAACTACTGCCAGGCCCCGGGCGCTCAGCCTGCCGCGTCCCTTCCTGCTCTGAGTAGAGCTGCCATCCTTTAGTCCTCGTCTGGGTGGGCTGCTTTCAGCTGCAGGTACCAGAAAGCCCAGCTCAGTGAGTTTCAAAAGCGAGGACGCTGTCTGTGGCACGTGGCAGGACTTCCGGAGGCGGCAGCTCCAGGTTTGCTAATTCAGCGACTTCCCTCCCCGGGCATCCTCAGCACCACAGCTCAACCTCAGGCTGCCTCCCCTCATGGGGCACGTCGGCTGCCCAGGTCCAGCCATGCCATCCAGACATGATGAAGAGCGATGAAGTCCAAAGGTGGAAAAGGGACCATTGTATCAACATTTTTTTTTTTTTAAATCAGCAAGGACAACCTTTTCCAGAAGCCCAGGCTGGTTTCCCCATCCAGCTGCCCTCACCTTACTGGCTAGAACCGCATGCCAGTGCCCAAGCCAGTCCTTGGGCAGGAGAAGGGGGCTCATTCTTTCTGAGGCTGAGACTGAGAGCTCTCTGGGGTGGGGCAGGGGGGACTGTAGGTGCCTGGATGTACCCTCTCGCCCTTCTGGATGTAGATCCCCTGGGGCCCTTGCACCCCACCTTCTCCAGACCACTGTAGGCTGTGGGCACTGAGTTTTTCGAGGTGCAGCTTCACGCAGACCCCAAGGCAGCCCTTACCAAGTGACCAGGATGTTGCCTGTCCCAGCCTCATTGGCTGGCAGGGCACGCAGGGTCCACTGTGAGACCTGGGCCAGACTCAGTGCTGGTCTCTCCAGATCCTGGGGTGTCAACCCCACTCCAACCCCAAGTGCCATGGGTGGGCCCAGAGTGCTGGATGGCCAATCACTGCCTCACACCCCCAGATCAATCTGGTTGGTTACAGTGGGGATGGGCACGTGATCCAAAATTGGTTCCATAGGAGTTGATCTGGGGGTGTCTGCTGGAATTCATGGGAAAGAGGTGTGCTTTCTTTTCCCTGAGGTCTCCAGGATGTGAGCCAGGAGCTGGCGGTCCCCAACTCACTGCCATGGGGGAGAATCTGCCTGAGAATGAAGCCAACGTAGAAGAAAGCAGAGTTAGAAGATGGAGAGAGACCAGATCCTGATGATATCAGTTGAAGCCCTGGACTCAGCCATTCCTGAAGCAGTGCTACCTCTGAAATTATCATGTACGGAAGGTGACAATTTTCCTTTTCACATAAGCCAGTTTGAATTGGGTTTTTGTTGCACCTGAAGAGTCTTGACTAAAGCTCCTACAGACTAGTCTTCCAAAACAAGGATCCCATGGCCAGCCTTTGATAACAATCCCTGATGCTGAGGCAGGCCAGGCCCCAGTGCCACTTTCTTTGGGTGTTGAAGACTGAAGGCTGATCACCCTTCCTGGGGCCACTTCCTCCAGTCCACAGAGCTTCTCTGCAGGAGAGCTGCTTCCTCTGTGTCCGTTGAATTATCTGGTGTCTTCCTTTGAAGCCAGAAACAGGAAAGGCATTTCCCTTCCCTCTCCGCATCGACGCCTCCCTCTGCCCAGGCTTTCACGATTCTAGGGGTAGTTTCCTGATAATTCAATTGGAAATTTCCATGCCTCAGTTTCTGCCTCCCTGAGTTGCCCCCTCAGTCTCCGCTAATGACTCAGCTCCTTCCCAAGGCCCGCGATCGGAGCATCTCTGCCCATGTCACTGTTTAGCCAAGCTCGGCACATTTCCTGTGTCCATCCTTCTTCATAAATCATGTCTCCAGCCTGCTAATCACTGCGGACATGTCTTAAGGGATGCTTTTCAATTTTCACTGGCTGTGGTGTTGCGAGGTCTTCCTCTAGGCAGCAAGGGGCTTTCCCTCCAAAAGGCTACATGTTCCTGTGCCCTGATGCTCAAGGGACCAGAAGGGAAAGGAAATCGAAGAAGCAGTCTGGTATTTGTTGGGGGGTGGGGCATGGCAAAACAGGGCCCATAACCTGCCCTGGGGGGACAGCTACCTCTCAGGGCTGGTCCATTGTCACCATGCAGTAATCAGGCCCAGCATTTGTACAGCTAATGATTTCTCAAGGGAAGGTGGAAATCCATGTTTTTATGTGAAATTTCCTATTTTTTTAAAAAACAGGGACTTCCCTGGCGGTGCAGTGGTCAAGATTCCACGCTTCCACTGCAGGGGACGTGGGTTCGATTCCTGGCCAGGGAAGTAATACGCCACATGCCATGCGGTATGACCAAAAAAATAAATTAATAAAAATAAATCTTAAAAAAAAGCCAGCAATAAAATAAAAAGAATTTAACTGCTATAAAGACGAACTGTCTCTTGGACCACCAGTCTGTGACTTCTGCCCTAGTGGATTAAAGAAGTGACAGGGTGTCAGACCACGAAGAGCAGCGTGGCCTAGTGGACAGACACGGGGCTGGGAACAGGGAAGCTGGGGTTTTGGTCCTACCCCAGGTTACACTGTGTAACCTGGGGCACATTATTTGGTTTCTGAAAATTCCTAGCAGTTCATGTACATTTCCTTAACCCTTCCAACAGTCCTAGAAGATGGGCTGCACTAATCCCATTCTGAATAATGAAGAGAATTAAAAAAAAAAATTTTGGCCATACCCCATGGCATATGGGACCATAGCTCCCTGGCCAGGGATCGAACCCGTGGCCCCTCTATTGGAAAGTGGAGTGTTAGCCACTGGACCGCTGGGGAAGCCCCTTTGTTGAGGCATATTAACTCATTTGGATCAGAAGCAGAACTCACATGTTCCTAGAAAACGTTCCTTGGCACTTGCTCTTCTGTCTCTCCATTAGCTCTTCTTCAGGAGTGGTTCTTTGACTGCTGGAATATAAAAATCAGGCATGGACTTGGAAGACGTGTGTCTTAGTTACTTTGAGCTGCTATACAAACTGCTATAACAAAGTGCCACAGGCTGGGTGGCTTAAACCACTGTGCATAATATGAATTAAATATAATAAACATAGCCTTTGGTATGTGTCCATAATGCTACTAAATACGGTCAGCACATAGAGCCCTCACTGTGTGCCAACCACTGTCCTAAGCACTTTACAGTTTGAACCGTGAATGGTCACCACAACCTGAGGTGGGCAGCACCACAATCTTCATTTTGCAGATGAGGAAACAGGGGCAAGCAGGTAGGGTGACTTGGCCAAGGTCACACAGCTAGTAAGTAGCAGGGACAAGACACCACCCCAGCCATGCAGTCTGTAAAGCCCTTTCCCAAGCACTAGAGAAGGCCCCCTCCTTCCCTCCCAGAGCGTGGCCTCCCTCCTCCCTCCTCCCTCTCTCCTCGGGGCTCTTCTGACCTCCTGCTTGCCCACCTCGCTGGAGTACGGTCTGCGCATGCGCAGCACACTTGGATTCCCCCCGCCCCAGCTTTTTGTCCCGCTCCCTGGGTAGCTGGCCAGGGAGCTTCTTGAGCCTGGGTTCCTCTGGCCGCGTTGCATTCAGCTCCCTCCGCTACAAACTAGGACTGGTGATGCTCCAGGCTGAGACGTCTGTGTGCCTAGTACACGCAGTGTGTTCACCGTCTCTCCTTTTGCTTGCCAGGGGCACTGGTGGGCGGTGCCTCCCAGGACACCGGCCTGACTCTGTTGAGGCTTTGACCCCACCGGTTCTTCTTCGGGCCCAAGCAGGCCTTTGTACCATTCCTGGCCCAGCTTGCATCCTCCCCGTTCCAGATGGGGCCTCCTGATTTCTCTTGGTCTCTGCAGCCCAAGTTGCAGAAGTGTGGGCACGGGGACCCTTCCTTAGTGTTCTCGGCTGCCCCAGACACTGAGGATGGGTCAGGAAAAGCAGCAGGGCTGTGGGAGCCACGGGGGCTCTCCGAGCATCAGACGGGGAGGCAAGATGGGTCAATCACCCCCCTTCTCCTCCAGACCAGCCTTGGCCCCTGCGGGGTCCTGCCCAGAGGGTATGTGCACCCCCTCAGATGCCAAGGAGAGCTGCTGAATGTCGGGTCCTTGAGAGAGGACGGGCCTCCCCGATCAGCTCGATGCTTTGTGACCACCTAGAGGGGTGGGATGGGGAGGGGGGGAGGGAGGGAGGCTCAAGAGGGAGGGGATATGGGGACATGTGTATGCATATGGCTGATGCACTTTGTTGTACGGCAGAAACTAACCCAACATAGTAAAGCAATTATACTCCAATAAAGATGTTTTAAAAAAAAAGACCTCTCCTTCCCAGCACACACAATAGTCATGCAAACCGGACTCCACATCTTTTCTACCCTAGTGGTAGAAATTTTTATTTTATATTGGAGTATAGTTGATTAACAATGTTGTGTGGCCACTGATTTTTATCCTCACCATTCTTAGGACAGCTTACCCAAATCACCTGCCTTGGCAGCCTCCTCCTGGCTTCCGCGGGGCTCTCCCGCCATTAGAATAACTAGGGGGAACAGCCCTCTGTGTGAGTGAGGGGGCCTCACGTCTGCAGAAAATCCTCTTTTGTATTTATCCCCATCCTTGCATATTGCTCTCTGCCCCTCTGTCTGAATCGGCGGTGCTTTGCTAAGAGTAATTTCAAAGTTTCAGGTCTTGGGAGATGGAGGGCTGAGTTTGGGGATAGAGGTGGGAAGAGATGAGTGGCCCGAACAAAACGAAAGGAAGAAATGGTCAGTGTTCCTTCGAGGCCGGGAGCAGAGGCAGGGGGGTGAATGAACTGGGAAGGAGAAACTTGCAGGGAGCCGGGGCACCGGGGCAGGAGAGGCCCCGGCCCCGGGGGGCAGGAGGAAGGGGGCGCCCCAAATCTCAGTGATCGAGAAAAATAGTGTCTTGATGCCACATTAAAAAACTCGAAATTGCTGGAAAAAAAAAAACCCACAATGAACAAGATATCAACATTTTAAATACAGCTTCAACTGTGAAGAGCCGTATTAGAGACAGAGGCAAAAGGAAAAATCATTAAGAATGATCCTGTCTCTGTTGAAAATGTTGATGTTTTATTCATCATGGACTCTTTCCCATTACTCTTTGCATTAAAATATTATTGATCTTGATTTCTGGCGCCCTCTGAAATTCTGCACCCGAGGTGAGTGACTGGCCTGCGTCACGCTGATCCAGCCCTGGCAGGACGGTGGGGCAGTGAACACGCAGTGAGGCCCCCATAGGACCTCTAGCCGTTTCATGGCTGCGATGGGACGCCCTGGAGCCCCCTGACTCCAGGTGAATCTCTCGCACACACAGAGGCCTCTCGTGAGTGTTTTCTCGTGGAAGCACGGATGGACGCCAGACGAGCAAAGGCAGCCCGTGTGAGATGACCCTCAGACAGGGCAGATGGAGACAGAGGTGGATGTGGATCGTCCTCAGCCAGGGCTTGGGGCTGAGCTCGCTTGCCTAGCGCAGCTGCGCTGGCTGACTTCCAGTCACAGAGGTGAGGCCAGCTCCCTGGCTGTCCAAGGCAGACCCCTTTGCCTTAACCTGCCCTGGTCATTGCTCGTCTATGGCCGGGGCCTCCCCAGCTAACAGGGCACCTCCGATCCCAGGGGCTCTTTGGGGTGGCGGGAGCCCAGCTCCTTTGCAGCTGAGGGCATTTGAGTCTGTCGTAGCCCCCAAACTAGTGCTCAGTTTGGCAGCTGGAGGGCCATCATTTTGGTTCGTCTCTGCTTTTCCAGGGATTAATACCTGCCAGGAAAGCTGCCTCTCTCTCTTCCCATGTCCTGGGTAGGCATTGCTAACGGACCCCAGCTGCCAAGCCCAGAGGCCCCTCTGACCCCCTCCTAACTCGGGACGTCCAGGCTAACTTACACGGGAACTGGTGCCAAAAGATAAACTTTGTCATCTTTAGCTGTGTCAGTGCTTTTCTCTCCTCTCCTTGGTGGTGATGCTTTTGTGCTTGAAGTCTCCTGGAGGGAAGGTTTGTGGATACGAACTTATGGGGAAATTTGTATTAAGGCCAGCAAGATGACAAGTGCAACCATGAATTTGTGGCTATAAATACACTTCTATACATTCACTAAAACAAACCCAAACAAACCCCAGCAGTCTAACTAAGGACACATTTTATAGGTTGTAAGTTTGTAATGAAAGGTACTGTGCAGTTGACTTCTGCAAGTGCTAGTTACTTGAGAAATGTTTCAGGATCACTGACAACAGCAGTTTCACAAAACTGTAAACATTCACTCTGCCTTCCCCCAGGTCCTGTGCAACTTTGAGCCCACGCTGCCCCATACCTGAGATTGAATTCCAGCTCCACTCTGGGGACAGCTTCTCTGAGGCACGGTCTTCTCATCAGCCAGGTAGGAGAACAACTTTCTCTCAGGTTTTTGGGAAGATTAAATAAGTTCATGATTCATAGTGCTTGGCATGGTGCATGCAGTAGGCACTTAATGAATGCTGGCCCTCCCTTCTGGTTTCACTTCCCACCCTTCCCTGTAGGTTCCTCCATCCAAAAGGTGATAGCTTTCTGACTGAGTCCCTCCCGGTCCCATCTTAGACTTACTCTTTTTTTAAAAAAAAGGTATTTTATTGAAATATAGTTAATTTAGGTTGTTGTGTTCATTTCTGCTGCACAGCAAAATGATTCAGTTATACATATATACACTTTTTTTCATTTCATTTCTTTTCCATCATGGTTTTATCACAGGATATTGAATATAGTTCCCTGTGCTCTACAGTAGGACCTTGTTGTTTATCCATTCTCTGTATAATAGTTTGCCTCTGCTAATCCCAACCTCCCAGTCCATCCCTCCCCTCCCCCCTCCTCCCCCGTTGGCAACCACAAGTCTGTTCTCTATGTTAGACTTACTCTTGATTTGAATGTCCAGATCCCAAACCTCGGTGCAGATAAATGAAAAGGTGAAGTTGAAAATTTATACCAGGGGCACATGGAGGTTTTGGGGGGCTTCTCACAAAGCTGGAAACTCCAGTTTGGGCTCAGGGCCATGGAAGGGTTCTAGACGAGGGAAGGAGGCTGAATTTCAGAATTTCACAGGCAGCAGGCTGGGGCCTGGGGACCACTGCATGCTTGTGCCTCAGGGTCCAGACCCGATTCCTTCCTTCTGGGAGTCCTCCCCACTGGCTGTCTGTAAGCCCCAGGAGTGCAGCCTGGGCAGGGACGCATGTGGGGAGGGGGTGGGCTGCCCTGATCCCCCTCACCCACACTCAGGTTTGTCAGCTCTGGGTGAAAGTCCTGCATTGTGCCAGGGCTGCTCTTGAAATCCAGCCGACACCCTGCCAGGAGCTCCCCTGCATGTCCGCTGCCCTGGGACTGAGAGGCCACCCGAGCCCATTGGCTGGAGCCCGACGATGTGAAGCTGGGATCCAGGCTGGGCCCTGCCAGATCCGCCCGAGTGCGCCCAGCTCAGGGATGAGGCTTCCCCCACCAGGGCCTGGTCCCCACCCACCTCCCCTCCCTCTCCTTCCTCCTCCCCATCTAGCCTTCTTCCCCCCCGCTTCCTCCCCTCCACCCTTCCCTCCTCCCCCTTCTCACCCTCCCTCCCTCCCTCCTCCAGCCTCCCCAAGGGTGGCTGGGCTCTGGAAGGCTCTTTTCCCTCTGGAGGTGTCTGCTCAAGTCTATGGACCTCCCGCACCCCATGCTAACGCGGGCTCAGCTGAGACATCCCCTTGACGGAGCTGTCCAGTTGCCTGGAAAGGGCTGACAGCAGACACAGCCCTGGTCGGGCAGAGCAAGTGCCCAGCCAGCTGGTGGAGGGATGGGCCCGAGCCAGGTAATTATTGCCTGGTGCAGAGGTCGAAAGCCGCAGAGCGGCGGATGTACTAATGAAACACAAATGGGACATCTGCGTTCAGGAGTTCAGCAAACCATGGAAAACCCAACTTTGCCAAGAGTTTATGTACTACCAAGAGCAGGATCACTCCTTCCAGCTAAGGGAGCAGTAAACACACCACAACCATTTTTCTCCCCCTTTGCTTCTGCACAGATTCCTTATCCGGGGAGTGTTGCAACTTTTCTCGTCCTCAGGAAGTTGTCAGAGCTGGAGGTGTGTTGGCAGGTGGAGGGCCTTTCTGCAATAGCTCTGAAAGCTGGGGCTCTTGGGCAGGCTTGTGGGGAGGGGGCGGGGGGGGTGATGGGAAGTTTCTTTTCCATCTCCTCTCACGGCTTGGCTCTGAGCCAGACCAGGATCTTCCTTCCTTCAGCAGCATCAGTGGGCCTGGAGTGAGGACCCATCTGAAGCCAGGGCCAAGGGGGCTGAGGTAAGGTGCCAAGTCCCATGTATTACAGAATGTTCTGGAGTGAGGGGTGATGCCAAGCAGCCTGGCTTCTCCCAGACCCACCATTCGCTCCCCAGGCCACCTCGGCAAGTCACATGACCTCTGGGGCCTCAGTTTCCACGCCTGTAGAGGGAGGATGTGGCTGACGCCACTGTATTTGTTCAGATTCTTTGGGGGCACAACCAACAGACACGTGCTGTGACTGTCTTATCCAACAAAAGAGAATTTACTGCGGGAAGGGGGAGTTCTGCGGAATCGGAGGAGGTGCTGGCTCAGGAAGGACGGGAAGCAGGGTGGCCCGGGGACCTGGCCAGCAGGAGGTGGTGGCCGTCACTGGAGCTGGCCCTTACTTGACTCACTACAGTGCCCCCGCCCCAAGTCTTCGCACAGTCATGGCTCAGTTTCCAAATCCTGGGGGGCAGACTCTGGCCCAGCCACTTGGGAGTGGGGTGGGCACCAGAGACGTGGCCACGCAGGGTTAGCCCCTGCTTCGGGGGCTGCTTCTGGAGGAGAGGGGACCACAGAGTACCAGCCGGCCGCAATGTGGCTACTGCAGCGCTGTAATGTGCAGTCACATATAGGGCACTTATGTCATGTGACCGTCTGAAGCCAAGACAGCCCGGGGACCTGACCTCCCTGCACCAGCCTCACTCCTCGCTCCTGACTCGGCCTCACTTCCAGCCTCTCGTTCACCTCCAGAGCTGATGCCTGAGCTGGTCCTTTTAGGAGCACACCTCGAATGTGGTCTCCATTTGCCCTCGGGGGATACTGCTGCTTCTGTCACCATGACAACCAACACGCACCAGGCCCTTGCTGGGTGCTAGCCCTAGAGCCTCCCAGAGTGTTTGCTGGGTGCTGGTTGCAGAACTGGGGTCTTCGCTGGAGGTTGCTGGGGCCCATGGCGGTGGCACCAGGACTGCCCTGGTTGATGGGGGTGAGGCAGGGGCGGGGGCTGGTTGGGTTTCCTGAGGCCAAGGCAGGGCCTGTACCTGCCTAAGGCAGTGTGGCCCTGGGAGCCCAGCCACGGGGAACCAGTCCCTCTAGCAGAGGCTGTAATTCCAGTGAGGCCTGTGAAAGTGCCATTCTTAGAGGGTCCAGAGCGTGGACCACAGTCAGGGCAAAGGACCAAGAGGGGGTTGCTGGGGATAGATCAGAGCAGAAGCAGGTCAGGAGTGAGGAGGGTGGGGAGGGTCCTGAATGGCCTGGCGGGACCAGGACTCGCCTTCCCCGGTGCCCTCCCTCCTCGGCTCCATACCCTTTCCCGGTGAGTTGTAATCCCCGGGCTGGAGGAGGAAGATTCATAAAGCTTAGGCATTTGCCAGAACAACAACTGGCCAGACCAAGAGTTCTACTGGAGACGTGGCGTAGCGGCCAGTAAATCCGCCCAAGGCTGCTTCATCCTGAGTTGTGTGAGCCTGTGGCTCTCGGGAGGAAATCACCAAGGCCAGGATTGTGCATCTTTCCCAATCAAGGCTTTACCAATTCTTGTTACTCATTTTCTCAATTTCATTAAGAAATGCTGAGAATGCTTTGCAGGTAGACGAAAGCATTCACGCTCAACGCTCCCGTGTGAGCAGGTGTGGCAGACACTCTTGAGCTTGCTCTGAATCCATTCCTCCTTCCCTGTGGCTGGGGTCTGATGTCTTCAGGGCCCATCTTCCTCCACCTGGCCTTGGCTTTGTGCGTTGTGATTGGTATGAGGTTCCCACTCCCCTTGACAATGAAGCTGGGCAGCTGCCTTTCCACATCTGAAGTTGGTGCCACCTCAGGGTCCTTTGTATGTGGCGCAACGAACCTCTTTATTGTTTAAACTTCTTTGAGTCCATGTTTCCGTTACTTGCAGCCCAAAGCCTCCCAGTGGATCCTGCAGAGGAAGAGTGACTTTCTGCTTTTTTTTTTTTTTTTTTTTTTGCGGTACGCGGGCCTCTCACCGTTGTGGCCTCTCCCGTTGCGGAGCACAGGCTCCGGACGTGCAGGCTCAGCAGCCGTGGCTCACGGGCCCAGCCGCTCCGTGGCATGTGGGATCTTCCCGGACCGGGGCACGAACCCGTGTCCCCTGCATCGGCAGGCGGACTCTCGACCACTGCACCACCAGGGAAGCCAACTTTCTGCTTTTATGGGAGACTAACTCTGAGGCACGAAACCTTCACAGGAACGACAGGGTCCATGGATGCTGTGACATTTGGTCCTCAAGGCAGCCCTGAGCAGGGGAGGTGTGGCATCAGCTCCACGTTTCAGATGAGGATGACAAGCCAAGGACAGACCGCTCCATGGTGGTACGGCCAGAACCCAAACCAGGAGAGACGGGTGGAGGACAGCAGAGGACAGCAGAGGTCATCCTGGGCCCTGACAGCAGAGAGTGAAATTGAAGCCACACCTGAGCTGGAGGAAGCCATGCATCGTGCAGCTTCAGGAGTTCAGCGTGGCCGGTGCTGGTGTGGCCAGGGGGACTCCCTTTAGTAATGACAGCTGCTGACTCTGTGCCAACTACTACTCTCGATCTCCTGGAATCCCCGAGGTGCCCCGTAAGATTGTTCCATATCATGTACATTTTAGGTTAAGAAACCGAAGTGAAAAAATGTAAGTGGGGGCACCTGAATTGGAACTCATTTCTGCTGGAGCTTTCTTTTTTTTTTTCTTGGCTGCGCAGCTTTTGGGATCTCAGTTCCCAGACCAGGGATTGAATCTGGGCCACTGCACTGCAAGCCCAGAATCCTAGCCACTAGACTAACAGGGAACTCCCCGCTGGAGCTTTTTTTTTTTTTTTTTTTTTTTTTTTTTTTTGCGGTATGCGGGCCTCTCACTGTTGTGGCCTCTCCCGTTGCGGAGCACAGTCTCCGGACGCGCAGGCTCAGCGGCCATGGCTCACGGGCCCAGCCGCTCCGCGGCATGTGGGATCTTCCCAGACTGGGGCACGAACCCGTGTCCCCTGCATCGGCAGGCGGACTCTCATCCACTGCGCCACCAGGGAAGCCCCCCGCTGGAGCTTTTAACCATGATGTTCAACTGAAATTACTGCGTCTCCACACAGAAGGCCGGCACATAAAGGTTATGGGATGGAGCTGAGACCCAGAGCGGGACAAAGGGCAGCATTTTGACTCCGGGTTCAGCCGGCATCTTACCCAGGGAGCGCTTCAGGACCCAGGCTGTCAGCAGCTCCTGGGAGGGACCTTGTCTCCATGGCTCCAGCACCCCAAGGCCCAGCACAGTGCCTGGCAAACGGGAGGTGCTCCACTGGTGTTTGTTGAGTGAATGCATGAGTGTCTGGATTATCCCAAAGCAGCTGCTTAGAATGAGAAAATCAATGATGGGCCAACAGGGGCTTTAGACCAGAGACTGTTGGATTACAGATATAGAAACAGGCTCAGAGAAGGTCTAAGATCATGTGGTGAGTTGGGGAAGAGCAGGACTAGAATTTGGATCTCCTGCCGTCCAGTCCATTGTGGCCCAGAGCTTCATGTTTTATCTGCAGGGACCCCACGTGGTCAGGAGGTGTGGCGGGGAGGGGAAGGAGGCAGTGGGTGTGCGTGTCGCTGGGGGAGGGGTTGAGGAAGAGCAGGGACCTCATAGGAGAAGGGGGAGCCGCCCGGAGCTGTGGTCCCTCTGAGGGCCTCGTGAAGTGGAGCCCTGGGGTGCTCTGACTTCCCGCTTTGCCAGGGCCCTTCTCTGGCTGTCCTGGCTGAGGACTTGCCATTGGTGGCTGTCGTACTGAGAGAATGTTCGGGAAAGTAACGTTTACTGGACTTCCTTTTAGCTCCAAGCTGCCAAACCTTGGGGGTCTTGGGGTTGTATCGGGAGTGAAGAGATGTCGCAACAGTCTTGCCCTGGAGTGGAGAGAGGGACCGTGACAGTGGCCCGTGGTGTTTCCCTGCCCTGGGGCCCCCAGCACCCCCTGAGCGGGCAGGACCGACGGGAGAGGCTCCATAGGGCTTGACTTTGTACTGCCAGGGATGAACTTTGCTCGAAAGTGCTCCGTAGGCAGAAAGAGGAGTAGAAAAAGGCTTTCATGCGCTATTTCAGGATTGCTGGCCCTGAACATTTATCACTTACTGATGCATATAATTTGCCTGATGACTCAGTTTCATATATTTTAGTTTCCAAAGATAAACAGTTTTTGTATATTTCCTGCAAATGGGGGTTATATTTAATAATCTCAGGGTAGGAGGCCTGGGCGCTGGGGACAAGGCATTTGAGGAAGGCAGAGGGCTTGGGGCAGCTTGGGCTCAGCTGGGGTCGTGGCACATGCTTGGAATTTTGGCAGGTGGTGTTTGGCCTGCAAGGCCTACGGGAAGAGATGCGAAAGGCTGGCCCAGAGATACGCTGGTTTTGGAGGTGGCGGAATTGAGTGGGTACGGCCTTCGGTGCCTCTTTTCAGGCCCACTGGGCTGTGGTCAGGGGCGAGGTTGGGCTGGACGTCAGCATGGGAGCCCTGGGGTTTTGAGCCAAGGCAAAGAGGCTCCCCTGCTGTCTACGGAGTCCAAACCCGGCCCTGGCTGGCCGTCTCACTGCATCTGGTCACAAGCAGGTTGGCTTGAAAGGAGTGACACATCCATTTCAATGACAGTCAGAACCCTGAGTTGGAGCCCTGGGAGGCGGTCTGGAAGCTCGGGGAGACAAAGCTGCCAACAGCAGGGACAAATGTGAGCTCCAGCTCCGGCTCTGTTACTGACTTGGGTGCAACTTGGACAGAGAGTTTAATTATTTTGAATCTTGACCGTAATATTTACCTGATGGGGTTCCTCAAAAGTTGGGATGATATATGACCTGTAAAAGCACCTAGCACAATGCCTGGCACAGAGTAAATGCTCCATAAATGCTTCTCCCCCAAATGTGTATTTAGAGGTGTATTAGATACTCAGGGTGATTGAAAATATGTGCTATGCATTTCTCTCCTTAAGGACTTTATGTCTAGTTAAAAAAGCAAAGCACACCTTCAAGGAAGTTCAGCTGTGATGGTCAGAGAGGGCCTGATTCGGTTGTTGTGTTTGTCAGGACTCATGGTGGCAAGCGACAGAAACCCAGCTCAAACAGCTTGGGCAGATTCTTGTGACCAAACCGACCACGGGCAGCCTCCTCCACAACTGGCTTCAGGGGCCCAAGTGATGTTGCTGGGGCTTGGCCTTGCTCCTGCTGTCCCCTGGAGGGCTCCATCCTCAGGCAGCCTGTCCCCACGTAGCACCAGGCTGGCTGTGGGAAGCTCCAGGCTCACATCTGCCTTCTCAGAAGTGTCAATGGGAATAAATACTTCCCTTTCCCTTCAGCCCCAGTGAAAGGCTTAGAAATGAATCTTGTTGACTCAGCCTGGCTTGGGCCATGTGCCCATCTATGAAGCAACATCTATGGCAAAGGGGCTACCAGATGGGGTGGGTGGTAGATTGTCTTCATTCTCCTTTCTTATCGGAGGATTATACACCCACCCGCTCCCTCCCAAGCCACCTGGCTTGCAGTGTACCTCCCCTCCCCACTGACCTTGAGCTTGACGAGGGACTTGCTCTGGTCAATGGCATGCAAGCAGGTGTGATGTGTGCCATGTCTGAGTGGAAGCTTTGAGAGATTTCACATTAAGCTTCCCACCAGCCCCCTTCATCTTCTCCCTCTGCCTCTAGGAGGCGCTGTCACACACAGAGGCTGGATCCAAAACTAAAGAAGACGCCAGAACAGAGCTGCCGTCAACCTGAAGCCTACGTGAAATGCAGGCGAGAAATAAACATTTGCCACTGTAAGTCCCTGAGATCTGTCTGGGGATCATTTGTTACTACAGCACCACTCAGTAAAGGCTGACTGATACAAAGAGGGAATGGATGCTGGGTAGGCAGAAGCAGCAGACGTGTCCCAGAGAGGCAAGAAGGTGATAAAATCTAAAAGCTCTGTGAATTCATAGAGAAAGTCCCCAGGACGGACTTAGGACTTGAAACAGAGGTGGCCCATCGGCATTTGGTGAGTTTACTGAGGCTGCTGAATGAGGCGGCTCAGAACGTGGTTCTCTAGGCCACTTCTACACAGGCCAGACTGTTGTCCCAGATCCAGTATTCTCCAAGGTCTCCCTTTAAAACAAAGTCCTGGGGACTTCCCTGGTGGTGCAGTGGTTAAGAATCTGCCTGCCAGTGCAGGGGACATGGGTTCGAGCCCTGGTCTGGGAAGATCCCTCAAGCCGTGGAGCAACTAAGCCCGTGCACCACAACTACTGAGCCTGCGCTCTAGAGCCCAAGAGCCACAACTACTGAGCCCGTGTGCCGCAACTACGGAAGCCCGCGCACCTAGAGTCCATGCTCCACAACAAGAGAAGCCACTGCAATGAGAAGCCCGTGCACCGCAATGAAGAGTAACCCCCGCTCGCCACAACTAGAGAAAGCCCGTGCACAGCAATGAAGACCAAATGCAGCCAGAATAACTAATAAATAAGTAAATTTATTAGAAAAAAAAAAGCCCACAGTCCCATTCGTATTACTTCCTTGCCTAAAATCCCTCAGCAGGTCCCCACTGCCGCAGTCTAGACCCCCGGGCAGGCCACACATGGCCCACCTTGACCTGTCACAGAGCCCAGTCACTGTGCATGCCTTTCTTTGCTTGCATGGGGACGAATCCGCCATCATGGCCCAGCTGGACTATGGCTATGACCCCTGAACTGCTTCCACTCGGCCCCTCCAACCCACTCTCCACTCAGCTGCTCACATGACCCTCTCCAGATGTAATCACGTCATGCCACCCGCCCACGCTGTGCTGTCACGTGTTCAGTGAAACCCCAACTCCTTGCCATGGTGAGGATCTTCCCAAGCTGCCCGTGACCCCGAATCCCATCCCCCATGTACTTCTTAGGGTGCTGCCCTGACACTCCTCTCACTGAGAGGTGGGGTCTTTTCCCCCCTCTTCTTAAATTTGGGAGAACTTTGGACTACGGTGTGGAAAAGACACTCTTTCTGAGGGCAGATCGTATCACAGGTGATGCAGCCTGGTTTTCATGGGACGTTCATCCTTGGAACCCAGCCACCACGCTGGGAGAAAGCCTGAGCAGCCTCTGGAAAGGCCGCCGTGGAAAGGAGCTCAGACCTGTACCGCAGAACTGTAGCCAACACGTGAGTGAGACATCTTGGAAGAGAACTCTTCAGCGCCCCCGTCCAGCTGCCCCAGCTGACACCACGTGGGGCAAGGACAAGCCTTTTTCTCATGAAATTGCATATTCATGAGAAAAAGAAATGACCATGGCTGTTTTTTTAAAATTAATTTTTATTGGAGTATAGTTGCTTTATAATGCTGTGTTAGTTTCTGCTGTACAGCAAAGTGAATCAGTTACACGTATCCATATATCCCCTCTTTTTTGGATTTCCTTCCCATTTAGGTCACCACAGAGCACTGAGTAGAGTTCCCTGTGCTATACAGTCTGCTCTCATTAGTTATCTATTTTATACATAGTAGTGTATATGTGTCAATACCAATCTCCCAATTCATCCCAGCCCCCTTGCCCACCTTGGTATCCATATGTTTTTTCTCTACATCTGTGTCTCTGTTTCTGCTTTGCAGATAAGTTCATCTGTACCATTTTTCAAGATTCCACATATAAGTGATATTACACGATATTTGTTTTTCTCTTTCTGACTTACTTCACTCTGTCTGACAATCTCTAGGTCCATCCATGTCTCTGCAAATGGCACAATTTCGTTCCTTTTTATGGCTGAGTAATATTCCATTGTATATATGTACCACATCTTCTTTATCCGTTCCTCTGTTGATGGATATTTAGGTTGTTTCCATGTCCTGGCTCTTGTAAATAGTGCTGCAATGAACATTGGGGTGCATGTATCTTTTTGAATTATGGTTTTCTCTGAGTATATGCCCAGGAGTGGGATTGCTGGGTCATACATGGTAGTTCTATTTTTAGACTTTTGACTAAAGAACTCCATACTGTTCTCCATAGTGCTTGTATCTACTACATGGATACCATGCAGGGAGGGGGAATTCACTCTCTCTGCCTGAGAAGCTGGGACATCTGTCTTCTCCCACCCTCAGTTGGGACTTATACCATCTGCCCCCGGTTCTAGGAATTACACCACTGGCTTTCCTGGGTCTCCTGCTGCAGATGACAGATCATGGGACTTGTTAGCCTTCATAATCACATGAGCCAATTCCTTATATCTTATATATCTGTACCTATATCTATAGCTATATCTTTCTAACTCCTATTGCTTCTGCTTCTCTGGAGACCCCTAACATACCATGTCTCCCCAACATTTTTTAATTGAAGTATAGTTGATTTTTAATGTTGTGTTAGTTTCAGGTATACAGTAAAGTGATTCAGCTATGTATATATATATATTATATATATATAATATATATATATATATACATTCCTTTTCAGATTCTTTTCCCCTACAGGTTATTACAAAATACTGAGTATAGTTCCTTGTGCTATATAGTAGGTCCTTGTTGGTTACCTATTTTATATACAGTAGTGTGTGTCTGTTAATCCCAAACTCCTAATTTATCACCCCCCCTTCCCCTTTGGTAACCGTAAGTTTGTTTTCTATGTCTGTGAGTGTATTTCTCTTTTGTAAATAAGTTCATTTGTACCATTTTTTTAGATTCCACATATAAGCGATGTCCTGTGATATTTGTCTTTCTCTGCCTGACTTACTTCACTTAGTATGATAATCTCTAGGTCCCTCCATGTTGCTGCAAGTGACAGTATTTCATTCCTTTTTATGGCTGAGTAGTATTCCATTGTATATACACATATACCACATCTTCTTTCTCCATTCATCTGCCTATGGACATGCATTCCCCAGCGTTTAAACTGGTGTTTGGCACGCAGTAGCGACATGATACATATTTGTCAGGTGAACGGACAGTTCTGCTTTAAGCAGCCTCTGAGGCCCAGGCTGCTCTGTTTCCATAAGGCTGCTCCAAACCTTCCTCTTTATTGCTCATGCTCACCCATTCCCAAAGACCCTGCTCGGCATGCCCTCCTCCAGGGAGCCTCGACCTTCCAGGCTGGGCCAAGTGCTGCCCTGCTCCCCAGCAGCTCTCTGTGCCCGGCTGTCACAGAACTGCCCTCTGACACTGAGGCCCCCTGTGGTGGCTCCCACCTCCCACAGGCTGTCAGTTCCCTGGGGACACAGAGCCTCGCAGCCCGGGTGTGAGGCCACTTAGGACTCTGGAATACCACCCAGCTGAGGCTACTGGGGGGCAGGGGGGCAGGGTAGCTGGCTCTCCCGGGGTCGGGACCCTGCACTGTGTCAGGTGGACCCGATTCCTGCCTCTCGGCTTCTGTGTTTGTTCCCTGCTGTCCTCCCTCAGCGGTTAGTTAAGCTTTGGAGGAAGTTACGGCCAGATTCGGGTGTGATCGGGGAAGCTCTGGAAGGGGCTGGGTCTCCCCGTGTCCTCTGTGGTGGGCAGGGGGAGGCAGCCTCAGAGACCCCCAAGGGCCAGGGCTGAGACTCAGCGGTCAGAGCAAGGGTCACTCGGTCCCGCAAACTCTCTCACTCAGAGACTGTCTTTTCAGGGATAGACTAGGATGTGGTTCTGGGATGTGCTGTTGTCGTAGCCATTTTCCTGGTGGAAAACACGAGGAGCAGTGGTCCTCCGGCTGCTGGGGACCCGTGGGCCGCCGGGGAGACGGCGCTGCCCAGCCCTCGCATCTGTGGCCACTCCTCCCCCCGAGGATCTAAAGCGTGCGCTGCCCCACGGCTCCCCACACCTTCATCACGCTGCAGGCCTGGCGGAAGCAGTGCTAGACACTGTGGCCAATGCTTGTTCTTCTTCAGAACCAGTTCTAATGACACCCTGCTGGTAGGTGTCATTGTCCCCCTTTTCCAGATGAGGGGCCCGAGGCTGAGAGAAATGAACCAGTAGAGGCAGAGCCAGGATCCGAGCTGTGCTGGGGCCCCTCTGCAGTCCTTCTGGCACCTTCCGGTGCTCCCCCACTGCTGCAGGCCCATCTCCTCCCCGCAGCAGGGTGGTTGGGTTTCCTCTGCCAGGGATGACAGCTCATCTCCTGGGTTCAGAGACTCATCTGCAGGGTACAAAGAGCTATTGTGCTCTTGTCCGTTCAACGCACAGGGACATCAAGACCCAGAGAGACGAAAATGGAGTTAGCAGCATCACTTGGTGAACCCAGCTCCTGACTCCAAACCCCGGTCTGTTAAAAGCCCGAAGCTGGGCCGAGCTGCCAGGGCTGGTGCGTGGGGATGAGGACGGTCTCCTGCTCCTTCCCTCTCGGCCGCATCCACGTGCCTGCTCAGCTCCTTTCCTTCGTCCCCAGCTCCTCTCTCCACCCCAGGACCTTAGCACGTCCCCTTCCCTCTGCCGGGAACAGTCTCCCCTCTTTGCCCACCCCTCCTGGCTGTTCTTACACTGCCTATTCTGTGAGTTTCACTGTCATCATCACTTCCTCTGGGCATCCTTCCCTAACACCCACAGACCAGAATTCTTTTGTGTTTGTCCTTTAAAGCCCTTATCACAAGAGCAACGATTCACTTCAGGCCCTGTCCCCCTCGTAGGTCATCTCCGTGGGGCAGGGGCCAGTGCCGTGGTGTCCACCTCTGTCCTCACACCTGGCGCAGGTGACTCTGAGAGGTGGTCGATACCCCTGTGCAGGGTGGATGGATGGATGGATGTTTCTATTCCCTTGTTGAGGCCTTGAAACCAGCAATGGTGGGGTCAGTGCCTCCACAGGCGCCAGTGATGCCGGGAGGACCCCCAGGAGGTGGCCCACATACCCGTCCCCGGGCTAGGCAAAGCCTCCTCTGAACTAAAAATGAGATCTCGCTTTCTCCTCCCCTGCCCCTCGCTCAGTCCTACTTCAGAAGCCACATTGGATGCAGTGACCCAGCTGCCTCGTGCCCTTCCAGGGCCAGCCTGAAATGTGTCCACAGCCTTTCTTGGAGGGGGATGTGCAGAGCAGAGGCCGAGAGGGGCATGTGTCTCTAGACTGACCTCTGCTGTTCCCGCCACGTTGCCTCCGTCGGTAACTTGTAAGGTTCTCTGGGCAGCATGTCGGGGAGGCGTGGAGCCTGGCAGTGGAATGAGGCCGCCCCGGGTGGGGTGGGGGGCGGAGTCTGCATCGTGCAGCTGGGTGGCCCAGGGCGACCTGCCTGATTCCCTGAGCCTCAGTTTCCCCCTGGGGAGCGTGGAGGTGATGATGTGTGACTGGTGTGGGTGCGGGGGAAGGTCACTGCATTGTCTTCCTCACAGGCACCATGACTCGCAATCACCACCGTCATCGTTGGCCTCTACCTTTGTGCTCTTTTCCAAAATACTTTCTCACCTAAAGGGATGATTCGAGGACCTGGAGTCCCCTCCTCTCCCACTGTGGACCCCGCCCCCCCACACACGCTGTCCCTGTGGAGTCAGAGCACCAGGGGCCTTAGAACGAGTTCTGGCCCATGTGTCTGCTTTGGGGGCCCAGCCTTGCCCATGAGTGTATGTCTGGTGTTAGCAAGGGCCTGGCACAGAGAAGGTGTTTGCTTCAGCTTTGCTGAGTGAAAGCACGGGCTGAGGTCTTGGTAAGCGAAGGGGAGGGACCGCTACCCAGTTCTCCCCACTTTGGCAGCTCCCAGGTGTTTCTCTGGCACTCCTCTTGTTTGGTCCTCTCTGGACGTGAAGAAAAATGACCCATCTCATCTAAATCCAGGCTCTTTCTCCCCTTTCCATGCCTGTCCAACTGGCCGACACCCTCCCAAACCTCCTGCAGGCCCAGTCCTACCAGGCCCTGAGCCACGGGGCACCCGGCTGGGAGGGTTCTGGAACCCCTCCCCTGCTGCCCAGGGATCTGGGTGCCCGTGAAGAATGAGGGGAGCCTCCCTCCCCAGCCCAGCCCAGCACCCCTGCCCCAAGCCCCCGGCATGCTGCCTATTGTATGGTCACAGGATTTTGACTATGTCTTTATATATATATATATTTTTTTCTGACTATAAAACTGATAAGTGTCTATTGTGGGAAATTTGGAAAACACACAAAATGACAAAGAAGAGAGTAACAGATAGCTACTGTTACCATTTGGCATGTTGAATTTGTGCTGTGACTGCATCTCTTTGCTTTTCTTGCTTATGTTTATTTTATTTTATTGATGGATAGTTGATTCACAATGTTGAGATTAATTTCTGTTTACAGCAAAGTGACTCAGTTATACATATATATTCTTTTCCATATTCTTTTCCATTATGGTTTATCACAGGATATTGAATATTGTTCCCTATCTTGCTTCTGTTTTTGAGGAGGTTTCCTCAACTTTGCCCTCTGAACTGTCTACCGAAGTTAAAATTTCTTCAGCCAAGTTTTTATTTATTTATTTTTAAATTTAATTTTTATTTCATTTTAAAGTATAGTTGATTTTCTTTTTTTAATTTTTATTTATTTATTATTATTTTTCGATTAAAAAAATTTTTAACATCTTTATTGGAGTATAATTGCTTTACAGTGGTGTGTTAGTTTCTGCTTTTCAGCCATGTTTTTCATTTCTTAGGTCCTTTTCTTTCCCTCTGGTTGTTCCTTCTGTTGTTGTTTTGTTAGCATCCAGTCTTATTTATCAGATGTGGTATTTTTTATGATTTCTGTTGCTGTTTCCTTATAATTTTTTTTCTTTTTCTAACTTTTGTATTAAAGGCTTTCTCCAGTTCTGATGATCATGCGTGGTGATCCTTGGCTGTCCTTCCGTAGTTAAGAGTGAGGCACTAAAAAGCTGAGTGGAAGCTCTGGGTGCAGGGGCAGGGCCTGTGGGCTGACGTTTCTCATAGAGGATGACTGGATGACGATCTGGTCATTTTTTGGGCAGGTTCCCAACTGTCAGTATCTGTAGATTTTTCCCTCTTGGACACTGTCCTCAAAGGGGAATCTCCAAATCTCCTGCTGGGGCTGGGGCTGTGTGTGGAGGACAGGCTGGGACATAAACCAGGCTGCCAAGGGACTGAACCGAGTGAGGACAGGGCGCCAAGTTTCCCATCATAGTCTCCAGGCAAACTTTCTCTTAACCCCCTATTTTCAGTAGGGTGTTCACTGTGCCTGAGGTTGTTGAACCACAACCTTGTTCATTTTTACCACAAAGTAAACTTTATTCCAGTCTTCTCCTGGTAGTAGGAGGGGCAATTTCATAGGTGCACAGGATGGGGGTGGGGAAGGATAGCTGGTTTGCCTGGGACAATCTTGGTTTTAACATCATAAGTCCTACATCCAGGAAACCCCTCAGGCCCAGGTGACTGGGACAGCTGGTGGGCTTGCTGTCCTCACTCTGATTTTCCACCTGTCCTCTGTCTTTTTTTTTTTTTTTTTTTTTTTTTTTGCGGTACACGGACTTCTCACTGTTGTGGCCTCTCCCGTTGCGGAGCACAGGCTCCGGACGCGCAGGCTCAGCGGCCATGGCTCACGGGCCCAGCCACTCCACGGCATGTGGGATCTTCCCGGACTGGGGCACGAACCTGTGTCCCCTGCATCGGCAGGCGGACTCTCAACCACTGCACCACCAGGGAAGCCCCACCTGTCCTCTGTCTTTAGACCCATCTTAGCCTCCAGCCTTCAGTTCGTCCTTGGTCCTTCTGGCTCCTGGGTCTGGCTGGGCTTCTTTGAGGGACCTTGCTTATTTCTTGTTGCCCACCCTCCTCCCCACCCCTTGAAATCAATCAAATTTTAGTTCTCTAGTGTGCTAAGTCAAGTACCACTGATCCATCAACTGTCCATCTGATTTTGTTGACCTCTCTCATCGGCTGGGTAGTCATCCCTGCTTTCTTTGTTCTTATGTGTTTTTAGCTGTTTTGTTGTCTTACCATCATTTAGGTGAGGTTCCTGAAACCAGAATAAATGCACATGTTTCACTTCTCTTGCTTAATGGCAAGGCCCTCTATGCTTCCGTTTCAGCCACCATCCACTGGCCTCTCAGCTCTGAGGCTGACCACCACACCTCCTCCTCCATCCCTAGTCCCTAGTCCTGCTGTTTCATGATACTAAGTCTCTTCTAAAACCACAGCTGTTGAATTTTAGTTCTATATTTAAATGAATCCACTCCCTGCCTCTGATGCTTCCACCGTGCTTCTTTCTCTTGTGCTTTTGTTTTATTGACTTATCATGCTCAGTAATTGTTCAATAATGAGGAACCTCCTTCTCTTTCCAGAATTATGTTTCCTTGTAGGCCAGGATCTTTGTTTTACTGTCTCTCTCTCCTTTTCGATCACTTTCCCCTGAGGATTGCTGCCTGGGTGCCATATTAATATTGTCAGATTTCCTCCACTGGGGTAGCTCGGCCCAGACCTCGTGTGCTGCATTCGAATGCACTTGGGGAAACACCTGCGGGTGCGTGGGTGATGCCCTGGCTCCTTTCCCAGCCTATTTGAGATCAGTTTCTTTTCAAGCTGCAGCCTGAGGGTGTGTGGATTTCTGTCCACTTTTTTATAACTTCGGGATGGTTGAGAGTGGGGGACGATACAGCTGAGGGAGTGGGAGGTCTTTGTCAAGACGGGGGCGCTGTACTGCACGGTCTACGATTATGTAAAGGTCCTCTGCCAGGGTTTTCTTCCTTGGTTTGGGGTAGATCCCTTCCCATGATGGGCTTTGGATGGTTCTCCAGTTTGGAGTGGCCCTGAGGGCTCCCTTCTGTTGAGTTGTGGGACCCCTTCTAACCCTGTCTCCGTTGGGCCATTAGGGATCAGGGCTGATGAAGGGAGTGGCAGGTGGGCCCCTAGAGTGGAGGCCTAGAGAGCGTGGGGCAGGGACAGGGAGGGTGTCCGGGGGCTGGACATTCGGACACCTGGGCCCGAGGGTGAGGTCCAGCTGGGCATCGTTCACTCTGACTTACATTTCCAAGACCCTCCTGCTTGGGCCCCATAACTGAGGATGGTCCCTGGGTGGTCAGTAGCCTGGCATGTGCCCCGTCTGGGAGAACTCCTTTGAGAGGTGTCATGTGGATGCTCAGAAGCCTTGGGAAGGCAGGGGACCGGCCCCAGCCCACGATCGGGGCTGATGTGCTGAGTGGACTGTCTGAGCTCCAGGAACCGACCCCTCACAGAACCCCCCTCCCACAATTCTCAGACCTCGGGTGCCACATCGCCCCCTCATTCCTCACTCTGTGGGCCCCATCCACCTGAAGGCCCAAGCGGACCATGGGTGACCAGAGGGCTGGACAAAATGACTGTCCATCCCTGGTCCACTGGACCAGCCTGACGACAGAGGGGAATGGTCACCCCAGGTAACCCTGCTATAGACCCCAGCTGCCCAGAATGCAGAGAGTTGCGACGAATCTCCCTGCCCCCCACCTCCTCTGAAAGTGGACCCTGGGCTTCAATGCCTCTTCTCCTGGGAGCTGATTCCAGACACTCAAAGGGAACGGCATTTCCCCTTCAGTCCTCTCCTTGTCCCCCTGCTTTTATTGTCTCCACATACCTATTGCTCTGGGCTGCGGATGCCTGTCGATGTGTCCATCTATCCCTCCCAGTGCGGGTACTGTATCCCATTCCCCCACCCACCCACCCCAGTGCTCAGCACATAGTAGGTGCTCACTCTATTGAACAGAGAGATGACTTCACTGAAAACAAATAGGTCTCCTCATCTTCACCGGTGCCTCTCCACCTGCCCCCATGCACACCAGAGACCACAGACACCGGGGCACGCCTTTACCGAGCAGGCGATTTTAAGGCTAATAGGATTCATTCATAATCACATAGTTAAGTAAAATTTATGTTTGGTGGAATCAGCCGGGCTCCCTGAGGGCAGCATAAACCAGAGGGATGCTTGGTTTCAAAGTCCCGTCTCCCCATTTAAAATAGTTTGTCATTCTTTTGTGGCGATGGTTAAGAGCTCCTGGAGGCACATGGATGCTTATTTACTGATCCACAGATGACGGATGGTATATCCCTGCTTTGTTTGGAAGGGAAAACTTGAACAGCTTGTCTGCACCTCTCCACTCGGACATTAAATCAACATGGCTCTATTAGTGGCCTTGGGATACCAGCTGAGCTGTCTCTGAGCCTGTCACCGTGATGTCTTCATCTGTAACCAGAGCAGACGTGAGCTCCTGGCAGCTTCGGGAGGTGACAACAAATCCAATTAGCTCCTTCTCCACGGCTCCGCAGTACCACTGCGAAACGGCCTGATGGGGAGGGTGCCTGCGGTACCCCGCACAGTGGGACGTGGCATTCGCGGGAAGGAGAGAGAGGGAGGGAGAGAGAGAGAGAGAGGAAGGGGAGGGAACAAAGGGACCCGAGCTTAATTGTTGGAGTGACTTTCTGCGTGAGTGGAGAGACCTCGTGCCAGAACGGCCTGAAATGGGCCAGCCCCTGCGGGTCTTGGATGGCTGACGAGGCCGCCAGAAGCCCAGCTGATAGAGTCAATCCCTACTTGAAACCGTGCTTGACTTTGATGCTGGTTGTCTTGAGGGACGAGTCAGTATCCCATTCCCTTCCTCCTCTGCCTCCTTTCCTGCACGTCTCCTGTTCCCGGCTCCATGCACAGTCCAGAAAATAACAGGACTTTGGGTGCTGGGGGGAGGAGAAAATTGAGTATCTCTCTTGGTCAAGGTGGGACCCAGAAGACAGGTTCTGTCTCTCGGAAGTGATGGAGGCGGGGGTGGGTGCATGGGCTGGGCGCAGGGTGGGGTGACATAGCGAGGGGAGAAGGTGCTGGAAGGAAGAAATGGGGACCAAGGTTGCAACTTAAAGCATCCGGTGGGCGTAGAGGAGGCGGCGCCGGGTGCAGGCACTTGGCGGCTTACTCTGCGTGGAGAGGCTGGAGGGAAAAGAAGAAAGAAGGAAGAAAAAGAACAACCTGCCCCCCAAAGCCCACCTCAAGGCAGCTCGTCAGGCTGAGAGCTCACGGAAGTTTCCGAGTTCCCGGGAGGAGCACAACGTGAACGGTCTCGTGGGTCATTTATTTCTTAAGGATGACTCCGTTGCAAGCTCTGGGATGTTTCCAGCCACCACCCAGGCCTGGGTGCCCTTTCTGGAGTCAGGAGTTCTCTGAGCTCCACGAATAGCCAGAAATGGAAGGGGAGAGGGAAGTGGGGACTGGGATGACATGGAAGGGGACCCTTGAGATCTTGGGAGGAATGGGGCCAAGAAAAGGGGGAAGGAGAGAAAGGAGGAATGGGCCTCTGAACACCGCCATCGGTGTAGACCTAGATGGACAGAGATGTCTGGTCTGCATGGCCCTGCCCCACCCATGGTAAAACGGGGTGGGCAGAGGGGTGATGGAGTCAGGAGCCCTCGCCTGAGCTCACCCACCAGCTGGGCTGCCTTCCACACTGTGCTCACCCTCTCTGAGCTTCCGTTTTGCATGTTAACAGGAGTGAAGAAGGACGGAGCCCTGCTCAGAAGGTTGCCTGGAGGGAACCATAGGGACAGCACCGGACAGGTACTCAGGTGTGGTTTTTTTCCCTTTTTGGCCTCGTCTTTCTGGTTCCTCGGGGAGCGCCAAGATGGGGAAACAGGTCCCTGCCGGCAGAAGCCAGGCCTCAGAAATGCCTTCGGAGTTTCAACCACATGAAATGGGCCAGAGCCACATCCAGGAAAGGGATCGGTGTATGGACTCCTTCCCGGGAGGGGCAGTGAGCAGGAATTTGTAATCACCGCCTGCTGGAGCCAGCGGGAATGGAGTCAGTGGCTAATGGCTGGCAGTGCAGGGGTCTCTGCTGCCAGCTCGCCAGTGCGGCTGTCGCTTTCTGCCACAACCTGGTCCCATCTACCTGTGGGGGCCTGGCAGCAGCAGGGCCCTCGGGGGAGCGGTGGCAGGGGGAGAGGCGGGGAGAGGGGCAGGGGCCGGGAAACGGCTTTGGGGTCCTTCTTTCAGAAGCAGTTTGTTGTGAGTGTACGTTTTCACAGTCCAACTCATTCCAGATTAATTGGGCAGGATATGGAGGCATCTGGCTGTTGCATAGAGCAACCAAAGATTCCGAGTGCGCTGGAGCACCGGCCGGCTTCTGGAACCGGCCCAGTGCTGCCAGGCACAATTATTTTCAGCAATGTCTTTCTGCCACCGAAACTTAGGACTGTGGACTTTGGCATGCGAGCTAAGTGCCGATTTGCAAGCTCACAAATTGACACGATCCTTGATGCGAGATGTTGTACTGGGGCCAGATGACGGGGAGACGGACCCCACCCGCTGCCACGTGGTGGTTGGACATGCTTGACGTGTGTGTGTGTGCGCATGTGTGTGCGTGTGGGAGGAGGTGAGAATGAGGCTGTGGGAGCTAGGGACCAGCTCACAAAGGGTCTTACAGACCTACTGGAGAGTTTGGACTCAGTCTGTGACAATGAGAAGGACCTCACTCATCTCAGCTGTCAGTCCCTGCAAAAAGTCTCACAAGGTCCCCAAGACCCCATCAAGGGGCCCTGGGTCCTCCCACTGTGTCATCTGCTATCTCCCATAGTTTGTAATTTGTATGGCAATTCATTCTTTCCCTGCTGTTACCATGAGACATTGAGCTTCTTGAAAGAAGAATTCTGTTTGTTCATAACAGTTCCCCAGCACCCAGCACAGGGCAGATGCGTTAGACCCTGAGTCGATGTCGGTGGAATGGTCCGCGCTTGATGGGAGAAATACAACCAGGTCATTAGCCACAGTGTGGGCACCTGGGCCCAGGAAACCACATGGATAAAACCTCAGTCAGTGGTCCAGATAAGAGATAAGGCTTGAGCTTGAGAAGAAGAGGTGGAGAGGAGGTGATGTATGAGCAAGACGTTTAAGAAGTCGAATGAACAAGATCTGGCCACTCTTTCCATGCGAGGCACCGGAAGGAGGGTGTCCAGGATGACTCCCCTTTTCTGTTTTGGGTGGTGGATGGTGGGCACACAGGCAAGGCAGGAGCAGGTGTTGGGGAGAGAGGAGCTCACCTGTGGGCATGCAGAGGCTGCGGGTGGTGGGACATCCAGGTGGAAAATTCCCATCGGCTCCACGGGTCTGGACCTCCAGGAGGTACCTGGATTGGAATTACATGGGCCATCACCTGTGACCGTGGAGGAGCGTGGGTAAGGACGCCCAGGGAGTGGCTGAGAACGGAGATGGGAAGTCAGTGATGGGGGAAGGAAGCAGTTGAGACCTGGGAAGAGGAGTGTGCACAGGATCCGAGGAGGTGTAGCCAGAGAGCTGCGAGAAGGGTAGGTGTGAGTGACGGTGACTCAGGACAAATGAGCAGAGTGTTCAGATGGGGGGCGGGGAGGGGGGAGGCCTGAACAGCAGCCTTGGGTTTGGTGTAAGTGGTCCCTGGAGACCTGGCTGTGTGCACTGTGGGTGGGGCCGCAGGGCACCTCTGGTTACCAATGCGCTGCCACTTAGGACCACCGATCACAGCTGTGTCTGGAGCCAAGACCGAAGCACTGAGCGCTCCAGAGCCCGCCTTGGGGGAGGGGAGGACGGCTGGCAGTGGGGAGCCCAGGGCCTGGGGGTATTTATTCTGTGCAGGAGGGGAAGATGGAAGAAGCCATAAGACCACAGCAGAGTGGATAATTCAGGGGAGGGTCGGGAACATCAAGAGTAACTTCTCACTGAGTGAGACTGTTCCATTGTAAGATCTGCGGTGGCAGGAGCCATGGCTGTTGGGTCACTGGTGTGTCCCTAGTGCCTTGTGTAGCACCAGGTACTCAATAAATGTTCACTGGAGGAGGAGTCAATGAACAAATGTTGATCCATTGAACCATAGCCACCCATGTGGATAACAGTGTTAGCTGCTTTGCCCATAACGGATGACCAATACCAACTTTATCTAGACCATAGCAATGGCCTGCGGCCTTTCTGACAAAGAGTGTACATTGCAAGAATGAACAGAAAAGGATAACAATTGAAAGATAAAGCAAAGAGCTGAGTGCTCATAGTCTGTGTGCAGGGGTGTTCCCATGCAAGGCGGTCCTACCTCAATGCATGATGCTAACCTTTCTTCAACTTTCTACAAATCCCCTTTAGCCCGCTTCCCCCTTTATCTTCCTCCATCATGGCTCCCTCTTGCCAAGAGTATAGTTTTAGTCTGAAATTGCTCAGTGTTGGATGCCAAGTGTATACATTGGACCTACCTACTCACTCATTCTTCTTCTCAGTTAGAGATGCAGCATCATCACTGGTCCAGTCACAGTCCCACCTCCACACCCATTCTACTCCTCATAGCCACCAAATCTCATCTAATTAATGCACATCCCTTCAATTTCATGCTATATCTACATAAATGTATGCATTGTATATAAATATTATATGGTATTATTTTTGTATTTAAAATATTTCCTTAAGATTGTATTATACTATACATTCAATTCTACAAGTTGTTTTTTTCCCAATCCACATACTCTTTGATTCATCCCGGTTGTAAATAGAGACTTAGTTCATCTTATCAATTGCTGTATAGTTTTCCAATGCATGAACATGCCATCTTTTCTTCTCTAGATCCTCCCAATGATTAGCATTTTCATTTTCAATTTAGCCATAACAAACGATGCTGTAATGAACATTCTCGTACCTATCAGTTTGCATAAGAGTCTCTTGAGGGTGTACACTGAGAAATGGAATTGGTGCGAAAACACAGCGGCGCTAGTTTGCAGTTCCCCCTCCTCTTGTATCTTGGTTGGCCTTGTGACTTGCTTTGACCAACAGACTACCTCCTGATGGAAGGGGGGCTGCATCAACTCGTGTGACCTTGAGCAAGTCACCTGCTTGCCCCCCCCCACCCCCGCAAGCCACCAGCAACTTGATTCCTCTGCTCTTTACTGTCCCAGCTTCCCCTTCGGGCCAAGGTCCCTTCTTAGTGAGAACAGCTGTCAGCCCGACAGCCTCTCCACGGACCAACCATCCAACAGGGAAGAGGATGAAAAAGCCAGAGAAGTTTTTATAGCCCATCATCCCTTCCAACCCCCCGAGGCGAGGAGAGGCCTGATGGGGGAGAGTTGTCATGAGTGTGGTTCTGTTCCACGTATTTCTAAGCCTTTCTTCTCCAGAGAATTCTTTAGCCCTTCTGAGAATGAGCCGATGATGCCTGATAGCACTCCCTCGGAAGGACCAATGCTCCCTGCATGTGCTGGGCACACGGTCAGCCAGAAGTGTGACTAGGCACCTCGTGGGGGAGAAATTAGGGGAATCTCAGAGAAGATGCATCTTGGAAGGTCAATTTCTAACTTTCCTGTAGCCCCTTAAAACCCTCCTGGATCCAAGTTAGATGTGAAATTCAGCCTCTCAGGGACTTTCATGAACTGCCCCAGAAGCTCCTGAAACACACCCGGCTGTGTCCATCTCACATTGATCCATGGCCACGCGAGACACCAGCTCAGACCACCCCCCAAGTCTGCTTCCCACCTCAGCTCTGTCCAGTGTCATCTCCAGACAACCCCACCAGACATGGTCACATCACCTACAGCAGGCAATGATGTCATTGCTGCTCCAATAGGAGGGTCCAAACAAAACACAATTCACAGCATGGAACACCAAAATAGCAGCCCAACTTGCAAATATGGCACTTAAAACCCTCTTTAAAAATTTTTTTAATTTTAATTTATTTATTTAAAAATTTTTAATTGAAGTATAGTTGATTTACATTATCATATAAGTTTCAAGTGTGCAGCACAGCGATTCAGTTATACATACATACATACATATATATATATATATATATATATATATATATATTCTTTTTCAGATTCTTTTCCCTTACAGGTTATTACATAATATTGAATATAGTTCCCTGTGCTATACAGGAGGACCTTGTTTGTTATCTAATTTACACATAGTAGTGTGTATATAAAACTCTCTTCTGTTTAAAAGTTAGACAAGTTTACCAGTCTCTTGTTTTTTAAGATCATTTTGGAGAAATTAAAATCATGATACACATACAAAGTCTCTCTCCTGTCCACACTGTCTTCATGTTTTACACAGTTCTTGCTAAAATGTGCTCGTCTGGGCATCTCTTTGAGCCTGAGTCCCCTTGTTTCTATCCCAACTGATGAAACCCCCCCATCACCCCATCTACATCCTCAGGGTCAAATGAGGGGTGAATCTCTTTCCTCAACTCAGCTTTCTCCAACTGCAAGCCCAAGGGGAAGGCAACACCTGACACTCCACCTCTGTACAGTTCCTGGGCCTTCAGGCCTCTTCAGGATGCCCTCCAGCTGTGCACTGATTAATGAACAACCAGATCCGAGAGCCCAGAGGAGCCTGCAGCAGAAGGAGCTGACCACCTCTGACGGCCCCTGCTGACCATGTTCCTCAAGTCACAACAGTGCCCTCAGAGCCCCATCGTGACCCCCTTTCAGGTGGCAGTCTAGGTCTTTAGTCACAGAGAGTAGCTTTTTCCAGCTGGTGTACCTGGGAGGAGGCAACCACGTTCAGAGAACACAGACATGAGCAAGCTCCGGGCCATCAGCTTCTACGCCAGTCGCCGGATTGCCCATCTGTGGGCCTGAAATGCAACTGGGGGGATTTTCTCAGCAACCAGTTGACTTGGGTTCCCTGCTCCCCCATTGGAAAGATTCTATTCCCTGAGGGAAAACCCACCATTCCTGGAAAATAGCCTCCAGAACACGTGGTGGAATTCAGGACTTTCTAAGTTGTGGTCCCAGAGTTTCCAGACTTGGACCGACATGGAATGTCCTCTTCATTCCATGTTGGTCTTCACTCACTCCATCACCTTTTCTCATGGGCACTTTCTCCTGTGCCTTCTGTCTTCCTGACACACGGATCCTGGATGGAGGGAGGGGTTGCCACTTCTCCTTGGGAACAGGATGCCCGTGGACCACGCGGCTGAGCTAAAACAAGCCGCCGGCCCCTCACCCGCCCCCCACCCGCCTGTTGTCCTGGTGGGGTGTGTGGTCTCCGGGACCAGCTCTCCAGCCCCTGTGGGCATCCTGCGAAGCCCCTCCTCCACTCTGCCTTCTACTTGGCATTCTAGATGGACCTGTGCTCCCGCCTGCAGGGGTGACAGTTCCTCCCACTGCCCCGTGTACCTCATTACTGAAGGCTGGAAATATCTGACAACTTTCCCGAGCCAAGCCTGTGCTCTATGAGGCCCAAAGAGAACCCCAAATTCTTTCACTTGCTGGGCATCCTTTCCCCTTCCCTTTACAGCCCCTACTCCTCCCTGCAGCCTTCCATCCTGAGACCTCGGGGAACTTCTCCACCACCTTGGTGGCCCCAGTGGCCCAGCATGGTCACCTCTCTTTCAGGCCATCCGACCCTGGCCCCGTCTCCCCCAGGTCCAGCCGTCTGTGGCTTCCATGCAGCCCGGCTGGCTCGGAGGACTCCAGCTCCCCTGTTTTTCTGCCCCATAAACCTCAGGCTGCCGTGGTTTGCTGGCCCTTTCTCGTCCCCATAATTCTTGTCTGGACTGAAAGATACAAAACTTTTCAGTTGACTCCACATTTCCTTAAGTTTCTGGTGATTCCTCCCACCAAAGTCAAGAGAGATTCTTAAGGGATAGTCTTCTGTCCACAGAGCATTGCGGAACGCTGTCTCCTCCCTTTCCCTTCCCCAGGGTCTTTGTTGACTTGTAAGATACACACTTGACTTTGAAGCTTCCTCTCCGTGCTTCTGGCGCTTTCCTTTCAAAGCCAAGCCAGTGTCTCTAGTTAGGCTGCTTCCTCCGGGCAACTGATATTGCTGCAGAGAGAGTCAAGGCCACATGTCTCACCCTCCCAGACGCCTTCTCAATCTTCCATCCATCCTGCTGTCTGGTGCAGGCGAGATGCCCAACCAGCAAATCTGCAGCAAGTACAGGAATGGACCGGGGAGGACTCTGTGTCTCAAGATGGCCCGGAAGAGGTGTCGGTGTTCTGGTTCTGGGTGCAGCGGGGAGGGAAGAGGAGGGGAGGACCCACAGACAGTGGCCTTGAGGCAGCCTAGGAGGTCGGCCTGGCTCTGGGCCGACCTCCTGCCAGCCGGCTGTGTGCTCTGATCAGGGCTGGGCCCGGCCGCCCACTCTCCCCTGAATCCCTCAGAGCTGGAGCCCACCCCGAGCCGAGCTGGGGGAGGGAATGAAAGAAACTCTCTTGCCAACGAGTTCTTCCCTTTTACGGTTTTTGGCCTGCCCCCTGGTGCTCACACAGCCGCCATCTGGCTCTCTCTGCTGCGGCCCAGCCCGCGCAGGCTCCCGGGCCTTCCTGGGAGGGGCTGTTTGCTGTGAAAACCCAGGGTCTGGGGGTGCAGCATGTGGCGTGCCAGGTGGAATTTCTGAAATTCAGGGACCTGCTCCCCAGCCAGGTTCCTGGCTGGCCTCTGTCGGCTCCTGAGGCCTCGGTTTCCTTCCCTGAGCCATGCGCGGAGCAGGCGGGTCCTCATCTAGCATCTCAGCCCAGGGGGAGCGGGGCAAACTCGGAGCCGTCTTTGGGGGCCCACTGAATGCTACCTCTGGGCCTGCAGTCTGCTGGAGGTACACTCAGAATCCCACTTCATAGGCTGACAGCTTTTATGGTCGGCCCCCCTCGTGCTCCCCTCACACACATTGCCCCGATTTTATTTTTAAGGAAATAATAACAACAGCAGTTAGCTATTCCTTTGTATCCTTCCAATAAAGGAATAATTTAAAGGGCCCGGCGCGCTGGAATTGCCCCTTCTTAGCCTCACTGCGAGGCAGTGGCAGAAAGCTGGGAGGACAGCCCGCCGTGAGGGACCTGGGGCTCACCTTGGGGGACCACTGCTCCAAGGCCGCCCGCCTTCCGGGGGCCCTGAGCCTCACCTGGTGTGGCCAGGAGCGGCTCAAATGCACATTCCAAAGGTGCTACAGCAGAAACTCACAGACAACTAACAGATCAAAGATCCAACACGACACTTCAAAGGGAAGAAGAGCCACAGGATGAAGCCGGGCAGCACTCCAGTCCCCAAACGCGGGGACACAAAGGCTCCTCCTGCCCAGGGCTCGGCCGCCATCCGAATCCCAGCCCAGAGCACCGGGGATGAGTCTTCAGGGACGACGTGACCAGTTCCCGCACTCTCCGTGCTCAAGCACTCGGAGGGGCTAATTAGTGCTTTTAATATGCAAATCAGAGCCTGAGCAGATTAAATCTAGGGGAAAAAAACCCAGCTGGTGAATATGTTGTTTTAATTATTACTCCAAAGGAAATATGGGCCTGGCTTAAGAGGATGGCAGGTGGGTGGGTATGAAGTTCCTGTGGAAGGACCTTGGTTAAGGGGAGACCAACCTAGAAAGGGAGACCTGGGGTCAGGGGAGGGCGCTGGGAGTAGTTGGAGCCCCACTGGCTGTGCAGTTCTGGGCAAATTGTTTTTTCCCCTGGGGCCTCAGTTTCATCGCTGATGACATCAGGAGCATGGATAAGATGATCCCATTCATCCATCCATCCATCCATCCATTCATTCATTCAACAGATACTAACCGGCCACTTACCATGTGCCAGGTGCTGAGCCAGCAGCAAGTTCTATGTCCTAATGGAGCTTGCGTTGTATGGGGGGAGACTGGCCATCAACAAATAATACACAAGCAAAACAAGTCCAGTTGATGGAGGTGTAAGAAAGAAACAAATCAGAGACTGTGCTAGAGACTAATACGGAAAACTCTGGATTGTTTGGATAAAGTGGTAAACACAGCTTCTTATTGGAGACGCCACTGCAGCTGAGACCTGGAGGATGAAAAGGAGTTGGGGTGTGATAAGGACAATCCTCTTTTTTTTTTCGTGGTGACACTGAGTAGCCCCGTGGGGCTCCCATCTGACCCTTGGATGGTTGATCCAGTCTCACTGAACCTGGTCGCCTTATGGGAAGTCAGGGGCAGAGAGGGACATGACATCTTCACGGTAAACAGAAAACAAATCCAAGTGAGCTGATCCTGACTCAGTTTTTCTTTTGAAACTGGAGCGAGGAAGGAAAACTCACTGGGGGAAGTCTGTTTTCCCTGGTTGCTCTCATCACATTGGCTCCAATGACTCAAGACCCCGATCAAGTAAATATTCAATAAAGTTTTCAGGGAGGCAGGTGAATCCTGCACAGATCTCCCTTCAGTGTGTGTGTGTGTGTGTGTGTGCGCGCGCACGCACGCGAGCACGCATGTGCACAGCTGGTGCCCTTGGCTAGAAACATAACTTCCAGCACCTGCATCCTTGGAAACTTGGAGAAAGCTTTCTAACAGGTTCCTACCCTCCTGCTAGGGACTGAAGCCAAAGGGGGGCCCCCAGTATCCCTGACCACCAACAGGGCAGAGTCCACCTGATGTGCTGACAGCCTTGCCACTCTGATGCCTTGGGCCTGGCGCCTGACTTTCTGACTGGCGTTTGCTTTTATGGGAAATGACAAAACAAAACTCAGAGATCAAGGTGTCTCATATCTCTAAGTCACAAACAGAGGGACCTGAGTTCCACTTTCTTAGGTAAAGGAGCAGAATAATGGGAAAACAAATGAAAAATTCATTCTTCTCCATCGACTTTGCCTGGAGGCAGCAGGGGAAAAAGTCTTTGCACAGGACAGAGAGTCAAGAAAGGCGGGTGTCTGATGAACAAGAGACGGCCACAGAGGAGAGAGAGAGAAGAGAAAAGAAACAAGAGAGAAAGAGAGAGAGAAGAAAAACAGAAACAAGACAGAGGAGAGACCAAGAGACATGTCAGAGAGGAGAGGAAGCAGAAGGGGGCGGGGGGAAGAGGAGGTGAGAAACAAGAGGAGGGAGAGGAGACGGAAGAGGAAAGGAAAGAGGAACGGAGGTGAGCGGAGAGGGGAGGCAGCCGGGTGGGCGTGGGCCAGACACCCCTGGTGCAGGCAGGCGGGTGGCGGGGACCCCGCACCTGCTCCCTCCAACATGCCTCCCCCAGCCTGGCAGGGTGTCCACAAGGACCCACGGGCAACAGCCTGGACAAAACGATGCCTGCTTTCCAAGGAAACAAGTGTGCAGCACGTATGTGTGCCCCCGGGCTCCTGTAGCATCAGGAGGAAGTGGGCCAGGGGCCGGACGGGGTGGTCCGTGGCCCACCTGCCCCAGGTTCATGCTGACTGACCCTGGGCCCTGGCGCCCCACTGGGCACAGCCACCTCTGTAAAAATGCACATTTTCAACAAAGCGCTTCAGTCGTACCCTTTGAGCATCTCAGTGATGAGGAAACCAAGGTGGAGAGAGGAGAGGTGACCTTCCCGGCGAGTCACAGCTAATCAGTGGCAGGACTGGGACCAAATCTCAACCTCTGCATCAGGTTGGGAGATAATATTGAAAATATCTTCTATTTCCATAGCTTTTTATAATTTTTGGAGCACTTTCCCATTTATTATCTCATCTGACCCTCATCATAATCCCTTGATTCATATAAGCATCAATATTGTAAATTTATTGAAGAGGAAACCAAGGATCCTGGAAGTGGCGTATGCACTGGTGAGACGCAAACCCAGGTCTCCTGTCCCAGGGCTCTTTGGTGCTGTCAAGAACTGGGGGTCAGAAGTCCTTCACTGCTTGCCTTGGTTTGCTGTGGCATGTCAAAGTGAGTTGAGATTAAGGTTTGTTTTTCTAGTTTCACAAAATTTCAGAAGACTTGAAGAAATCCCACCTCCTCCTACATACACGTAGAAACACCTATTCTTCTTTGTATTCTTAGAGCAGGGGTTGGCAAACTAAGGCCTGTGGGCCAAGCTGGCCTGCTGTATGTTTTTGTAAATAAAGTTTTATTGGGCTGTAGCCACACCGGTCTGTTTCCACATTGTCTGTGGCCGCTTTTGCACTACACCACCAGAGTCGAGTAGTTGTGACAGAGACCGGCTAGCCTGCAGAGCCTAAAATATTTACTGTCTGGTCTTTAACAGAAAACACTTGCCTGTCTTAGAGCCTTGCTCTGATCTGAACGTTTTTGTCCCTTCCAAATTTACTTGTTGAAATTCTAACCCTGGATGGTATGGTATTGGGAGGTGGGGCTTTTTGAAGGTGCTTAGTTCATGAGGGTGGAGCCCCATCATGGGATTAGTGCCCTTATAAAAGAAGCCCCAGAGAGATCACTAGTCCCTTCCCCTATGTGAGAATACAGGGAGAAGGCACTGGCTATGAACCAGGAAGTGGGTCTCTTCAGCAAAACCTGATCATGCTGGTGCCATGATCCTGGACTTCCTGCATCCAGAACTGGGAGAAATAAATCTTTGTTGTTTCTAAGCCCCCCAGTCTCTGGAATTTTGTTATAGCAGCCTGAATGGACTGACACAAGCCTATTATAGGTCCTGGCTCAATACATATCTGTTAAATGAATGAATGAGTTCCAGGTAAGAATATTAAACCTCAAAGAATCCCGTTTGTTGCTGGATAGCTGATATTCCTTCAGCTTCACTTGGATCTAAAGCGGTGACTGAAGGATAGGTGAACGGAGTTGAGGGTTGCACTTTTCTCGATGAGGAACTACTCTGAATTTCTCTGACATCCAGGCTTGCTGGCTGGTGTGGGTGCTGATAGAGAGGTCACTGCATCAGAGGAAGAATGCTACCCTCCAGTCTGGGAATCCCAAAGCCAAGGGGTTACCAAGGAGGATATCGGAGGAAGGAGTCTTGCTCAGAATCTGAGGCTGATGCACCTACAGGTAACACACACAAAAGGCTTTAAGACAAACATTTTAGCAATGGGAAGAGATCACGAGACAGTAGGAGCTGTAGTTGGTGTATCTCCATCTGCATCTCCATAAGGTTTGCCCTCTGAGGCTGATTGGCACTCATCACCACACACATCTAGAGCATCCATTAAACACCTGGTGGGATGCAGTCAAGGGCACCAGGATCGTGGAGGGACCTCCAGCCGTCATTCAGTTAGGCGTCCTGCTTTTGGGGCAGTGAGAGTCACCCACAGTGGTTGGCAGTGTTCCACAAGCCAGGGCAGACCTCACTCCAGTTGAAGGACTTCTGTGCTGGTCAAGAATCTGCTGATCCTCAAATCACTGTCAGTTGGTAACTTCGAGTCAGCTCAGTGCTGGGAGATTCGTGTCATTTATGGAATCAGAGAATCCATTCTTCTGAGAGTTGGCTGGGGCCTTTCTGATTGCCCAAATTAACACTTCTCTTAGTCCTGGTAGAAATTTGGATATCCCCAGAGATAGGGCTCTCACTACTTCTCAAAAAAGCCCATCTCCCTTTTGAATATTCCTTTGCTAGCGTTCCTCATTTTCCTTACCTGAGATATGCCTCCCTGCAAAATGTCCACCCATTGGTCCTCCTCCTGTCCTCTGGGAGCACCGAGCAAGTCTTCTCATTTTGTGTGGTAACTGGAAAAGTGGTGTGGGCATGCAGTGGCTCGGGAATCAGACTGGTCCCACTGCTCACTAGAGATGTGACTTTGAGTGAGCAACTGAACCTTCTGAGCTCCAGTTCCCTCATCAGAAATGGAAAAGACATAGGAATGACCTCATAGCCATGCTAAGGATCAAATGAGAGGATGCGTGAGAAATGTCTGGTGCAAAACGTTGCTCACAAAAATGGCAGCCATCTTGTTGTAGATAGCCAAGACGTAGAAAGGTTTTTAAAAAATAAGTTTATTTATTTTTTAAATTTATTTTTGGCTGCATTTGGTCTTTGTTGCTGTGCACGGGCTTTCTCTAGTTGCGACGAGCAGGGGCTACTCTTCATTGCAGTGCGTGGGCTTCTCATTGTGGTGGCTTCTCTTGTTGCGGAGCAGGGACGTAGTCTTCAGTAATTGTGGCGTGTGGGCTCAGTAGTTGTGGCTCGCGGGCTCTAGAGCACAGGCTCAGTAGTTGTGGCGCACACACTTCATTGCTCCTCAGCATGTGGGATCTTCCCAGACCAGGGCTTCCCTGCACTGGCAAGTGGATTCTTAACCACTGCGCCACCAGGGAAGTCCTGACCTAGAAAGTTTTGCCGGGGGAACTGGTTGGTGTGGGCATGGAGATGGGTAAAGCTGTGACCTTTGGACGGAAATGTGGGTTTTGAAGTGGAAGGAGAATTATATTCTTATATGTAGTTATAAAGCAATGTTTGGGCATGTGATTAATGACTGCATTGAAATAACTTTATATATAAAGGAATGGAAACCTATGGAAGGGGATAGAAGCAGGACTGGGCAGAGGGAGGAGTCAAGGTGTGGGTGCGAGGACAGCCTGGGTGGGCTCCACGGTGAGCTTTGGAACTAGAGTGGCCTTTGTTGTTGACCTGAGCTGGGCTGAGATAGCTAGCCTTTTGGACTCCTGCAGGGAGCAGTCATGGCATGCAGGGCACCCGGGAAAGCATGTGACCTTGGCTTAGGGGACTCCCCATAGCGAGAGCTGCAGGTTGACTGCCAACAGGGCTCCCAGCAGTCGGGACAAAAGCCCCCTTGTTGAGGAATATGGGTGGTGCATCACAGTGTCCACCTCTGTCCACCCTGGCACCCCTGGATCTACGTCTGCATAGATGTTCTGGGAGCTGCTCCTCTAGGACCCAGGGGGCACTCTCTTCCTGCTGGAAACTTGGAAGAGAAAGGTTAGTGGAGCTACTGAACCTGATCCTACAGCTGGTCTCAGGGCCACTAACTCATACGCATAATCGCATCTCCTGCCTTTACTATCTACTTTAGATTCCCTGCCCCTCCAACCAGTCCCTTTGTTGGTCTCAAGGACTTATCTGGCTGTAGGACCCTCATCCCTGAGGGGTTAGACTCCTAGTCACCATGCCCTTCCCAGGCCTGGGCAGTGGTGGCAGTAGCTAGATCAGCCTTGGTGAGTGGAGACCCATGCTTTTGGGACCATGCATGGCCCCCATGGCCCCTCGGCTCATGTGTCCCCCATGTCGGCACTGAGGGAGCTGATGAAGAGTCTTGCTGATGTCAGCTGGCCAAGCCATTGGGTTGTTTAGTGCTTCTTTGGTGGTGGGCCATGTGATAAAAAGAGCTTCACCTCTTGTGTCCACTCCCGTCTACTCACCTACATGTTTCTTTCACAGACTTCCTTGTCCCAGATCTTCCAATCTTCCTCTTTACAAGTCCCTCACCAGTCTGCCAAGGTCTTTGCCATTGACCTGAGACTATATATCCTAACTTTAGGTCACAAAAGTGAATGACCAGAGGCACCACTCGAGCTCTGCCCGTTGGGAGGGTTTTCCCTCATCACCGCTATTTGAGGCCGCCGCTGAGTGGGGCTGTCATGACGACGCATCTGTTTCAGCTTGCACGCCCACCCCTTCTGAGCCCCTTGTCTGCCACTCCCACCCTGTTGTTTATCACAGCTGCATCACCCTGGCTTCTGATGGCTCGCATCGCCATTGCTATAAGGGAAACAAGTGCTGTAAATGCATCTTCTAGCGTCAACCCTGGCCTACAGAGGGGGGACGCCCAAGGAACTTCATAACGATGCTGGCACTCCTCTCACTAGCCCATGGCCTTGATAAATGACTTATCTTCCAGGGCTTCCTATGTAACCTAATCACCTGTGTGTCTTCTGACCTTACGTAGCACATCCAATCCAACAGACGTCTCTGAGCCTTTCAATCCCTTCTTGTATTGCCTGCTGTGGCAATCCTGGCATTTCAACTTCAGTGTGGGCACTGTTTTTTTCCCACACTTCTGGAGCCATTGAAGTAGCAAGTTTGTACCATCATGTGGTGTTCTGGTAAGGAGGTTAAATCCTGTATTCTCGGGAAATGCACCCAACATGACAATCTCCCCTTTCCAGCCTTATTCTCTGGCCTCCTCGGTCAAGCACCCTTGGACTCCAGCCCCGGGTGCATGATCTTCTGGCAGCCTCCTGCTGGTGTATGCTGGCTGGTTGTAATCAAGGTGGTGAGACCTGCAGGTCCCTAGAAAGAGTGGGAAAGAAATAAACATCTTCTCAGTCTGTGTGGGGGTTGAGGGGTGGTCCAAAGACTCTGGGAGCCCGTTGGTGCCTCAGACAGAAGGACTGGATACCTGTGGTATCTCTGCCTGTCTCCACGAGAAATCCCCTCTGGTACTGGGGTTCCTAAAATGGTCAACTGGTAAAGAAAGTTGCAAGCCCCAGCTCTCATGAGAGATTAAAGGCCCCAGAGTTGGAAGATGCATGAGCCTCACCTATGAGCCCAGAGACCTGGTCCCACCCAGAGCTGGAATAACCCCCTTAGGATGAGGCCTGGCAGCTGCTTAAGGATGCAGGGAGGGCTCAGGGAGGAACAGCGCTTGGGAACAGGGGGTGCTCAGAAGACGTGGCTGTGACCTCTTGCGAGATTGAAGGAAGTTTCAAAATCTTTAAACCTTAACTTTTCTCCTTTAGCCTTGTAATTCCCCTTCTGAAACTGCCCTTACCCTAACCTTTCAGTAAAAAAATTGGGCATTTGCCTGCACAGTCTAGTATGTCGGTCTTGTAGAAGCTGAGGAATCAAGTTGACAAGGGGTTGGGTTGAAGGTGAGTTGTATCCAATCCAACCCTCTGCCAGGACATTGACTTTTTTTTTTTTTTTTTTTTACAGATTTACAGCTTTAAATACCATAAAACTTGCTTATTTAAGTCTACAATTCAATGATGTTTACTAAATATAGAGAGTTGTACAATCATCACCTTAATCCAGTTTTAGAACCATTTCATCACCCTGGTAATTCCACCATCTTTGGCCAGTCCCTGTTCCCACCCCCAGCCCATGATAACCACCAATCTGCTTTCTGTTTCTATAAATTTGCCTTTTTGGGACATTTCATGTAAATGAAATTGTAAAATATGTAGTCTTTTGCTTCTGGCTTCTGTCACTTTGTGTGGTGTATTTGAGGTTCATCCAAGGTATTTGAGTAGTTCCTTCCTTTCCATTGCTGAATACAATTCCATCATAAGGATATACACTTGGTTCATCCATTCACCAATTAATGGACATTTGGATTGTTTCGAGTTTGGGGGCTCTTATGAATGATGTTGCTATGAGCATTCACATACACGTCTTCGTGTGGACAAATGTTTTCACTTCTCTTGAATAGGTACCTAAGAATGAGATTGCTGGGTTGTATGGTAAGTTTATGTTTAGCTCTTGAAAAAACTGCCACATTGTTTTTCAAGATGGCTGCCCCATTTTACATGCCCACCAGCAATGTATGAGTGTTCCAGTGTGTCACATTCTTGCCAAACTTGTCATTGTCTTTTTGATTATAGCCATTCTAGTGGGTGTATAATGGTAAGTCATTGTGGTTTTGATTTGCATTTCCCTAATGACTAATGGTGTTGACATTTTTCCTGTGCTTATTAGCCATTTGTATATTTTCTTTGGTGATGTCTAGTCACTTTTGTCTATTTTTAAACTGAGGTTTTTGTCTTCTAATTATTGAGTTGTAAGAGTTCTTTACGTACTCTGGATACAGATCCCTTATCAAATATATGATGGGCAAATATTTTCTCCCAGTATATGTCTTCTCTTTTCATTTTCTTAAGGCTGTCTTTTGAAGCACAAAAACTTCATTTTGATGAAGCTCAATTTATCAGTTTTTTCTTATATGGTGTGTGCTTTTGGTGTCATTATCTAAGAACTCTTTGCCTAACCCAAGATTCAAAGTGTTTTGCTAAGTTTTCTGGTAAAAGTTTTACAGTTTTAGTTAACTTTGATTTTTTGTGTATGGTGTGAGATAAGGGTCTAAATTCAGCCTTTTGCATATGGGTATTTTATTGTCACATTACTACTTGTTGAAAACATGATTCTTTCCCCATTAAACTGCTTTGACACCTTTGTTGAAAATCAGTTGATTATAAATGTAATAGTTTTATAATCTGAACTCTCAGTTCTGTTCTATTGATCCTATCCTTACACCAGGACCACATTATCTTTTTTTTTTTTTTAACATCTTTATTGGAGTATAATTGCTTTACATTGTTGTGTTAGTTTCTGCTGTATAACAAAGTGAATCAGCTATATGTACACATATATCCCCATATCCCCTCCCACTTGCATCTCCCTCCCACCCTCCCTATCCCACCCTCTAGGTGGTCACAAAGCACGGAGCTGGTCTCCCTGTGCTATGTGGCTGCTTCCCATTAGCTGTCTATTTTACATTTGGTAGTGTATATATGTCCATGCCATTCTCTCACTTCGTCCCAGCTTATCCTTCCCCCTCCCCGTGTCCTCAAGTCCATTCTCTACATCTGCATCTTTATTCTTGTCCTACCCCTAGGTTCTTCAGAATTTTTTTTCTTTTTAGATTCCATATATATGTGTTAGCATACGGTACCTGTTTTTCTCTTTCTGACTTACTTCACTCTGTATGACAGACTCTAGGTCCATCCACCTCACTACAAATAACTCAGTTTCTTTTCTTTTTATGGCTGAGTAATATTCCATTGTATATATGTGCCACACCTTCTTTATCCATTCATCTGTCAAAGGACACTTAAGTTGCTTCCATGTCCTGGCTATTGTAAATAGTGCTACAATGAACATTGCAGGACCACATTATCTTGATTAAAATAGCTTTGTAGTAAGTTTTAAAGTCAAGTAGTGTAAGTTTTTCCACTTTTTTCTTTTTAAAAATTATTTTGGGGCTTCCCTGGTGGTGCAGTGGTTGAGAGTCCGCCTGCCGATGCAGAGGACATGGGTTCGTGCCCCGGTCCGGGAAGATCCCACATGCCATGGAACGGCTGGGTCTGTGAGCCATGGCTGCTGAGCCTGCACGTCCGGAGCCTGTGCTCCGCAATGGGAGAGGCCACAACAGTGAAAGGCCCACATACCGCAAAAAAAAAAAAAAAAAAAAAAAAAAAAAAAAATTATTTTGGCTCTTCTGGGTCATTTGCATCTGCATATGAATTTTAGGATCAGCCAATCAGTTTTGACAAAAAAAAGCCTACTGTGTTTTTGATAAGGATTATGTTAAATGTATAGATCAATTTGGGCAGAATTATTATCCTAATTATATTGAGTCTCCAATCTATGGGCATGGACTGTCTCTCCACTGATTTAAATTTTCTTCAAATTACCTAACAAGCGTTTTATAGCTTCAGTGTCCAAAACTTGAATTTCTTTTGTTAAATTTAGTCCTAAATATTTTATTCTTTCAGATATCATTGTGAATGGGATTTTTTTTTCATTTTCAGATTGTATGTGTTTAGAATATAGAAGTACAATTTGTTTTTTTATTAATCTTATATCTTGTGACCTTGCTGGACCCATTTATTAGTTCTAGCAGCTGTGTGTGTTTGTGTGTGTGTGTGTGTTCCTTAAGCTTTTCTACACAGAATTATGCTATTAGTGAATAAAGACAATTTTATTTCCCTTCCAATGTGGATGCCTTTTATTTATTTTCCTTGCATGACTGTACTGGCTAGAACTGCCAGTAGAATATTGAATAGAAGAGGTGAGAATGGACATCCTGCTTTGTTCCCAATTTTAGGGGGAAAGTGTGCATTCTTTCACCATTATATAGAATATTAGAAATAGGTTTTCTGTAGATGCTCTTTATCAGGTTGAGGAATTTCCCTTCTATTCCTACTATGTAGAGAGTTTTTATCATGTTTGTTTTATTTTGTCATATATTGTTTTCTGTATCTTCAGATGGTTTTTGTCCTTTGTTCTATTAATATAGTGTATTACATTGATTGATTTTTCAGGGGTTAAACCAACCTTGCACTTCTGGGACAAGTCCTACTTGGTCATGATGAACAATCCATTTTTATATTGGGTTGGCCAAAAAGTTCATTCGGTCTTTTCTGTAAGGTGGCTCTAGTAACGCTTAGTTGTTTTTAACCTCATTTGAAACAATTTTGTTAGACTGTATTGTGACAGCTGTCGTATCAGCGTGCATTTAAAAAAAATCAAAATTGGTGAATTTTTGTGTAGCCATTTTAATATTGAAGATGGAAGAAAAAAGGAACATTTTCAGGATATTATGCTTTATTGTTTCAAGAAAGGTAAAAATGCAACTGAAATGCAAAAAAGAGATTTGTGTAGTGTGTGGAGAAGGTGCTGTGACTGAGGGAATGTGTCAAAAGTGGTTTGCAAAGTTTCATGCTGGACGATGCTCCACAGTTGAGTAAACCAGTTGAAGTTGATAGCAATCAAATCGAGACATTAATTGAGAACAATCAACGTTATACCACGCGCGGGAGATAGCCAACATACTCAAGATATCCAAATGAAGCATTGAAAATCATTTGCACCAGCTTAGTTATGTTAATTACTTTGGTGTTTGGGTTCCACATAAGTTAAGTGAAAAAAACCTTCTTGATTGTACTTTGGCATGAGATTCCTTACTTAAGCATAAAGAAAACATTCCGTTTTTAAAACAAATTGTGATGGGTGATGAAAAGTGGATACTGTACAATAGTGTGGAACAGAAGGGATCGTGGGGCAAGTGAAATGAACCACCACCAACCACACCAAAGGCAAAGCCGGTCTTCATCCAAGGAAGGTGATGCTGTGTATATGGTGGTATTGGAAGGGAGTCCTGTATTATGAGCTCCTTCCAGAAAACCAAACCATTAATTCCAAGTACTGCTCCCAATTAGACCAGCTGAAAGCAGCACTCAACAAAAAGCGTCCAGAATTAGTCAACAGAAAACGCATAACCTTCCATCAGGATAATGCAAGACTACACGTTTCTTTGATGACCAGACAAAAACTGTTACAGCTTGGCTGGAAAGTTCTGATTCATCTGCCGTATTCACCAGACATTGTACCTTTGGATTTCCATTTATTTAGATCTTTACAAAATTCTCTTAATGGAGAAAATTTCAGTTCCCTGGAAGACTGTAAATGACACCTGGAATGGTTCTTTGCTCAAAAAGATAAAAAGTTTTGGGAAGATGGAATTATGAAGTTGCCTGGAAAATGGCACAAGGTAGTGGAACAAAAGGGTGAATACGTTGTTCAATAAAGTTCTTGGTGAAAATGAAAAATGTGTCTTTTATTTTTACTTAAAATGGAAGGAACTTTTTGGCCAACCCAATATATTGTTGAATTTTGTTTGCTAATATTTTGTTAAAATGTTAACACCTATGTTCATGAAGTATGTTGATCTACTTTTCTTTTCTTGTGATGTCTTGTCTGACTTTGGTATCAAGGTAACACTGTTTAATTGAATTAGTTTTCTGGAAGTTTGTAAAGGGATGGTATTATTTCTTCTTTAAATATTTGATAGAATTCATCACTGAAGAGTGGAGGTTTCTCTTTGTTTTTAGTTTCTTAAAGAGGAAACAAGTTATTTTTTTAAATAATTTTTTAAAAATAAATAAATTTATTTATTTATTTATTTATTTATTTATTTTTGTTTGCTTTGGGTCTCTGTTGCTGCGCGTAGGCTTTTTCTAGCTGTGGCGAGCTGGGGTTGCTCTTGGTTGAGGTGTGCGGGCCTCTCATTGCAGTGGCTTCTCTTGTTGCAGAGCACGAGCTCTAGGCACATGGGCTTCACTAGTTTTGGCATGCAGGCTCAGTAGTTTTGGCGCACGGGCTTAGTTGCTCTGCAGCACGTGGGATCTTCCTGGACCAGGGCTCAAACCCCTGTCTCCTGCATTAGCAGGTGGATTCTTAACCACTGCACCACCAGGGAAGTCCCAGCTTAAGTTATTAATTTGAGACTTTTCTTCTTTTTTAAGACAAATGGTTAAAGCTCTATCTTCCCTCTAACCACTGCTTTAGTTGCATCCTATAAATTTTGATGTTTTGTTTTCCTCCAGTTAAAATATTTCCAAATTTGTCCTCTGATTTCTTTCCTTTGACCTATGGGTTAATTAGAATCATGCTGTTTAATTTCCAAATATTCAGGGATTTCCTAAGCTTCTTTCTGTTTTTGATTTTAATTTAATTCCATTGTGATTGCAGAGCATACTTTGTATGATTTCAATTCTCTTAAATTTATTGAGACTTGTTTTATGACATAGAACATGATCTATTCTTGAAAATATTCCATATGTTCTTGAGATGAATGCATATTTTGCTGTCATTGGGTGAGTAGTCTATAGATACTGGTTAGGTCATATTGGTTGACAGTGTTATTTTCTGTATTCTTGGTGATTTGTCTAGTTATGCTATTGAGAGTGGGGTATTAAAGTCTACAACTATTATTGAATTATCTAACCTTTAAAGAAATGTTTAAAATATTTAATTGTGGTAAAAATAATATAAAATTTATCATCTTAATCATTTTTAATTGTATAGTTCAGTGGTGTTAAGTAGATTCACATTGTTGTGCAACAGATGTCTAGAACTTATGTGTGTGTGTGTGTGTTTGCATGTTATAAGCCCAACATCACAGTAATTTATAATTACTGTTTTCTGCAATCTTATGTCTTTTAACGAATTTAGGAAAAGATTTTAAAAATGCAACATGTTATATTATCCATATATTTACCTTTTCTGGTGCTTTTCATTTCTTTGACTCAAGTAACTGTCTGATGTTATTTCCTTTCAGCATAAATAATTCCCTTTTGTGTTTCTTTTAAGGCAGGTCTGCTAGCAACAAATTATCTGAGTCATTGTTTGTTTGAAAATGTCTCCATATTACTTTTGAGTTTTGAAGTATAGTTTTATGGATATAGAATTCTTCGTTGATATTTTTTTCCTTCAGGAGTTTGAATATGTCACTCCACTGCCTTCTGGTTTTCATTGTTTCTGATGAAAAGCCTACCATTAATTATATTGCTGTTTCTCTACTTGTGATGAGTCATTTTTCTCTTGCTACTTTCAAGATTTTCTCTTTTTTACTCAACAATTTGACTATGATGTGTTTAGGGTGGATCTCTTTGTGTTTATTCTACTTGTGGTTCATTGAGCTTCTAGAATATGTCATTTTTCATCAAACTTGAAACAGTTTGGGCATTATTTTTTTTATTATCATCCCCAGCCCCCATCTCTCTTTCTTCTTCTGGGATTCCCATTATACATATATTGATATTTTTTATGTTGTTCCACATGTGTCCAAGGTAATATCATTATTATTCATTATTTTTTTCCACCTTTTTCTTCAGATTAGATAATTTCTATTGTCCTATCTTCAAATTTGTTGATTCTTTCTTATCCCCATATCAAATCTGGTGTTGAGTCCTTCTTACGAATTTTTCATTTTGGTTAGTTGGAGTTTTCAGCTCCAAAGTTTTCATTTGTTTTTTTAAAAAATAATTTCTATCTTTGTTGATATTCTCTATTTGTTGAGTCATTGCTATATTTTCTTTAATTTTTTATACTTTCTTTTAATTTAATCCTTTTTTATTGGAGTATAGTTGTTGTACAATGTTGTGTTAGTTTCTACTATACAGCAAAGTGGAGTTCCCTGTGCTATACAGCAGATTCTCATTAGTTATCTATTTTATACATATTAGTGCATATATGTCAATCCCAATCTCCCTATTCATCCCACATACACACCCCTTTTCCCCCTTGGTGTCCATATGTTTGTTCTCTACATCTGTGTCTCTATTTCTGCCTTGCAAACCAGTTCATCTGTACCATTTTTCTAGATTCCACATATATGCATTAATATACAATATTTGTTTTTCTCTTTAATTTTTTTTTTTTTTTAATTATTTATTTATTTATTTATTTATGGCTGTGTTGGGTCTTCATTTCTGTGCGAGAGCTTTCTCTAGTTGAGGCAAGTGGGGGCCACTCCTCATCGCGGTGCGCGGGCCTATCACTATCACGGCCTCTCTTGTTGCGGAGCACAGGCTCCAGACGCTCAGTAGGCAGGCTCAGTAATTGTGGCTCACGGGGCCAGCCGCCCCGCGGCATGTGGGATCCTCCCAGACCAGGGCTCGAACCCGTGTCCCCTGCATTGGCAGGCAGATTCTCAACCACTGCGCCACCAGGGAAGCCCTTCTCTTTAATTTTTAAAAGATGGTTCTCTTTAGCTTTTTGAACATGTTTGTAACATGTGCTTCGATATTTTTGTCTGCTAACTCCAACATCAGGGATCCCTTAGACAAAATTTCTACTGACTGCTTTTTTTCCCCCTTTCCTTAGCATGGTTCACTCACACCTTCCTGTTTCTTTTCAGATCTTATAACTTCTTGTTGAATACTGAATAATTTAAGATTACACAGTGTAGCCACTCTGGATTCTGATCCTCCCTCACCCTCCAATGGTGGTTGTTATGGCTGTTTGATTGTTGTTTAATAACTGGCCTGAACTAAACCTCTGGAATCTATTTTCCCTCAGAGTGCAGCTGCAGTTGTTTCTGCTTAGTTTTTTCAAAAAAATATTCTCTCTCCCATCCCCCTCTTTTAAGGCCTGGATGCCTAGAAACTTACCCCTGTATCTGTATAGCCTACTAGTTAATCAATGATTGGTCAAAAGTTGTGCTCAAACATTCTGAGCAGGTAAGGCTTCAACCCTCCCCTGATGGATTGGTTTATATAAGAAAAGGAGTACCTTCAAAGTTCAAGTAGTTTTTAGTCTGCTCCCTTTTCCTTTCATATCTTCTCAGAACATGAGCACAGGCTTATAATCTGCCTGGGATATCTGCATAGCTTGGGCCCTCTCCAGTCTCTCCTACATCGATATGTCAAGAGCTTGTCAAGGCTTCCTATCCTTGTATCTTTTCCCACATCTCCCTGTTAAATTTCTGGCCAGTCTGCTGGTCTGTACTGTACTTGCCCCAGTGAGAACCACAACCTCAGGCTAGCTGAATTTCTGGTCTTCTCTGCTCACTTGCCACTGAAATTGCTACTCTTACTGACTGTGCCCCTGGGTTGGGGTTTCCCGTGCTCCACTCCAAATCAAGCTACCCCTTCTGCCATCAAAGCTACTAGCTTTCATGGCTTACCTCACTTTGGGAGAAGGATCTGGAATAAGGGAAAGGAGCAGCCCCAGGCAGGATGCTGGATACTTCTGTTGTTCTTATCTGAAGTGCAGTACAGTAAGTCCCTTACATATGAATGAGTTCCATTCCAAGAGTGCGTTCATAAGTCCAATTTGTTCATAAGTCCTACAAAGTTAGTCCAACAAAGGTACCCAACTAACACAATCGGCTATACAGTACTGTACTGTAATAAGTTTATAACACCTTTCACACAAATAATACATAAAAAACAAGCAAACAGAAAAACTAAACATTTTTAATCTCACAGTACAGTACCTTGAAAAGTACACTAGTCCAGTACAACAGCTGGCACACAGGGGCTGGCATCGAGTGAACAGGCAAGAAGAGTTACTGACTGGAGGAGGGAGAGGAGGTGGGAGATGGTAGAGCTGAAGAATCATCAGCAACAGGAGATGGAGGACAAGCTGCAACTTCACTCACACCTGACGTTGATGGCACAGGTTCTGGTTCCTTGCTGGATTCAATTCTATCTACCCCCTTGAAAAAATGATCCAGTGATGTCTGGGTAGTAGTTCTTTTTTTCTTGTCATAGATGACTTGGTAGCACTGGATTGCACTCTGAACGGCTGCTGCAACCTTCGTGTACTGATCTATGTTCGGGTCCTGTGCCTCAAAAACTAACAGTGTCTCCTCAAATAAAGATAACCGCCTTGCCATTTCCTGCGTCTCTTTGGTTCTTCAGTGACTTCTTCTTCCTCTTGTCTCTCTTCGTCCTTTCTCTGGGCCTCCAATTCCATCAGGTCATCATTAGTAAGCTCATGTTGCACAGCAAGGAGTTCAATAAAGTCGTCCTCTTGCAGATCTAGCTCAGATCTAGCTTCTCGCTGAGGGTCACTAAGTTGCTGAAGACCACGTTTGCATCTTGGAAAGTTTGCAACTTGAAGGTTCGTATGTAGGGGACTTACTGTAGTTTTTCATGAATAACCACTTCTCAGTTTGGCATGTAGCTTTGATTGATTTCTAGATCTCTAAAGTGTTTTTTTTTTCTGGCAATTTTGTTCAGTTTTATCATTGCTCCTTGCTCTGCTATACCAGAATGTCCTGCTAGCGCTGACTTTTAAGGGCTCAGAGTTAAAGATGCAGTCATGGGAAGACCTGGAGGACATTTGCAAGAACAAACCTAGTAAGTTCTTAAATTTGCAAATTCTGCCCCTTTGAGAATGGAGAGAGAAGGCACTGAGAATCCCTGGGTTACTCACCCACCCATCTATCCATCCATCCATCCATCCACCCATCCATTCATCCATCCTTTTATTTATCAAACATTTATTAAGTGCTCATCCTGTCTGGGGCACTGTGTTAATTTCTCAGAGAACAAAAACAACTAAGATAAAGTTCTTGCTCTCAAGAAAAGCACATAGGAAGGAAGAAAGTCTTGGTGATAATTAGTGCCCAACAGTGGCTCTGAGAGAGTCTACACAGAAGCAGGGCAGGAGGGGTGGGTTGTGGTGAAAGCGTAGATGAATGGGTTGCTCTTCTGGCCTTTCCCAGCTTCTCCAGCCCCCACCCTCTGTTCCTTCCCCAATAAACTTTAGTCTTTACCCAAAGACTGCTGCAGCCTATCTCTCATGTCTAACATGGAGCCCACTTAGCTTTGGGGGGAAGTGTCTCCTCTGCTTCATATCACAAAACTCTAGACAGCAGTTCTTTATCTTCAGCTGAGAACTGTTTCATGCTCTGGCATAGCAAAGTGTCTGCAGACAGAGATAAGCTGTGTTTTCACATTTTTGTCTACAAAATTAATGATCTACAACTACAGTAAAACCGTCATCTCCTGTCACCAGTGGGGATCATAGGACATTCTGAGCTTGGAAAAAAAATAACAACACAAAACCTCAGTGGCAAAAAGTGCAGATGTTTTTACTTTTCCTTTTCCTTCAATAGTGTGTACGTTTGTTAGAAACATGGAATCATAAAACGCTATTGTTGGAATGCTCCTAAAAGAGTTTCTAGCCCAAAGCCTTTATTTTACCAGCGGGGAGATGGGACATGTGTTCAGGGATGCTTGGTCAGTGGCTTTGCCAGATCCAGGACTTAGAATCTCCACGGTCAGCCTTGTTTTCTATTCTTTAGCAGTGAGTTTCTCAGTTCTCTGTCTGAGCAGGAAGGCCCCAGCCCAGGGCTTGAAAAGCTGGCTGCTGGAAGTGTTCCAGCCCTGTGTCTCCTGGTGCCTCATCTTTACTTCCTGAGTACAGACTCTGATCCCTGCTCAGGACTCAGCTTCAGGCTGACCCCTTATGCCTCTCTTTAGACTCACGGGAAGCTTTGAGGCAGTAAAATGAAATTGTTCAAAGCAGGCGGACACTTGGCAGGTAGGCATCTGCATGGCTGCACGAGTTGTTAGAACGCTGGAAGTTTGCGTTCCAGTGGTAAACAGCTACTGCTTGATCTCTGCTGCCATCCCTCCCACCTCCCCCCTCCTCCCGGCTCCACTGTCCTGTGCACCCAGTAATCCAGCAGCTGAGAGGTTGTGGCTGGCAGGGGCCCCTAGGACCCAGCTTTATCCATAAGGCTGGTTGGTATCTGCTCTGATATCCTACTGGTTGTTAGCTAGTTTGCGTATCAGCCCTGGTTAAGAGCACAGGCTCTAGAGTTGGCCTGATTGGGTCAAGACCCTCTTTTTTTTCTGGTTCTGTGACAGTGGCAGGTTGTTTAAATTCTTTAAACCTCAGTCTTCCCATCTGCAAATGGGGATAAATACACACCCCATAAAGTTGCTTTGAGATGCACACAAATAAAAACGTCCTGGTTTCTATCTTGCCAGTTCTCACTGCTCACACCCCATACTTCCTTTCCTTGTCCCTGAGTCAACAGTGAAGATAACCTGTGGGCCTCTGCTTATGTCTAAACCCATACATGGGGGCTGTGCAAGGACAGAAATCAAGCTCTGCCCGAGGGCTTTCTCTCTTGAACCTCACTGGTGATACCTGTTACCTTCTGGGCTCCAGCCTCTGCCTGCCCAGACTGGTTGCTGCTTCTTCCCTCCAAGGACCACTGACTCTACTTCCTCAGAGCCAGCTCTCCCCTCCTGCTAACCACATCCTGACTACAGCCAGGGTTGCTGTCAGCCCATTCAGTGCCTCTGTGAGAATTAGAAATATTCTGGACAGGTGTATGACTGAGCAATTGGGCCACAGGTCAGGTTTCGGGCTCCACTCACCCCTTTGGCTATGTGCCCTTTGTGCAGTGCACATCCTATACAACTGTATATGGCATCCCTGCTGGCAGCACTCGGGGGCATTGAAGGAGAGTGTCAGTAGATTTATAAACTAACAATTAACTGTGATCATTTGTCCAAGTTTACCTTACAACCAAACAGCATGACTAATAAAGAAGGTGTCCCAAACCCTTAATATTCATTTAAGAATCGTTTGGAAGAGGCTCTGAAGAAACAGACGTGGCCAGGACCTGAATTTGATCCCTGAGGGATGTGGCATCTAGGAGAGAGACAGTGCATAGATGCAGAGCCCAGCCCTAGACTAATCAGGACTTGGTCCTTGGAGTCAAGGGCAGGAAGGTCCACCTGGGGCTGGAACCCAGGAAGGAGTGAGTGGCCATGAGCAAGGGAGGGGTTTTCGCTCTCCATCACTGGGCTTTCCTGCCAGGGTGGCCTTGGCTCCAACTTCAGTCTAGTAGAGAAACTCAGCTTTCCTACTTGGAAGTTCCCCAACTGGTTCATTTTCTTTCTTAGGGAGGCTGAGGCTGAGTCCTGACGGAGGTAAGCCGCTGCGGTTTGGGAGCGGACAGTGCACTCCTTGTACAGCTTGGCAAGTGCAGCGATGTCAGAGGCATGACGTATCGAACCTGTGAGGGTTTGCAGATGAGCAAGTTTTGCCGACGCGTGCTCCTAGAACAGAATCACCTTTTGTACGGTGTTAATGTAAAAGTTTCATTTAAAAGACACCAGCTGTGGTCCTACCCAGGTTTATTCATATGGGACCTTCACTGGGTCAGCTTAATACTTAACTACTGCTTATTATCCCATCAGTCTTCAGGGACAACCCATGATCTAATTGCCCAGCATTTATGTTGCTTGGTAACCACAAATAGAGAATAACAGTCCTTAAAGGGGCAGTGTGGAATTTCATGCCCCTGCAGTGAAGTACACTTCATTTCCCAGAGCACCCTGTGTTTTTTAATTCAGTGAATAAAAATGTGTAATGAATAATTAATTATGTGCTTGGAGGCACAATAGCTGCCTACTTTTGAATATTCATCAGTGGCATTATTAATTCACCAGAAATCCCAGGGAGGGATGGGACGGGCTTTTAGCTTAGCTGGAGGACTTAAAGATAATGCTTTGCAACACGGACAAACTTTTTCAGAGCCGACTTTTCTTTGGGAGACGCTTTCTGGGTAATTTTCCTCTTTTAAGAACATTTCACCCTGGCCCGGATTCCTGCGGAGCTGGTGGGATGCAGAGACTACTAGCGACCATGACAAAGGCCCACTCTGGACCTCCCACCTGGAAAGTACATTAATAACCAGGCCCACTGGTCCCCTGTAGCCTGGAGTGTGCTAATGGGAGCGACAGGCCTGGAGTCAGGTGGGAACGAAAGCAAAGAGGCTGTTGGACAGCCTTGTACTTTCCCACGGGGACCGTGTTCCTTCCCTCTGCAGCCTTGGAAGAACCTATCTGATCCACAACAGGTGCTGAGCAGCTTGCATGGCTCCCAAGTGTGAGTTTGTGTCAGAGTCAAGGCTGGAGCCCTGCCCTCTAGGCCTCCTCATCCAGTTCTCCTAAATACAGCTCTTGAGGGGCTTCACGACAAGGGATACTGTACTAAGTTTCCTTCTGCAGTTTTCTGACGTCTTCCATGAGGGTATAACTCCTTACCCCACTTCCTCATGCAGCCTGTGGAAATCTTCCTGCAACAGGAATTGCTGGCTGCCTACCTCCCAGCTGCTCCCCACTTCTTCCTTACAAATACGACCTCTGCATCCTGGAGGCAACCCTTCCCTACCTCCCTTGCAGCTAGAGGTGGTCATGGGACTAGGTTCTGGCCAATGAGATGATGCATGGGGAAGTTGCTAGGTGGAGTGTTCTTAAAAGGAGGTGGCAGACTTCCCTGGTGGTCCAGTGGTTAAGAATCCGCCTGCCAATGCAGGGAACACAGATTCGAGCCCTGGTCCAGGAAGATCCCACATGCGGTGGAGCAGCGAAGCCCGTGTGCCACAACTACTGAGCCTGCACTCTAGAGCCCGTGAGCCACAACTACTGAAGCCCACATGCCTAGAGCCCATGCTCTGCGACAAGAGAAGCCACCGCAATGAGAAACCTGCGCACCACAATGAAGAGTAGCCCCCGCTCACCACAACTAGAGAGAAAGCCTGCCCGCACTAACGAAGACCCAACGCAGCCCAAAATAAATAACTAAATAAATTTACTAAAAAAAAAAAAAAGGAGGTGGCGACAGAGTCCTGTTTGCCCTTCTGCCTTGTTCCTCTCCTCCAGCCTACGTTGTAGATGAGATGGTTGAAGAGCCAGCAGCCATCTTGGGCCATGAGGTAACCCTGAGGGTGGAAATAATGTGCTTGGAGGTAGGGTAGGAAAAATAGAAGGAGCCTGGATCCCTGGTAACCATGGCACTACTATACCAGCCGAGTTGCCTCCTTCCTCTCTTCTTTCACATGAGAGAAATGAACTTCTGACTTGTTTAATCTGGACTGTTCCGGGCCTCCTGTTGTGTGTTGCTCAACCAAATCTTAATCTAGTTCCCCTGCTCAGAAACCTGTCATAGTTTCTGCATTCTTTGTAGATTTCTTAACATTTGCTCTTTCTGGTAGATGTGAAAATTCTTTCAAAAGTTAAAGTCTTGAATAATAAAATACAGCCCGTGTCACAGGAATAGGTGCTTTGAAAGCAGTGTTCTGTCAGGAGGGCTGCAGACCTGCTCTATGTGTCTCCTTGGAGCCTCAGACTCTTGACTGGAAAAGGCAGGGGGTTTAGCCTTCTCTCTGTAACTGTGGTTCAGAGGAGTTCTTTCATTTGAGACTTTAGTCAATGAAAGGATTATTCCAACCTGGTTGAACTTATGCTCTGAAATGAGAACTTCCACAGTTCACCACATCTAAGACATTATCAAATATGAGGTGCACTATTATTTTAGATACCACCATGGAAGAAAAAAATTCTGCAAGTTATAGATTGTATCCCGATTCTGGAAATGTGAAAAACCTGCTTTTAGAATCAATGAAATAAGGTACATAGAGTTAACTATCAGTTAACTTAAGCATAATTATCCACAACCAACCAGAGCTACTCCACGGAATTCTGATAATAACTTCCGTTCTTGCAAAGAAGTAGGTGAGACCTTTCTGGATTCCAAGCAGTTTTTGTTCCAAAATAAAAATACCAGAAAGGAGACCACTTTTTGAAGTTAGGTCCTTATTTCTATTTGTAAACATACCTATGTTTCTACACCTGGGATTCCTCAAATTTTACTCTCAGAACTAACTCTCTTTCACTGGTGATCCTGGAGGTGGTTTGTCCTCTCCACTCTGCTCGGGAGAAAGCATGATGATGGTTAAGCATTACAAGATGTGGATTTCCTGTACCTTGGTCCTCTTTCCTCCTGCTCTTGGCTTCTAGGGTCTGTCTGTGGGTACTGGGTGCGTTGTACCTGCATTTTGGTGGTGGGTAAAATGCTTTCTGCTGATAGCTTTCTACCTCAAGTGCCTGAGTCTCTCCTTTTCTCTGCCTCTGGTGTTTCCATCATCTCAGAAGTTGCCACGCCTCCTCAACCAGAGGTGATAAGGTGCTCTGGGTTCCCCATCTTTGATGTCTGTCCAGCTGGTTTCTTGGAGGTCCCCAGCAGGATTAAGCCCCTACTAGCCACTCCTTAGCACTGGGTTTCCCTCTTCCCTACTCCCTTATTGTGCTTCTCAGATAACTTCCCAAGTAGTAAACTATCTGCACCAAAGTTCTTTTATCAGGATTTGCTTTGGGGGAAACTCTGTTTATCAGAAAGAGCAACTTCCTGATTGGAGTCTGGACTGGAAATGGTTTCTTCCAATAGACAAGAAAGTGGACACCATATTAAAAAAAAAAAAAAAAACCTTCCTTGGGGCTGCAGCTTTGGAGTTTTGATAGATTGTGACAGAAATTGTCCCAACTGAGTTGCACCTCCAAGGATCCATGTCTTTGTGTGGTCCCCTCCCACATGGACTCTGATCTAGGCTATAGGACTCCCTTTGGCCAGTGAAACATCAGCTAACATGATGCAAGTAGAGGCAATATGGGCTTGCACATTTGAGCTTGTCCTTTTGGAATATTTCTGTTAACATACAAGGAAGCCCAGCCCAGCCTCCTGGAAGATGGGATGCCACATTGAGGAAAACTGAGACACCCCAGCCAACAGCCAGCACCAACTGCTCATTGTGGGTGAGGCCACAGGCCAGGACCTTTTAGCTCAACAGCCCACCTGCACCAAATTCAAATTTTTACACATCCTATTGTTTTAAATACAGTCCAAACAAGCAGATTTTTAGCCAATTAGGACCTGCTTGCTCTACATACCCTGAGAAACTGTGCCCAAATCTGTTAGCCGTAGAGAATAGAAATCCTATGGCTATGAAGAACCCAAGCCCATGCTGCCCTTGGAAGCTCCTGACCCAGCAATACATGTAAGTCCCCTCTCCAATCCCCCTGTATCCAGGAGTTCCATTGCATTCCTCCCCTTCTGCCGTCGCTTCTGGACAGGGTCATGCTATAGGGGACTTCTTGCCTGCAAACCTGTCAACGTGACCCCAGATAAAGCTCTTGGCATGCTATTGCCATCTTGTGTCCCTATTCCCTGCCCCCCCAATCATCCCTGCAGTCCCTGGAACACGCTGCAGTGGGGGCATCAGAACAGACTGACCCCACCAGGGCTGAAGCCCACAAGAAGAGCAGTGGTGGGTGGGCATTGTTCACCCTGGGAATCGTGGTGGCTGAGAGCCTGTGAAGGCAGGGTACTTCGGTGGAGGTGTGGCCCAGAGCAAGGTGGCCGAGATGGAGCTGGCTGGGGTGGGAGAAGGAAGGTTCCTGGCATCCCAGAGTGTCAGAGAAAGGGAGGGGGAGGATAATTGGTTTTCTCAAGAGTTGCTAAAGATTGTGTTCCTCAAGTGGTGTGACTCACGGTTAAGGTTCCTGTTTTGGACTTCACTCTGTCAATGGGATATTGTCCTGGCACCAGACCCTTTAGGCTTTGTATCTGACACACAATGAATATCCTTCAAATACTCTTTTTTAAAAAACTCTCTAGTTGAGAAATAATTTTTCTAGATGTTTCTCTTTCACCAAATTCTTGACCGAGACACAATGTTTTCACTTTGAACAAGTGAGACAACTGCATCTGTGCAGTCATGGCTTAAACGATCCCCATTTTCCTCAACAAAGTCATACTTTTATTAAAGTTTGCCAGGAAATTCAAGTGCATGGATTTAGATCAAGGAAGAACTTCTTGTATTTTGTTCCTAGCTTGGGTTGAGACTGGAAGTAATATTGACATGTATACTTTTGATTCCTGGGAGTATAACATTATGCTAGTAATAACTGTAAGAAAGCAGTGAAAGCTACATTCCAGACTTATTCCCCCCTTATGTTTCAAGTAAGGGATGGAAGAATCATGAATAATAAATATGGAGATAAGAGAATGAAACTGGGAAATCAGTTTACTGCAAAATATTTGCATATTTTATTAAAAGAAACTGTGTATGAGACCCATAACAGGGTGGGTGATTTATATTTTGATTTGATTTGGGAGCATTATACCCCTGGGAGGACTTGTCTTTCCCATTGGTGTCAAAGTCTTGTGGTGCATTAGGGTTCAGAGACACTTAGGGGTTGGCTCTAAGCCTCTTGTTTTACAGAAATGGAAACTGAGGTCTGGGGAAATTACATGGGTTGGTGACAGAGCCACAATTCACCTGGAAGAAATTCCATTGTCCTACAAATGTAAGGAATGTGTTAAAAAGCATAAAGAAAGTCATACGAGCGTATATCTTGACAGTCTTTTACATCTTTGCTCAAAATTAGGAAGACAGCTAACTAACTCTTTTTTTTTTTGCAGTACGCGGGCCTCTCATTGTTGTGGCCTCTTCTATTGCGGAGCACAGGCTCCGGACGTGGCCATGGCTCACGGGCCCAGCCGCTCCGCAGCATGTGGGATCTTCCCGGACCGGGGCATGAACCCGTGTCCCCTGCATTGGCAGGCAGACTCTCAACCACTGCACCACCAGGGAAGCCCTAGGTAACTCTTTATAAAAGCACACATAAACACAGATAAATGAACATCTGGACATGTTTGACATCTATTTGAGACAGACAAGAGAGAAGAAATTATCATTGAATATACACCCCCCATTTCTGCTCCAAGAACAAGTTACGGCAAACAGATTTTTCTTCAGTGAAATGGTGGGCCATTTGTGGGATATTTCCTCCCTGCTTCAAACCCTCTCTACTACACACAAAAAAATGTTTTAAAAATTATGTCCCTGCTGGTTATTGCTGATGTCTGATGATACCTGAAGCTTGGGATTGCTACCCACTACAAACCTGAGGCCTGTGGTGATAGCCTCTTCCTGTTGGGTTTGTCCGCACTTCATGTCATCCAGAGAACCATGGTTCCATTTCGCGGCTTCCACTCTGGGCTGATCTTCCCAGGAATCTACTTCTCCCTTTCAGCTGCTGCTTTGCAGACTCATGGGTCCCCCAAGCTGCTCAGGAGCCCTCCAAGATTCCTGGCCAGTACCCTCTCCCATTTCCCACAGAGCCTCTTCCAAACTCTCTCCACTGTCCTCACCTGCTTTCTCTCTCCGAGGATGGCCATGCCTCCCACTGGTGGGGTGAACAGAAGCTGCTGGGGTGCACGTGCAGAGCAGGGCTACCAGACTATCTGCTTTCGGCACAGTGCCTGGACAGAGTGTGGTTGCCGAGCGACTGAACTGATGAAGCAGTAGCTCTAGGAGGTGCAGGTCCAGTGGAACCAGAGTTCAATCGAAATGAGCAAAGGCAGTGTCGCCACATCTATGGATTGGGGGGAAATGAAATAATTCATTTGGGAATGCCTTGTTTCAGAATGGGAGGATGGATTCAGAGCCAGTTCCCTTGTCAACTATCCACATAACTTTTGGAAAATATTCCATCCATTTCACCCATCCATCCATCCATCCATCCATCCAATCAATCATTCACTCGTTATCCCGAAAGCCATCACTCATCACCTGCCTCGAGCTGGGTGCGATGCTGGGTGCTGAGAATAGAGACACAGTAAGATGCATGCCCTGCCCGTGTGATGCGCCCAGTCTGGTAAAAGCATGAATACAATAGGGTGAACGCTGAAAGGAGGCACCAAGTCAGAGGGAGCCCAGAAGAAGGAGATTTCATTCTGGCTGGGGCGGATGGTCAGGGAAGAGGGTGGCATTGGAACTGGAGCTGGAAGGATGGTTGGGAATGTGTCAGGTGAAGAGAGAAGGGAAGAGCAGAGAGCTTAGGCCCGGCAGGAGGAAGCCAGAGAGAACCAGACAGCAGAAGGGCCTGAAGGATTGTGAGCCTTTAAGACAGGGGGAGAATATTCTTTAGCCCGGCCAGTCAGTTGCCATGATGCTCCTGGGGAATCAGGTGCTGGGCTTGTTGTCATTTCGGCGTGAGGGGCACTGCCAAGATTCCTGAAATCTATTTGTTACTATCCTTTTGAACTTGGGTCCCTGCCTTTGGTTTCCAGGACTCCTGGCTTCCTGGCATTTGCAGACACGGGGTATGCCCTCGTGGGATAGATGAGGAAATTGGCTCCCAGGGGAAGGCAGGACTGGTCCAAAGTCACAGCCATTTGCAGCCAGAATGTTTGGTGGCATTACAGAGGCCTTCAGAGATGAAGTGAAAATAGTGCTAGAAAGAGAATGGAAATCAGAGGAAGGAAGACGCAGGATTCCATTCATTAGAAATCTGACTCACATGTAAGTCAGAAATGAAGTGACTATTAGATGCTTATTTTGCTTCCTGGGGTTATTCCTCCTTCTTCTACTAATGCACCCCACTGCCTTATGCCTTCTGCTTTGTGTGCATTCTGGGAGGTCCTGTCAGTCAAAGGGCCAATGGGCATGTGACCCAGGCTCAACCAATCAGATTCTCTCCTGAAATTCCTGTGCAAGACAGACGAGTATAAAAAAAAGGGTGGTGCTGGTTCATCCCAGAAATTGCCTTCTGAAGGAAGCTGGACAATCCTTGCTACCTGCATTCCCAGAGCCACGCTGATTCTGTCTGTGTGTGTCTAGTCCAGCTTTCCCTTCATTTCTGTGTCTTCCTATGTGTGGTCTTGGGTGGACTGATCTGTCTTGCTTAGCCTCCGTTTCCTTGTCTATACAATGGGAAAATAATCCTCCCTTGCTGTGCTGTTGTGACGATCAAGTGAGTCAACGGGGCAAAGGCATTCTGCAAACTGTAAAGTGCTCTAGGCATGTGAGGGGCCGTTATTATTATGACTATTATACAAGAGAAGCTAGTGGTCACTGAGATCACAGCGTGAGAGTGTTTCAAATGGCCCTGGTGAGATTATATAGCTGCTTTCTATCAGTAAGTCCATTTAAAATGTGTTGCAGAGGAAGCCCGAGGGGAATAGACTCTGCTGAATCCATAGTTTTGCATGCTGTTCATTAAAAAGAATTTCTAAAAATAGGCCCAGGTCAGAGAAGTTGTCCCAGACGGAAATGTTTTTCAGAGCTTGACCCAAATCCCTGTGATTTCATTCCCCAGAAGGCTGGCTGCCTGGGAGACAGACCTGGTCCAGCTCAGTCTCAGTGATCATTTTCCACCTCCAGTGAGGTCCAAGAGCCCTTTCTCTGCACATTTGGGCCATGAAGTCCCACCCGGAACCACGCCTTTTAAAGTGCTGGAACCCAAGTGGCTTCTGGGTCCTGTCCATCTTGTTCTCACACAGATTCCTTCTTCGACGGCAGTTGGAGTCATGAGCGCAGATCCAATGGGCTCACCTGTGATATGCCCCAGGATTCTTCAATACATGCCTCTCATTCAGGCTCCTTTCCTGATCTTCAAACCCGTGCAGGCAGCGACCTGCTAAACATTTCTCCCGGAAGGTCCGTAAACTCACCTGTCTGTGATGAGCTCATTCTGCACCAACCCTCACTCCCAAACTCTGCCTGGTTCTCCACCTTCTCACCCACCCAGGAGCCCAAGCCTGACACTGGGAGCCCCACTTTGTTCCCTGATCCGCCACCCTCACATCTAGCACTCTAGCAAGTTCTGCAGCTATTCATCCTCTAAATATCTCTAGGGTTAGGGTTAGGGTTACACCCTTATCCTCCCCACTTTATTGACAGGTAAACTGAGATTCAGAAAGGGTACTTGGCCAGTAAGTATCTCTCCCAACTGGTCTCACCACGTAGCATCCAGAAGGCCTGAGGGTTCATCCTGTTTGATCTCTAAGTGTCTGAGCTTCCATTTTGGCACCTAAAGAACAGGGGAAATAACAGGCCTCAAGGCAACTTTACAGGTTACTGTGATAAGAAAAAGGGAAACAGTAGAGAAGGCACTTTGAAAGGGAAACCATGATATGCAAATAGGAGGCATTGTCAATTGATGCCAGCACAGGGGAGCCCCAGCAGGCCAGAATAGTCGAGCCCAGCAGTATTCTACCCCAAAAGTCTGTATGTTTGCAGGCCAGAGAGCACCCTTCGAACAGCTCAGTGAACCTGGAGGGAGTGAACCCATTTCCACAGGGTTATTTCCCCAACTCACTTCCTTATAACCCGATGACCTGGAGGCATCCTGAGTAGCTCTCAAATCAAAGAGATTTGGAAATGTAGACAGTGGAGTCCTGTCATCTGATTCATTTCCTGTTTCCAGTTTCTTTGGTGCTGTGCATATGATTCATAATGAAAAGAATCAATCTACTGAAAAAAGAAAAATGGCAGTTCTTTCCGATTGCACACTGGTCAAGCATTAGATTTCCATCTGCCGGTCTGCTGTGGCCAGGGCATTTCCGTGAAGTTCAAAGTTGTCCCTATTTTCCGTCTCAAATCCCTGATGTCAAAGGGCAAAAGCTGCCCTGTCCCATCCGGGGCTGCTGTCGTGCTGGAGATCATGGGCTGTGGCTTGTGAGGCAGGAGACCTGGCCACTCTCTGTCACTCGTTAGATGTTTGACCTAGATTAGAGGTTCTTAAACAGGGACAATTTTGCCCCCAGGGGAAAATTGGCAACGTCAGGAGACACTTTCCGTTGTCATGACTGGGGTGATGCTCCTGGCATCTGGTAGGTGGAGGCCAGGGGTGCTGCTAAATGTCCTACAATGCACAGGACAGACCACTGCCCCCGCCCCTAATCCCGTCTTGCCAAAGACTTATCCGGACCCGAATATCAGTGATGCCCAGGTTGAGAAAGTCCCTAGAGGAAGTCCCTCCTCCTCACTGGCCCTCAGTTTCCTTCTGTGAAAATGGAGGTGGGGGAGCTGCACTCGTGATGCCCAAGGTCCCCTAAAGCTTCTGATTTAATTGTGTCTCTGGTTCAGGGGTGACTCAGAGGTTCTGCATCACTGACTTCCTGCCCCTGTGACCCCAGCACCTGGTTGTAGCATCTCCGACACCAGGGTGCCCGTGTGACGTGGCCCTCAGCTGGAAGACTCCAGCTGGAGGCTCTTCACAGAGAAAGTCACCAGAAAATGCCACGATGGAAGGCAGACAGACACTCTGAACCCCCGAGCTCTTCTTTTGTTTGTTGGTTTCCTCATCTCCTCCTTAAACAGGGCACTGTGGCTTTTGCATTTGCAAAATCTTTGGCTAATTGGACCTTCTCATCAGGCTATCACATGAACAGAGTCCAACAACTTGTCCAAACTTTTCAGTGTGTTCCAGATTTGGTTGGTTTATTAAGATGAGTCTGAGCCAACGGAGAGGTCCTAGCAGTTGGTATTTGATTTCAGAGTCCCCATCCCCTTTGGCTTTTCGTTTTGTCCCCTGAAGGATTTCATCAGACCCCACCTGGGCTGACCCCCGCCCCCCTCCAGTCCCTCATGCCCCTCATCTTCCCCTTTGTTCTTCCTTATCTGCATTTGAGTCAGATGCCTGGTGGGACTTGAGTCCTGACTCCACTACTTCTTACTGTGATGTGGTGGCCATGGAGGTGTCCTGCCCAGGGTTCCTTTCCAGAGAACCCACAGCAGGCAGGGTAGCTGGCAGATAGCCCTTGGCTGCTGCACCTTCAGGCATGTCCTGCCCTGGCTGTTCCCAGCCAGTGATTGAGCTCATTGAGGCAGTGGCGCTGGACCACTGCTGCCCGACTGACCAGCACACCTCTTACAGGCGGTCTGTGCTCTGGGGCTCCCTATCAGCCTGGCTGAGGCTTGTGCAGAGCCTCCCTGTGGTCTAGGTGTCTCCTCCCATCCTTCCCTCTCTCCTTTCCCAGATGTCAGACCCACATATCAGTCTGAAAGCTCTCTCCCCCTCTCCTGCTCTCCATCCCCTTCATCCTTCCAGACATCTGCTTCTTGAAGGACCTGAACTGACAAATCTCAGCAAGTCAGTGAACACCCCTGAGTCTCAGTTTCCTTGTCAGTAAAACGGGGAGACGTTATCAGATCTGCTGTAACTCACAAGTTATTGTGAGGATTAAATGACAAAATACACACGTAACTTTGCACATCACGCAGCGGTACAAATATATGCACCACTGTTCCATCAGAGTTTGCTGGTCTGAGGTCTCATTTTTTTAGAGACTCTCGCAGGCCAGCCCCAGATAAACGAGGTTACCATGCAAGTTTTTGCTGGAACTATTCTTCATCAGGTGGGACTGCGTCCCGTTTGGTATCAAAGCTCACCTGCTAAGTGTCAGTAGTTTTCTCCCACCTCCATAATTGCAACCACCAACAATGACCTCACACCATTTTCAAATGCCTGCTATAGGGGACTGTTTGGTCCTTGGGTGAGAACTACTGTGCTAAACTGAGTCCAGCTGAGATGTTAGTGGGTTCTCCTTCCTCCCAAAGCATTTACACTTCAACTTGGCCCTTCAAGGATGAGCGCCGGACACTCTCTTATTTATTTTTTGTCCTTTAACATTTGTGTATATATTTGTAAGCTGCCTCACTCCTCTACTGAATGACAAGGCAGAAGAAGGCAAGTAGTGAAACAGTAAGTCCATCTTCTGATGCTGTTCAAATCGCTCTCATATGAGGCTGCCTACTTCATCAGCCAGAAAGCCCGCCCCGGACATGGGCAGCAGCTACAGCTGGTGGTGAACTTCATTGTCCAGAGTTGTTTTTTTGTTTGTTTGTTTGTTTTGTGGTATGCGGGCCTCTCACTGTTGTGGCCTCTCCCGTTGCGGAGCACAGGCTCCGGATGCACAGGCTCAGCGGCCATGGCTCACGGGCCCAGCCGCTCCGCGGCATGTGGGATCTTCCCGGACGGGGGCACGAACCCTTGTCCCCTGCATCGGCAGGTGGACTGTCAAACACTGCGCCACCAGGGAAGCCCTGTCCAGAGTTTTTATACAGCCCACTTGGAAAGGTTTCCTGCTGATTACCTTCTCCAGCACCTTATCCTTTGCTGTTGATTCCTGGCATCTCTTAGTAGCTAAGCAGCCAGGGGCAAATCACTTAGCCTCCTTCAGTTCCTTAACTGTAAAGTGTATACATTAAAGAGGATAACACCTTCCATCTCTGACTATTATCATCAGATAATAGCTGAGAAGCTGTGTCTGGGGTGGAATCTTATTTGCAAAAAGGGCCACAATGTTCCTCAACCCTCATCCTTGCTATCTGACTTTGCATTCTTTCTTTTTTTTTTTTTGCGATACACGGGCCTCTCACTGTTGTGGCCTCTCTTGCTGCAGAGCACAGGCTCTGGACGCGCAGGCTCAGCGACCATGGCTCACAGGCCTAGCTGCTCCGCGGCATGTGGGATCTTCCCGGACCGGGGCACGAACCCGCGTCCCCTGCATCGGCAGGCAGACTCTCAACCACTGCGCCACCAGGGAAGCCCTGACTTTGCATTCTTTTCATTTAGTGGAGCCCATTTCTTGACCCCATGAATGTGGTCTTGTGACTTGCTTTGACCAACAGAATCGAGCAGAAATGATGAGATTGTTTCTGAACCTATAACTCAAGAGACGTTGCATGCTGCCACATGCTCTCTTGGATACATGCCCCTGTTGGGTGAGTGCCCCCTGGCTGGTCTGCTTGAGGTTGGGAAAGCACAGGGAGCAGAAATGAGATCACCCCAGCGGAGATCAGCTCAGGCCCGTCAGCCCCTAGCCAACCTGGAGGCCTACTACTGTGGACAAAGAATGTCACCTGACCCATGAGCAAACAAAGGATGTTGTGGCCATCAAGCCCTCAGCCCGTGCAGCTGCCCAGACTGCACACCCTGAGAGGATTCAAGATGGAAAAAAGCAGGATACTGGCTCTAGATAGCTAAGGTGCACATCAAAGGAATGATTTCAGTGAGCCCAGCCTCTTGCATCTTCCCATATATAAAAAGTGCTATTTTCTTTAATTAACGCAATCTTTTTGTTACTGGAAGGGGGATCCCGTCCAGGGTCTGAGAGGGGGCTCTTGTCTAACACTTGGAAATGAATTGTCCAAGGAGACACACGCACTGACGAAGCAAAAGACTTTATGGGTAACGGGCGCCCCAGCAGAGAGCAGCAGGTGAGGGAACCCAGGAGAACTGCTCTGTCACATGGCCTACAGTCTCAGGCCTTATGGTAATGGGGTTAGCTTTCCAGGTTGTCTCTGGCCAATCATCTTGCTTGTGCCCATATTTGGTCTGACTCAGGGTCCTTTCTGGTGGCACTTGCATCTCTCGGCCAAGATGGATTCCAGTGTGAGGGTTTCTGGGAGGTTGGCAGGACATATTACGGGTTGGCATCTCCTCCTTCCTTTCGGCCCCTCCCGAATTCTCCCAGTTAGTTTTCGGTGACAGCACCATGTTCCTTATCAGGACCTCTTGTTGTGAGACAACTCATGCAAGCGGTTATTATTGTGACTGGCCAAGGGGGTCGGTTTCAGTCAATGGCTTCCTAATATTTTGATGTCCTGACTACCTGGTTTTCGTTGCAAAAACTCCTATATACCCTGGCTCCTTCCTTACGTCTTTGGAGCAGTCCCTCAGAGCTATCTGAGAGGTTGTCTTCTGGGCTTAATTGCTTAAAAAGTCTGCTGAACGAAACATAATTCTCAGCTTTCAGATTGTGCATTTTTTTCAGTCAACTCTACAAATGCACAAGTGAGTCCAACTGAGACCAGAAGAACCACCCTGGGGATCCCAGCCAAAATTGTCTACCTATGGAATCACAAGTAAAAGAAACGGTCACTATTTGACTCCACTCCATTTGGGGATGTTTGTTATGCAGCAAATGCTAACTGATGTACTTGGGATAGAGGAGAAGGAAGCTGAGTGGCACTGAGGTCAGTCATCCCAGGGGTGGGCAGCTTTGGGGCAGCTGTTGAGGATGTGCAGAGAAGTCAGGTTCCAGAACAGGCACCACCCCCTCTGCCTCCTCAGGGCAGGACAGGGAGTGCTGAGCAGTTGGGTATCATATGTCAGGGACCAAAAATTGCATGCAAGCAGAAAAAAAAAAAAAAAAAAAAGCCTGGGTCTAAGGTTGTTATTTATAGCAAAAATTTAAACAGGGAAGCTCTGTCAGTTTTCTGAATTACTGACAGTTGCAGAAATGTTAATACAAATCTTTATAAGACTGGCCAGATGTTAGATATTAAACAAGCATCTGTTTTGTATAAAAGACTTTTTATGCCCCCCCCGCACACTGTCTCTTTCTTTCTCTCGCCTTCTCACCCCCCCCACCCCCTGATCCCATGATAGATCAGGGCAGTAGCTGAGGGTAATTGCCTCAGCTATAGTTTTATTTAGTTTCTGAATGCCGGTGTCCACGGTGTCAAAAATACACCCCAAAAAATAACCCTGGGAAAGGTTAATAATGGCCTTTCTGGTGTCATATTCTGCACTTTATGTGGTGCGGTAATTATTATCATTAGGGCTGTAAGAATGTCTGGTTATCTTTCTTAATCACACACTATAGAGGAGAGCTTCTGAACACATATCTATTATTTAATCAAAATTTCACAGTTATTGGCATTTGTGCTCCACCAGGGCTGTGTTTATTTTCTCTTTGCAAGGGGGAGTACTGCCTCCCAGAAAAGAGGGGGCCCCACGTCCATATCCACTTTTATCACTGTCAGAGCATGTGACACTTGGTGCTATTAATATTGGAGATGTCAAACACGTGTTATTACTCCCCACTCCCCACATTGGGTTGGATTCTAGGAAAAGCACTCTTATTAACAAATAAACGGGGGGAAAGGCATGCCATTGATGAACCTTGCTGCCTGGCAGAGGAGATCTGGTGCGGCTGAGACCTTTAGGGATGTGCTGGTTCCAGGGATGGAGAGGGAAGCAGGTCAGTGGGACAACTACGGATGTCCTGTGATGGCCACCTTGGGGCGTGCCCACCTACTCCTCTGGAGGGAGCTGCACCTCAGAGGCAGGGGACTAACACCCAAAGAGGCATCACTGCCCCATTTTACAGATATGCAAATCAAGGCTCAGAAAGAATCACTTGCTCAGAGTCACCTAGACAGTGGGCTGGAACGTGAGGCTAACTGCTTGCTTGATTCCGATATCTATGGTTTCATCATAAAGCCGTGCATGACCCCCCAACCTGCACTGGCCAAACAGTGGCCCCCAGCCTTGTGTGGCTATGGAGCACTTGAAATGTGGCTAGTCCAAACTGAGATGCTCTGTAAAGTGTTAAATACACACTGGTCTCCAGGACATAGTATAAAAATAAAAACAGTATGAAATATCACATTAGTAATTTTTTAATATTGATTTCATGTGGAAATGATAATATTTTGGATAAAATGAGTTTAATAAAATATATAATTGAAACTAATATCACCTGTTTCTTTTTACTTTTTAAAATGTCACCACCAGAGAATATAAAATTACATTTGTGCCTTGTATTTGTGGCTCACATTATATTTTGATTGGACGGTGCCGTCCTAAGTTGTGAGTTTGTGTCTGTTTCTTCAGAAAGTTTGTCTGGCTGCTTGAGAGTAGGACTTCTCAACTGGGGGTGATTCTGTACCCCAGGAGACATCTGGCAACGCCTGAATCCATTTTGAATGTCGTAACTTGTGGGTGGAGGGGCGCGTCCTGCCTCTAGTGGGTGGAGGACAGGGATGCTGCTCAGAACCCTACAGGGCAGAGGATGGCCCCCACCACAAAGCATTATCCAGCCCCAAATGTTAATAACGCTGAGGTTGAGAAACCCTGGTTTAGAATCATACCGTGTGCATTTCATTTTCCTTTTGGGGTCTACTAAGGATGTCACCAATGCTCTAAAAGAGGAACAGTGCCATGAATGTGACAATATTGATCATTTCTTCCTCCATTTCCCTCGTGGACACCCTCCTTCCTGACCATTTTTTCCCCACAAAATTAAAAACCCATGTCTGCCCATAATTTTCACATATTCCTGCCGCGTGGCTGACGTTTTTTGAAAACATGCAACTGTGGCCATATTTCCTCAATGGCATTTTCAGGTAGCAAATCCCTCTTGCCACATCTCACAGGATGTGCAGCTCCTGTGAGAGGATGAAGTGCTATCAGAATTGGGAAGATCTGGACAGAGGAGGGGAATAAAGAGGGGCTGACCCTGTGTGAGATGCAGACACCCAGCCCCTGGACAGACTCCAGGGAAGAGATCCTTAGAACTCACCTGGGCTCTAGCTGGGAGAAGAGGCCCAGAGAGAATGAGCTGAACCCCCGTGTGGACACCTGCAGCAGTGAAAATGATCCAGGTGTGTAGCAGGTAAGGAAGACAATTCTGCCATAAGGGGTGACTCTCTAGGTCATCCCAGGGGCCCAGGCAGGGACCGTGGATTCTCTGGGTGGCCAAAGTGGTGCAATGCCCCTGGATGAGTTGGGCGTGGCGAAGGCAAACCCACGGGGACCTGAAAAGTGGGGTCCTGAGCTGGAAACATAGAGAGTTTAGACACACCTTCCCACTTTGAGGAGGGACAGTGTACCAATGGGGATGCAGTGCTCCTGGAAACCTGCATTCAGCCACAAGCAGAACACAAATTATCTTCAGTTCAGGGCTTCCATGTAGCCCAGGAAGGTGTGGCCAGGGAAATACATTTGTTACAATTGTGTAACTGGCATGAAGCTCAGGCTATTAGCTCAGATGTATAAGAAATGCCACTCTCCTTTCTCACAATCGGCTGAGGCATAAATAGCCAGCTACTCACCAAAAGCTCATGCTTCCCTTTGGTAGTGCCTGGGTGTGGCTGTCCAGCCAGGATGGCATTTTCCAGCCCCCCTGGCATCCAAATGGTGATATGGGCTGGATGTGGGCTTCACATATACTGCCCCGCTTCATACCCCACTGGCTTTGAGGGCCTGAGGGGATGCAGAGCTGACATCCAGGCTAGAGTTGCCTGCTGGGATGACAAGGACATGGCAGAGACAGGAGGAGATGGAGGGGTAACTTCTGTAGAACCAAGTTGGGGGAGTCTGTGTGTTGTGAGTCCCTGCAGGCCTCCCCAAGTGGCACAGGATTTTTGCTTGTGTTAGGCTTTTGGGAATCTGGAAATGGTAAATGGGCTGCATGTACCTCAAGAGCCATCAGAAAGCACCTACCACACAGCAGGCTGTGTGTTTAGGCCATGGGGCCACAGAGGTGGTTGTGATACAGCCTTGAGCTCATAGCCAGCGGGAAAAGAGAGTCACAGAAGAACACAGATCACCTTGATTGACTCTGTGCCAGGCCCAACTCTACGCGTCATGTATTCACTCAGTTCAGTCTTCCCATGAGCTTGGGAGGAGATGCCATTATGATCAGCATTTCAATCTCATAGACAGTTTCATGTCAGTTTCATGGATCAGCAGAAAGGTTGAACAATGTGCCCAAGTTAACAGAGCTGGGATCCCAGGGTGGGCAAACGGGCTCCAGAATCCACACTCACCACCTCAAGCTTCTTGGTGCAGAGAATAAAAAACAAACAAATTTCCTCCAAAACACCCCAAACTCACCTTGATCTCCCTTCCTATTCTCTGGCAGAATCAACTCCACCCCCATCCCTTTACTTGCATACCATAGAATTTTGTTCAGACAAAGTTATACATGTTTATCTACGTTTATCCTAGGTTGTGGGGAAGATGAGAGTGTATTAGGTTTCGTAGCAATAATGATGCAACAAACAACCCCCAAATCTTAGTGGCTTCCTAAATAAATATTTCCTTACCCCTTGTGGGTCCGTGGCTCAAGTGGGCTTGCCTGGGCTTCCATCCATACCTGCTCCATGGGTTTCTCATCCCAGCACCCAGGCTGAGGATGCAATGACCACCTGGGACATTGCTTTTTCATTGCAAGTGGTGGCAGCACAAGGGCATCAGGGTCTGCAATGCCCCTTGAAGCCTCCACTGGGAACTGTCAACACTGTCCTTGGTTATAGTTAGTCACGTGGTCAAGCCCACAGCCGGTGGGATGGAGAGTCGGCTCCACTCACAAGGAAGCCAGGGCAAGTGCAGGGAGGGAAGGAAGGTCTGTGAGCAAATGACGTGTCACTTCCAGACACCAGTGGGAAGGGGGGTGAATGCAGAAGACGTGGAGAGGTCAAGTTCATGCAGAAGGAGTCTGTCTCTACAGGCTAAGGGAAAATGGGTGAGAGCTATTGCTGACACACCTGAGCCTTTAGGTGTGGGGTTGAGAAGTGGAGGATGTTCCTCCCCAGGGCCTCCATTTTTCCTGAAGAGTAGTGGGTGTGTCATTCTCAGAGACTGGGCAGTGGGAGACAGGTGTCTGAAGACTATAGAGAAGGTTCTGAGTGCGACCAGCCCTGGGAACTTACAGTGAGCTGACCAGGGCCATGAACAAAGACAGGTGAATAATTCTGCCTCCCAATTGAGTTTGTAGAGGCCCCTGACTTTCTAGTCCCCACCCCAGAGGGTGTCACCATTCTGTCTCAACATGGCCCTCTCTTCCACCCACCACGTCCACGTCTTTTCTGTCTGTTGATTTGGGGATGAACACGGTGGCAAACCAATTGCAAAGTGAAGTTGTTAATCTTGCAAGAGGGTTGGGATTTCTTGAAGTCACTGCAAGTGACATTGGAGAATTGCTTGAAGGATTTGCAAAAGCCACCGGCAAAGAAGACCTGGCAGTTTTAGAAGCGTGAGCACTGGATTATCATCATGGCTGATGATGGGATAGATGCTCTGAATGATTTGACATCAACGAGTAAAGAAAAACCTTTGGGAAAATTGATGAAACCCTTGAATTAAAAAAAAAAGGACTTGTTTATTATTTCATTGGGAAGTCCAACCTGAAGCGAAGGACATTGTAACCTGTTGTCTTATAATTTTGTTGGAAAAATCATGCCCCTCACCAATGTACTGCTTATTTATTCTAAAGATTGATGAACAGCTGCCATTATAACCTAAATTTTTTTAACTATAAGGAAAAATAAACTTGATTTTATGATTTTTAGTTCCCATTTTTAAGACAAAGTTCCAGCCACATCTTTTTAGCAGTGACATAAAATGTTGGTTCTTGATTTCAGTGGATTCATTCCTCTTGGCCCCTTGTTCCCCCTCAGGTGATGAGACCTCCCATTCCCAGGTAATGAGATCTTGCATTCCCAGCCTTCATCAGTTCCTTTCCTCTTCATGCCGGCTGGAGCTGCGTGATGCTGGGTTCTTTATCTCTGTGATTTAGCCCTTTGTAGATTATCTTATTACAGCAGAGCCAGCACTGGTCTGGGCAAGGTCATGGGAAGAATGTGTCCAGGTCCCATTGGTGGGAAGTGTTCCATCCTGGGTTCAGTTCCATGTCCTGTTGTGTGACATTCCAATGCCATGTCATGTTCTGTGTCACACCAGAAATAACTCCCCTGGATACGAACGCTCATCCACTACTGCTTAATCATATCACACCCAATATTATGTGGGCTATGCTTACAGTCTGGGGAAGTCAAAATACAACCCAGGATGGGGAATTCAGGTGATTGAAACATGGAAATGAATCTGAGCAGAAAGGTCTAAATCTTACCTGGGTTAGCATTATTGTTATAATAAATAATCATAATAATCCCATACATTTTAGAGCTTACAAAATCCTTCTTATACATTACTTCATTTGACTAGGTTAGGGAGAATAAATCTGCAGGCTTAATTTCTTTTGGAAATATCAATCTTTAGTCTATACTACACCTGGCTGCCTTTTTAATGGTCCCAAAGCACAGCTTCCCTGTTCATTACTCAGCTCAAAAAATTTTCTGTGTCTAGAGAAGAAACTCCAAACTCCTTATCCTGGTATTCCAGAGCCTCCAGGATCCTGCCCAAACCTCTGTTTCCAGGCATGTCTCTCTCTCTTTTTTTTTTTTTTAAAGTGATGGGTTTTTATTTATTTATTTATTTATTTATTTATTTATTTATTTATTTATTTATATTAGTTTCTGCTTTATAACAAATTGAATCAGTTATACATATACATCTGTTCCCACATCCCTTCCCTCCTGCGTCTCCCTCCCTCCCACCCTCCCTATCCCACCCCTCCATTCGGTCACAAAGCACTGAGCTGATCTCCCTGTGCTATGCGCCAGCCATGTCTCTTGATGGTTTCAACCACCCATCTTGCCTTCATACCTGGCCTCGGCACTTCCTGTTTCCTGGGTGTATTGCCCTGGTTCTCTGCCCCTGTATCCTTCATCCTGTGGCTGCTCTTCCTGCATGTCCTCATATGCACATGGCCAAGCCCAATCCACCTTGCAGGGCCCCGCCTCAGACACCTTCCTGAGGCCTCCTGCAGGCAGGGTCCTCTTGCCTTTGAGTGCCCTGACTACTTCCTCTGACCGTCTCTCAGGACAACCTGCCCTGTAATAGAATAACAGCTCACACAACTTATTTCCTCCACTGGGCTGTAAGCTCCTTTGGTGGGCAGGACCTCATCTTGACCCTCCTGCTTCTGCTATGGGGGCCCTCCCCACCCTACCAAGTGTCTAGCCCAAGATTGGCAAAACCTTTTCTGTAAAGGGCCAAATCATCAACATTTTAGGCTTTATGGACTGTATGATCTCTGTTACAACTACCAATTCTGCCTTCGTATTGTGAGAGCAGCCATGGCCAATGTGTTAACAAATGGGCATGACTGTGTTCTAATAAAACTTTACTTACAAAAATAAGCCTCAAGCTGGATACGGCCCGTGGCTAAAACGTGCTGATCCCCTGGTTCAGCCAAATAACTAGCAAAGGTGTTACAGAAATGATTGTTGACTAATGGGTGGATGCATGAAAGAAAGAAAAACATATGAATATTTGAGAATTGGGTTTACCCAAGCACACAGGGCCAGGGCCAGAGCCCTGTTATCGCATCATCACTTGCAAAATAAGGGAAAAAGCATTGCCTGGGCCCGGAGGCATTCTCACGTTGGAGGGGAGTGGTGCCTGAGAGGAGCTGGGGGACCCTGGGCTCGGCAGTGGCAGAGGAGAGTTGGAGGCAGAGCAAGGCCGGCCTGGTGGGTCAGTGATGAGAGCAGTGGGAGGCTCATACACCCTGGCCAGGACCCCGGTCCCGCTGGCTCACTCATCTGTCACCCGTCTGAGCGAGGAAGCTGGCATCTTGGGGTTGCTCCTTCCACAGAGTAGATCCCACTTTGGGCAGCATGGATACCGTAGTATCAGGCTGTTTCCTTCTTGTCTGTCTTTAGTCAACCCTGAGTTGAGAGAGTGGCCTCCAAGGTCCCGAGGGCCAGGCAGGAGGTGGGTCCTGAGAGTGACCAGCATAATCCTGGGCAAGGAAGGAGCCTGGAGCTACTCTCCCTTAGGATGGTGTCTGATACCCATGTAACCCCTTGTTGTCTGCGCAGGGTTTTCCCTGCATCTCACCTCACAGGATGCTCCCACCACCTGTTCAAGGTAAGCAGTGGCTATTATTACTGTTCTCAATTTCCACGTGAAGAAGCAGGCTTGGAGAATGTTTCGAGGATTTGTTCAAGGCCACAAAAGGTGGTGCTGTGTTCTCTCCTCCAGCGGAAGCAGAGCTGAAGCCAGGACCCAGTCAGCCCCCCTCCAGCCTGGGGCTTCTCAAACTTGAGAACTGCTGTCCCAAGGCGGAGCCATTCCCTTGCAGAAACTCAGTTCCTAAGTCCCTTTGCCATCACAACACACAGCCGCGTTCACTGGCACACTTGCCTTTCCACGGGATAAGCAGAAACCCTCACCCTTCGGAAACTCAGTGTGTGGGGTGAGCCCTCTTTCAAAGAGGAGACCCTGTGTCAGGTGCAGGTGAGGATTTCAAGGGAGCCCCACATCATAAAGAAAAATAAACGGCTGGTGGCCAATACAAGGAGGGGTGCAAAACGGAGCTGATGACCCAGGTAGCCATCAAGATATTTCAAAGCTGAAAGTGGGCTATTTCCAGATCTTTCCCAGATAACCGGTGACCTGTTTGATCACCTGAATTTCCCTCTCTTCCTTCCATATGAAGACACAGGTAAAAAGAAAACAAAACCCATATTTCTAAAGAAGAACTCAGATCACAGTGATGGAGCAATGATATCTTCTCTCATCCATGGCTTTTGAATAAAAATGCTACTTTGGACATAAATACAATTCTATCTAATAACATCCCATTATTGTTTTCCATACAAGTGAAGAGCTGGAGGATAAATTTAAGAAGTTGTACACAGAGTACAAAGTTTTATTTTTATATTTTGTCAGCTGGGCAAGTTCAGGACCAAACCACTTAAGAACAGTGGGAAAAGAACTTGAAATAGAATGATCCATTCAGTCGTTAAACAAAACAATATAAAATGAATGAAGGCTGCTTCTTGAAATCGTCTTCTTTTTTCTACATTTTTCCCTTTTAATGCACAAGAGAAAAAATGATCAAATTAAGACATGAAAGAAAGAGAAACTAAGAGGGGGCAAGATGCTGCTTCTTTTCATGATTCTGGGAGAGACAATAAAAACATCCTCTTGAAGAGAAGGGAGCTCCTGAATTTCCTCCCTTTTGCCAAGACTTTGTTCACCCCTGCGTTACTTCTTTCACTTCTCAAGCCTTACTTCTCTCTCTCTCGCCTTCTCTTCTTCCTCCAAGGTTTAAAGCCCTGCCTCCCAACTCTCAGCATTTAAACAATTCTTAATGATGCAACCTGAAGTTGCCATGGCAACTGATTTCCTTGCCGAGGCGGTGGTACAGCCCTGAGAGCGGGCTGCCGTTGAAATCACAAAATAATATTCCTTTTCTTTCAAAATTAAGTGGGCTGTCTAAAGTGTTCCACTGTGGTTTTCCCTTCCCCCAAAGAACAAGTCTCCCGTGCACTGAAATATCCAGTTATTGCATCTCCTTGGTCTCTTTTATGACTTCTATCTTTACGGGCACATAGATGGTCCCTCTGGAAAATAGTGAGAGCTCACTCTTTCTCTTTTGTCAGTGTGAGAAATGCTTCTGAGGAAGTCTAATGACATTGGATGGGTTTCCCTCCCTCTCTTTTTTAATTGCCTTTAGTTTCTCATTCTTAGAAACAACCAAGTCTCTTTCTCCTTGAATCTTATTTATTTATTTAATTGAAGTACATTTGATTTACAATGTTGTGTAGTTTCAGGTGTACAGGAGTGATTCAGATATATATATATATTCTTTTTCTGATTCTTTTCCCTTATAGGTTAGTACAAAATACTGAATATAGTTTCTTACGCTATACGGTAGGTCTTATGCTATACAGTAGGTCTTTTTTATTTATCTATTTTATATATGGTAGTGTCTGTATGTTAGTACTAAATTCCTAATTTATCCCTCCCCCTCCTTTCCCCTTTGGTAACCATAAGTTTGTTTTCTATGTCTGTGAGTCGGTCTCTGTTTTGTAAATAAGTTCCTTTGTATCATTTTTTTTTTAGATTCCACATATAAATGATATCATATATTTGTCTTTCTTGTCTGACTTACTTCACTTAGTACAATATGATCATCTCTGGGTCCATCCGTGTTGCTGCAAATGGCAATATTTCATTCTTTTTTTGTGGCTGAGTAATATTCCATTGTATATATGTACCACGTCTTTATCCATTCATCTGTTGTCTCCTTGAGTCTTGAGGACAGCTTTGTAAATAGCACATTGGAGCACAAAGAAGCCTGAAGGTCTGCACTAGTGTCACCCCACATGACTCTGCAGAAGCTGGCCCTCCCTCGCACGTGTGCCTTAGCAGCTTCCCAGCATGGGGTGGAGCCCTGCTTCTGTTCCCCCGTCACCTTGAGCAAACCCAGCTTGTCTGCTTTCCTGCCTCAGTTTCCCCCGAGGGACCAGCACTGTCACCTAAGTGAGCTCAAAGTGAAGTGCAGGTCTATGGTTCTGAGGCTCCTCAGGCAGGTCAAGAACATAAAAAAGAAGAGTCAGGATGTGGCACAGGGGAGACTTTGGGCAGAGGCTATGCCTTCGGAGGTTGGGCTGTGCGGAAGAGGGGTGGCACGGGGAGCAGGGTGTCTGCCGGGCCTCTCCCACCATAGGGCACCCGCGTGGGTAGCCGCACTCGGGGAGGGAGGCGGTCAGAGCTGCGATCGAGCACGGGGTCTCATCACCTTCCTGTTCTGGACGTTGTGATAACCGAGACTGTCTTTGTGACTTCCAAGCGATCTTAGGACAGGATGCTGCCCAGGAAGGAGCAGGAAAGCCCCGGGAATGGGTCAGGTTCAGGACAAGCATCCTTGGTGGGTAAATTGTAACGAGGAGATGACGACAGCCGCAGAGCCGTGACGCACGTGCGCAAGGAGCCCGCTATGTCCTCGTGACACCTGCAGGTGATGAAGCCAGTTCTTGTCTTGGCCTCCCCGGGCCCCGGGGCCCTGAATCCACCTCCTTCTGAGTTCTTCCCTTCTTTGGCTTTAACGACAGGGATCCCTTCAGGGCTTCCCCTGACTGCTCCTTCTCTTCTTCTTCCCAGTGTCCTGAGAGATGGCATTTCCTGGCTAACAGCCTCCACCCTGTCCCCACGCTCTCCGGGAGATCTCTCTGTACCGCTGTACATCAACGACCCCAAAGTGTATTTCCAGCCCACGGCTGCCCCTAAACAAACTCTGCGCCCCTACAACTGTCTGACGTAATGGGTGCCAGGCAGAACTCACCACTACAGCCTCCCACTGTTCTTCTGGTCCCATCAACGTGGTGAGCTGTGTCGCCGTCCCCTGGGAGCAGAAACCTGGGAGGCAGCTTTGAATCTCCTCTTCTGCGGCTCTGTGGTCGTCAGGTTAGGAGCACTGGCACGTCTCCACCCAAAGAGCCCACAGGCTGTGCCCAGCAGGGCTTCATTGGTCCCTGCACAGACCCCTGCAGCAGCCTCCCCGGCAACCCCGGTCCCTCTCGGCCCAAAGAGACTCTCGCTGATGCAAACTCACGCGAGATCCGCCCCTGCCCGAAGCACACTGCCCTTGCCTCAGGGGTGCAAGTCCAGGTCCTTGGTATTGTCCTCTGCACTTGTATAGCCTTCGGGGGTCCTGGCGGGGCAGGAGAGGGGAGGCTCCGGGCTCCGGGCAGGCAGAGTTACCGTACGGGTCATCGGGGCTGGGGAAGCAGGGAGAGTTTCTCTGCAGCATCGCATGTCTCATCAGGATGGAGCCGGGACAGGAGCTGGAGCCTTTTAAGTCTTATGCTTTTCCAGGAGGGAGAAAGTTGGTTCCCAAGGGCAGGGGACCCCTAATCTCTCTTCCTCTGCATCTCAGAAGCATGGATGGAGCCTGCCAACCACGACAGCGTGACCGTCTCTCGACATTGGACTGGCTCGGGTGTTTATTCTTTTCCCGTTTGCTGGGGCACCTGCTCCGGGATGGTCCTGTACCAGGTGCTGGGCCGAAGAAGCAAGTAAGACACCATGCCTGTCCTCCCACAGCTCCCAGTCTAGGGGAGGGACGGGTGCTGGAAGGGAGCCCTGGAGACCCCGGTGAGCCGGGAGCCAGGAGCATCCCCACAGATCCCTGGGGGCTGGGCAACCTCAGGCAAGAACTGAACTTCCACAGCCACCGGTTTGGGGTCTGCAAAATGGGGCAAATTGCACCTTCCCGTGGCTGAGCTGGGGAGCTACCCAGGCCTGGGGGCTCCTGGCACCCCACTCTGTCACTGTGGCCTTGGTCGCATTGCACAGCTGCACAGAGTCTCAGTCTCCCTCTCTGCAAAATGGGAAGAGCCGGAATCTCCTCCTCACAGGGCTGGAGTGAGAGTCAGGGGAGACAATGCCTGTAGGATGCTCAGAGCAGGAGCCCGACACTTGGAGAGCGTTCCAGGCACACGTAGGAGGGAGCTTAGGGGAGGTTTGCTCAGGAAAGGTGTCCTGGGGAAGGGGAATGACAGCACAGTGTGAGGGTGAGAAATAGCAGGGTTGTGTGTGGGGGGTGTGCATGCTGCTGGTGTGCTGTGTTTGTGGGTATGTTTATGTGTGTCTGTGTGATGTGTGGTGTGTGTGTGATGGGTGTGTATTGTCTCTGTGTTATGTGTGTATGTGATGGGGTGTGTGTGTGTGAAGGGTGTGTATGTGTATTGTCTCTGTGGGGTGTGTGTGTGTGTATGTGATGGGGTGTGTGTGTGATGGGTGTGTATATGTGTATTGTCTCTGTGGGGGGTGTGTGTGTGTGTGTGGTGTGTGTATATCTCTGTGTGTTTCTATCTCTGTGTGTGTGTGTGACGGTGGTGAGAGAGAAGGCTGGAGAAACAGACAAGGGTCGTGTCACCAAGGATGGCCATACAGGTCCTGTTGAATGGTTTTGACTTTGTCCTGAGGGGCCCTGGGAGCCTTTGGCAGGTTGACACAGGCAAAGTGATGTGTGGTCGGGCCCCTCGGGCAGGCAGGCAGGAGCATGGGGGAGAGACGGGATGGGGAGAGATGGGAGGGGGAAGGGCTGCCAGGAGCCTTCTGGGAGGCCCCCCAGGTGGAAGTGGGCCAGGGGCCAATGGTGGATAAAGCAAAGCCATCTTGATCATTCCTAACACCTTCCGAGGCCTCCTGTGGGCAGGCACATGTTGGGCATTGGACATCTGGACACAAAAGAGCCTTGCCTCTGCCCCCCAGTGGCTCATGGGATGTGAGACCCGCCTCTGCTCCCCAACTCCATGCATTTTGGGAGGCTCTAGAACGCCTCTCTCACATCAGTGTGATTTGAGACAAGATCACACAGCCAAGTCGAAAATTTCCTTTCTGATTTCCAGACCTATAATTTGGCAAGCCTTGGAAGGGCCGTTGTTTAGCACCTAGTGTCAGTAGTTCCTGAAACATAGTAGGCACTCAATAAATATTTGGTGAATGAATGAATGATTCCCGGGCGCCTTCTCCATTTTGTTCAAGGAGCTGACAAATCCATTTTGGGGGATTTCTGGCTTGTAACAGAAAGTGTCCTGAGTTAGGGCCCCAGCCCGGCCCTGCAGGTACCAGCTCTGTGCACCTTTAGAGGATGAAGCTTTTGGGCCTCAGTTGCCTTCCATGCTCTGCTGTCCTCCTCCTTGGCACTGAGGTTAAGTGAAGATACGATGCGGGGGGCAGGGCTGATTTGCAAGTGATAAAGCATAAAGGACCTATGGTTCGTTCATCAGTGAGAAGCTTGAGTGATGGGAGGACAGGATGGAATCCATGGGAGCACCAAGTGAGACTACATTCTAGAACAAGAGCAGGGCTGTCAGGCACCTTCCACTTATTCTCATCCGGGAGGGACTGGGTAACTTTGTGAGCCATAAGTGCCTTAAGGATTAGAGATTTCAGTTAAATTCCGATAACGTCACACTCACCATCCAATTTCCACACACCCAACCCAGCAGAACCCTGAACCATCTCAGGTCTGTCCAGCACCAGCTCCCTTCTCTCTGTATTGTCCCCACTATCTACTGAGATAAACGGAGGTCCCCAAGGAAAATCCTTCCCTTTGAGCCTTTGCCGACCTCCTAAGCAAAGACGATTTAGCCGGCATCATCTGAGGTTAAAGAATGGCTCAAAGCCTTAAATGGAAGCAGAAAGTGTGTCTATTTACTTGGAGAGCTTCTTCTACTCGTTCACGGGAGGCATCAATAGCACAGGCAGAACAAAGCCTGCGATGTGCTGGGTGGAGTCGCCCCAGAGCAGAAGGCAGGGTGATTCACTGGGAGTCAAGGTCTTCCTGTGATTCTGTGGGTAACAGCATGACTTGATAATGATGATGAAGCACTCAGAAAGTAATGATGTACTTAAACGTACACGTGAAGTGCTTTTAATTTTTTTTGGACAAAGAGAAAACTGAAGTGGGCAGCTTTAGTGAAACGTATACCTCTTTCCCTAACTTAGGCTGAGTGTTTGGTCAAAGAACGTGAGCGTCCTTGCTGAAAGCAACCACCAACAAAAGACTCTTTTTAGAGGCTGGGAAGCAGACCTTGACCTCTGTTTCTTTCTCTTGTCTGTGAAAGCCTTTCTGTTAATGCGCTGCTTCAAGAGAGGGGACTCCACTGGTGTTTGCAGGATGTAGACGTTTGGAGAAAAACTTGTCAATGGAGGAGGTGAGTTACAGATGGTGGTGGGATGGGGGAAGCAGGCTGGATCCTTTTTGGCAGAGAAGGGGTCTAGTTCTGGGTGTATAAGTTAGTGGATGGGAATCTAGGGAGCCAGCCCCACGGATTGGAACATGTACTGGTTAGCTGTTGCTACCAAATGCCACATAACAAAACACCCCTAAACTCAGTGGTTTTAAACATCTCTTATTCTCACAAATCTGCAAGTTGGTTGGGCTCAGCCGGGCAGCTGTGCTTCACTGTGGGTCTGGCCATGCTTGGTGGGGTGGTTCTGCTCCATATGTGTTAAGTTTGGGGCTTTGGCAGAAGCGGCAGCAGCTACCCGGGGGAAGGCCTTCTTATGGCAATGGCAGAAGCCCAAGACAGCATGGTCTCTTAAGGCTGAGGCTTGGAACTGGCGAACTCGCTCCTGCCCACATGCCACAGGCCCCCAAAAAGTCACACGGCCCAGCCCGAAGTCAGTGAGTGGAGGGAACCCTCTGTCCGTGACAAGGCCATAGCAAGGACGTGAATGCAGGGAGGGGTAAAGAACTGGGGCCAGTCATTCCATCCCCACGTGAAATAATATCTGTTGAGCACCTCCCATGTGCCATTTACTTAGGCTGGTGTATTGTATACAAATTCCCAGTTCTTTTCTTCTCAGCAATTCTGGAAAATAGGAATTATGACCACCCCCTCATCTTTAAGATGAGGTTGGGCAATGTAAAGCAACCTGAAGACGCTTACACAGCAGAATGGGATTAGAACATAGGTCTACACAACTTCAAAAACCAGACTCTTGGGCTTCCCTGGTGGCGCAGTGGTTGAGAGTCTGCCTGCCGATGCAGGGGACACGGGTTCGTGCCCCGGTCCGGGAGGATCCCACATGCCGCAGAGCGGCTGGGCCCGTGAGCCATGGCCGCTGGGCCTGCACGTCCAGAGCCTGTGCTCCGCAACGGGAGAGGCCATAACAGTGAGAGGCCCGTGTACCGCAAAAAAAAAAAAAAAAAAAAAAAAAAAACCAGACTCTTCCACCTACCAGTTCATCCATTCATCGAAACATCCATCCATGCAACCATCCAAACATCCATTCACATATTCTTTCAACCAATATTTCTTGAACACATGTCCTAAGAAAGACAATGAGCATGAGGATAAGTGGATAAAGTGAAGGAGTAAACAGACAGTCGTGTTTTAAAAACACCTACTATTGTGAAGAGCACTTTACATATGTCATCCAGTGTAACTCTCACAGCAGCCTGAAGATTCTGTATGGTTTGGCATGGGGAACACAAGACTCAGAAAGGTCTGTCCCTTACCTAGGGTCATACAGCTGATAAAGGCAAAGCCAAAATACAAATCCAGTCCATCTGATGCCCAAAGCCCTCTGTTTTCAGGTACTATGCCATCCACTCTCCTTGGGCTTGTTGCCCCGGATGGGCATATACAACCATAACTCTTGAGCATTTCCTGCTATGAAACTCCCATCACATCTCCTCCCTCTATGAGCCTTGGTGAAAGCCCAAGGAAGCCTGAACTGAGAGTTACAAGCTGGAATTTGTCCCATGACAAATTCCATGGGAATTTGATGGCTAGAGTTGGCAGGACTGTGCCAGGAGAGCCAGAACAGATGGCAGGGTTTCTTGGCTGCTCATGGTGCCATATTGATGAAGCTCCATTGAGAGGACTCCTGTGAGGGCATCACCTGCACTCTGCACCCCTCATCAGACTCCTGAACGCTGATGAGAGGCTCATCATTGCTTCTGGCTGGCTGCAGTGTCTTTCTGAGCCTCTGGTGACAGTTTGCTGGGGACTGGAATATTGTCTTGAGGTCACAGAGCCAGAAGAAGTTAGTTAGAAGAGACCCAGGGGATTATCTTGTCCAAATGGGAAAACCGAGACAGGAGAGTATAGCAGAAGCTGCCAGTGCTCCACCTGGACCAATTTCACAGCCACTGCTTCTACCTGCCAAGAGCCAGCAGTGGGCCTTTTGCTGGAGGACCGCCTTCAGGCAATTGAAATTCACTTAGCTCATGTACACAGAGGCCCAGAAGTGCTGGGAATCCAGGCAAGAGTACCTCTATGTCCTGCCCCTGATTGGACAACTCTGAGGTGTGTCCTTACTCAGGGATTTCCCAAAGTTGCCATCTGTGGGACTTCGCTGAATACCAGTCCCTTGGGTGGCTCTCTTCCCTCACTGCCTGACTTGCCTGCTCCCTTACATGTTTCTCCTGGGAACACCTCCTAATGGATTATTTCAGAAGAATCTGCATTGCAGGGTCTGCTTCTGGGGAACCCAACCCAAGTCACAAAAGCAGAGTGGTCTAAAGGAGAAAAAACTATCAATCTTACACCAAGCAGAGCCAACTCCAATTTTATTTACAGCTGGGTTGACCATCACTGAATCCAGATGACCGAAAGCCATTGGTGTGATTGGGCTTTAGTCCGACGGACTGGGTTGTCCTCAGTCTGATCAGCTAAGCAAACGTATGGAGCATCAGCTGTGTGTCAGGCACAGCACAGTGTGGTGGCAAAGAGTGCGACACAGCCGATGAACAGATAAATCCATTTCGTGTGGTCAAGGGTGATGACAGATGGTGTGCAGGGGACACAGAGGAACACTGGACCCCACTGTTGTAGGCGTGGGGTGGTCAGGTAAGGACATTCCTGTAGGAGGTGAGTACAATGTGGGAGGTGGACAAGTCTGGGTCAGGGAGGCCATTCCAGGCAGAGGGGACAGTGTGAACAAAGACACAGAGGCATCAAGCAGCAAGGAGTGGCTCAGAGTTGCTGAAACAGCAAGTTCAGGGCAGGGAGTGGCAGGAGATACGACTAGAGGAGTCAGCAGGGGCTGGAATCAGAGGGCCCTCGTGGACCACTGTAAGTTCAGCCATCACCCTGGAGAGCCCATGTGGAGTTCAGGCAGGATGATGGCTGGAGGCAGGAGGCCATTGACATGGTGATGAGAGCCTGAAACAAGGAGATGCTGGTATGGAGGGGACTCTTGCCTTGCACTTCAGGCTCCGGTCACATCAAAGACCTCGGATTCCCTCCATCATGACTTTCTTTCTCATGATGCTGTGTCTTTGCTCATGCTGGCCCCTCTTCCTGATTCTCCTCACCCTGCTTGACCACTTGGCCCTCCCTCACCCTTCAAGCCCCAGCTCAGCCTCCACCTTCTGTGACAGCCTTTCTCTAAATTCCCATAGCCAGACGACTAATGACTTCATTCTCAGTGGCCCTGGGACACCCCTTGGGATGTTCCCACTGTTCCATGAGCCCCTTGAGAGTTGGGGCTACATTTCCATTTCCTGTCCCCTGTGCTTAGCACCCCACTTCTTGGTTCACAGGTGTGCTCCAAAATACTGGTCAAGGGAAAGACGAAAATGGCATCTTGCTAAGGACTGAAGTGAAGACAGGGACCCTGCCACTTGTCTGTGACCCCAGTGGCTGGCAGAGCCTGGCACAGAGTAGGGAGTAATGAAACACTGATTGATTGCCCATCACAGTGTGGGCTGATTAAGGGAGTGTGACTACAAGTCTCCAGGTTTTCTTAGGGTCATGTGACAGTAGAATTGCATGCTGCCTCTACCAAAGTAGCTTCCATTGTAGATGAACTCAGAGTTATCAGGGATCCAACCCCAGGATGTTCATCCCTCACTCACATCACAGTGTAATGCAGGTGCTCCTGACTGGATAGCCTGACCTGTGCTCAATGGGGCCCTTCCATCTGTGTCTCTACATCCTCGTAGGGCTCTCTCCCCATGGCGAAAGAGCTTGCAGGAGCTCATGGGAGGGTGGCACGGGCCAGGCTTGGAAGTGGGGCCCACCTTTCTGCCTGCATTCCCTTGGCCAGAACTCAAATCTCTCGGTCACTCGGATCCAGGAAGTGGGAATATCTGGTCTACCTGCATGTCCCTGAAGAAAAAGAAATGAGTTTTGATGAATACACAACAGTCTCTACCTCAGGCAATTAACTTAACCACTCTGAGTTCGTTTCTGCTATAAATGGGGAGTAATAATACCCACTTCCTCTGTCGTTCTGAGGATTGATTGTACTAAGACATAGAACATGCTTTTCACGGGAAGTGGCAGCTGGGGAAATGTTGGCTTTATCATCATCCTTCTTAAATTGCCATTATCAAGACTGGTCTCAGCACCATTGTGTAGGAACCGAAAGCCCCTATTGCCCTTAAAAGCATCTCATAGAACCTCCCCTCTCTAGACCAGGAGGAAACCCCACAGCTTCCCTTTCGGCTCTCACAAGCTGTCTGAGAGCCAAGGTCTTTCATCTTTCCCAGGCTAAATGCATGAGATAGAAACAAAATATAGCAAGGGGCGCTGTGAGCTCACATTAACCTCCAGCCTTGTACGAGGCTCTGTGTTCAAGGCCTGCAGGTGTCTCTTGGTCACAGCCCATCCTTTGCGCCCTGACGGGTGTTGTCATTGTCATTCAAAATACCCTGAAAAATAAACTTTATTGAATCCATTTCCACACTGAATGGAAACATACAAGTCTGCCTCTTTCAACAGAAATGCTTTCAGAGGTTTTTCCCCCTCATCAAATTCCTCCTTCTTTAAATAAAAGACTCCTTTTTCTCCCCCTCTTTCTCCCTTAGCAGTGTTGTTCAGCAGGCGGTATTATGTGGAGGTTTTTCTACAGCAGAAGTCTTTGGTGACCCTCGTCTTAAGGAACTGCTTAAGCATTCAATAATAGCCCATAGAGCGGCTCTCTAAAAATAAACATCTGCTTACAAAGAATTTAACCCGGGGACGCCACAGTTTAGAGGCGAGGGCATCCTTAATGGACTCTTAGTGCAGAGCTGAAAAGGAGTCCATTGCAACTGAAAACTGACATCCTCTTGTTGTCATGATACCAGGGATATTGTTAACAGCCGGGCCAGGTGGGCTCTGAGGGGTGGTGGTGATGGCGGCTCACCAGGAGCCTGGAAAGAAAAGGTGCTCCCTGCCTGATTTCTTGGGAAGAATCTGCTCGGTAAAGCCATCTCCTCCTCTGTGCAAGGGGCCTGGGACAGACTTATTAGTCCTTGGACCATCCTTTGCCCAGCCACGAAGAGGGAGGGCTGGAGAGGAGGTGAGGAAAGCAGAGAGGAGGCAGGTTGGGTGTGGCCATGAGGACAGCTGTGCGGTACAGTCAGACTTGGCTTCCTAGTCCCGTTTGCCCCTTCCTGGCTGTGAGCCCCGTACCAGCCCTCAACCGTCTGAGTTTCATATCTGCACCCGTAACCAAGAGATGCTAAATCCATTGTCTCGGGGCTGCTGGGCGGATTAGGGGTTGCATGTGTGAAACTCCAGGGCAGAGCTGGGCAGATAAGGAGTGTTGAGTAACACGTTGGTTGTTATAACCAAGCCCATCCATCTGGCAAAAAGGCAGAAGCATTGTGGATGCAGCTTGAAAAGAGATGGAACCCCATGTGTTGGGTGCCAGGAGGTAGAACTGGGAAGCACCCAGAAGCCTGGCTGGAAAGACCCAAATGTTGGGCAGGGTGTGTTTGAGGTCAGTCTGAACCACTGATGTTACAAGTGTCGTCTCTCAGGCTCTGCCCACTAAAGCCCTGTGAGAATGTGACCTGGTTTCACAGGTGAGGAAGCTGTGGCTCCGAGCTGGGAATATGTCACCCAGCCTACAGGGTAAGAGGAGCTCAAACTCAGAAGAGGGCTTTCTCTTCCTGCATGGTATATGTCCCTTAGTGTCTACCAACTCAGAATCTCTCCCCCATAACACTTACGCAACCTGAAAAGAATCAACAGTAACCTGTTGTTACACTGGATAGCTCATCAGCATAAATGCCACTACTTTCCATGGCACGAAATGCCTAAGCGATACATGGGCACATGTAGGGGGGGAGGTGGTCACGCTAAGGTCTCTGCACAGCTGTGAAGCCCCATGTGGATTACCAGTTAGAGAGGGCCAGGCAATGACAAGTGTCAGTGACGGTAGGGAAAGATCAGAAGTTTCATACCTAGCTGGTGGGAATGTAAGATAGTGCAGCCACTTTGGAAAACAGTCTGGCAGTTTCCCAAATGGTTAAACAAAGAGTTATGATGTGATCCAACAATTCCACTCCTAGGTATACACACCCAAGAGAAACAAAAACACGTCCACATAAAAACTTGTACACAAATCTTCATAGCAACATTATTCATAATAACCAAAAGGAGGAAACAACCCAAATGTTCATCGATAGGTGACTGGATAAACAGAATGTGGTGTACCTGTGTGAAGGAATATTACTCATCCATAAAAAGGAACGAAGCACTGATACATGCTCTAGTGTGGATGGGTCTTGAAAACATTATGTTGGATGACAGAAGCCAGCCATGTAAGACCCTATATTGTATGACACCATTTATATAAACCACACAATATAGACAGATCTATAGAGACAGGGAGTAGATTAGCAGTTGTTTAGATTTAGGGGGATAAGGGAATGAGGGGTGACCCTAAAAGCTACAGGGTTTATTTTTGAGGCGATGAAAATGTTTAAAATTGACTGTGATGATGATTGCACATGTCTGAGAATACACTAAAAACTGCTGAATTGTACAGTTTAAAAGGGTCAGTTGTGCCGTATGTGATCCTGTTTCAACAAAAGTGCTATCAAAAAAAGAGTTGGAGGGGGTGGGTGCCTAAAAAAGAAAATCGAGGTGCCATTTCCAGAAGACTGGGGAATAGATACTGGGCAAGTATAGTCAATGTCCACTTTTACATGGCTCTTTAATCATTTATAAAGATTAAATGGTATCATAGGCAAAGGAGCCTCTCCTGGTACCTGGCAGTGATGGGACTTCAGCCAACACAAGTCTCTTTTCCTTTTCCAACTCTGTGAGTACCTTAGTGCAGACTCAAAATCCCAGTGGACTAACCAAGGGCAACAGGGTTTCCTTCGTGCTTTGTTTGAGGTGGGAAACTGATGTAGGCCCGCATTGCTGGAAGGTGGGAAGCAGGTGAAAAGTGTCCCATGGTGGCCAACTTTGGGTGATGCGTGGGTCCTATAGGAGGTCTCTTGCATCTGTCTGTGTGTGCTGTGAGCCTGGCTGAGACACTCCTGCCCAATCACCAAAGAATATCTGGTGTGGTCAGCTTTCTAAGGAACTCATTTGGGAAATATTTGAGCCTGTTATCATGTGAGGACCCAGAGCCTGACCCTTTTGTCTGGGGCTCAGCTGTCACACCCGAGATGCTCTTTTTTTTTTTTTTGCAGTACGCGGGCCTCTCACTGCTGTGGCCTCTCCCGTTGTGGAGCACAGGCTCCAGACGTGCAGGCTCAGCGGCCATGGCTCACGGGCCCAGCCGCTCCGTGGCATGTGGGATCTTCCCGGACCGGGGCACGAACCTGTGTCCCCTGCATCAGCAGGCAGACTCTCAACCACCGCGCCACCAGGGAAGCCCGAGATGCTCTTCTTGATTCAGTCTGAGGTCCCCATTGTGTTGACCTGGACTCTTCCAGCCTGCCTCTCTGTCAGCGGATCTTACAGAGTGCTCCAAGGCTGCTTGGGCTTGGGGACCAGAAGGGTGGGCAAGGCTGGGAAGGCCTTTTGTGTGTCATGGAGCAGGCCAGTGAGGCCATGTGACCTTGGGGTCATGCTATGCCAGGGAAGGACCAAGCCCTGACCATTCCCAAGAGAGAGACTTTACTCTCCTGGAGCCTGAGACAGCCTCGGACAGCAGAAGACACCAGGTTCTGACTCAGGGTCCGCTCTAAAGATTCCCCTCCAGTTCCCCAGCTTGACTTCTCCAGGACCACTCACTCGATCTTTTGAGGACATAGCTCTTCATCTATGAAATGGGATCATAATGCCTATTTCCTGATTGACAGAGATGTTTAAATGAGACGAGTTTTGTGAAAAGACCCAGCAAAGTAGCACAGAGTAAATAAATAGATGCTCATTAAAACTTATCATCATCATCATCATCCAAGAAGTAGTCCCAGGTGATCAGTCCCTTCCGGCTCACTCAGGCAGGCAGATCCCTTTGCAGAGTGTCATGTGCTATATCCTTCTCATATTTCCTGGAATTGGGAAATGGCCTTCTCTATGTTTGGGCGAGGAAACTGAGGTGTGTCCTGATGACTTGGCTGGATCAAGGCCCCCTACGAGAATACAGCAGAGGTTAGTTTTCAGCCCAGATGGCTCAGAGCATTGTCTCTTTCCCTGGTGAGCACCTGCCTTCCCCTGAGACGAGTCTGGCGCTGTTTCAGCAGGAGACCTGGCAGGGCGTTAATGAGGGGCCTGTTTAAAACCCAGAAAACCTCACCCCCCAGGACATTCGCCTAATATATTCATGCCATAGGTCATTGGCTAGGGTGCCCTAATTAACAGAATCTGCCTGTCAGGGCTGGTTTGAGGGCAATGTCTGTGGAAATGCTCACTGCTTCTGTCAGCCTAGGCAGAGAGGGTTGGAGGCCGAGCTCTGGGCCGCTGACCCAGCAGAGGGCAGGGGCCTGGGAGCCATTCCCTGGAACCAGCTGAGAAATGGCCCATGTTGGGCCAACTACCCTCAGCTGCCAGGTAGGTTGTTTGGTGCCTCACAGGAGGAGCAATTTATTGAGTGCTTACTACGTGCCAGATACAGTGCTAAGTGCTAGGGAACTAGCAGTGGGAAAAGTGGGCAGAAATCCCTGCCCTTGTATAGCTTGCAGTTTGTTACAGAAATAAACAACTAAGAAAACCAAATATAGAGTGTGGTAGATGGTAACACGTGCTACTGGGGAAAGTCAAGCAGGGGCAGGAACGGAAGGATGGATGTTGTGGTGCTGCAGGCAGTGGGTGGGGAGGACTGTGACTTCTTGTCCACAAGGAATGGGCGGCCAAGGGGGGTGGTCAGCACAGGTGCCAGTGGACAAGCTGTGGGGTGGTGGCTTGGTGGAGCCTCAGCGGAAAGCAGGACATATGGAGGAAGGAAGTGGGGTGCTCTTATTAACAACAGGCTTTGAATTTGGACTTTGGGTGGCTCCTCCGATGAGGTTACAGACTCAGTTGCAGGGATGCACTGAAGGGCTAAACAAGACTCTTTTCTGTACAACTTTCACCTGTGTGTCCCAAGGAGGTCCCATTCCAGGGCTGCAGGCTGGGCAGTAAGAATTCACTAAAATGAATGTGGTTATTATCTTGCGATTAGCACAGTGAATTGTACTACATTTTGTGGTGTTGAAAGTGTTCGTTTAGTAAACGTACACATTTGATATGTATCACACGTTTTGTGGCCATTGTGGCATTTCTATATTTCTGGCCCTCTCAACCTCTGAGAAAGTAGTTTTGATCCCTAAGCTGGCCACTGTGGTCATTCAACATGGATTAACTACTTCTTTTTCTGGATTCCCTAATGGTCCTTTTTTTCTTTTTTAATGTCAGCTTTGTTGAGATAGAATCCACCTACCATACAATTCACCCATTTAAAGTATGCAATTCCATGGCTTCTAGTATATTAACAGATGTGTGCAAACATCACCACAATTTTACAACATTTTCATCATCCCAGAAGAAACCCTGTGCTCATTAGTGGTCACTCTCCAGATTAAACATTCCTTGATTGCTGACTTCATGCCCAGCATCATCCCAAGTGCCAGGGTTAGGGCAGTGAGAAAGCAGACAAGAAGATCTGCCCTCCTGAAACTTCTGCTCTTGATGGGTAGAGGCAAACAAGGAAAATACATTGTATGTCAGATGGTACTACAGGCTGTGAAGACAAAGCAGAGATGGGGGACAGAGAGTTGGGGGGCAGGCAGAGCCAAGGAAGGGAAATGGGAAGCTTTGTGGGGGAGGAATAGGGCCTGTGGGTTGCTGCCCTGGACCACAAGGGGATAAGAGGTGACGTGGGAACCTCGGGTGCCTTGCGGTGGGCTGATGTGACCCAAGGAAGAGGCATTGCATTATTTGTCCCCAGGACCTCAAGGCACATGATGATGGTGAGGCTCTGTGTGGTGGTGGTGGTAGTGGAGGGGACTGGGGGTCTCGCCAGGAGCTGGCAGACTTCCTGGGGCCCTCTCCTCACCCCTGCTAATGGTGCCCATGAGGCCAGGGGCAGGATGTCTTCGCCAGAGCGGGCAGAGCTGCTAGGCTGGTGCTGTGGGTTGGGATGGCATGGGGAGGTGGAGGAGGCCCACGTCCCCTGCCGCGCTGAAGGCTCGCTCTGTCTCCTTCCTCCTGAAGTGATTCTCTGGCCCACAGGGTAGCAGAACAATCAGGGGGCTAATGGCCTGAGATTAATTCTTAGCCAAGGAGGAAGGGCATAAATGGTGGATAAATGCTCCCTCAGTTCTGGGGGGACCGTACTGGGGTGTGATCTATACAGGCTCTCCCAGGGACCCCCGGAGCCACACTTTGTAGGCTCTCCTCTTGTCCAGCCTCCATTCCTCTTTCCCACATGTGCTTCCTGGGATCACCTCCCAGATAAACTACTAGCACCCAAATCCTTGTCTCAGGCTCCGCTTTAGAGAAGCCCAAACTAAGATGAGGGCAGAGGCATTCAATCCACATCCGTGTGTTCAACCCACAGGCTTCCACCAGTTTACTAATCCTGCCAGGAGAGCAGAAAGTGATGTTAGGTGACTCTGGATCTCTCCCTGCCCTGAGCCTCAGGGACACCTGGTATAGACGGTCTCTGAGGACATTTTCTTCCCACCTCAGAGTGCTCAGTATTCCAGGGCTGTCAGCCCTCCCTGGTCTCTGGATGGTCTGAGTTCTTGTCCAGGTTCCTGGTCAATAGCTCGAGGTTCATAAAGAAACAGGGTCAGGAAAGATCATGAGTGTTAGAGAGCGACGTTCAAATCTCACTCCCAGCCTTTCAAGAAATATCACCTCTGCAAGCATCCAGCCATGAGACCCTGGCAGAGCTCCAGGGCCTCTCTGAGCTGTACTTTCCTCTTTTGTGAAATGGGAGTGACCATCCCCATCACAGCTTGCTTTAGTCTCATTGCAAAGCCCATTGATGGGCAGTGCATGGTCCATGGCAATGGTTATCCTCAGTGAGAACTCAGAATCCCAAGTGTGAGAGTGTGTGTGGGGGTGGTGGTGAGCTGGGTGTTGGGGCAAAGGTAGCCTAGTAGCCTTGGGGCTCCCACATTCCAGATTTCCAGGACCTCCAACAGTTAAATCATGGATTCACTGATTCGTTGCATTTTTTCTCTCTTGCAAGAGGGCTCCCAAGTTCCCAATCTGGTCCACGAGACAGGAAGCGATCCCATCCTTCCACTTTGCCAGGGAAGAGCTGGGAAGCCCCATCCCACACCTCAGCCCTTTGGGGGAGGATTGATGTGGGAGTGCCCCTTCCTTGAAAGCATCTCCTTCCTCCTCCAGGGAGAGAGAGAGCTGACTGGTCCTGGGCTGGGTCTCACCTGGGTGGGGTTAACAGGACGGGATTACCGCTCCCTCTGCCCAGCAGTGGCTCATGAGCCACAGTCCATCTCTGGGTGGCACTGTTCACCGTGTCACCATAGAGCAAAAGTAGGACACAGGTCCAGCACGGTCCCTACCCTGTGGCCGGCCATTCACAAAGCTATCTGAGTGTTTGTAGCCCGAGAGCCTGTTCCCAACCTCTTCTGCTTTAGAGCTAGAGTGAGAGGAGGGCTGGGGGATGCGGCTTACAATCAACCTTGGGCTGATTTTAAATTATGAATTTCTACTCTCCAACTTGGTGACTATGTCTTTCATTGTTAACCGTTTTAAACCAACTTCCAAAAGCGCAGGATATAAACAAACATAAGAGATTCTTTTTCGGGGTAGGGAGGGAAGGATGAATTTTGTTTTTGTTTTATGTCATTCTGTTTTATCATCATTGGCTAACTGTATAACTAAATGAGACTTTTTTTTTTCTCTAAAAGCAATCTGGCACAATTAGACAGCTATGCTGTCTTTTGCTTCCCAAAGTTTTTCACACAGCATGGCTCGGTGGTCAGGTCTCTATGTTACAAATAAACGCACAAACTAGGGAGGCCCCTTCATCAGAAGACTTGCCCCATTTCGGGGGTAAGAAAATGTGATCATCTTAAAGAGGTTCAAAATAGGTTTAGGGGGGCAGCTGGGGTCCCTGCTCAGCCACTAAGTGGCAGCGTGGACCTGGGAAGTTGCAGCACCCTTGTGGACCTCAATTTCCCCATCTTTGAAATGACGTGTCTGAATGGGATGATCTGAAAGGCTCTTTCCAGCCCTATCTTTTTTTTTTCCGGGTCTCTATCGAATGAATCAAAACAGTTGTTAGTGCCGGTGCTGACATAAATACCCATTTCCCGTAGCTCTGAAATCTCTGAGTCAGATTTTAGGCTTACCCGTCCCAAGGAGGTTGAGTCTGCCTGCTGGGATGAAGGCTTTGTGAACAGATTCTTGAAGGATAATAAGTTCTTTTCTTATCTAACAGTGCATTAGGGATAAGATGAGTATAATTTCTTGTCTTCAAAAGGAGAATTCCTTTTTGCAGAAGTGCAGGGACAACAAAGACAACAAAATGTACGTTAAAATAGAGGGAAGAGGGCTTCCCTGGTGGCGCAGTGGTTGAGAGTCCGCCTGCCGATGCAGGGGACACGGGTTCGTGCCCCGGTCCTGGAAGATCCCACATGCCGCGGAGCGGCTGGGCCCGTGAGCCATGGCCGCTGGGCCTGCGCGTCCGGAGCCCGTGCTCCGCAACGGGAGAGGCCACAGCAGTGAGAGGCCCGCATACCACCAAAAAAAAAAAAAAAAAAAATAGAGGGAAGAAAGAAAGACTCAGGCGTAGCTGTTTTGGATATTTTCCATCATTCAGATTGTTTAGGAAATAGGGAAAGCTCATTGTCTGCTTCAAAATACCCTTCAGGAAGTAATTAAAAATTCTGAATTCCTGTATAATCACCAAATCTCCTAAAGTGTACAAATTATACATGTGGTGAATGGGAGTAAATGTATGACTAGAAACTGATTTGAAATGAACTAAAAGTTGGGCACTCTTTGTTGTGGTGTGAAATGAGGTTTTAAAAGAGAAATCTTTTCAGTAGACACATCTATGTTATACTCGAAGGGGAAAAAATACCCCTATCACTAGATTGTTTGTACAGTTCTTTCTATTTTCATTTGTATTGAGAAAACAATATGACAGCAATATTAAAGAAAATTGTGAAAAATCCCTTAAGTCTGAATATCCAAATCTTCCAATAATTAGTTTTGTTTTTTAATGTTTTATTCTAATACTTGTCTACGAGCATACATATTTTTTTACAATCCTGTAAACACAGGGTACATACTATTTTATGTGTTAATCTTTTCCTCTTAACAATACATCGTAAACATCTTTCCTGGTGGTACAAACCATTTATTACCATCATGGTTCAAAGCTGTGTAATATTCCACAAGTGGAAATATACCAGTTGAGGTCATTGTTCCTCGAGAGTCAAACCCTTGGGTTTTCTCCCCTCCGTTGTCATTGATACTGATCAAGTTTCAGGTAATAGATTCTTCCTCTCTCCTCCTCCTCTCTTGAATTAGTCCCAGAAGTGGGGATTAGGATTCAAAGGCATTTTTCAGGCTTTTGATAGTTATCGCCGTTTGCCATTCTAAAGCAGTCCACCATAAACCTGTACTATGGAAGCAGGCTTTCAGCTCAATCTCACTTGCCTTGCATAGGACCGTTTAATGTATTTTCCCCTAATTAATTGCCATAACATGATATCTCAAGGGTCCTTTACAGTGATCTGATCGTTAGCCAGAATGACTGTTTTTTTCTGGGTTTGCCCTTTGTACACCTTCTTTGGTGATTTTATACATATTCTTTGTTCTTCCTCGGCTAGCAGTAGCCGCGGTCCTGGCAGGAGGGGAATTTGCAGCCAGTGACAATAACGGGAGCAGAGGTCATCGTTGTGGTGGTGGTGGAGCAGTGGCGGTTGTAGCAGCAGCAGCAGAGGTGTTCTCAGTGGTGGTGCTGCTTGTGATTGTAGCAGCAGTGATAGCAGCAGTAGCAGCACTGGGGCGTTTATGGTCATAGCTGTGGTGGTGCTGGGGGTGGTAGTGAGACAGGCTGGGACCTGAGACCTGGGACACTTTGCTGCAGTGTTTGCACCTGGACAGACATCGCCTCCTTGAGCAACAGAATACAAAGAAACTCTAAGGGACTAAAAATAAATGTGTGCATGCACAGCTGGGGCAAATTTATGAACAAGATACAAAAAGACCAAAAACCCAACTGCCACTTCTGAGGAGCTGGGAGCAAAATCAGGGTCCTGCACACGGCACCACCAAGGGGGTGGGCAGACCACCCAAGCCGCCCCTCTGGCTGCCCCTGGACACACCCCTACCCTCATCCCATTTAAGAAATCAGCTCACCACTCGTTCAGCGAATAAGCAAGGGCACCTCTTACTTGTTTTCGCTCCCATGTGCTGCAGCAGGGGCCCCAATAAAGCCTTGCCTGAATTTCTTGTCTGGCCTCTCATCAATCTTTATTGATTAAGGAGGCCAAGAACCCTGGCGGGTAACAGTAGTGGCTGGAGCAGCAGAAGCCACAGTGGGAACAGCAGTGTTGGTAGGGGCAGGGGTGGTAGCTGTAGTAATAGTGGTGGCAATAGCAGCAACACAACCCTGCTACGACTAGCGGTGGTCAGAGACAGGGTAGTAGCACTGGTCGTGGCTTAATGGTTGTAGCAGCAGTGATAGTGGTAACAGCAGTAGTAGTTATAGTCACAGTGACGGCAGTGGTAGGAGGGTCCTGCTCACGGTACTTGTGGTGGGACCATTGGTGGTAGCAGTTGCAGTGACGGCCGCAGCGGTAGTAACAGTACTCAGCGGTAGTAATGGTACCCGCAGTAATAGTGGTGCTGATGGGAGAGGTCGTAACAGCAGCAGTGGCGCTGGTGGGTTTGGTGGCTGCTGTGGTAACAGCCCTACGCACTGAGTGTTAGTTACCAGGCATGCAGACCCTCCGACAGCTCTGTGAGGTTTCCCACGACGCCCCTTTTATGGACCAGGAAACGGAGAGGCAAACCCTTGGCCATGCAACCGGCAGAGTGTCACCTTCCCTTGGCGCTGCCTTCCCAGTGAACCCTCATATTCCTTTAACCCCGCGAGACTCCACCTACACTCGTCTCCTGAGTGCCTGCCATGTGCCGGGCCGTGGGGACCCAGGGATGAGTGAGCTAGGGGCCCCGCCCTCCAGGAACCCCCCTCCCCCTGGTGGGGGAGACTGACCCACCCACAGAGAAGTGGACGGGAGGGTTCAAGCCCCGGAAAGGCCACCACGCATGGAGGGTCACGGCTGTCGCAGGGCGGGCAGCAGGAGGTGGTGTCCCCAAAGAACTAAGTTGGGAGGAGGCGGAGGGGAGCCAATTGCCAGGTAGCAAGATTCCTACCAGGCCTGGGTGACCTGGTGGCCAGACCCTCGGTGGGAGGGGAGTGAGGTGGGGATGGATTCAGAAAGTAGGGGCTGATCCTGGAGCAGCAAGAGGCCACCTGCTTCACTCTGGGGCCTCCATCATTAAGCAAAGGCTTCTTCCCCTGGGTTTGGGTTTGGGTTTTATTCATCTTGTATTCCCCCTGGAACCTAGCCCTGGGCTGTGCAGCCGTAGCCACTTAATGGGAAGAAGAGTAAATCCACAGTGCAACCACCGTAACCTTCACAGCGCATTTCTCCCCCTGCCCGCCCCCAGCTCAGATTCCTCCCTGAGCTTCTTTTTTTTTTTTTTTTTTAATTAATTAATTTAGTTTTGCTGTGTTGGGTCTTCGTTTCTGTGCGAGGGCTTTCTCTAGTTGTGGCAAGCAGGGGCCACTCTTCATCGTGGTGCGCGGGCCTCTCACTATCGCGGCCTCTCTCGTTGCGGAGCACAGGCTCCAGTCACGCAGGCTCAGTAGCTGTGGCTCACGGGCCCAGCCGCTCCGCGGCATGTGGGATCCTCCCAGACCAGGGCTCGAACCCGTGTCCCCTGCAGTAGCAGGCAGATTCTCAACCACTGCGCCACCAGGGAAGCCCCTCCCTGAGCTTCTCATTGCTCTCAGGCTAGAGTCCAGCACCTCCCCCCAGCCTGCACGTCCCACGAGGTGGTCCCGTCCCCCATGTCATCGCGGGAGGAGTTGGCTGGGAGCATGGAGGCCGTGTCCTGAAGAGGTGAACACAGGCTCTGGAGCCAGCCTACCTGGATTGAAGTCCCCACTCTGCCACTTACTAGCCAAGCAATGGACCCCGTTCCCTCATCCCTATGGAGATGAAAGGAGAATCTACTTCCTAAGATTAAATAAGAAGATGCATAAAGGACATTGTTCCTGGCACAGGGGTGTTACCTGTTATGAGAATTTTCTCCACAATTGTTAACTCATCAAGGGGCCCCACGTAAATAAGTCCTCATTAGAAGTGACCTGAAACACCCCTCCCTCACACAGTCTGGGTAGAGCCACTGCAGTCTGGACCGATGGTGGCGCCCACGGCAGGCAACAGGTGCAGAGGCGATGATCATCACTCTGATGCTCAGAGAAAAACAACCAAGCTCTTTTCATTTTTGAAAAAAAAAAAAAAAGAAAGAAAGAAAGAAAAGAAAGCAATCTCACTTAAGAAAAGAGGAAAACTGGCCTCGTCTCAGTTTATCCGAAACCTTTTCATATTTTCAGTTTTAATAAGATGTGACGGAAGCTGACATTTTTGCAAGCACCAAGAACTCGCATCACTTTGAAAACTTGCAAGTTGATTTGAAGAAGCACCAAGAGGTAGCCAAGATGCGCTCTGCTCACAGATGGTGGGGGATTAGGTGCCAGTTTGCCAAAAAGCTTGGAATCGGCAGACGGTGGAGGGCAGCTGGTGGAGGCCACCCGTGGGCAGGCAGGACGGGCCGCCCGGCAGGAGGGCCTCGAGGCCTGGGCTGCACCCCACCTGGCCCAGGTGAGGAGCTGCCGGGTCCTCACTTGTTCTCCGCTGGGGCTGGGGGACATGCTTGCTCCTGGCGCATGCAGGGCCCAGAGATCAGGCTGACCCCCATCCTTGCAACCACCAAGCTTTGGGGAATCATAAGATCTTTGGGCCTAAGTTTTATCTTTGGGAGAAAAAGGGGAAAGAATACTGACACGGGGCAGTAAGAACAGCTGCCTTGTACGTTTATTGTAAGGAATGAAACCATGTTGAGAGAGCTCCCCTTTTATTTTTTAACTTAATTAATTAATTTATTTTTGGCTGCGTTGGGTCTTTGTTGCTGCGCGTAGGCTTCCTCTAGTTGTGGCGAGCAGGGGCTACTTTTTGTTGTGATGTGTGGGCTTCTCATTGTGGTGGCTTCTCTCGTTGCAGAGCACGGGCTCTAGGCACGCAGGCTTTGGTAGTTGTGGCGCACGGACTTAGTGGCTCCGTGGCATGTGGGATCTTCCCGGACCAGGGCTCGAAACAGTGTCCCCTGCACTGGCAGGCGGATTCTTAACCACTGCACCACCAGGGAAGTCCCAAGAGAGCACTTAAAAAAAAATTTATTTATTTTTGGCGGTGTTGGGTCTTCATTTCTGTGCGAGGACTTTCTCTAGTTGTGGCAAGCAGGGGCCACTCTTCATCGCGGTGCGCGGGCTTCTCACTGTCGCGGCCGCTCTTGTTGCGGAGCACAGGCTCCAGACGCGCAGGCTCAGTAGTTGTGGCTCATAGGCACAATTGCTCCGCAGCATGTGAGATCTTCCCAGACCAGGGCTCGAACCCGTGTCCCCTGCATTGGCAGGCAGATTCTCAACCACTATGCCACCAGGGAAGCCCCCCCAGAGAGAGCACTTTTTAACCATATAGTCTAGTTATTTAATCCCCCGAATGAGATGACATGGGGGACAGGAAGAATTCATGACTAATCATGGAATTTATACAACAAGTCTCTATTCAGCTGCCCTGGGTGTGAGCTGACCCAAGAACAGGGGCAGCAAAGATGAGCACCTCCCAGGAGTTTTGACACCTGCTTCTTAATGCCGCAGGGGAGCGGTGTTGGGGCTGCTCGGAGGAGAGGGGAAGAGTCCTTGGATGTGGGCAATGAATGAAGGCCCATGATGGGGTGGGAGGCATTCAGACAGAAGGCACAGCCAGAACAAGCCACGGGCCCGAATGGGCAGGGCCTGTGGGGAAACAGTCCCTGAGCCATTCACGTGGCCGGAGCTCGAGGGACACCTCAAGGCTGGGAAGGAGGCCAATCAGAGGCTGCATAGTGACTTCTGAACACACAAGGAATTAGGATTTCGTGGGTCTCTTGCTGCATTCTGGTCATTTTGCCATGTCAGGTGGTTGAACTATCCTTACATGACATGCTTTGGTCTTTGCACATCCTTCCCCAGGTCCAGGGGCTGAGCTTCTCCCCTGGAGTCAGACTCGAGGCCCAGAGGTGGCTCAGAGATGTCTTCTCGTCTTGAGTTGACGAGGGCAGAGGCTGGTTCCTTTCGTGAGCAAGTCCTGGCTCCCTGAGGGGGGCCGTGCACAGTGCTGGCCCCAGCCCCTGCCAGGCACAGAGGGAGACACAGGGAGAGGCCCAAAGGCTTAGTCTTTTCCCTGATGCTCCAGGACTCTGCCCAGCACACAGTGCCTAGCCTATGAATGAGCTCTGCTTATCATGCACCCTCAGGAAGCCTTTGGGTTCATGGTGATGCAGAATGATGCCTCATGTATTTGTTGATGTGACTGAAAGAATCAGAAGGGCACCCCTCCTGGATGTCAGTCCCAGGAACTCGGGTCTGGGACATGGTCAGTCTCCTGCGTACAAGTCTTTCTGCTTGTAGTCAGGAGGTCTGAGCAAGAAGGGAGTCTGTGGTCTCCACGCAGGTCTCCCAGGGCACCCCACCTCTTAGGGGACACACATCCTTCCAGGAGTGAAGTTATGAAAGGTCACTCGTCATTTGGATCCAGGTTGAAATCCCTGCTCTTCCACCTCCAAGCTGTGTGTCTTCGAGCAAATCACCTGGCCTCTATGTGCCTCCAGAGACACTAATTCTCCCTCGTGCTGTTGGCAAGGTGGTGGGTGAGCTGAGATTAAACAAGGGGAGGGTGACGTCCAGAGTGCAGTGAATGTAAAAAGTACTCCGAAAATCTCTGTTGAATCTGAATCCTAAGACCTCCTGCTCTTGTGGGTTACTGGCCACTCAGTAGCGGCTGCTGTAACACCGGCTTGCCATGCCAGGGTGAAAGTACACAACTGGCCCTTTTCTCCAACTTGTAAAAGTTTTCCCTGAACTCTACATAAATGCAGGGAGTCAAAGACAAAGACTCTTTGGATTCAAAGGAACATTTCATTAGAAGCATAGTAACCAGCCTCCTGCCTACAAGTAATAACAACTAACATTTATGGAACACTTGCAGGGGCCCGGGCCCTGTGTGAAGCGCTCTCCCCGCCTCATGCCATTCGATGCTCACACCAGCCCTCAGAAGGATGAGCCACATTCACCCCCATCAGGCACAGGATGAAACTTTGGAGAAAACAGGGCTTGCTGGTCCTCACGCGCTTAGTAAGTGGCAGAGTTGGGACCCAAAGCCAGGCTGCCCCAAAGCCCAGGTTCACCAGATGACAGTGTCTTCCAAATGCAGAAATCCTCCCTGCAGCCCAGCTTGGCCCAATTCTCTAGCTTTGGGGAGAGAGACGTTTCCTCTCTTCCTGTAGCCTAATCCGAAAACGAAGCATCTACACATTTCACAGCCACAATTCTTTCCTGCACATAAAATCCATCAATGCTCCTGGCCTCCTTCCCTCTTCTGGGCATGTATTATAGGCTGTTGGCATGTGTGTCTAAATAAACACCCATCAGCCTGGATCCTTGCAGACCGATTCCAACCATTTGGCTCTAAAAGGTGGCACGGGACGGGCTTGCAAACCTTTCACCTTGCCCCCAACACACTCTGAACACTCCCCTTTATGCATCTAAAAACCCAGAGCGGGTGGTTTCTCCCTCTACGCTTAAGCACAGCTCTGTAAAAAACTGTTGGACTGAAATAGCTTAGATTTCTGTTTTGCTCATCAAGCTGTGAGTGTCTAGGCCAGGATGGAGGGGCTCACATTGCTTGTCTTCTCCGTACCAGGCTCTGGGCCGCCCGTGTTACATAGCTTGACTGGTCCTTCATAACTGGCCCAGGTGAGGTATTAACAGCCCCGTTTACAGGAGGCTAAAATGAGAGAGGTGTGTTTTCTCAGGTCACACGGCCAGGTTGAAGCAGAGCTGGGATTTCCTTGTTCTTCTCATGTTGCCCAGGAGAGCATGCCTTATTCAGCTCCATCATCTCCCTGGGATCCAGCAAAGGGCCCGGACTAGCTTCCCAGCAAATGTTTGTTGAGTGACTGACTGACTGAAGAAGAGCAAGTGTCAAATTCCCAAGAGAACTGTAGAGCAGGAGCCGTCTGGAAGGATTTAGGTGCCTTGCTTAGAAGCAAGAACTAGATTAGAAGGGGACTGGCTGATGGTGTTGTTACCTACGTCAGACACAGATTGTGTTTTCAAGGCACGAGAGGACAGTCCTGTCAATAATACAGCTTAAAATCCTGCCAAAGGCACTTCCCACAAATCACCTTTTGTTTCTTATGACTCTGCAGAAATGGAATTTGTTGCATCTGGTAATTTAGGCCAATTACTTCTTTTAGTCTGTTCGTGGAGGGGGAAGGTTTTTCACGTTCTTTGAATGATTTGAATAAGTTTTCAACAAACATGCAGAGGCAACAAATGCCATATCCATGCAGACAGGAGAGTGGCAAAAGGCTTCTTATGGTTTAATTTACAAATTTGGTAAGTCTGACTTTTTAAATCAGTGTTCGATGGTCTGGCAGGAATGACCCCTAATTTTCACTGGCTTTTGTAATGGCCCCCAAGAGGAGTTGCTAGAAGTTTCTTGGTAGAAGAGAGCTTAAAGTCATCACCCAACCTCCCTATTTTAAACAGGAAGACATCCAATTTCCCAGAGAAAAGCGACATGGTTAGAAAGTGGCCAATCTCACTGCAGTGCCTGTGTCTCCCGTCACCCAGCCAGAGTTCTCTGCTTAGACATTTCCCTGGCAGTCCAGTGGTTAAGACTCCGTGCTTCCACTGCAGGGGGCACCAGTTCGATTCCCGTTTGGGGAACTAAGATCCCTCAAGCTGCATGGTGAGGCCAAAAAAAAAAAAAAAAGAGTTCTCCACTTAAATAAAAACTAGGTGGATCAGCTTCACTACGAGATTGTGTGCACTGCTGTTCTAGGACCCTGAGGTTCCCCTCTTGATAACAGAGTTGGTTTTAAAGTATTTAAAGGCATAGACAGTTAGCTATAGCAGGTTGTAACAATGGTGACACACCAAGCTCTGTAATGGCCCCTCTTAGGAATTTACCTCAAGAAAATAATCAGAACGTGGATAAAGATGTATGCACCAAGATGTTTATGACTGCACTATTTATAACAGAAGAAAACAAAGTAAGCTCACAAAGGAACAGCCACAGGATAGGCTATTAGGTTGACATGAAAACAAAGTTTTGAAGACTATTTAATGACTTTGGAACATGTTCAGGTTAAAATATTAAGAGAGGAAGGTAGGCCCAAAATGTGTGGCTGTAGAACAGTCTTAAACTTGTGAAAATAGGCAATACACACCAAAAAAAGACTGTAAAGTGAAGTACCAAGATGTGAGTAAGGGTCATTCATTCAATGATTATGCATTGCACTTATTTTTTACTTTTTTTTTTTTTTTTTTTCCGGTACGCGGGCCTCTCACTGTTGTGGCCTCTCCCGTTGTGGAGCACAGGCTCCGGACGCGCAGGCTCAGAAGCCATGGCTCACGGGCCCAGCCGCTCCGCGGCATGTGGGATCTTCCCGGACCGGGGCACGAACCCGTGTCCCCTGCATCGGCAGGCGGACTCTCAACCACTGCGCCACCAGGGAAGCTCTTTTACTTATTTTTTAATTGAAGTATAGTTGATTTAAAATGTTTCAGGTATACAGCAAAGTGATTCAGTTATACGTATATATAAATATATATATATATTCTTTTCACATTCTTTTCCATTATAGGTTATTACAAGATATTGAGTGTAGTTCCCTGTGCTATACAGAAGGTCCTTGTTTATCTATTTTATATATAGTAGTATGCATTGCATTTATTGATCATCTGCTGTATATCAGGCACTGAGCATTTCACCAGAGATGTGGCACACAAAATAGACTGGGTTTCTACCTTCATGGACCTTACTGTCTGGGTTAGGGGTGAAAGAAGAGACAATATTAAGAAACGAATCATGAAAATAAACATACAATTACAAATTGTGATATTGCTATTAAGAAGGTTATTTCTGAAGGGTGGGATTATGGGTGATTGTTATGTTCTTTTTGATTTTTCTTTTTGTTTTCTGTTCTTCCAACTTTTCTTTAGATCTTATATTTCCTACCATGGGCCTGTATTGACTTTATTATTAGAAAAACAGAGGACTTTTAAAAATGCACAAAAGAGCTTCATGATGGTGGATGAGGAAGACGTGGAGATCACCTTCCTCTCCACAAATACATCAAAAATACACCTATATGTGGAACAACTCCTACAGAACACCTACAGAACACCTACAGAATGCTGACAGAAGACCTCAGACTTCCCAAAAGGGTCTTGGTGCTCTGGCCAGGTGTCAGGTCTGACCCTTGGTGGTGGGAGAGCTGAGTTCAGGACATTGGACCACGAGAGACCTCCCAGCCCCACATAATATCAAACAGCGAAAGCTCTCCCAGAGATCTCCATCTCAAGGCTAAGATACAGGTCCTCTCAATGACCAGCAAGCTACACTGCTGGACACCCCACACCAAACAACTAGCAAGACAGGAACACAACCCCACCCATTAGCAGAGAGGCTGCCTAAAATCATAATAAGTTCACAGACACTCCAAAATGCACCACTGGACGCGGTCCTGCCCACCAGAAAGACAAGATCCAGCCTCATTCACCAGAACACAGGCACCAGTCCCCTCCATCATGAAGCCTACACAACCAACTGAACCAACCTCTTACAGTTCTGGAGGCCCCAAGTCTGAAATGAGTTTCACTGGGCTAAAGTCATAGTGTTGACAGAGCTGGTTCCTCCTGAGGCTCTAGGAGAGAACGCTTCTTTGCTTTTGCAGTTTCTGGTGACTGCCTGCAATCCTTGGCTCACGGCCCCTTCCTCCATGCTTCCATCATCACATGACCTTCTCTTTTTCCTATAGACAGGTATCCCTCTGCTTCTTGTAAGGACTCCTGTGATTACATTTAGGGCCCATCTGGATAATCCAGGATCCTAAAGCCTAAATCACACTCCTTAACTTCATGACATCTGCAAAGTCCCTTTGTCATATAAGGCAACATTCACAGGTCCCAGGGATTAGGACCTGATCTCTTTGGGGGCCGTTTTTCAGCTGGCTGCAGTGGTTTATCAGTTTGCAAGTTTGGGGCTTCCCTGGTGGCATAGTGGTTGAGAGTCTGCCTGCCGATGCAGGGGACACGGGTTCGTGCCCTGGTCCGGGAGGATCCCATATGCCACGGAGCGGCTGTGCCCGTGAGCCATGGCCGCTGAGCCTGCGCATCCGGAGCCTGTGCTCCGCAACGGGAGAGGCCACAGCAGTGAGAGGCCCGCATACCGCAAAAAAAAAAAAAAAAAGTTTGCAGGTTTATTGAATGTTAAACCTTGTTAGCCAATCTTAGAAGAGCCCTTGCCTAATTTGTGCGTGTTTTTCCTGAGAAAAAAGGAAGAATGTAATGTCTGAAAATTTGTTTGTGCCAGAAGCACTTCTCAAATCCTTGGTAGCTGTCCTCATACCCCACCAGATCTGCTGTTATTGTACAGAATTTTCTTGATGGTTTGCATCAAAAATGGGGGAATGGCTGAGTACACAAATAAAAAGAGAGAGAAAGTGAGCGAGAGAGAGGGGAGGACTATTGTAAGCTAAGGCTTGCATTTCAAACATTCAGTCCAGTTTAAACGTTGACATGAAGCCTTGTGTACGTTCCTGGGAGAGGGCTCTCCGAGTTGTGTATCTCATGGGTGTCATGGGTGTCATTGGATGTTATTGTTCCCTTACTAAATATTCATAGATGAATATGTGGAATAAATTCTCTTGTAAACTGACAGAAGGCAAGTAAGCCCTGTCCTTGTGTTTCTTATCTGCATCTTCATTTCTGAGAGACTATTTGGGCATGAGTGTGTGTGTGTGCGTGTGTGTGTGTGTGTGCATGCACATGAGTGTGGGTGCTGTGTACTTGGTTAATTTAAGCAGAGGCATTCCATTTTCAGAGTACTAGAGATGCCTCTCCCCAGTTTGGGGACCTTCAAGTGGGTGGTGATCAGAGAAGACAAGTTTTGCTCACAGAATGGCTTTGGCAAAGCTGCTGTCTTGCTTCTAAACTAGTGTCTCCGAACCCATTAGGGGGCTATGGTTTGTTTGTTCAGAGGTGGGGTGGGTTCAAAGGAGGAGTGTGACAAAAAGACACACACAATGCGTACACATGCACACACACACACTCATAGAGAAGAGCTTCTTTGGGTTCAGGAGAAAGTTCTCAGGGTGGCCATGGGCCATAGTGCTTCTGGGTAGAGAAGGAGAGAGTAAGACAGAGACGCAGATACCTCTAGGAGGCACAGAGAGGAACAGGAGGGACAGTGATGACTGGAGACTCTGCTGAGATGCCACCTTTAGAGGACACCTCCTCTGACCCCTTGTCTTGTCCTCCACCAGGCCTAACCAGTTGCCTAGGGCTATGGACTGAATTGTGTCTCCCCCAAATTGGTATGTTGAAGCCCATGTGATAGTATTTGGAGGTGGAGGCCTTTGGGAGATAATTAGGTTTAGGTCATGAGAGCGGGGCCCTCGTGATGGGATTAGTGCCCTTACAAGGATAGACACTGGGGCGCACTCTCTCTCTCTATCATGTGAGATGGCAGCCATCTGCAGGCCAGGAGAAGAGCTCTCACCAGAAACTGACCACACTGGCACCCTGATCTTGGACTTCAAGCCTCCCAGAACTGTGAGAAATAAACTTCTACATTTAAGTCCCCAGTCTATGGTGCTTTGTTATGGGAGCCCGAGCACATCAAGACAACCTGCCTTGGGGTTTTTATGGTACACGGCCCAAGCATCCACTAAAGCAAATTCTAATTATTGGTTTACATGTTTGTCTCCCCTGAGAGCTCCTCAAGGTCAAGGACTTTCTTACTGCTAAATCCCTAGCACCCAGCCATGTTCAATGTACTCAGTAGGTGCTTGTGGCAGATACTGGCTGTTGCACCCCAATGTCTATTGACCCTGTTGTCCACAGTCACAGGATTTTTTGCTGTGCACCTGGCCACTTAGAATGAGAACTGCACTTCTTGGCCTTCTTTGCAGGTAGGTGTGACCACGTGACTCTGTTCTGGCCAATGAGAATGTGAAGGAATTGAGGGTTTAACTTCCATGTCAGGCCTTTAAAGAGTAAACCAGACCTTTCCCTCTCCCTTTGCCACTCTGGCTGGCTGGAATTTGGGTGTGATGGAAAGCCCCCTGGGCCATGCATTCAAGGGCACAGCAACAAGGTAGAGTAGGCCTAGCCATGACACTGTGAGGCTGCCATCCAGCCCTGTACTGTTTATGCCCCAACTGTTTACCTGGGAGAGGAATGCATTGCTTGATACAGACCTGTTATTTGGGGTCTCTGTTCTAGTAGACCAATTAAATATTCATACTACAATCAGAGTGTTTGCTCACTGATAGAGAACAGGCTCTGAGCCTTCCCAGGAACCCCCAGCCAGGGTTCCTCATTGTCTCCTTACTGGAGGCACAATAACCCCTTCTCCCATCCCCACCAAAGATTTCCATGTGTTAATACCCAAAACTCATGAATATGTTCCCTTACATGGCCAAAGGATCTTTGCAGATGTGATTAAGTTAAGGATCCTGAGATGGGAAGATTGTCCTGGATTATCTGGACGGGCCCAATGTAATCACGAGGGTCTTTGCAAGAAAGGTGACAATGGAAGCAGAGGTTGGAGTGATGTGAGGAAGGGGCCACAAGCCAGGAATGTGGGAAACCCCCAGGTGCTAGAAAAGGCAAGGAAGTGGATTCTTCCCCGGAGCCTCTAGAAGGAACCAGCCCTACCAATCTACTTTAGACTTCTGACCTCCAGAACAGTAAGGGAATACGCTTGTGTTGTTTTAAACCACTGAGCTTGTGGCAACTTGTTATGGCAGCAACAGGAAACTAATACACACCTCTCTGTCCCCATGGCTCTTTGCATGTCTGAACATGGGCTTTGAGTTCAAGTTGCCAGATGGAGCTGGGCTTGAACCTGCTCTAGCCCTTCACAGGCGGTGGAAAGGATGCTCTGAGCTCCGTGCACATGGGGAGGCCAGCGGAAGGCCTCTGCAATCGTGAGTTCCAGGGCTCTCGGATTTCCATAGTGGGCTGGGCACTCTGACTGCTCCCCTGGCCCACAAGCTCTCATGGCAGAGACTGTGAGACCTCCTCCCTCCTCAGTGTCCCCTTCCCTCCAATCAAACAGTCTTTTCTGTGTTTCATCTGATCATGTTACCACCCTCAACCTGCTCGGAAGCATTTGTTGACTCTCCTTCAAGTTCCAACTCCTTAGCATGGCACGCAGAGCTCTTCCCACTCAGGTCCGAGATACTGACGTCCTGGTCCTGACCTGCCCTCAGAGCCCCTCACCCAGGGACTCTGGATTTCATGCAGCTAGACCAGATTCCCTTCTGCTCTTCCAACAAGCCCAGCTCTTATCCCAGTGCCCCGTGCCTGGACCACTTCCCCCATTACACTCCTGCTCATCCTCTAAGATCCTGTAGGTGAAGATCTCAGCTCGTGTTCTGGATTGAGTCCCAGCATCTCCAAGAGCTGGCTTGGTGCCATTGGTCTGGTCCCTTCATTTCTCTAAGACGCAGTTTCCTCCTCACTGTAAAACAGTTAACGGTAACGATACTGGTCTCGAGGACGAGTTGTGAGTATTGAATGGGATCATACTTACAAAGCACACAGACACAGGCTTTGGTTGTTATTGTTGTTACTGAAAACATTGCCTCCTCCATGAAGTACGACTTGATTTCCCTAAGTTTAATTAGTTGATTCCTTCTGAGGTGGCACAGAGCTCTATTGGCCTTCTTATACAGCATCATCAGTCTCCCTCTCAGAGTGGCTAACTCATGCCAATCTGCCTGGGACCTTCTTGCTTTTAGCCCTGAAAGTCTCACATCCCAGGAACCCCCTGAGCTCCAGGCAACCAGGACTGCTGATCACCCTACTTCCTCCCTCTAGACTACTATCTCTTTTTTTAATACATATTTTTTTATTGAATGAAAGATTCTTTAAATTCTATAGTGCTTTACAATTTTCAAAAGTTTCACACACATGATTTCATATAATCCCATAATAACCCCAATCCCTTGCCCCTATATTTCCCCTTCCTCCCTTCCCTCTCCCCACTGGTAGGCACTAGTTTGTTTTCTCCAGCTCTTGTTATAGACCACTAGCGTCATATCCCCAGAATACAGCATGACTGACATCTGGGATGTAGTTGGAAATAAACCAAAGTCCAGTTAAGGAAGGAAGAAAGAAAAGATGGAGGGAGGAGGGGAGGGAGGGAGGAAAGGAAGAAAAGTAAAACAGTATTACTTTGAACATCACTTGTCTTTTCTCTTCTTAGAAATTCAGACTCTCCTCCCCACCTCTCGGGACCCTTGCACTTTAAGATGAGGCCATGAGACTTTCACTCCAGGGAAGGGAGGACTGATATTGCATAGAATAAAGAAGTTTGGCTTTACTTTGTGCTTCAACTGGCTTTCAAAAATAAAAACCTGTTGTGAGGCAATGTTCTTGAAAGCCAGGCTTTCCAAAGAGAAAAGCCATTTTCTCAGAACGCCTCCAGAGCTGGGTTTTTACATCTCAAGAACCAAAACCTGGAGGACTGATTGCAGAGTAGATGATAAAGTAGGAAGGAGGGCATTTCCCACCCCAGGGAAAGGGAGGACTTTCAGGGTTAGGACGCGGGTCCTGGTGGAGAGGAAGTAAAGGGAATGGGCCAGTGCCAGGGTCCTCATCCCTCAAGTCCCAGCATCAAGTTTATGGACAGGATCCCCATTCCATGCTTCTCCACGCTCAGCATGGAGACTCCCACTGAAGTGCCAGGTGGATACAGAGGTGGGGAGCAGAGATGGCTGAGACAGGACTTCTGGTGGGTGGACCCAAGGCAGGTCCCCTGACCCACCCCCTCTGACAAGATGCAGAGAAAGCAGCTGAGAGTCAGTGGGCCCTGGGAGGCCCAGAAGGGCACAGCCTGGTGCACCAGAGGTGACCCAGTTTGGAGGGAGGATGCCACATGGGACCTTGGGACCTGAACCAGTGACTGCAGCATGACACTCCAAAGACCAGCAGATACCAAAGTGGGACACCCAGAGACCCGATGGCCACACTACTCCTTGGGGACACTGAAGGGACCAGGGCTGTCACTTGTGGTTCACGGGGTTAGTAACGCCCTAACTGGAGGTTAGCGGGAGCCTCCCACAGCGCCGCGTGGACCCCTTGGCCCCAGACGCCATCTGGGGAAGGAGGACGGGAGGATCCTTGAAAATCAAGAAGCCCTGCAAGAGACTAAGATCTCACCTGCATGTGATGACAGAACAGCCTACTTGGGAAAATCAGCATTTCTGCCATCACAGGATTAGAGGCTGGGAAGTGAGAAGAAAGCAGGTAGACAACAGAGTGAGTTACATTTCCGGCACATGTGCGTAATCCCAGTCTAGGGCTGAAGGGAAGACAGAACGCAGGAGATAAAACCTGCAGCACGAACTTGCCTTCCTGGCCTTCTGGAACCTTCTCAGTAACTTGTAGTTGAGTCCTGCAAAGGGAACAAGGATGTAGATACAGGTAGGTGGGGGACTGTCCTCTAGAGCCAGCTTCCCTCTGGCGAGGTCTTCTCAGGACCCAGGAAGGAGCAGTGAGGGGCCCTGTCTCCATCCTCCAGACCTTTGTGGGCTCCTGTCAGGTCCCTGTGGCATGGGGACTGAACTGGAGGCAGTCTGTTGGGCATTTGTTTTCCTTTTAAGAGTTAAAGTTCTGGGGGTCCCTACATTGACCTTTCTCTAGGTGTTCCTGAAGGCCCCCACCCCAGGGAAAGTTGACGTGGCACATCAGGACATGGAGCTGCATAAGTGACCTTCCTGTCTCTGGGGCCGCTCCTGTCCAGATGCTCAGAGTCAGGCTTGGAGAGGTCCCCTGTCGCGTCCATCAGCAGTGGCTGTGCTGGCCTGTGAGTGGGTCGATAGCCATCTCCCACACTGTGCCCTTCCTGAGCTCTTTCTCCTACTGGGGTCCCTTGGGTGGAAAACCTCCTCCATGTCCAAGGGTTGAGGGGTGGGCCTGAGGTCAGAGGGCATGGTCCATTCTTGAACCATGGGACGTCAGAGCTGCCAGGCTTTCCAAACCTGCAGCCTGCCCCTGCCCTGGAGGTGAGGAGAGAGGGCTCAGGAGCTAAAGTGACTCACCCAAGGTCCACGGAGTGAACAGCAGCAGCAGGAGGGAAACACGCCCAGGCTCAGCCTTCCTTCCCAGGCACTGCCCTACCTTATTCGGTTTCTTCTGCCCTGAAATCCACTGGCCCACAGGGAACAAATGAGGCTCCTTCACGTGCCTCTCCTGAGGGTCGCCTTTCTGAGGACAGAGGTTGTCCATGATCACACATCTGTGAACTCGCTGCTATTCATGAGAGGAACAGTTTGAGTGGACGTGCCCTCCTCCAGCTCTCCTTCCCCTCTGGGCACATGGAAAGACCCCACTTCCTGATTCCTGTGGTTGGAGAGGCCACATGACCTGTTCTGACCAATAGGCTGTGAGAGGAAGTGACATGTATCACTTCCTGCGTGAAGCATAAATGGCTGCTGGGGAGACCCTCCACACTTTCCATCCTTGCCACCATAACTGAGAGGCCACATATGTAGGTGGTGTGGCTGCAAGATGGTGCAGCTGCATCAGCCTGGATCCTTGAGTGACTGTGTGAAGCAGAATGCCCTGTGGGGGAACATAGAGCCTGAGTGGGAAATAAGTGTATTCTATTAATCAGCTGAGATTTCCAGGTTGCTTATATACAGCAGTAGAAATTAGACCATCCTGGTGATTACACATGTGGACTGCTAAATGCAAAACCTGGCCCCTCTTCTGGAATAAGAACCACCCAACACTCCCTTCGGTGGTGATTCAGGGCAGGAGTGGGGTTAGGGGCAGTGTCCTCCTATGTGACGGGTGGTGTGAATTCATAATGAAGGAGCTGACTTGCTCATAGACAGAAGCAAAGTGGTCCTCAGGCTTCAGTGTGCCTCAGGATGACAGGGTGGGAGGATGGGGAGTGTTTCAGGCAAAAATGGATGCTTCCCATTTCTGAAACCCCAGATTCTGATTCTTTAGGTCTGAGGCTGGGCCCAGGAACCCGTATTTTTAATAGGCAGTCCAGGCAATTCTGTTGCATGAGGTCTTTGGGCCATGAGTTGACTAAGCCTCACGAACACCCCCGACAGATCTGGCTTTGAGTCCAGATTCAGACACTAGCTGTCGACTCTGAGTCAGATGGTTAAATTCTCTGAAACTCACTTGCTTCCTCTATAAAATGGAGATAATGTTTTACTTGTCTTCCAAGGCTGGGTGAGGATTCAGTGAGACAAAGTCCTCAGCATGGCACCTGCCACAAAATGAGCATTTAGTAAGGGTTGCTAGTTTCAATAACAGTGGTGGTAGTAATTATTATTGTTTTGGTATTAAAAAGAGAAATCGGTGAGGCTTGAACAAGGTGGAGGTGTAGTGGGAGAATCTCTTGAGGAAACTCAGCATATGACCAAGTAGCCCCAACTTAGAACCTGAGAGTCACCATCCCCTGGGGGTCTGTGAGGCTAATTCCTGCCACCATCGTCTGCCATGAGAGCTCTTCCTCTTGTAAAATCTGACCCAGCCTTGGGCACAGATGTCCTCCTGGGAGGAGAAACATGGACAGTGGAACAGCACGTGTCCACTGTGAGTACTTAGAGTGATGAGGTGCCTGTCTGCCTGTGGGTCTGCCCTCCCACCACATTACACTCTTGTTGGGGTTGAGGTACCTTGGCCATTGCCATGTCCCCAACGTCCAGTCAAGGCTTGTCACTAGCATGGGCTCAAAAAACCCTGGCTCTTGTCGAAAGAGCCAGGTCTTGCCCAAACCACGTGGCAACTTAAAGGCTTCCCCTGGTGTCTAAAGTTTCAAGTTGTCCACTTATTCAGCCAGGAACGATTCCTTCCAGGTAACTGAGTGTGCTTTATTTCCTCTCTCGCTTCTCATGAATGCAAAGCAACCTCCCCACCATCTTGGCCTGATGAGCCCCTACTTGTCTTTGAGGACTGGGACCAGGGGTCTCATTTCCAGGAAGCCTCTCCAGCTGGGTGTGTCCTCTTCTTGCCCCACTCTCTGCCCTTTGAGTTTCCCTGGCATTGAACTCCCATCCTGCAGCTTCTGCTGATGTCAGTTTCCCCCAAGTAGGGTCTGAGCTCTTTGAAGGTCAGGGGTACTTGTCTCAGCCTTGCCTGGTTCTCACATATGAGAACATGATTCAATTCTCAAGGCATATTTGTGGGATGAACTAACGAAGCAGGGGATGGCTGTCAACCCACAGTCTAACCTTAACAACTCGACAATCACATGCCACACCAGCAACCTCCTTGTGGAGAGTGGGGTTCTTGCCCTGTAGTTGGAGCACAGTCTCCCTCAGGGCTGTCAGAGATGCATTTAGGAACATAACTTTCACAGGAAAATCCTATTAGTGAAGAGGAGGCTCTTCCCTGACCTACTGTGTCACCATGGTGAGCCCTGGCTCATTTCTTTATGGGTCACGTCTGCCTTAAGATTTTCTCCTTCTGTCAGTCCCCCCAAACAACCCATGAGCCAAGGGATGAGAGAATAGAGTGACCCTAAATTCCTGGATCCTGGCTTTCCTGGCCCTTGGTCAGCTCAGCCTGCAGATGCCAGGTTCCCAGGGCCAGGAACTTGACCCTTGCATGTTTGATTTTCTACTGGATGGCGTACTTCCTGGATGCCTGGGGGAGGTACTCAATCATGGCTGGTGACTGACTGGCTGACGAGAGACCAGATACTAGATGGGAAAGGAAAAGGCATTTGCCCCCCAACCCATAGCTCATATGTAAGAGAAATTGATTATTCAGGAGACGATTATCAAACTGGTGAATGGTTTGGATGCTTGACTTTGACTCCTTTTATCCTGCTGCCTGACAGGGTGGATTAGAACCCCTGCAAGAAGAGAGAAACGAACCCAGAGCGCGGCACATCCCAGCTCTGTGTCACAAGGGATTGAGGGAGACTAGGAGTCCCAGCTCCCCGCTGGGCTGGCCCAACTCTCCCCAGCAGTCTTCTCACCTCTCCCAGCCTCTCCTTCCTTACCTGTTAGGGGGGTTATAAAACCTGCTCTGCCTAACGCAGAGTCTGGTGGGCATGGGGACTTTGGTGTCTATAAAGCGTGTGAGTCTATGAGCAAGTGGTTGTCCATTTCTCCAGCCAAAAGCTTGGCAGGAGAACCGTAGTGGAAATCTGGATTTTCTGTGGGTTCCATGTGCCTGCCTGCCAACCCCATTTGGCCAAGTCTTAGGAATCTAGCCTGGATTTTGCCAGGCTGGTCTCCATGAGACTGGATGCTGTGTCCACACTCATGGGTCACTGGGTTCCCATCAACCCTCCCCTCGTGTCTCCCCTGCCTGAGCCCATCTCGTTGCTTCAGCAGCCTTTGCTGCCATGTGCCAAGCCCTGTGTTAGGTGGAAACCCATGTATGTCATGATGTATGAGTTGCCCGCAGCTGCTATCAAAAATGACCACAGATGTAATGGCTTTAAACAACACACATTAATTCTCTTATAATTCTGGAAGTCAGCAGCTGGGTACGGGGGAAAGTCAAGGGGTCAGCAGGGCAGGTTCCTTTTGGAGGCTGTAGGGAGAATCACTTCCTGCCTTCCACAGCTTCTAGAGGCAGCCTGAGTCCCTTGGCGTGTTGCCCCTTCTTTAGTCTTCAAAGTCAGACATGTAACATTTTCAGACCCCTCTGCTCTATCATCACGTCACCTTTTCCTCTCTCTCTCCCTTGACCCTCCTGCCTCCCTCTACAAGGACACTTGTGATTACATTTAGGGCCTGCCTGAATAATCCAGGATCATCTCTCCATCTCAAGGGTCCTTAACTCAATCACATCTGCAAAGTCCTTTTAGCCATGCAAGGTGACAAATCCGCAGGTTTGGGGGATCAGGATGTGAATATCTCTGGGGCTTTTATTCAGCCGCCCCAACACGTCCTCTGCCCTCCAGATGGAGGGGAGGGGGTGGCATCCCCATGTTTTAGGTCCTGGACATCCTGCTTGTTCCGGTCCCAGCATGCCTCTCAGTGACACCCACTACGCCAGGATGCGCCACAGAAAAGGAACTCGTGGTGGGCTGTCCTTAAACTGTTGGTCTAGTTAGCTGCATGAAAGAATTGGGCTCCTGAGGGGCAGTGGCAAAACACTGTTAAATTATTTAGCAGTGTGTGCGTTAGAAGCCCATTATATAAAGTAGCAAATAATAAACACCAACTTCCAGAATAAGGTAATAATGTAAATAATACATTAATGAAGTGCAGCTCTCGGGTGTCGGAGTAGCTGATGGTAACGGAGGCCTGGGGGGTGTGAAGCCATAAAGCTGCAGGCCCTGCGTGAAGATGATGCGGGCCAGGGCCGAGCTGGTGTCCAGGGTCTAATCGGAGGGGTCACCACCGATGCTGAGAAGGCCAGGGCACGTGTGTCTGGAGCCACTTATGAGGTTTTCCATGATGCTGCCTGGCCACACTCACTTTGAAGCATCACCCCCTGTTGCCTGTACTCCTGGGGTGACTGTTGACCTTGGAGGCACTATGTGGTTTGTTGCACAGGTAGCTCTGGGTCCCAAAGACCTGGGTTTGAAACCTGGTTCTGATACTTACTAAGCCCTGGTCTTCTCTTTTGAGAAAGGTGGGTGATGCTAACCGCAGCCGTCTAATAGTGCTGTTCCAAGATCAGACGGGAGCAGGCATGGGAGGCTCCAACCGTCAGGCTCAGAAGATGACTATTAGGTCTTTGTTTTCACCTCTTGAGATTGTGATGGGCTGCATAATGGCCGCCAAAGATATCTAGGCCCGAATCCCTGGAATCGGTGAACATGTCAGCTTACATGGCAAAGTGTATGTTGTAGAGGTGCTCAAGTTAAGGATTCTGAGATGGGGAGAGGCTCCTGGGTCATCCAGGTAGGTCCTACCTGTAATCACGAGGGTCCTCATAGAGGGAGGCAGGGGTGGATTTGACGCAGAAGAAGGCAATGTGATGACTAAAGCAAGATGCTACATTGCCGGCTTTGAAGACAGAGGAAGAGGCCAGGAGCTAAGGAATGGAAGCAAGGCAGCTCTAGAAGCTGGAAAAGGTCAGGCTGTGGACTGTCCCCTGGAGCCTCTGGAGGGAGTTCAGCCCTGCCAACACATTGATATCTGCCCATGAAAATCGACTTTGGACTTCTGACCTCTGGAACGGTACGTGACTAATATGTTGCCTTAAACCACCAATTTTGTGGTAATTTGTTACAGCAGCTGTAGGAAACCAATGCAATGACCATTCACATCCCAGTTCCTGTGTGTAGAAGAAGAGGATGCATCCAGAATGGTTCTGGGCTGTTCCCTAGATATTTCCGGCTCTTGGATTTGCACATTCAACATTTATTGAACATACAAAGTTTGTTTGGGGTACTTTTTCTCAGTGCCAGACCTACAAAAGCAAGGCAAGGCTGTGCATGGTCTATTTTGTAAATAGAAAGCTTCCCCACAGCACCAAAAGGTTGACTGTCTGTGGACTCTGAAGTCACACTGACCAGGATTACCATCCTCACTCTAATTAGCTGTGTGTCTCTGGGCAAAGTGTTTAGCCTCTGGCGCCTCCCCACCTGGGTCTTTAAAGTGGGAATCCTAATAGTATTTCCCTCATGATGTCACTGTGGGGATTAAATGAGGAAATACACAACAAGAGTTTAGATCAGGGTCTGGAACATACGTTACTAACTAAATGTTAGCTATTATTAGGAGAGAGTAAAACAGGAAGACCACATTTCAAAGGGAACAGCATGTGCAAAGGTCCTGGGGGTGGGAAAAAGTTGTGAATTCAAGAAACGAGACAAAGGCCAGGACAGGTGAGAGAGTGGCATCAGGTGAGGATGCGGGGTAAGTCAAGGCCACATGAAGCACATGTTTGGAGGCCACGTGAGGATTTGTCTGTGTCCTAAGAATTGTGGGAAGCTTTGGAATGGTTTTTAGGCAAGAGAGTGGTATGCTGTGATTTGCATGTTTTAAAGATTACTCTGATGGCTGAGTGGAGACTGGAAGAGAGGGGAGTCAGAGAGGCTATGGGGGGATCTGAGAAAGGGCTTTTGGAAGAGGGGAGTCAGGGAGGTGTCACAGAGGAAGGAACAGGTGTCTCAGATGCGAATCAAGAAAATTAAGAGGCTGAGAGGAAGCCAGAAGTCAGAAGAGGCAAGAGAAACAACTTTTTCATAGGTTCAATGACACGGAGGAGCCTGGTATGTGTGTAGCTTGTGGAAGACGGGGTGAGAAGCCGGTGGGAAAGGCAGGTGGCGTCACGTGGTAAAAGGAACAGGAAGTGAGGGCAGTACGGTTCAGATGTCAGAAGGGACCTTCCTGTCCAGGGCTGCCATATACAGTGGTGCAGGCTGTTCACTGCACAGGGGTACCCAGGCAGGTTGGGGGCGGGGGTGGGGCGGTGAGACGGGCTGACATCCAGCTTGTGTTCAGCTGGTAAAGTTGAGCTGGATCTGCCCAGAGAAGGGGTCCTCTTTTTCTACTTCCCACAAATGTACCTATGAGTTCTGAGGGTGACCCTTCTCTGGGATAACACCTGGTCATGGTCATCTCAGGGATAAACCAGAACACATTGGGAGGCTTCAACATCTGTGGTGGGGGCAGAGCAGTGGTATGACTCGGGGCGGAGCCACTGCTCAATCCCCGGGTGAGCTTCAGCAGGTCTGTACCCCTCTGAGCCTCATGTTCCTCATCTGTAAAAGGGGTACAATACACGCTTGTCTGCTTTGCTCACCTGAGCCCCAGGGTTTAGAAAGGATACAGGGAGACTATGCACAGCCCCCACTCTCTTTAAACCCTGAAGCCCCGGGCAACAGGAGGCATCAGACTGCATGTTACCTGCTTTGCATCCTTGCTGTGTGTTTCCCCAGAGAACTCTCACCCCAGCTCTGCAGGACAAAATTCTTGACCTCCAAGGCGCTGAGAGACCTTCCCAGATCACGGCTGGTCCTCTGCTGTTGTTTCTCTTAACACTGCTTACTTCCCGGCCATCATCCCAATTCATACTTAGTTTCTTATTTTGTTTTTGTCTTGCTTCATGAAACTATATCCTTTCTGTCTCAGTCGCTTTTGTATCTTCAGTGCCCAGCACAATGCCTGGCATATATTAGGTGATCGATAAAGATCTGCTGAGTGAACGGAAAGAATGAATGGCTTCAGTGCTCCCGGAGAGCGCCGCAAACGAGCGGATACTCTCTCTCTCTCATGTAAATTTACACCCAAATACCCACCAGGGGCCATACATACGGCAGCAGCGCCAAGGCCAACCGGGATCGGTGTGGGGAAAAGTGCCTATTTTGAGGTGAAAAAGGCGAGAAATGGGGGCTTCCCTGGTGGCGCAGTGGTTGAGAGTCTGCCTGCCGATGCAGGGGACACAGGTTTGTGCCCCGGTCCGGGAAGATCCCACATGCCGCGGAGCGGCTGGGCCCGTGAGCCGTGGCTGCTGAGCCTGCGCGTCCAGAGCCTGTGCTCCGCAACGGGAGAGGCCACAACAGTGAGAGGCCCGCGTACGGCAAAAAAAAAAAAAAAAAAAAAAAGGCGAGAAATGGACACTTGAAGATGGACAAAAGGACACAGAAAGAGGAGATATCTATATCTATACTTATATATCTATATGTGTCCTTATCTATCTATCTATCTACCTGTCATCTATCTATCTAATGTCTATCTATCTATCATATCTATCAATCATCTATCATCATCCATCATCTATCATATGTTTCAATCATCTATCATATCTATCTATCTATCTATCTATCTATCTATTTTGTTGTTGTTGAGAATATTTTGAATTTCCCAGGATGTACATGACACCTGGGATGATCCAACTTGTCCCCTGTTCCATCACAAACCTTAACTAAGAACAGTTGATCTGAAGTCACTTATGGCTGATTTCTGCAGAGTGAGAAAGCCAAGTGACAGAGAGATTTTATAAGGGCACCAGACAAACAGGCTCCTTTGATTCGGATCCATCACGTATTAATTATGAACTGTGAGAATGGTTCAGAAAGATGATGTTGTTCCCTCTGGGATCCTATCTGTGGCTGCCCCTTTGGAGAGGAATTTCGGACTTACAGTTCAGGAATCACTCTACAGTTTTGCTCTGATGGGCAGCCTTAGCAAAGCGAGAAGTTCTCCAAGTCTCGCCCTGTGTCCTATGTGTGTATCTGGGAAACTGGTCTTTCCCATCTGCTCTGATTTCCCTCTCAGCCAATGAACCAAGACTTCTTCCCTGCCTCACATCTTCTGGAATTTAGTTCAAACTCATTTTGGAGAGAAGCTCCTTAGACCCAGGGATCTGTGCTTCCTGGTGATCTCTTCAACACAAATGTAGAAAAATGAAAATTTTTTTCCATAATGAGATTTTCCCTAATGTCAATTTATTTGTTGGATGCTTTCTGAGCTGTCCTCAGGTGCTGGGACTGTGGCCCCAGCCCCTGCTTCAGTCATACATGATTTCAGTAATCAGAATAGTTTGGAAAATATTTTACCCTTGACAGTGACCTGTATTACAATTAAAGTTTATGATGTGGGCCTCTTATTTGCCTAAGGAGACTACAAGATTTGCTACGTAATTTGAGAAGCACTTACAATACAGCTATCCATGCTGTAAGCTGATTATAAATAAAGTTCAGCCCAATTGCTTCCATCAGAATATCGGGATTCACAGTCAAAGAAAAGGGCACAACGCCGATGTGCAGTTGCTCGGCATGGCCTCCGTACACAAATCAGATTCTCTTAGCAACTGCTGCATATCATGTTTATTAAACACCTTCTGGTTATTACAGCGCAGGGTACTAAAAACTCCCTCCTGCAGTCTTGGAAAATCTTTTCTCACATTCACTATTTTAAAAGTCTGCTGGGGGTCAGCAGCGTTCTTTCTGCAGGGGCTCTGGGCTTGAGTGGGCTCTGGAAGTTTCATGGGGAGGGGGGTTGATTTTTTTTTCTCACTTTGCAAACAGAGCAACTTGTTGGGTCCCAAAGCCGTGGCCTTCAAGGTTCATCCAGTGGAAGGGAAAATAATCTTCTCTTTTGTCACTGCAAACAGAGAATCCGGGACTCTTGGAGCTGAAAGGACCTTCTGACGTTGCTGTGTCCAATACCCTGGTGGGACAGATGGGGAGACGGAGAAGCACAGAGAGAACGTGAGGTGTGCTCACGTGGTCACAGAGGACTGAGGGGCAGGGCACCTACCCAAAGCCCTGGACTCAACTTTAGCTCATGAAAGCTTTCCGGTTTCTTTATTCATTCAGCTTATTTATTTTAGTAAACAAAGCATGGCTGTATTCTTTTTTTGTGGTACGCGGGCCTCTCACCGTTGTGGCCTCTCCGGTTGCGGAGCACAGGCTCCGGACGCGCAGGCTCAGCGGCCATGGCTCACGGGCCCAGCCGCTCCACGGCATGTGGGATCTTCCCCGACCAGGGCACGAACCCGTGTCCCCTGCATCGGCAGGCAGACTCTCAACCACTGCGCCACCAGGGAAGCCCAACATGGCTGTATTCTTAATGTATATTATTCAAACAATACATACGTACAACAAAAGTCCCCTTGCCACTGTCACTCACCTCCCAGTGCCACCGCCCTCCTGCTGACTGCACACAGTGTGACATCTGAAGCAAGATACAGCTGTGATTACGGATCTTGCGATGGGGAGCATCCTGAATGATCCCGTGGGCTCTAAATGTAACCACCAGGGTCCTTATAAGAAGGAGGCAGAGAGGGGGTTTGACACCCCTTTCCATCCCTTTGGCCAGACAAGTATGTACATCTATGTATTTGTACAAAAGCTGGTTGGCGGGTTTTTTTGTCTTCATAAACAAGCTCATGCTGTACAAACTGCTCTGCAATTTGCTTTTTTAAAATTGAAGTACAGTTGCTTTACAACATTGCATTAATTTCTGCTATACAGCAAAGTGATTCAGTTATACATGTGTATGTATGTATATATATATATATATATATATATATATATATATATATATATATATACACATTCTTTTTAATATTGTTTTCCATGGCTTATCACAGGATACTGAATACAGTTCCCTGTGCTCTACAGTAGAACCTTGTTGTTTATCCATCCTATATATACTAGTTTGCATCTGCTAATCCCAAACTCCCACTCCATTCCTCTTCCAACCCCCCTCCCCCTTGGCAACTACACGTCTGTCTCTATGTCTGTGAGTTTGTTTCTGTTTTGCAGGTAGGTTCATTTGTGTCATATTTTAGATTCCACGTATAAGTGATATCACATAGTATTTGTCTTTCTCTGTCTGACTTACTTCAGTCAGCATGATCATCTCTAGGTCCATCCATGTTGCTCCAAATGACATTATTTCATTCTTTTTTTATGGCTGAGTAGTACTCCATTGTATATATATGCCGCATCTTTATCCATTCATCTGCAATTTGCTTTTGTTTCTCCCTTAACTACATCTTAGAAATCTTTCTGTGTCACCACAGAGAAATCTGCCTCATTCTTCCTGATGGTTACGTAATATTCTGCAAGAACAATGCACATCCTTTTTGAACCCTCCTCCTGTTATGAACGTTTAGCTCACTTCCACGTTTTTGCTCTTATAAGCAATGTTTCAACGTCTACCTTCTACAAGCTACCTGTGTGGGTGTTTGAGAACTTCTTTAAGATAGATGCCTGGGAGGGAAATTGCTGGATCGAAGGGTATGTGCAGTTTCAATTTTAATAGATGCTGCCTGTCCAGATTGTTCTCTAAAAGGACTGAAGCAATTCACATCCCCTCCATGGGTATTGAAGGCTTTTTTAGGGCAGGCAGATAACTTTGCTGATGAGTTCGTATTAAGGACTTCACTTTAGAAGATTATATTTCAATTCCACCAAGGGACCTTATAAAAACCAAGCCTTAAAATATCATGCAATCATAAATTCCATTGTAGAAAAAATGAGAAACAGTGGAAAAAGAGAAAAAACAATAAAAGAAAAAATTGCCCATCATTCCCCCATCTGCTGATAATCCCACTTAGTAGCTTTTCTTTTTTGAAGTAGAATACACACTTAAATAATCCGGGCGTGGGATCACACGATACCTACTGTTACTGTTTGTAACTGACTTTTTTCATTCCGATATATGTCATGGAATCTTGTCCGTAGCAGCTACCACAAATCTACACAATCATTTCAATGGTAGAAAAGATTTTTTTCAGTCTCCTAAAGTAGGATATTGAGTGTGTTTCCAATTTTTCACCATGAGAAGCCATGTTATAACGATTTCTGCTTACACACCTGTGTGCACGTATTCCATCTCTCACATTTAGTTCATCTCTCTTTCCTGCTTCTCTGTTCTTCTTCCAGAGCCCCTTCAAGATTCCTGAAACAGGGATTTTCCTGGTGGCACAGTGGTTAAGACTCCATGCTCCCAATGCAGGAGGCCCAGGTTCGATCCCTGGTCCAGCAACTAGATCCCACATGCATGCGGCAACTAAGGAGTCCACCTACCACAACTAAGACCCAATGCAACCAAATAGATAATAAATAAATAAATATTTTTGAAAAAGAATTTCCCTGTCTTAAAAAAATAAAAAAGATTCCTGAAACATCCTACAGCTACTCAGATGTGGGGACATTTCCCTGATGTTGGGATGCTGCCAGTGACTGCATCACTCTCTCTGTGCTCCCATCTCTGACTCTCCCTCCCAGGCACCACCAGGGACAACCCTGATCTCCTAAAATGACAAAAGCTGTCTTCTGTCCAGAGAGACTTATATTAGTTCCCTGGGGAAACAGAAGTGTATCCTCTCACAGTTCTGGAGGCCAGAAGTCTGAAATCAAGGTGTCAGCAGGGCTATGCTACCACTGAAGGCTCTAGGGAAGAATCCGTGCTGGCTTCTTCCAGCTTTTAGAGACTCCTGGCATTCCTTGGCTTGTAGCAGCATCACTCCAATCTCTGCCTCTGTCTTCACATGGCCTTCTCCTCTATCTCTGTATGTGTCTCCTCTGTGTGTCTTTATAAGGACTTGTCATGAGATTTAGGGCCCATTGGATAACGTAGGATGATCTCATCTTGAGATGCTTTATTTAATTTTGTCTGCAAGATGCTTTTTTCAAATAAGGTCACAATCCCAGGCACCAGGGGCTAGGAAATAAACATAGCTTTGGGGGAGCTGCCATTCAACAACAAGACCCCTCACATGATTGCCTTTCACACTAGTGTCACTCCCTCCTGCCTACCCCACCTGCTCCATGCCCTCTGAGCAGATAAAACACCTTCTCACACCCTGAGTGCTCTGAGGACCTTTGGTTCTGAAAGGCTTTGAAGGCACGGCCTTTGGGGCTGTTCCTCAAAGCCTGGCCACAGAAAGACCCCATTTAAGGACAGCATGGTCTCCTAGATGCTTCTCTGAGCAAGTCTTAATAATTCACCTCCTTCAAGGGCCGTTTCTACTCTTGCTTCTTCCTCCAGCCTTTACCTCATGCATCATGGCCTGTGGCATGAGGCCAAGTGGGGCTGGAGTCTCTTAGACAAGCAGCTATGGCACCAGCCAAGATATTAAGACCATGCATTAAAAAGCACGGGCCCATCAGGTCATAAAATGTAATGTAGCTCGGTCGGCATTTCAGAGGCTTGAGTTCCTTCTTTGAAGCTCCCAGACCTTGGCAAATCTCCATTCTTTATGGGTAGATTTGATGTTTAGAAATGGTCATGAGCCATAGGGGACTGGAACGGCTCATAAGATGGATGATGAAAAGCTGGAGATACCATTTGGAGTGAAGAGGATGGGTGTTGACAAAGCCAGGAGGGGTGCAAAACAGAGGTACTTAGGAATGTGGCATGGGGGTGGGTTGAGTTCTCCCAGGTCACCGCCTCAAAGGGACCAACATGGAGACGCCGAAATTCTCATATTTTAAGTCTGAAAAAAGAGACTCATTTTCTTCTTTCTATTATTCAAAATTAAGGGTGAGCAGGGACTTCCCTGGCTGCCCAATGGTTAGGGTTCTGTGCGTCCACTGCAGGAGGCACAGGTTGGATCACTGGTCAGGCAACTAAGATCCCAAAAGCTGCGCAGTGCAGCCAAAATAAATAAATAAATAAATAAATAAGAGGGTGAGCTGTTTGCATTTTTGCCCCCAATTCTTCCTCTCTCCCTCCATCCAGGTAGAGAGCTGCCGTGTTTGATCAGAGATCTGAACGAAGCTCCAGAATCACCCTTGTTCTAAGCCCTTTATATGTTTATGAACCAGAAAAATATGAAACACAGTTGAGGTCCAGGGGACTTACAGAGAGTCACTACCTTTTGAATGTTGTCAACTCAAAAGTGTAGAAAGAATAAAACACCTTCCCATGTACTGTCACCATCATGTTATAAACAAAAGTGTTTTAGCAGCAAAAAACAGTAGAAATAACATTATGTCTAAGGACAGTCCTTCAAATTGAATGGATTTTGCTTTCAGAAAAACTCGCCGTATTTACCTCACTTTTCTCATGTGGCTGCTGGTTAGTGAGAATTTTGTTAAGAACCTGATGCCACCCCTTGGAGCCACTGGACTCTCATGAATAGGAACTGGAAAACTAAAAATCACAGGGTTATGTATTCACCACGGTTTCCGTCAAAGGCTGACAGCAACTCGGCAAGGTGGGTACTGTTGGTTCCATTTTACGTGTGAATCTAAATGATTTTGCTCAAAGCCACATGTGCAGCTCCTGATGGGGTCGGGATCAGAAACTCACAGGCCTGACTCCAAATCCTGTGTTTTTTCCACACCCCACCTCATCTTCCATCCAGCACGAGTGTGTTCTCCATCCAAGTAATCGTGGACTTTACAAACTTACCAGTACAAGCATTCATGGGGCCATTTTCTATGTGTGAGGCCCTGTGCTGGGTGTTGGGGTTACAGAGATGAATAAAACTCAGTTCCTGACCCCAACGAGCTCACTTTCCAATCCAAGGAAACAACAGATTCATAGAAAAACCCAAATGATACACAGCCGTGAAAGTCAGGGACTGAGGGAGTGTCCAGGTCACTGCAAGAGTTTCCAGGGCTGGGGGGTCCTTAGAGAAGGTGGTAACGGAAAATATGCACAATATCGTATCTGTAATCAACATGAAATCTACATGAATGTGTAGACAATAAGGTTTCCAATAACCATCCCATCAGGAGCAGACTTGCACGCTGCGGGTGAGCAGGTGAATCTTTCCCGAGGGCAATTTGATCATCTACAACGTTTTTAAAAATGTGCATTCCCTTTGAACCAACAATGCCATGGCTAGGAAATTATTTTAACTCCTAAATAAATTCTCTGATTACGATCATAGAAGTGTGCAAAGGAGAATATACCAAGGGTGTTCATTACAGTCCTACGTATAATACTAAAAACCTATTTAAAAAAATAAACGCCTGCCTTGAAAGAGAAATCTGCTCCACAAGGAAGCATAAGCAGAGTCAAGTCTCACCGGGATTCTAGTTCAGGGGTTTCCTTTAAAGACAGAGGTGGGGTCTGAGGTCAGACAATGCTGGAGACCGAAATTGTGACCTTGAGCAGTTCACAACTTCTTTGATGCTCAGTTTGGGGCTAAGGAAGTGGGGATAAGAGAAGCAGCTTCCCCAGAGTGACTGAGAGGCTGTGAGATGCAGGACAGTGATCAGATCTCATCTAGCAATGGAAGGGTGGGGGCTGCGAGAGGGAAGACCCTTCGAGGAGGTGTCAGGGGGAGCTGTTATTTAAAAAATTCATTTCTGATGTCAGCTTTAAACCCGTTGAATTACAGAAACCTGGTGTGGGACACATGCGGGATGGGGGTGGTGAGCCAGAGATGATGGGGAGGGGCCGTTGTCTTTCCGAGGTAAGCCCTGGGGCTCGCTGCTCCAGGAGCCCCACCGCCGCTTGGATGGGGATGCAGAACCACGGGTCTGTGCCACTTGGGTCATTTACGCTCCCCTGGTATTTAGCATGAGAGGAGGAGTAATTGCCCTGGCAGTGTCCTGGCTGAATTCCAATTTGGGTGATTACATTCTGCCTACTTAAAATTCCCTTCTCTGGTATCCATGGTAGAAGCAATTCTTCAAACCCTCTCCTGTTAGGGGAAAAAAATTAGAAGAAAGGAACCAGCCTAGCCTTGCATAGTATAGCGTATAGGACTGCTCTGTGCCCCCCAGAAGTGGTTTTTTTTGAATGGAGAGCAAAGGATTCCCACTGGAATAAATCTGTCCAACATGCTGGAATTTTCCAGAAAGAAAAATTCCATTTTTAAAAACGGGAAGCAGTGAGAGTGGGGGCTACGTGTCTGAATATGGAGAGTTCATAGGTGAAGACAGTCTTTTAGGTACGGCTGCTGAATTGCCTGCTCAGGCAGGGCTGGTGGGCTTGGCCCTCAGACCTCGGCCTCTACCAGCTCCGCACCCGTCCACCTCGTCCCCCATAACCCTTCCTGCCTGTTGCGTGCTCAGGATTGCTTAATTATAGAATATGACATTGTTTCCTTTCATTTGGATGCTATTGGGAATGATGTATGGATAACAGCTTGAGAATTCAAATTATACTACGGATCAACAGGACCCGAGAGAAGAAAAAATGTTTTGACTATTACACTAAACAAACCGAGCTGGATGTCAGGAAGACACCGGGCTGTGCAAATCGCTGAGTGCATGATTTGCACTTGTCCTAAGTGGCTTTGTTAATTAACATGCGCCAGGACTTTCCAACATTTGTACCTGATGTATTTTTTAAACACACGCAAGCGTGCGTGCGCGTGCGCGCACAACACATGGCTCAGTAAAAGCAGTAAAGTTGGATCTCATAAAGTTTGCCCCTCCCTCTGTGCTCTGCTGCACTTGCAAGTGATTCTTCAGAAGTCTCAGCTTCCTATTTCCACTGGTCTGAAAGAAATCACAATTAACCCCTGATTTGCGGGAGGGCTGAGGCGTCTGAAATATGGGAAACCTCCGCAACGGAGACCGAAACGCAGCGAGTCTTCTGTGCAGGATGATGCAGGGAAGCCTGGCTTCAATCACCATGTCCGTGCTTGCGGATTTACAGCCGCGTCAGTGCACAGCTGAATAAAAAGCCCAGAGACTCGCTGCAGATGAAACCTGCATATCTCAGGGTGTACTTACCCCTCTATGCACCCGGGTTGCACAAAAAAACAACTGCCCTGCACACCCCTGTGTTCCCCCTTCACTACTGGGCAGAGATGGCCGTAAGCTAATGACTTTATGGTGATTCCTGGTGCTTTTCCAACCTCTTCCGTGTCTGGGCGATGTTAGAATAACACGCTATTAAACTGGACCGCCTTTCCTTTCAGCCATCCGTCTGCCCTCAGACGGGCAAACAGTCAAGGTTGCATTGTGTGCTTTCATTCTGCTGATGTGGATGTGAGTGGAAGGAAATCTTTCTGCCTGAAAATCCTACTAATTTGGGGGGATGAGCCCACACACTGGCTCCTCTGGCGGGGGGCTATACCTAACTGCCAGTGTGTCTTCCAGAATGAACCCACGGGCGTTCCTGTCACTGCAGCTATAATTGCCTGGAGAGATCGACCCTCTGGTGAATAACCAGCTCCGTTCCATTGCTTAACATTTGCATTGAGTCAGGTTGATACTAGGTTGATACTGAATTCCCACCCAGGCAGGTCCCACATGGTCTGGGAGGGTGTGTTTTGATGTTGGGGACGAGGAAGTGTTCGGGTCAGAGCTCTGGAGCTGTGCGGGGAGGCTGCTCTGTGTTACTTACCCCCTTGGTCCCACGGAGTCCTGCAGTGCTGGGCTCTCGGCGGCACACGCCTCCCTTCTGCCTCCTTTCCTGGTGCCTGTACTTCTCCATAAGTTAACCCTGGAGAGTGCAATCTTAGGTGGTCCTCACCTAGGAGGTTCCCACGGCCAGACTGTGGCTTGGGCTCCATCTGCAAAGATCAAACCTAACAGAGAGGGCTGAGATGCAGCAGCAAGTCAGAGAGCGAAGTGACAGGTTTCAATTTCCTCCAAATTATTGCTATCCTTTTCTAAAATCCGATTTTCTGCCTCCCAAACCCTGTTTTCAGTTTTTTTTAATGAATGCTTATTCAGAAAGATGATCACTAAAGCTCTGTGAAACAGGAGCCCCATTTTAGTGGGTATGGCTCAAAACAACATCTTACAAAAGAAGAGAGGAATAAAAATAAAAGGACATATTTCGATCAATCCTGGTCAGAATATACCAATCCATACACCCCTTTCCAAATGGAGCTTTATTTTCCTGGTTTAAGCTGCAATGTATTAATATCACTGCCTTTAACAATCGGGGTTGATTTTCTTACACTGCAGCTGACTGACAAGAGAGAGGTGAGGAGTGAAAATTGCAATTTGAGAACCTCTTTGGTCAGCTCTTGGAAAAGAACGAACTGTCTCCTGTTGAAACGAGCTCAAGGTTTTCCAAGAAGCCAGCATGAGCAACTGGGATTCCAAAGCCGAGGCAGAAGTGGGTGGCGAGACTTTCCAGGGGAAGAAGTGGCTTGTGCTGGATGCTTCTCTACTGTATGGGGCTTCTGCTCGCTGGCAATATTTACTAGAAAACAAGACCCATTTTGTGAGTCCTTCCCTGGATAAAACACAGATCACTCCCCCACCACCTCCGCTGCAGCTGTTTTGTTCTTCAAATACATTATCACTTTTTAAACTCATGGTAAAGGAAAGAATACATTCATTTTTCTGCCTAAAGAGGCTGCAGGGAAAAGGAGGCTCTGCTGCTGAGAAACAACATGACATAACGGTGTTTTTCAAAACACCACCAGCTTTGCCTTCTTCCTTTTAACGGTATTCATTTTCCTTCTTGGAAAAGGGGTTAAAATTAGTAGGCGCATTTCATATTAGCGTATTTCATGCAATAAAGCATAAATTATTTAAAATAACACGACCTTTTATCTTGCACCTTTTGAAGGAAGCAAATTAAAAATGTAAATTGGGAGCTAATTAATATGCAAATGTATTCATTCGCAGTTAACAATTAGCAATTAAACCTGCAGTGTCTACAAAGAGCACGGACAAAATTAGTAACTTAATTTATCATTAAAAAATGAAAACGTACACAAAATTTTAATTGACTTTCAAAATATTTCCCCTGCTTTTTTCTTTCCATTTTTTAATACCAAAAAAAAATTTTTTTTTTATATTGTGCCTGAGCTCTACAGATGAAACTGGGCACAGGCAGCATTCGGGGGAGTTCATTAAAGAAGATCGGAGGAAAGCATGTTAGGAAAAGTTTGCCTTTTATATGAGGTATTAAAAGATGACATTTAAGAGTGTTGACTTGTGTTTCATAGTCGAGTTCAAGAGAGAAATAAATACATAGATTCTCCCGTGTTTGGGAATATAGATGGCAGAGATTTGTACAGATAAGCAGGGTGGGGGGGCGCACTCTGCCTGTGTGCATAGACGTGGGACTGGCTGTGTGTGTGTGTGTGTGTGTGTGTGTGTGTGTGTGTGTGAGCACCTTCTAGAAGACACATAACAGACTCGCAGGGTCATTTAAATGCTTCTGGTTCAGCTTTGAGAATTCCAGTACAAAACAGTTGCATGGAGAATCAGCAACAAATAGCTTAAGATGTAAATAAGACACTGTAGGTTGATCATGATACACATTAACATTCAATGCTTCATCTATGCTTCTCAGTACAACCCAGACACACACATTTTCCACTTTCTTTTCTTCTGGAGGATTTAAAGAACAAATCTTTTGTATATTTTCCTGAATGGGGGGTTCACTCGCTACATCTCTTCCCCATCAGCCTAGCTCTGCCTGCAGATGTGGGCTTGTATTTTTACATACTCACTTTCTAATGTCATGCAGGGTAGGAAAGAACCCAGCAACCATGGGATCTGTTGCTTGCAACCTTATTTTGGTTATTCAAACAGCACCTGCTGCTCCGGCTCCATTGAGAGCTTGCTATTTCATTCACAAGTGTCTTCTTTTGGTTTTTCTTGATTCTGGGCTGACTCGGGCTAGCTATTCTGCATCCTCTCCTTCGTGAACTTTGTTCCTGTTTCGGACAGGGCGGCATCTCGCTGTCCGCTCCTCCTGGTTGCCCTTCCGGTGAGAGCTGGACCTAGTTCTCATTGGCTGGAACGGGATTTCACAGTCAATGGGGACATTGCCATGTGTCGCTGCAACACTTAGAGGGTAGTTTGAACTCGGATCGGGGGTCTGGCTGCTTTCCTTACCAGGCCCCAAACTGGCTGGGGTGCAATTTAGCTCACATTTTCCACCTTACTCTTTATTCCCAGTCATAAGAGCCAAACAGCATCTAGGGTGGAAACCACCACCACAAGGCCATGGCGATAAGCATCAAGTCAATTTCATTTGGTTTCACAAAAGGCAATTCTGCCTTCCCGACTGATACAAAACACTGACGAACTGTTCTTGATTAAACTGTTATTATTCTTACGTATTTATTTAGCTGTTTGCACAGAGCTAGAGAAGATATATGTGTTGGGTACAAGGAAATCTATCCTTTCCTAATTGTACCAAAGAAATACAGTGTTTTCTCTCCTAAATTTGTACTTCTTTGGGGCCCTCTAATACCTTCCCAATATGTTCTATACTTCAGAACCTTCCAACAATAAGCACAGCCATTTAGGAACAAACAAAATAGCTTAGTTTTAACAGAAAATTACATAATATGCTAAATACAGCTCTTGACTTTGGCAAAACTGTGATTCGGATCTGGCAGTTTTTATTTTCCAGGAAGAAATTTTAAATCAGACTCCCACCATCACTCTTTCATCCCCATGAACCAGCTACAATCCCCAGGCTAGGGACTGAGCGATTTGGAGGTTCATACAAGGCGTTTTGGAACCAGCTTATAAAAACGAATGCTTTTTCATAAAATATAGGAAATTCACATGATTCTATTTCAGCGGGAGAAAAATGTGGATCTCATCAGTGATCACTTTTCGTGGACTCTTTAGGCTTTGAGCATCTCAGAAGCCTCTGTATTCCTTCTGAACTCTCAGATGGATGCTGAAGAGAATAAAGATTTCTCCCTTCCAATACGTGCATTTCACGATAGGAACTGTCACCAAACGAAATAAAAACCGAAGCCCGCACACCTTCCACCTCGTCTGCCAAAATAGACCCACACGGCCCTCCGTACTTTTTTTTTTAATGCATGTGTGTGCTTCTGCGCCCGCGATATTAAGCAGCTAAAAACAATCTGAGAATTAAGTTACCACAATTAGGAATTAGAAGCAGGTGGCATAATAATGGTGCTTTTTTCATTTCATTTATTAGCAAAAAGAGAGAGGAGCTTCATTTATTTTCATCAGAGCCTCAGTAAAAGCATAGCAATTTGCAACACAAAAATCATTTCAAGTACCTCAGCCTCGTTCAACCCTCGTTTTCTTTTTTTTGCTTTAAAAGCCTTTTAAAGTTCATTTCCCCACCAACCCACTCCCCCCATTCTGAAAGTGTGTGTGTGTCTGTCTTATGTGGAGTGGTGAGTGCTGGTGGGATAAGACTTCTTCTCCTAAGCAGTTTTAGGAGTGCAGCGTGGGCCGAAGGTGGGAGGGGCCGCGGCTTTGGGTTAAGTGGCACCTCGTGCTCGGTCCTCCTTTTCGCCTGGCTTTCAGTTCATTTCACATGGGCTTGTCTCAGCCTTGCAAAGATTCGATTCAGGTGCACCCTCTCACCCAAACAGACGAAGTGCGCAGCATCCCTCTGCATGGCAACAGCCATCCGGGCCAGCGCTCCTCGCGTCCCTCACGCACCCCACCGCCGGCGGGCACCCCGCGCCCAGCAGGCCCCCTCACGGGCCTCATCTCCGGGGCCGCTTCCCACGGACCTGGCGCGGCTCAGCGACCCTCGCGCGCCCTCTAGCGTCGACATCTGGGATCGCCACGGGCTGCGCGGCCAGCATCCCCCACCGGCGAGAGGATGCAGGGGGTGGGAGGGGAAGCGGGCGCGAGGGGTGCCAAGGCCCACGCGTTTGCACGAGTCCTCTCCGAGCCGGGGGCTCTGGGTGGGAGGTTCTACCGCAAACTTTGGGGAGCCCCTTCCACGTCTGGGGCCTCTTGCTCGTGTTGCCCCACATCTGACATTCCCTGGGCGCCCAGCGAGTAGGCCCCAGTCCCGGCCAGCCGCCCGCTTTCGTCTTATCCCGCTGCCTGCGTTCGTCTGGACCCGGCGGAGATCGCAGCGCGCGTGGGGCCGGATTTCCCCGAGCAAGCGCTGCTGGCTCAGCGCGACCCTCTTCTCCAGTCCGCCACCCACTTCCCGGTGTATACCGTCCCCTTCGGCTTTCTCCCTCTGTCCATCTCTCTGGGCTCTTCCGTCCCTGCGCACCCCTGGTTCTCTTTTTTTTCTCCCTGTTTCATTTATTTTAGAGCAGCGAATCCTCATCCACATTCCGTTCTGTCTTAATTTCTGTCTTGCAATTTCTCCTGTCTGCCTCTTTTTTCCCCCTACCATTTTCTCACTGTTTCTTTCCTTGATTCCCTTTTCCTTTTCCTACATTTCTACTGTTTCTTCGCTCTCTCTCAGTTTCTGTTTCTTAAGCCTCCAACTTTATGATTCTGCCCCGTTCCTCTCCTTCCTCTCCGCCCCGCGCCCGCCACCCCCTTCTCTCTCCTGCTCCCCGGGGAGTTTCACAGATAAATCACCGGCCTCCCGTTTAATCATCTCTAATGCCAGCCGACTTCGTCCTCATCCACCGCATTCGAATTAGTTGCGTTCCAAACCTTGGAATTCGAGCGGCTGGTCTGCTGGGTCACGGGAGCCTTCTGCAGCCCAGCTTGGCCTGACTGTTTGTTTTTGAGGGTTTTGTGTTTTTGTTTTTGCTATAAACACAGTGTATAGGAATTCTTCTGGAATTCGCTGTTTCCATCCGAGGAGTGGCATTTACTGAGGTTGGAAACGTGGTTGGAAGGTGATGGGGCCCGGGGAGGGGAGTCAGTGGGCAGGGAGAGGCCCCTCGGCAGACTCTCAACTTCCTAGGAAAATCAGGGCTCCTGCCTGGAGGTTTGGCAGCCTCTGAGCCAGGCACACCTCTCTTAAAGATGGGTCCAGTTACATTTGCCATGAAACTCTTCAAAGGCTGTTGGGATTTGAGAAAAGGATCAAGCACCCAAATAATAAAAGGAATTCAGATCAAAACAATGGATTAGTACATTAGCCTATAAAGTGAGCAAAGATTAGTACAATCAAACTCCAGGCTGGTGAGAGAGGGGAGAAGGAGGAAAGCATTGCAGAGCTTTCGGAAATATAAACGGTTACAACCCCTTTGGAAAGAAATTTGGCAATCCGTACCAAGAAACTTTGAAATGCTCATACCTTTTGACCCAGTAATTCCACTTCTGGGAATCTAGCCCAAAGAAATAATCTGAAATGTGGAAAGAGCTTTATGCCCAGAGATGTAAATCGAGCTGCCATTTATGAAAGAAAAATTGGAAATTATCTAAATGTCCAACAGAAGTGGACTGTTTAAGTAGACTATGGTCTATCCATTGCCTTAAATTGATGCTGGCCTAGAGAATCATGTTTGTGAGAGCACAATGACGAAACAAAAGCAGGATTCAAAGCTGAGTCTACAACGTGATCACAGTGACACTCAACAAAGTAAAAGTCACACACAGCAAACACCATCACAGTGAATATTTCTGCATGGTGGATCTAGGGGTGATTTTTCCCCCTTATCCTTCTAGCCCTCTTTTGACTTCTCGTTTTCTAGAAGGAGCATGAATTTCCCTTTAGAATAGAATAAAACAGTTGCTTTTCTTTTTCCTTTTTAAAAGTGGTTGTGAAAGTGACAAGGGCTTGGAGAAGAAAAGTTCATATGATTGATGGAAAGGAAACCAAGTCCTAGGAGGTACTGGGGCTGTGAACTGGAAGTTATGGAGTGCTCAGATTCTGAGATGATGTAGGGATAAAGGACAGAGCATAGGTTTTGGAGGAGAGTGGACCTGGGTTGGAATCCTGCCTCCCTCCCTGACCTGCGCAGTGCTGGGCTCTGGGCATCTTCCTGCCCCCTTAGCTGTTGAATGTGGGGTTGGTTCCTTCGACATTCCCCAACCTCTTTTTTTTTTTTTTTTTTTTTTTTTTGCCGTACACGGGCCTCTCACTGTTGTGGCCTCTCCCGTTGTGGAGCACAGGCTCCGGACACGCAGGCCCAGCGGCCATGGCTCACGGGCCCAGCCGCTCTGCGGCATGCGGGATCCTCCTGGACCGGGACACGAACCCGCGTCCCCTGAATCGGCAGGCGGACTCTCAACCACTGCGCCACCAGGGAAGCCCTCCCTGACCTCTTTGTCTGCGGCTTATGTGGCCCTGTGGCCCTCACCATCTTCCTTGATGCTGATGCCACAGTGAGGAAGATGCATAGCACACCCTCTCTGGAGAGAAAGCTACTTTTAAAAAAATAATAATAAATTTATTTATTTATTTATTTTTGGCTGCGTTGGGTCTTCACTGCTGTGTGTGGGCTTAGTTGAGGTGAGCGGGGGCTATTCTTTGTGGCGGTGCACGGGCTTCTCATTGCGGTGGCTTCTCTTGTTGTGGAGCACGGACTCTAGGTGCGTGGGCTTCAGTAGTTGTGGCTCACGAGCTCCAGAGGGCAGGTTCAGTAGTTGTGGTGCACGGGCTTAGTTGCTCCGTGGCATGTGGCATCTTCCCGGATCAGGGATCGAACCCGCGTCCTGTGCATTCGCAAGTGGATTCTTAACCACTGCCCCACCAGGGAAGTCTGAGAAGGCTGCTTCTCGTTGGGGTTTTAACCCAAACCTGACCCTCTTTTGCCCGCACCTGAGCATCCTCTCAGCAATAGCAGTAGCTCTGGGCTCCAGGTACCACAAACAGCACTGTAAGTGATTCTCCAAGCATGCTGTGTGGTACGCTGTCTGGAAATGGTCCAAACTGCTTGGTGCATGCAAAGCCCCTGGTTGTGCCAGGGCTGTAAATTTCTCTATGACAGGGAGGAGACTCACCCAGGAGTCTCCTTGCAGACAAGGCACTGGACACCCTGCTTTTCTTTCTTCCTTCCTTTCTTTCTTCCTCCCTTTCTTTCTTTCCTTCCTTCTTTCTTTCTCAGTCTCTCTTTTCCTTCCTTCCTTCCTTCCTTCCTTTCTTTCTTGCTCTTTCTTTCTTGTTTGCTTTCCATCCTTCATTCAAGGCTGACCGTCGGTAAAACTGAGAGATAGAGGAAGTTTATTTTAGATGACCTTTCATCTCCCATTTCAGAATTTCTCTTCTTTTGCCAGAAATTCACGCTCTCTCTCCCTTCTACCCTACAGCACTTTCCAGTAGAACATTCTATGTTGCTGGAAATGTTCTATAACCGGTGCTGTCTGATACGGTAGCCACTAGCCACATGTGACTGTTGAACACTTAAAACATGTCTAGTGCCACTGAGCAACTGAATTTTTCATTTCCTTTCATTTTAATTCATTTAAATTTAAATCAAATAGCCACGTATGGCAGGTGACTGTAGTATCGGATGGTGCAGCCTATAAAAACCTGTCCTCAGTTCTGCTTCTGGTCTCCCTCAAACTCAAATCCATCCTTTATATCCAAACGTCATCAGCTCTTCAGGCCTCAGTCTAGATGTCACCTCAGGGGTGTGTCGGAGCCGGGTTGCACCAGCCCGCCCCCGCCCCCAAGAGTGCATGGGTATATCTCTTCGTAACTCTGCAGTGACTTCACGTGGGTAGCTTGAAATCAGTTGTCATGAAAGTCTTTACACCACGGAAATGGGCAAATCAAGTCTGTTTTCTCCATGGAGCCAGTTGTTAAACATTTACCAGCACACCTTTGTGTAACAGAGCTGTGATTTGCACGCCCCTAAGAGCAGGTGTCACCTTAACTTTTGCTCCCTGGGCACCTCCCTTGTCTCACCCTCGTCCTGGCTTTGCTGAGCTAACTTCCCACTGGCTTCCCAGTGTCAGATTGGGCCTGCCATTGGGATCCGGTGGATTCCAGGGCTTACATCTCTCAGCCGATTCTCACACTGCTTGTGTCTGTTTACCTCTTCCGTTAGATTTCTAGTTCCTTGAGTGAAGGTAGCTCTTGTGTCCTGCTGGGTACTGAATCCCCAGGGCCTAGCACATGGTAGGTGCTTGATAAGTACTTGCTGGATAAACAGAAAGGCTTGGTGGAAGGAACTTGGGGCTGGGAGTGCATGTCTGGGGCCCTGGGTTTGAGTCTTTCTCTGGCTCTTTCTTCCCAGTTGTGTGACACTGAGTATGTCCCCCCACCCCTGCCCCGAGTCAGTGTCCTTGTGTGTTACGTGAACATAACAGTCCCTTTCCTGTCCACCTTGTAAGGGTCAAAAGCCATGCATGTAAACAAATTGCGTTCAGAAGTCCAGGGACATTTTCAATTCTCTTTGGTTCTTTGCCATCTTAGCTTGGGGCATCAGAGGGGACCAAAGGGGGTCTACAGTCTCCCACTGATTTAACTGAAATGGGACCAGCACAGCAACCAGTGAGTGAGCGAGAGGGTGTGTGTCTTTGAAGCTAACCAGGCAGCAGCCTTGAAGGAGAGGTTGCAATTCCTTTTATCCCCCTTAACAGGGAAGTTAAGATAGCTCCAGCAGAGGAGTGTTCTTTCTCTTTATGGAGTTGCGTGGTGGTGAAGGCTGAACTCTTGGATGAGAAATTGTTTTCTTCTGACATTTAGGAAAAAAGCTCTCTTCTGAGAGCCCACAAATATTTGTCAGTTATTTTTCTCTTTGAGAAATGTTTTTCTCAAATCTGCATGCTAAAGACCATCGTGGGCATTTCAGCTTCTGTGGCCTGTGAAAGTTGACTGCATCCCAGGGCTGCTCCAAAGGGGTTAATTGCATCTAAGCATTGGAAAGTGATTATCTAATTAAACTTTGAAATGGAATGGTAAAAACACTGGGTGACAGACTGTCTGTGGGAGGGTCCCCTGAGGTGCTCTCCATTTATTGCTAATCATCGTTCTTGCCCAGGCTGAGCCTGTTTCCAGTAGAGCACATGCTCAGACCACGCTCTCCCCAGCTCAGGATTCACTCAGAGATTTGTCAGGCAGATTCCCGCTCCGAGTTGCGTGCCCTGCCTGAACTCTGCAGTTGTGCCCGGATGTCTTGAAAGGCTATCATCCCTGGTCTTCAGCTCCCCAGTTTCTACTTAAAATCAGAAGGCTATTTCTGTACTTAGAACCATGAAATCAAAGAGATTTGAAGCATTGGGAGTTATGCTGGATATTTATGAATATTGCCCAGGAAATTTGGGTTCGAGACCTAGGACACCTGCCATAAAGTCCATGCATGTGTCGTATCCCTCACATTGAAATCTGTGGGTGTTTAGATTCTTCTGATGGAGGGCCCTTGCTAGGCACCCTGGTGGATGCCGAGGTGAGTCTGGACCATGTGCTCTGGAGCAGCCTGTGGGTGAGAGGGGAACAGGCTGGAAGAGCTAGCCGACAAGAAGATAGCTCTTTGTAACTTAAAAAGCTATCCCGTTTGTTCCTCATTTGTGCCTGGTGATGCGGTTCCCTACACCACTGCCATTTTCTAGATGTGGAAACTGAGGCTCAGATCACTTAAACGGCTTCCCTGAGTCCCTCAATGCCGGGCTTCCTGACCTTGGAACTCATGTCTTTTTTTTTTTTAAGTTATTTTATTGAAGTATAGTTGATTTACAATGTTGTGTTAGTTTCTACTGTACAGCAGAGTGTTTCAGTTCTACATACATATACGTTCTTTTTCATATTCTTTTCCATTCTGGGTTATCACAGGATATTGAATATAGTTCCCTGTGCTCTACAGTAGGACCTTGTTGTTTAACCATCCTCTGTATAATAGTTTGCATCTGCTAATCCCAAACTCCACTCCATCCCTCCCCGACACTGCCTCCCCCTTGGCAAACACAAGTCTGTTCTCTATGTCTGTGAGTCTGTTTCTGTTTCGTAGATAAGAAACTCATGTCTTTTTACCTGTTGTGCTGGATGCTGCGGAGACCTTAACAAGGAGGGGTTCCTGCCTCCTTTCTGGGGACAAGGAGGAAAATGTCATAGCAGAGATGGCATTTGACTTTGATGTTCGCAGATGGAGCTTGACCAGTAAGAGAGAAGACACAGAGAAAGGCAGGTGCATACGGAGTTTGGTAACCAACACCTTGGCAGCAGTGAAGCCTTGAACTTCATTTTTATTTTTTACTGTTGAACGATACCTTTACACAGCAGTAAACATTTTTGGAGCCCCTATTATGTGCCAGACCCTGGGGGAGGGGGCGGTTAGAGATAAGCAAAGCAGTCGAGGTGGTTGATCTTATACTCTAGCAGAATAGTGGCAGGGTTTTGAGCAAGACAGGACGTGCTCAGATCTGAGTTTTAGGACCATCACTGTGGTGACAATTCGGAGGAGGGGCTGGAGGTGGACGGGGTTGGAAGATCCTTGAGGAGACTCCTGAGAAAGGCTAGAAGGAGACGAGGAGGGGCTGCCTCGGGGCCCTGGCAGTAGGATCAGGGGGAGGGGAGAGATATGAAAGCTGTTTAAACTGAAATCCCAGAACGATTTCTGGTGCATTTTCGTATGAACTAAGGCATTATAGTCACTTCAGTTCCTCTTTAGAATTGCCTATGCAGAACAACACTGTAATAGGTTGCCCTCAGCGAAGGTTACACAGGGATATAAGGAGAGCCACCCAAGGAACAGCACTGCATTTTTTAAATAAAATGACTATTGGGGACATAACTCATTACACTGCTCATTGCCACTTATGCAAATGTCCCTATGACAAGGGCTCTGGGCCAAGAAAAATTGGTTCCCCTGACATACAGCCTGGATCCTACCTCTAGACAAAAAGAACCCCACGGCCTGCCATTCTTCCCTCTGGACTCCAGGTGTTGGGAAGCCCAGAGCTAAATGTGGGCTTCATTTTTGTAGCATTACCTAGACTACTATACCCTCCTGCTTGATCTGATTCTAGTTTTATTGGAAGCTGCCTTTTTTGGGAATGGAGTGGGGAGGAAGCCTGGTGATTAAGTCAATCAGTAAACGGCTTACAATAGCTTCTGGCAGCATTGCGTTTGCGTATGGCTCCTGAAAACCGTTTCCCAAACTCTGTTCCATGGCACACAGAGGTTCCATGAGATGTTACCAAGCAAAGGATCAGTCCCAGCTGGGGGCCTTTTTTCATCTTCAATTCATTTTAAAGTAGATGTTAGAAAAATGCGAAGCTTTCTAGTAAAGCTGTTCTAACCATCAAACTAGAGAGGTTGTATGGCATTATTGAGTCCCCAGGCACAAGGTGACCTGGGAAACGACTCCATCTCTTTGCAACTCAGTTTCTTTATCTGTAAAATGGATTAATTGTAGTACCTGCCTCGGAAGCTTAGAACAGTGCCTGGGACTCAGGAAACCTTTGACTAGTGGTAGCTTTCACTTCGGAGTGATCATCTCCTTTTGGGAAAAGTTCTCCTGCCCCTGACAAGAGGAGGAAGTCATGTGACAGATCGCTTGGTACAGGAAGCACGATGTTTAGCAGCGGGTTGTGCATGTTGCCTTCCTACTGCCAATCTGTGTGTTTTCTATTTGAAAATTGCCTGTCTTTGTTACGCATTTTATCTCATAATTTTAACATTTATTGGTGCAATTATTCAATGTTTACTTTATATTAAGCGTATGGATCACATTTTGATAATTTCTTTTCACAATTAATTCAACTGTGAGACCATTTTCTTTGCTCTCGACTTTAATTTAAACAATATCTCTTGAGCCTCCTCTGGGCACCCTGACAAAATGGTGCAATTTAAATAATATTCCAGGGTCAAACTAGTTTGGGAAATACTGCCTGAGGTTATATTTTAGTTGAGTATGCCCCCTTTGGGCAAGATTATTATGTTGAAACTCAGATGAAGCACCAGCCAACTTGGTCCTTCGAAACAGCACCGCTCTTCAGAAGGAAAATTTGATTTCTATAAGCCGTGGCTGTTTTTAATCTGTGTAATCATTCTGCCCACTAACACCAGCTTGAAAAGAATGTCTGTGTGTTTATCATGAGTTCATTCATTCAATAATAATTTACTGAGTCCTTCCTATGTGCCAGGTACCATGCTAAACATTGGCAGCATTGGGTTCTAGGTTCCATGTTTTAGATCTGTGGTATCCAGTATGGTAGCCACAAGCCACATGGGGCTATTGAGCACTTGAATGGGGACTAATCTGAAGTGAGATGTGGGGCACATGTTAAATTTACACCAAATTTCAAAGACAGTGTGGAAAGGAAAGCAAAATATCTTTTAAGTAGTATATATTTATTATGCATTAGAAATATATAAAAATAGAGTTAAAAGTTAATGTGGGTAATGTGTTGAAATAATCGTGTTTTGGATATATTGTTGGTTTAAATAAAATTTATGATTAGAGTGAATTCCACCTGCTTTTTTTCACGTTTTGTTTCAATGTGGCTACTGGAAACTTTTAGATTACATATGAGGCTCACGTTCTATTTTTGTTGGGCAGCAGGGGTCTAGATGGTTCACAGATATGTAATTGTTTAATTATGACAGAATAAAAGGAGCGTTATAATTTTCCAGATCCCCCTACTGCTGGAGCCTGATTTGGAGAGGACTTCCCAAAGGCAGGATGGAGGGGTCAGCAAAGGCTCTGAAGTTGGGATCAGGAGTCTGGGGTTAGATCCAGGGAACTGAGAGTGAGCACAAACATACTGGGATCAAACGGTGGTTTCAGGGTGTATCTGTCAGCGTTTGCTGTGTAACAAACAATCACAAAACCACAGAGACATACAACCATATACATTTTTGTCTCACACCTCTGCAGACTGTCTGGGGTGCAGCTGACCTAGGCTGGGCTTGGCTTCTCCCTGAAGATTGGGCTCAGGTCTGCTCCGAGGGCATTCGTGCCAGGACCCAGGCTGAAGGGGCAGCAGCTACCCGGGAAAAACTCTCACGTGACAGTATAGGTGCAAGAGGCAAACCCCACTTGTGCAAATGATTTATAACCCTCAGCTCAGTCACGTCTAATAACATCCCCTTAGGCAAAACAAACCACATGGCTAGGACCAAAATTCAGCAGCAGGGAAGTACAGCCTGCCCGTTTGTACCATGAGGTTAAGGAGAGTCATAATGACCAAGCCCTACACCTACTGGACAGAGAAAAATACTCCCATGGAGGTGGGGGTGAGGAGGCAGTGAATTTTGTTGAACAGTAATCTAATCTATCAGTGGGGTGGGAGACATGATTAGAAGTAGGGTAAGGTTCTGAATGCTTATTATGAAGGGAACAGAAAACTCATGGTCCACGGGTAGGGTGACCATATCATTTGCCATCCACACTGAATACTTCTGAGAGTGAAGGGGTCCTATTCATCATTACACTGGGACAATAGGGATAAACTAGGATTGTCTCAGGCAAACCAGGACATATGGTCACCCTAGCTACAAACCAAATCCCTAATGCTGATGTGTTTTGTTTTACTGTCATAGAATTTCATTTCAGCTTTCTTTTCTTTTTAAAATGAATTTGAATGTTCTTCAGAGAGGCATACGTTCTCATGCACAACACAAGCCCAGGCACTCTCTTTGGTCTCACATGTAATCAGGCTCCTGGAAATACACGTGCAGCTTGCTTTTAGCCGTCAGATCCTTCATGGGTGGTGCATGAGATTCCTAGGACTGCTGTAGCAATTGTAGCCCATTTGGTAGCTTAAAATAACAGAAATTCACTGTCTCCCAGTTCTGGAGACCAGAAGTTCGAAAGCAAGGTGTCAGCACATTTGGTTGTCGTTGAAGGCTCTGAGTGAGAATCTGTCCCAGGCCTGTCTCCTGGCTTCCAGCGGCTGCCCCCAGCCCTTAGTGTTCCTTGGCCTGCAGCTGCATCACTGCAGTCTCTGCCTCCACCTTCACGTGGCTTTCTCCCTGCGTCTTCCTGTGTCTGGGTGTCAAATCTTCCTCTCTTTTCTCTTATAAGGGCACTAGTCCTAAATCCAGGATGATCTCATCTCGAGATCGACTTATGACCTCTGCAAAGACCCTGTTTCTAAATACAGTCACATTTGCAGGTCCTGGGCGTTAGGACTCGGGCATATCTTTCCTGGGGGCACAGTTCGACCCAGTACAAGTGATTTCCAGGTGGGCAATGGAGAGCAGAGTGAGTGTGGGTGGGTGCAAGGCATGTGATGCCAGAGATAGAGGGTTGGTGTCTCTCCTGGGAGTGGGGGCTGGCGAGAGCTCTGCCGGGGAGGAGCCTCTGAGGTGACTCTAAAGGCTGAATGGAGTTTGGGGGAGAGGAGAGAAGGCAGGACAGCAGGTGCGGGCCTTGCCAGGCAGGGGCTCAAGTGGCCCAGAGGAGGTGGTCTTCAGCACCCCTAATCCTGCCTCTCTGGGGTCAGGTGAGCTGGCCTGATAAGGTTGAGTCCCCAGCAACTGGCCAGGGCAGGCACCCTTCCTAAGGAGATGTAAAGTAGAAAGAGAAGGGTGGGGATCCCAGCCAGGAGCCCTTAGATGGTGTCCAGTGTCCTCGGGGGTGAGAGCAAAGATTAGGAGCTTAGCGTGGGTCAGGGGCAGGATGGGGTCATGAGAAGGTCCAGCCAAGGCTGAGTATGGAAAGCAGGGCCACGGGAGGTCTCTACTTACTGTCCCCGAGGGTGGGTGTGAGGTGTCCTAACAGCACAGGATTGAAAGAATGAGAAGCACTTTGGGGGCAACATGTGTCATTCATTCATTCATTCCGCACGCCTTTCCTCAACACCCTGTGTGCCTGACCCCGACCCAGGGAGAGAGCCTGACACACATGGGCTCTGCCTTTGAGATGCTCCCAACCCAGCCTGGAGGCTCCCAGGCCGGCGTATCTATGTCAAAGCAGAGCGTGCCCACTGCTCCGACAGGGAGGAGATGGGGTAGAGGAGGGTGCCGTCGGCATCTTTCCAGAAACCCGAGGCAGGGTGGCTCTGATCAGACCCTGCCGCACCCCAGGATGACTCCCAGGGTGCTCACCAGCCATAGGACTCTGCTTTTCTCATTTACTAGTGAAAGCCTACTTTGTCCCCACTCCTTGGGGGAGAACCATGCCCTGGTCTGGTCCTTTGTGTTCAGGGACCAGCAGGCTCTTGGCGGATGTTAAATGAAATAATACCCACTTTAGCAGGCTCTGCTTTGGTGCCCACTGGTAACTCAAGGAGACACGTGTGAGCGCACACACACACACAGACACACACACAGCCCATGGGGTCTGGCAGATGCAATTAGCCTCTGGGTCCCTCAGAATTAGATGCAGGTGGCTAATTGTCCATGCCAGGAGGCAACTGTGGGCACAATTAGTCATGTCTCCTTCCCCACTCGGGGCTAATAATGGGTGGGGAGTCTGAGGGGCGGGGGAGGAAATCGGATGAGGCTTGGCCTCTCCCTGCACCCTGGGCTGTGACTGGCAGCTTTGGGGGCGGTGCTCATCCTTTGGGCCTGGGGAGGGTTGCAGGGGAGGCGAGGGGGAGGCTGGCAGCTCTTGCGAGGATCAGGGCCCTCTTGGGTTCTCGCCCTCCCCTCCCTGCCCCACCAGCACACTAGAGTCTGTGCATCCCAATCTATTAACGGTGTCAGCCCCTCGCTTTTGTGTAGCTTGTTAGGGTTGTCAAAGCCCTTTTGTACACACGATTGCATCCAACAGCCACAGGACTGGGAGTGTATCTCCCATAGAGATAAGGAAATAGAGGTTCCCCGGGCAATTGGCAGAACCTCTGTTAGAAGCCAGCCCTGGGATGCCAAGCCCAGGGGCTGCCATTTACATCCTCAAGCTGCCTTTTGTCCTTCCTTGCCTTCCTTTCTTGGAAGGTGGCAGGAGCAGAGGGGTGGCTCCTCAGGGACCAGACGGCAGCTTAAACCAGAGTCGGCCAGGGACATTCCCGGTGTAAGAGTTGCCTCAGTAAATTTTCAACAATGCTTGTTTAAGCATTGAAGGTCTTCCCTGTCCAAGACCTGTCCAAGGAGCCATGGGACGATGGAGATGGAAGGTGTGGTCTCTGCTTCTAAGGTGTTTGCCATCCAGGAGAGCGAATAAGATGCCTACACAGTATCCATTCTACCAGCACGGGCTCTAAACATTTCCCTAATCAGTCCCCTAACTTGCGGTGTGACTTTGGTAGCTACTCATGACCTCTCTGGGTCTGTTTCCAGAGCTGCTAAAGCAGGGAGCTGAGACTCAGTGGTGTCTCAGGCTCTGTCCAGTTCTTCCAACTGATTTCCAACCATGCAGTATAACCAAGAGGAGGCGATTACTTCTGACTGGGGAGGAGAAATTGGAGGGGGGCGGGGGGTAGAGGTTGGGGAGGGGCGCACCAAGAAGCATGTTGGATTTGGGCTTATCTGGTAGGATTGCAACAGGCAGAGGAGAGCAGGCCTACATCCTAATCCAGGCTCTGCTTAAACTTGCTTTTGGGGCTGTGGGTGAAGGAAACATCATCTCAGGGCATCTAACTCTAACCTGTCATGATAGCTAGTCTCTAAGACGGCCTCCTGGTATCCATGCCTTATTGGGGCTCTTCCCTTTGAGTCTGGGTTGACCCTGAAACTCACCTGTAACCAACAGAAGTGGCAGAAATGATGCTGCCCGACTTTGGAGGCTGAAGTGTTGCAACTTCCACCTTCTCTTGGGACATTCACTGTAAAGAAAGCCATACGTTATGTAAGAAGTCCAGCTGTCATGAGACCAAGCTAGTCATATGGAGAAGCTGCATGGAGAGGGATGCCCAGCCAGCTCCCAGGTGGTCCAGCTACGCTAACCCAGCCAACAGGCACATTATTGAAATTGCCACCTTACACATCCAGCTTGGTTGACATCTGAATACAAGTGAGGCCCACCCAACTGAGCCCATCAACCCAGAGGACCAAGAAGATAATAAGAAATGACTGCTTTAGGCCACTGAATTTTGAGATGTTTTGTTGTGCAGCAATAGATAACCAGAACACATACATAATGCAAAAGTCCAGGGAGATCTAGTTTCAGGCATGGCTGGATCCAGGGGCTCAAATAATTCTCTGGGTCTAGTTTTTCTCTCTTTCTCATGTTTTGCTCTCTTCTGTGCTGCTTCTTTCCTAAACCGCCTCTTTCCAGTGATATTCCTCAGAACTTCCAGACTTGTATCACCCCTGCTTCCAGGAATACCAGTGGACAGACCTGCTCTTTCTCAGCCCTTACAAAATTCCTGGAAATACATCCCATTGGCCAAGTAACATGATCTTCCTTAAACCTTTCCTGATGTGGCTGGAGGGAAGTGGTGTGGAAGGGACTTTCTTTATCCCTAGAAGCAGGACTAGGCATCAGCCCTGCCCAAACCATGGCTTGAGCACGGGGAATCTCACTTCCTAAGAGGATATTTAAGGGACTATTGCCAAAGAAGGGAAAATGGACCCCTAATAGACACAAATAGATGTTCATTCCTGTGACCTTGTGTAAGACACTTAACTTTCCTAAAGCTTTGTTTCCTCTTATTTTAGAAAAACTCAAGATACAATTCTTGTCCTGTCTAATCTACTGTGAGGCTTAGGATGAAGAACGGCATGGCAGGAAGCCTGGGAAAGCAGTCCCCAGGATCCGCCTTGAAGAGCTGGCCATCAGCACTGGTAGCAACCTACAAGCAACTTCAAAGCTGAGCAAAGCAGGACAAGCTGTGGCTCCCCAAACCCAAATCCTGTCCACAGTGAGGAAAGGAACCGAACACAAGTCTTCCAGATCCAGAAGCAGGAGGTTATGTCCCCAGACACTCCACCCACAGAGACCTTTGTCCTGCGTTTCCCAGGTCATGTATTTCTGTGCATTTGCAGAGTTTGGGTCAGCTAAGGAGTCCCTGAAATCGAGGTCTCTGCTTGAAGTAAGTGGGAAGAGACTTTCTCAAAGACAGAAACGCATCCTGCTGCTGCAAGGCTGAGGTGTCTTTGCTGGAAGGAGGGGATTTTTTCCCCCGAACCCTCTGAGAGATCAGAGATACCGCATAGGGGACCCTAATCTAGGATGATCCCTTGTACTTGGGGGCAGATATATTGTTTTCTCTCTAGCCATTGCTCTCAGAAGGCCCTGAACACACCTAAAGAAAAGGTACTTTACATTTTAATTATATTATATTTTACAATATATCTTTTTGAAAAGGCAAAATCCTGGAAGTGAGAGCACCAGCACTCTTACCATGATGGAAGCAGCTCAGCTCTGGAGTTTCTACTTCTTAGAAGTCTGGTGTGCAGTCAGAATGGCCATCTTTAAAAAGTCTACAAATAAACGCTGGAGAGTGTGTGGAGAAAAGGGAACCCTCCTACACTGTTGGTGGGAATGTAAGTTGGTACAGCCGCTATGGAAAACAGTATAGAGGTTCCTCAAAACACTAAAAATAGAGTCACCATATGATCCAGCAATCCCACTCCTGGGCATATACCAGACAAAACTATAATTCGAAATGATACATGCACCCCTATGCTCATAGCAGCACTATCCACAATAGCCAAGACATGGAAATAACCTAAATGTCCATCGAAAGATGAATGGCTAAAGAAGATGTGGTTTATATACACAGTGGAGTACTACTCAGCCATAAAAAAGAATGAAATAAGCCATTTGCAGCAACATGGGTAGACCTAGAAGTTATCATACTAAGTGAAGTAAGTCAGACAGAGCAAGACAAATACCATATGATATCACTTATTTGTGGAATGTAAAATATGACTCAAATGAACTTATCTATGAAAAAGAAACAGACTCACAGATATAGAGAACAGACTTGTGGTTGTCAAGGGGGAAGGGGGTGAAGGAGGGGTGGGTTGGGAGTTTGGGATCAGCAGATGCAAACTATTATATATAGAATGGATAAACAACAGGGTCTTACTGTAGAGCACAGGGAACTAGATTCAATATCCAGTGATAAGCCATAATAGAAAAGAATATGAAAAAGAATGTAAATATATGTATAACTGAATCACTTTGCTGTACAGCAGAAATTAACACAACATTGTAAATCACCTATACTTCAATAAAAAATATATATATATATATATATAAAATATTTTTAAAAGACTGGTGTGCATTAAGGAGGTATTCATTCATTGATCCACACGATGATGCATTCTTTCATTCATTCATTCCTTCACCTACCTATCTACACATTGCTCTATTTACTCAGTCAACTATCCATCTGGTCATACCCATATCAGCCTCAGCCAGAGAAAAGCTCCAATGCATGGTAGAGGCCTAGAGAGAAATCCTCAGATCAGGGAAATGGTTAAAGTAAATCAAAATAGAATCGGGGCTGGCTGTGGTGCTTATTTTCAATGACTCACAGGAAACTATGAACCAGCCACGCTACGTAATTGACCACTGAGGATTTTTCGCTCTCAGTCAGTTTGAGATGTACTGAATCCAATATGGTATCAGTGATTTGATTTGTTAATAATCAAATTGCAAATACCTTTTCATTTGGCTTCAAAAAGCAAACAGCCATTCGGAATAATTTTTATAGGTCTTGAAATGCAAAATAAACTTAAACTATTGGGTTTGCAAGTCCTATTGGCATGACCATATTATAATTTATATTGGTCTATTTTGATGTACAGTGGCATAATGAAACTTTAAAAAATATATTCTGCAGGGCTGCATCTAAAGCCAAGCCGGCAGCACAGATTAATGTAAGAACATCATGGGGATTCTCTGCATATTTTCTTAAGGAGAATTCTAGAGAATAACTATTCTACTCATCAAAACTTTAACTTCAGCGGGGATTGCACAGCTTTGCAGAGTTTCGCCTCGTGTCCCCTTTCTGGGCCCACTGTCTGACGCTCCCCATCCGCTGGCCCACTCTCCTCCCTCCCATGCACCCTACCCATGCCCCACTATTGCAATTTTCTGAGCATATCTTGTATGTACCTTTCTGTAATCAGTTTTCTGTTCCCTCTGTCTGTAATGTCTTTTCTGTCTTCTTTGCTTAGGAAATATCTCTTAGACATTCTTCAGCTTCTGACTAAAATGCCATCCCTGCTGGGAACTTTCTCTGATACCCCCGGAAGTTATTATTTCCATTCTCCCACAGCAATTTAAAGAGGAGTCTAGGGACTTCCCTGGTGGTGCAGCAGTTAAGGATCCGCCTGTCAATGCAGGGGACACAGGTTTGAGCCCTGGTCCGGGAAGATACCACATGCCGTGGAGCAACTAAGCCCATGTGCCACAACTACTGAGCCTGCATTCTAGAGCCCGCGAGTCACAACTACTGAACCCGTGTGCTGCAACTACTGAAGCCCGTGCACCTAGAACCTGTGCTCCACAACAAGAGAAGCCACCACCGTGAGAAGCCCGCGCACCGCAATGAAGAGTAACCCCCCACTCGCTGCAACTAGAGAAAGCCTGCGCACAGCACTGAAGACCCAACATAGCCAAAAATAAATAAATAAATAAAATTGATTCTTTTAAAAAATAATAATGAATAAATAAAGAGGAGTCTATGATAGCACTTGTCACAGTGTGTTATTGTTATCTGTTTACACACACTAGACTCTTGAGTTCCTTGACAGCCCAACTGTGGTATGTTCAATTCAAAATCTCCAGTGTCTACCACCATGCCTGGTCCATAATACTTGCTCAATAAGTGTTTGTGGAATGTACTGTGGATGGATGGATGGATGGATGAGGTGGATGGACGGATGGATAGATGCATGGGTTGGTGGATGGAAGAGCAGATCCTACTAGAGGATAATGCTTTCTCTGGCATTTGAAGCATTCAAGGGAGACTTCAGGACCTAGATAGGTTGTTGGACAAACTAATCTGTTAGGTTTCTTCCAATCAGAAAGCCCCTATTCCATTATCTTCCTGTAAAGCTTTGCCTCAGCACAGAAAGGCCATGTGCCTTATAAAAGAAATCTTTCCTTCTCTTGTAATAGATAGATGCATGAAGCTCCCAATTATAGCTGAATGAAGCAGAAGGGAAGAAATGTATTTACTGAATGACAACTATATGCCAGGCACGGTGCTATGCATTTTCCAATCATTTTCTTGTTTTATCTTCATGATAATCCTATGAGGAACAATTATCCCCATTTTGTAAACAAGGGGTTGAAGCTCAGAAAGCCTTAATAAGTGGTGGAACAGAGACTTAAACTGATGTCTTTCTGGCTCAGATGTCCAATCCTGTCCACTGAAACATGGCCTCCAGTGAAAGAAGTAACTGCCGATAAAGGGGCCTGTGTTTAAGATGTCAGCTTCAGGAATGTTGCGTGGACAGCCTTGAAGATACCCAATAGTTATTTCAAGGAATTCATTTGGTGTACAGAAAATATAACTGTTTGTATTTGGCATCTGATGCTTCTTACCTATCCTATTATAGGTTTTGCAGGAAGGGTGTGGCATCTCACTTAGTTTTTTCATTAACGCTGCTGTTCAAGTTGATATCCTGGGGAGGCATTGTGGAACAGGGAAAACTCCTTGGACTAAGAATCCAGGGACCTGGAGTTTTGTCCCAGATCCCACATGGATTAGCTGTGTAATCACACACAAGTGAAGTATTTGTCCAGGGCTGCTAAACTAGCAAGTACAATTTTTAAATCTCCATCCATGCCCTCTCACTACCACTACCCTCTCCAGATAACCATCAGTTCAATTTCCCACTTATCTCTCTGGCCCTTTTTACAATTATTTATAAACCTATGCAATCCACGTGAAAATATTTAAAATTTCTAAAAACATAAATGGGACCATATTCGTGTATGATTCTGTGACCCCGTTTTTGCATCTTTCTTGAAAATCTGCTCTGTGAGCAACTCCAGTTTATCTTATTCTTTTCACCCTCTACATACTATTCCAGTAGTACAGAGGTTCAGTCATTTACCCTCCCGGGTTGACAGACAGGCAGGCTGTTTCCAGTGCTACTGTGGACGTGCTTATGAAGTATGTTTCTGTGCACATGGGCACATATTTCTCTAGGATGGAGAGCTAGAAGTGGAACTGCTTAGTTAAAGTCTATGTACGTGAGAGTTTTGGTAGATACGTCCACAGGGGTCCTCTATTGGTCTTACCACTGACGCTCCAGCTAACAGGAGACAAGAGTGCCTTTTCTTGCTCCCTCATCGACACAAAATACACACAAAAAATTTAATCTTAAAAAAAAGTGTTTAAGCTTTTAGGTGAAAAATGATGTTTCATTGTTGTTTTACTTTTTATTAGTTATATAATAGTAATGTGCATCTTTCATATATGTATTGATCATTTCTATTTCTTTGGCGAATTACCTTTGACAGTTCACACACTTTGTCTATTTTCTGTCAGGGTTTCTTCTTTCTTTCATAGTAAGTATTTTATATATTCATTTATTTGCCAAATATTACTTGAGTAGCTACTACGGGTCAACGACTGCTAGACTCGTAAATAGAAGACGCAAAGTCCTTGCCCTCAAGGAGATTACATTTTATGGGAGGAGGGGCTAGACAGACAAGGAGCAGATAAATAAGCAAATGATACAGTGTGTCAGAGTGGTAAATGTTATCCTAGAGAAAAATAAAACAAGAAGGGAAGAGAAGGGGGGACAGTGTGGGGGGCAGGTGTTGCTATTTTTTAAAAGGAGTAGTCAGGAAAGCCCTCATCACTAAGATAACACTTAAACTGAGACCTGGAGGAAGAACATCCCAGACAGAAGGAACAGCCAGTGCTAAGCCCCTGAGGTGGATGCAGCTGGGAGAACCAAGTGGCTGGAGCCCAGGCAGGAAAGGGAGAAGTCACATCGCATAAAGATTGTACTGGTTCCTTAGGACTGCTGTGGTAACACAGCATCACAGATGGAGAGACTTAAATGACATGTATTCTTCCACAGTTCTAGAGGCTAGAAGTCTGAGGTCAGGGTGTGGGCCCGAGGGGAGGTTTGCCGTTGCCTTGGCCTCGCTGAAAATGGTTCAAGTCCCAGGGTGGGTGGTCAGTGCTGTGTGAAAATATTTGAGGTCTGCTTGCTTCAGAGCCATACTTCTGACCCACTGAACCTCTCTCCTAGACCCCCAGGATTTGCTTTTAAGCTATTTCACACCCCCTTTGGTTGGTCAAACACATCCAATGTATATTCTTAAGGAAGGATCCTTCTTAAAAAAAGGTCTGAGTGAGAACACGCTCTCCTAAGACCTGAATGTCCTTCTTTTCTTCCATCTTCAGCGCTTTAGCCAAGTGAATCAGGTTCCCTCTCCTGAAGGAACAGAACTCTGTATGCAAAAAAAAAAAAAAAAAAAAAAAAGTCCTTCTTTTAACAATTTGTCTGAAAGACAAGACCCAAAAGGTTCTCAAGTGGGAACCGGGTCCCTCTCAGCCCTGGGGATCACCCAAATCTTAGATGTCACTTCTTCTCAGAAGCCTTCCTTGATTCCCTGGACTGGGTTAGGAGCCTCTTCTCTGCACTGTTGCACTGCCATTGTTTTGAAGCTAGCACATTGCTTTGTAATGAGTTTTTCTCTCAAGAAGGCTCTTGGGCGAGGGAGGAGGTGGTCATGACCGAATTACCTGGAAAAGTCGCAGGTTCAAAGTTTACAGTTTCTAGTGCTCACGTTTTATTTGTTGAGAGTAGTAGAGGCGGATAAACTCATCTACAGCAAGGAACTAATAAGTAAAATGAGGCAAATTAACATAAAACAGAATCACAGTAGGCCTCCATTTCACAATACCAGACTGTATTGATGCAAAAAGGCCCATGGTTGGAGCACTCGTTTGAATTTTTTACTCAATGGGAATCACACGTGTGAGGCTTGAATAACTGAAAATTCCCAATTACAGTTCCGACAAGTGAGATTTTCCAGCCTCTTGTGAGTGACGAGCTAGACAGGCGCACTCACCCCAGTCCTGATGGGAGAGGGAGATGCTAGCCAGCCTACCTTTCTTCCTCTGAACAAAAGCAGTGATGGCTTTGTCAGGCCCCATTTGGAAACACAATATCAGTCTTGCCTTATCCATATTATTGATGGGTTGTGGGTATTCTACTGTAATTATGTTAAAAATGAAAGATTTCAAAATGTGATTGGCAGGCTGATTAAAATAATGCATGTGATTAAACCCAGGGCCTGCTTGTGAAACTAAAGGGAGAATGTCAGTGGCAATTAACTGTATTTTCTTTAAAGTTTGCCAAGATTTCTCTTGGTGTTCGTTGTGTTATTATCAAATAACCCACCGAGGCACCTGGTGGTAGGCATCCTTCATAGTCTTCCTTAGAGGAACCAATGGGATTGGAGGTAGGGATAAAAGGAATCCCCATCTCCTGTCTCTTACAGGTGAACTTTGCCAGCCTCAGGGGCTAGTACCAAGGACAGAGACCATTTAAATTCTCTCTCCCTTTCTCTCTCTCTTTCTGTCTCACTCTCTGTCTCAGGCTCTCTTGGTGTCCACCTGTCTCTCTTTCATCATCTCTTTTCCCCATCTTTCAATTCAAAACCCTTGGAGGGAGGAATTTATTAGCTCACCTTGGGTCAGACGTCCAATCAGATGCCCAATTGGCTGCCGTTTTGTATGATGCGACTTCCTCCCTTTCACCTCCTACCCATGGCATTGGCCACAGATGGGTGGACTTGATGAGTAGGTCCACTGCCAGATGTGAAGGAGCAGGTGGTCACAGCTGTCAATGTGACCCCAGGCGTGGGCTGGGGTATAGTCCTGTGTCCTTTCCATTCAATGAGCACTTTCAGGGAACCTACCAGGTGCCAGGTTCTTATCTGGACCCTGCTGGGTTTGGAGTCCATGAAATTACAACCCTTCCTTGCCCCATGGAATTCATACAGAATTGTGAAGACACAGGAAGCCCTCACTGACTTTCTCCAATGGTTTTAGCTGTTCTTATGCTAACAAGAACCCCTATGTGGAAAAAGGATTCTTATCTTGGCCACATCCAGCCGTTTAGGGTTTTATCTTAAGTGGAGGACAGGAGTCAAGTGCCCAAATCCTCTGGGTGAGACACAACCATGGCCCTTATCAAATGGGAACCTGGTCCCTCACGGCCCTGGGGATCACCCAAATCTTAGATATCACTTCTTCTCAGAAGCCTTCCCTGATTCCCTGGACTGGGTTAGGAGCCTCTTCTCTGCACTGTTGCACTGCCATTGTTTTGAACTTAGCACATTGCTTTGTAATCAGTTTTTCTCTCAACAAAGGCTCTTGAGTGCAAGGAAAGACTGTGTCTTACTCACCTCTGAGCATAAGGCCCAGGACATAGAAGAAGCTTGATGGATGCACGTTTGTTAAACAAATGACCTCTTGTCTTAGCTTCCTACGGCTGCCATAACAGAGTACCACAAACTGGGTGGTTTACAACAGAAAGTTGTTGTCACGGTTCTGGAGGCCAGAAGTCTGGAGCCAAGGTGTCAGAAGGGCCGTGCTCTCTCTGAAGCCTCTAGGGAAGTATAGGTTCCAAGCTTCTCTCCCGGCTGCTGGTAGTTCCTTGGCTTGGGGTCACAGAACTCCACTCTTCTCATGATGTTCTCCCTGTGTGCATGTTTGTGTCCAAATTCCCCCCCCCCTTTTTTTTTTTTTTGCGGCACGCGGGCCTCTCACTGCTGTGGCCTCTCCCGTTGCGGAGCACAGGCTCCAGACGTGCAGGCCCAGCGGCCATGGCTCACGGACCCAGCCGCTCCGCGGCATGTGGGATCTTCCCGGACCGGGGCACGAACCCGTGTCCCCTGCATCGGCAGGTGGACTCTCAACCACTGCGCCACCAGGGAAGCCCCAAATTTCCCCTTTTTATAAGGACACCAGTCACACTGAAGCAGAGGCCCACCCTACCCCAGTAGGACCTCATCTTAACTTAAATTCCATCTACAATGAGCCCATTTCCAAATAAGGCCATCTTTCCAGGTACGGGGATTAGGACTTAAACATGAATTTGGGGGAGACCCAATTCAACCCATAGCAACTGTTTAGAAAGCTGGTCTCAAGGTTCCTTCTCCCAGACCTAACAGACAGTTTACAAGGTCACTATGACCCCACACCCACCCCGAGACAGATAGCCACACGTTGCAGAGACTCTTAGATTCAGAACCAGGATCTGAGTGCCAGTCTCCCCTCCCTGAGCAGGGCCCCGGGCCTCTCCAGGAGTGGCCTGGTGAGGATGTGCACACTAGGCCTCCAGGACTCTCCTTCTCCTTCAGGGGAAAGGGCTCCCCGCCCCAAGGCCTCTCAGCCCGGGCACATCCAGTCAGAAGGTGAAGGGGAGGCCAAGCTTCACCTTTAGCTGCACCAGGCAGACTTGGAGCCCTGGGAGGAGATGAATGGCTTGAAATTCCCTGAATGCCTTCCTCAAAGGGAGGGTTTTTTTTTTTTTTTTACATCTTTATTGGAGTATAATTGCTTTACAATGGTGTGTTAGTTTCTGCTTTATAACAAAGTGAATCAGTTATATATATACATATGTTCCCATATCTCTTCCCTCTTGCGTCTCCCTCCCTCCCACCCTCCCTATCCCACCCCTCTAAGTGGTCACAAAGCACCAAGCTGATCTCCCCGTGCTATGCGGCTGCTTCCCACTAGCTATCTATTTTACGTTTGGTAGTGTATATATGTCCATGCCTCTCTCTCGCTTTGTCACAGCTTACCCTTCACCCTCCCCATTACCTCAAGTCCATTCTCTAGTAGGTCTGTTTTTGCTGGCTTTGCTGTGAGGTCTTGGATTTAACTCAGGAACATAAAGACTTGCCACAGAGATGATCTTGCCGTGGGAACGAAAGACCTACAGACATGGCGTCATTGCTTGGCTGCTGGAGTTGCATGAAGTTCTCATTAATTAATGAAACCCACCTACCAATGATGTTCTTCATATTTATGCTGTGTTCTTTCTCAAATGGGCCCCTGTTCCTGTGACTTCAGAATTGTGGCTAAATGAAGTGACACCTGCTGGGGCAGGAGACAGGGTGAGAATGAACTGTGAATTAGGAGACGAGCCTGAAAAGCGTGTGTGTATGTGTGTGTGTGTATACACATGTGTGCGCACACACTGCTTCCTATCTTTTCACAGGTTATTTTTTTACTCGATCTGACGCTCTGAGCTTGTTCAGTGTTCTGTGTATCTCTTGCTGGGCACTAAACCACCCCAAAATTTAGTGGCATAAGACAACATCCATTTCATTATATGCACAGTTTTGTGAGTTAGGAAGGGGGCCAGGAATGTGAGACATCTCTGCTCCACGATGGGTTGGCCTTGGCACAGATGACTTGAACAATCAGAGGTCGCTGAGCCGCTCCACCAAGTCTGCATCTCTGGGGGTTTGGTCCTGGCTGCTGGCTGTGTTCCTTGATGCTTCTCCACCTTGTGTTTGCTAGGACTGTATTATCCAAGAGGGCATTTGCACTCACATGTCTGATGACTGGGCTGGGATGACTAGAACAGCTGGGGCTGGCTGGCTGGGCATCTTGCTCTCAATACATACCTCCAAGTGGCTAGCTTGGGCTTCCTTACAGCATGGTGGTCCTAGGTGAATTGAACAGCTGGCCCCCTTCCAGAGTGAATATTCCAGGGCTAGGCGGAAACTCCAAGGGTTCTCATTACCTAGACTTAGAATTCACGGTGTCCCTTCTCCCACATTGTATTGGCCGAGCAAGTCACTAAGGTCAGTCCTGATTCAAGAGGAAGGGAAACAAACTCCACCTCTCCATCGGAAGATTGACAGAATTTGCAGCCACATTTAAGCTTTAAAGCTCATCCTGCCTATCAGCCGTTGACCAATGCTCCAGGTGGTCTCTCCAGGCCCTTCTCCTCGGGGTCTCAAAACTACCATTCTTAACCACAGATCTAACCATGTCATTCTCCTGCCCCTTGCACACACCCACTCATGTGCATGCACACATGCACACATGCGCACACACACACTCACAAATATGGAGCTCTTCAATCGCCTCTGAAGGATACCTAAGCTCTTGGCATTCATGGCTCAGTAAGTTCTTCATGACCTGGTTTCTACTTACCTTTCTACTCCTCTCCCTCAACCCCTGTTCTCCATCCTGATTTAATTACACTGGTCCCTCCATATCCACAGGGGGAATTGGTCCTAGGCCCCCACCCTCACTGTGAATACCAAATCCTCACATGCTCAAGGCCCTTTTATATAATAGCCTAGTGCAGTCGGCCCTCCATATCCATGGGTTCTAGATCCACGAATTCAATCATCTTGGCACCTGCAGATACAAAGGGCCAACTGTACCTGTAATTCCAGAAATCCCCTCGTCTTCCTTCAGGGCCTTTGCATGTGCTGCCTCCGTACCATGCCTGTTCCTCGGTTGATTTCTTCTGGCAGCAACTCATCTTTCAGAAGAAGCTTCTCTGACATCCGCCCCGCCCCATCCCACCCTACAAGGTGCACCTTTATCTTATGCTCCTTGTCACTCTGCATGGTAACCATCTGTTCAAGCATCCTTCCTCCCTTGTAGACAATGAGCTCCTTGCAATCAGGAGCCGTATTTCTGAGGGGGTTGTCTTTGCCTGGGAGAGGACATGGAAGCAGTGTGCATTTTGTGAATGTGGAATGGGTGTAGGAATTAATGCTTTGAGAACAGGCGGATGGTGTGGCCTGAGGAATGGCTTCATGTTAGAATTTCTGAGTGATAGCAATGAAGCATCAGAGCTAAGAAATAGCTGAAAAGTCTGTTTCAGCCTCTGGAATCTTGGAGCCCTGCTTTCCAAGTGTGTTCTGCCTCCCATTAGTGGCATGGAATGAGGATAGATGCTGCTTGTGGGAAAGACGTTCTGTGGTGGAATAAGTTTGGGCAGCCCAAGATTGAATAAAATGCGCTGATGGGCATTGAAAACCTCCTAACAGAAAGTACAGGATGCCATGTTTCCCAAACTTACTTTACTCTGGAACCCTACTAGGACTACTGGTCCATGGTACACACTTTGGGAAGTTTGTTTGATTATCCCAGCTTCCCATTGATGCTCTGCCCACAGCCCTTTTCAGAGGATACTCCTGCACTTAGCTCCTGATCACCTGGCAGGGGACCAAATGTCCCAGGACCCAGCTATTGGCAATTGTCAGTTACCAAGAGGTGCCCATGATATGCTCTTTTCCATGGCAGGTGACTGAGCTGTAAGGTCACATGGAATTGGAGATGGAGGCAATCATATGGGTTCAAGCACAACATAAGTGACCATGACAGTTGTTTTTTTCCCCGTTTTAAAAAATTGAAGTATAGTTGATGAACTATATTACATAAATTACAGGTGTACAATATAGTGGTTCATAATTTTTAAAGGTTATACTTCATGTATAGTTATTATAAAATATTGACTATAGTCCCCATGCTGTTCAATATATCCTTGTAGCTTATTTTATACACAATAGCTTGTACCTCTTAACCCCCTACCTCTATATTGTCCCTCCCCCCTCCCCACTGGTAACCACTGGTTTGTTCTCTATATCTGTAAGTCTTCTTCTTTTTTTGTTATGTTCACTAGTTTGTTGTATTTTCTAGATTCCACATATAAGTGATATCATACAGTATTTGTCTTTCTCTTGTCTGACTTATTTCTCTTAGCATAATACCCTTCAAGTCCATTCATGTTGCTGTAAATGGCAAAATTTTCTTCTTTTTATGGCTGAGTAGTATTCTATTATGTATATAGATCACTTCTTCTTTGTCCATTCATCTGTTGATGGACACTTAGGCTGCTTCCATATCTTGGCAATTGTAAATAATGTTACTATGAATGTTGGGGTGCAGGTATCTTTTCAAATTAGTTTTTTCAGATATATGCCCAGGAGTGGGATTCCTGGATCGTTTGGTAATTCTATTTTTAGTTTTTTGAGCAACCTCCATACTGTTTTCCATAGTGGCTGCACCAACTTACATTCCCACCAACAGTGTAGAAGGGTTCCTCTTTCTCCACATCCTCACCAGTATTCGTTATTTGTGTTCTTTTTGATGATAGCCATTCTGACAAGTGTGAGGTGATATCTCATTGTGGTTTTGATCTGCATTTCCCTGATGTGTAGCGATGTTGAGCATCTTACCATGACAGTTCTGTGACATATTCAAATGTCCCTTTACAATGAGGAAGTGGAGGCTTCAAGAAGTGAATGGCTTGCCCAGGGTAAAGCTGAGAGATCAGTGGTCTCTGTGCTCTAAGTGTGGGCTTTGTCCACTGCTCCACTGCTCTCAGTGGGACCCAAATCCCTCAGTTATTGAAGAATCTTGTCAACCAGGGACAGGGAACCTATGTTCACTGAGCACCTCTATGTATCAGGCTTCTTAGCAACTGTAATAAATCAGCCCCTCCCAAGAACACTGGGAACTGATATTATGGAACTTATGTCACAGATGAAGTACAACCAAGGTTGTACTTTGTTGAAGTACAACTAAGGACACACACTGGGAGTAACAAAGGGAGTTAGAATTAAGCTCCTTGGGCTTAATTCTAAATTCTGGATGGCTTGGATGTCTTTGCTTGAGTCACATGCCTGAAGAGGCTTGTTGCAGTCCAACCAGAAGTGGTTTCAATATCTGCAAATGGGTGTATGGAAAGTGCAGCCCTCTGAAACATGTCTTACTCACTAGCTGGAGGTCCAGCCCCACCAGGGGATTAGCTGTTGCCTGGGCTGCTTCCAGAGAAGGCTTCCGGGGAAAAGGATCAATGGCAAAATTTGTAGATCCAGCAAGGCTTTTGCAATAAAAGCTTTTTATGCCTCTTGTTCAAAGCATTTAAGTGCCTTTTAGATCACAGATTGAACCATCGACATTATAAAGTGGAACATTTTAATACCAAAATACACTTCCAGAGTAAAATTCCATTATGGGAAAAAGCATTTCACGGCACCAGGCTAGATAATTATTCTCTCACGTGTAATAGGATGTATGAAATGTTTGATGATAAACAGAGTTTCTCAGCACTGTAATAAGACAACTCACACCGCTCTGTGTGTGTGTGTATGTGCTGTATACACATAAGAAGTTCCATCTCATTTTGGACACCAGTTTCTTTACCCGTAAATAGTAAGAATTGGACTTGATGGGCTCCGAGGTGCTTCCTGCTGTCAGATTACACGGAAAAGCCATTTTCCCACTCTTGGTTTCCATTCCCTCATCCTTAAAATGAGGGCTTTTGAATCAATCAGGAAACTTTTAGTTGCAAGTGATAACTTAAAGTGGCTTAAGCAAAAAAAAAAAAAAAAAAAAAAAGTAACTATTTTGGCTCATGTCACTGCAAATCTCAGGAGTTTTCTAGGTTCAGGCATGGGTGTATCCAGCAATGTTACCAGGACTTGGTTCCCCTCTGTCTCTTGACATTGGGGTCAGTCATGCTCCCTCCCTTTGCCCCAGGTTCACATTCTGGCGGCTTGGCCAAGTCAGTAGGAGGAGAACTTCTTTCTCCCAAAATTTCCAACCAAAGGCCCTGGATTGAATCTCATTGGCTAGGATTGGATCACGTGTCTATTCCTGAGCCAATCACAGTTTTCAGGTACAGTTACACTAATTGGCCAGGTCTGGGTCACATGACAACCTAGAGCAGAAGCAGGGAGTGGTGTCAGTGCCTTACAACTGTGAAGTAATAGTTATAGAGGATGGTTCCCTTTGGAATTGTGGGAAGCTGCTGATAGAGGAAGGGGGCGAGGATGTCGGCCGGAGGAAACAACAGATATCCATTTGGGGTTAGAACCAGTTCCAGCTGGCCCTGAGGCTTGCTCAAGCTCTAGAAGCTTATGAATAATAAATGCTTACTGCCAGAGGCACTTTTGTGATGATTAAATCCAATGTTTTTCCTTCAAGTTAAAGAGACTGAGGCTCAGAGGGGAGAAGTGACTTACTCAAGGTCTCTTGAGTCTTCACTAGCAGGCCTACCACGGAAATTCAGGTCTCTTATCCTCAGCTCCATGCTCTTGAACTCTCCTCTTTGATGATAGCCATTCTGACAAGTGTCAGGTGATATCTCATTGTGGTTTTGATCTGCATTTCCCTGATGTGTAGCGATGTTGAGCATCTTACCTCCTTGACCCAAGGGAGCCTCTTCTCAATGTCTGGTTAGGGCTTTGCTGTTTATACTTGCTCCCGCTGACAGCAACCCTTTGGCCCAGCCAATTTAGGATATTTCAGGGTGACTGATGCCTTCCAAGTTTCCTTATGCAGAGTCAGGAATCTCAAGTGTGATTTCTGATTATGCTACTGATTTGCTGTGTACTCTTGGTCAGGTCACTTAACCTCTCTGGGCACCGATTTCTCAATGTGTAAATTTACCCTGATATCAAGTTCCTCCTTATTGCTTCTCTCCCCATAGATACCCTTGGAATCTCTTGTGTTCTAAAAGGTCATCTAATACATTCCTCCACAATCAGGGTTTCTGTGAAGGCTTGGCTAACCCCTCTCAGGAAGAGTTTGTATTTTTTTTTTTTTTTTTTTTGCGGTACGCGGGCCTCTTACTGTTGTGGCCTCTCCCGTTGCGGAGCACATGCTCCGGATGCACAGGCTCAGCGGCCATGGCTCACGGGTCCAGCTGCTCCGCGGCACGTGGGATCTTCCCAGACCGGGGCACGAACCTGTGTCCCCTGCATCGGCAGGCGGACTCTCAACCACTGCCCCACCAGGGAAGCCCAAGAGTTTGTATTTTAACAAAGGAGTTTAAAGAGTATGGTGCCTCTCTCATAATGGCAGTGTTTCAGGCAGTGTGGGATGGCCACACGTCCGGCTCTGGAGAAGACACACCTGGGTTCAGATCTTGACTCCTCCGTGTGTGTGACCTTGAGCAGCTGGTCTAACGTTTTCAGCCTCTGTTTCCATCTCTGGAGAGTGGGGATCGTTCAGAGTGGTTGTGCTTGGGCCAGAGCAGGCTCCAAGCTGGGAGGGCACGTGACAGCAGGGGACATGCCCAGCAACACCTGGGGTCAATGGGAAATTGTCGGCACAGCCCCCTCTCTGTATCCCATTAGAGGAAATTACAACAGTGACATTGCCATCTCTGGTGTTGTGGGCTGAATCCTGTCCCCAACAAGATACGTCCAAGTCCTAACCCCCATACCTGCAAATGTAACATTACTTGGAAATAGGGTCTTTGCAGCTGTAATCAAGTTGAAGATTTTGAGATGAGATCATTTAGGGTGGGCCCTAAATCCAATGACTGGTGTCCTTAAAGGAGAAAGGAGAGGGGATCTTGACGCACACAGAGAAGAAGGCCACGTGAAGACAGAGGCAGAGAGTAGAGCAATGCTGCCACAAGCCAAGGAGCACCAAGAAATGCCTGGAGCCACCAGAAGCTGGAAGAGGCAAGGAAAGATTCTCCCCTAGTTTCTGACCCTGCTGACACTTCGATTTTGGACTTCTGGTCTTCAACGTGTGAGCGAATACATTTCTGTTCTTTTAAGTCACAATTTGTGGCAAGTTGTTGTGGCAGCCACAGGAAACTAATACAGCTACCAACCAAAGTTTATGAGAAAACAGAAACTGTGTAAGTTCTGTGGTGTTGACTCAAACTGCCTTTCTGACTACAAGGAAATTCTCATCTCTGCCTTTCTCTCTCTCTCTCTTTCCCCTCCCCTCTATTCATTCTCAGCATGTGCCCTATCTTTATGTTCAGTCTGATTAACCATGGAAATTTCCCCTACTGAGCTGATTAATCAAAATACTGAGTCATTCATATTACACTTAGAAATTCCTGATCGTGCTTAAAAACAGTCAGTAACAGATATGTACAGATAAACCCAACTACAAACTGGAGTGATTATTGGTGATTTAATTCCCTCCAGGATCATAAGAGGGGGTGAAATTATATGGCAGGAATGCATTTTTAATGATATATGTTTACTAATAGAAAATATATTAATAAATTATACATGCATAGGCTTTGGTGAGTCAGCCATCCCAAATGACTCATTTGTTCATTCAACACATTTTTATTGGACTGTGTACCAGGCACTGTGCAAGCCCTCTGCTCTTAGGAATCTTTCTAGCGCAGGAGACAAACAGCTGAATGTGCAATGACGTTGGGTGTTGACTTTGGTGGTGAGTGCTTTAAAGGAAGGATGCAGGGTGCTGAGAGAGGGGAATTTGAATGCAGTGGTTGAGGGCATGGGCTCTGGAGGCAGAGCCCTCGGATTTGAATCCCAGCACTGCCACTCATTACCTGTATGCCTAAAATAAGCTACTGACATTGTTGGGTCTCCCTTTCTTTGTTCCCTAATCCTTAGACATAGCCCTTCTTCTTCAGGCCTGGAACATTTTGGGTTTCATTGAACAGCCTGAAATTAACTAGAAATTAACCAACCTCCTCTGACTTGGTAGGGCTCAGACTCCAAACTCCCTTGCAGTGGTTAGCAGCTGAAATCTCTGCCTGCTCTTCTAACCTTCCAATTATTGTTTCCCTTTTGGGCAGCCTTGGAGTTTTGCTCATGCAGGTGCAATCCATTGATCAGCCAAAGATTTTAGGGGTGTTTATACAGAGGCTTTAGGGCTGCCCTGTGGCTCTCTCCATTCTGAGATCCTCGGCACCTTCCCAAATTTCCAGTTTGTTCAGACCCCACCCTCTGACTCTTCAGGTTAAAAGGACTGTGGCTTTCTTTTTGAGCTCTAGCCACCCTGTGGACTGTGGACTGCGGAGTGTCCTCAGTGGAAAAGTCGGATAAACATGGATCTCCTGCAGGGTGGCTCCCTTTTTTCAAGGGTCAGATCCCCTTCAGTCTCTGCCTGCTGTTGGCTACTGTCCTGTGGGAGGTGAGTATGAATAAGCAATTCCACCATTACCACCAGAATGCTCTGATTTCTTTTTTTAGTCCACATTTGCTCCTTGGGTTAGTTCATCTGTCTCATGGATAATCCATTCTCATTTCTAACAACAAGCTGACTATATGCTGATGATTCCCGAGCTTGTCTCTCCACCCTCTGAAATCTGTGTAGATGTGAACATAAAGGTAGAGAAAAGGGCCTTGAAGACCTAGAAGTTGCAGCCAAAGACGAAATGCTAGCAGGAAGCACCACAAAGGAGCATTCAGAAAAGGAAAGAGAACCTTGGGCAGAATAGTGTTATAGAGGCCAGGAGGAGAAAGTGCTTTAAGGAGAGAGAATGGGCAACGGTGGAACAGAAATCTTGTCTTGTTTATCCCGATCCTGAGAACCTAGCACAGAGCCCGGGCCTTATTAGGTGTTCAGTAAACCTTTGTTAAATAGTAAATGAATGAACTTCAGTTTAAACTAGCGGATGCCTCGAAGGGCTCTGAATCCTCTTAAAGGATTCGGGATGTCCTGAATCCTCTTAAAGCTGCTTAACAGATTTTTAAAACACCCGAGGCCTTATCTCTATGCTAAGCTAAGACCAGTGATAGTCAGGAGAAAGAATGATCAAGTTCACAAATTGTCCTGTGGCATATATATATAATATATATATATATATATATATATACACACACATATATATATATATATATATTATATATATATATATACACACACACACACATATATATATATATATATATATATATTTGTGTGTGTGTGTGTGTGTGTTATGCGGGCCTCTCACTGTTGTGGCCTCTCCCGTTGCGGAGCACAGGCTCCGGACGTGCAGGCTCACTGGCCGTGGCTCACGGGCCCAGCCACTCTGCGGCATGTGGGATCTTTCCTGACCAGGGCACGAACCCATGTCCCCTGCATCGGCAGGCAGACTCTCAACCACTGCGCCACCAGGGAAGCCTGACTTATATTTTAATTCTCAAAGATAAATGTTACCTCAGGTCATGCTTTCTGCCTCTGCTGCAGGTGTTAGCTTATGAAAATGTTGGCTGAGCTCAGCTCCCTGGTGTGAAATGCAAATCCTGGGAAATTACAACCTGGGTTTCTTTTATTAATGGTCACTAATGGTTTGCAATCAAGACACACCTGTTAGAGGCAAAACAGTTGACTTATTTGCTTGACGTGCATATAATTTATCAACAGCCTGATTATTCATTCTCTCTCAAGGTATTCACCAGAGACAAATAGGCAGAAAAAGAGGGTAAAAAAGTCCACTGATCTAGTTTCAGTAGGCAGTGTGGAGTTATCATGGCTTTGGAGTCAGACAGTCCTGGGTATAAAACCCCATTCTGTCACTAACGAGTCACAACCACAGTTAAATGTCCTGTTCTCACCTGTTAGGTAATGATAATCAGACCCGCCTTTCAGGGTTGATAATGAGGATTAAATAAGTCAGCGTCCTCTTAAGCCTTCCCATAACAGATTTGCTTTTTCATTCCAGTCCCCTTTTGCTATTTTCTAGGAATTCTGTTCATCTACACTTGAGCTTGACACTTATCTCATGAGCAGATCCCAGATTTCTGAAGATTTGGGGCCATGTGTATTCTTCATTGTGTAATCCCACATTACTTTTGACATCAAGGAAGACCATAATCATTGACATCATACAGCTCAGTTCAAATCCTGCCTCCACCACTTATTGGCTATATGATTTCGGGCAAGTTGCCTAAGTTCCCTAAGACTTAATTTCCTCACCTGTAAAATGAGCTAATAATGGTACCTACCTCATAGAGCTACCGGGGAAACCAAAGGAGATTCTAGATGTAAAGTACTTGGGCCCATGTCTGGCCCATGGTAACTGCCCAAATATGTTGGTTGCTATTATTTAAAAATATTTGCCTATAGACTAATTGATAGGCTATGGGTTTAGTTAAAGCAAGGAGTTAGTGATGGTGAGGATGCGTGGAGTAAAGGAAACATGCATTTCCACACAGTGACTATATTTGGCAACAATTCTCTCCAATTCTCTTGTGATAAAAGGATTCTGTTTTGCTCAGAGCCCCTTTGAGTCTCATAATAATGCTTATATATAGTGCCTTTTGTCCCAGAATCTTGGAGCAGCCCTGAAATCAAAACATAACATGAGTTGGATGGTTGCAAAGATAAAAGCAACAATTTGCTTTTGTTTTTGGAAAAGCTCTCCTTCTTTTCGTAGTTTACAACTTGGCAGCTGGATGTGAACACGTATGTGTATTTGACCTGGGTCTATGGCAAACCACTGACAATACATGATGACAGCTGCTTGTAGCTTGGCTCCTGGAGACGGAGTGACATGAGAAGTGGACCTCGTGGTGTTTGGAAGGAGGAAAATAAGAGAGGGATGAACAGAAGGAGGAGGCAAAACCTTTACTGAGTGCCTACCAGGGGCCAGGAATTTCACACATGCTCTCTCATTCAATCCCAACAACTGCTAGCGTTTGCTGATGAGGGAGGAAGCTCAGTGAGGTTAATAATTTATCCAAGGTCACACAGCAATTAAATGGCAGAGGGAGGTTCCAGACTCAGGTCTGTTCTCCTCCTATCACATCACCACACTGCTTCCCTCTTTCTCTAAGGTTGCTTGTCTTCACTTTCAAAAAGTGTGGAGTGGGAAAAAGGAGGAAAGCTCCATATCCTTGGGTGTTTGAGAGTGTCAGATCCAGTATGCAGTGCGGGGAGTGGGATGAAGGGGAGAGATGGTCCAGAGAGAAGTTCTGAGGAAGCAAGCACCAGGTATCCTAGAATTTAATAAATTCTAAGACTCCATCAGTTCTAAGATGCCCCATTATTTTATGTGGTACGAATAAAGAAAAAATAAAATCACCACCAATTACAGCTGGCATTGGTTGTAAGACATACTCTGATTTCAGAGACATTAAAATGTGAAAAGCTTGCATGTTAGAATTGCTATGTCATTTAGCAAGGCCAGGTCCTCTCCTGTACTAGCTGAAGTTTAGTGCAGGACATAATGACCGTTCTAGGTATTTTAAGTACAAAGGGATTTAATATAGGGAGTTAGGTACTTGTAAAATCACTGAAGGGCTAGACTAGCAGGCACTAGCGAGAGCAACACAGAACTGCCTTACTAGGAAGCCACTAGCTCTGCCACAATCAAAAGGGGGACGAATGAGGAGACTGCCGTTGGGAGCAGAGAGGTTAGGAATTCTCATCACTTGCACAGTTAGAGGGAACACAGACTACCACTCCCACTTCTGACACCAATTGCCAATTTAGTAGGGGGTTCCCCAAACCACCCTCAGTTTTGACAGTTTGCTAGAAGAACTCACAGAACTCACTGAAAGCTGTTATACCCATGGATATGTTTTATTATGGGGAAAGGATGCAGATTACAATTGCAAGGGCAGAAGCAGAGGCCAGGAGGGTTTGGAATGTGGAGCTCCTCTGCCCATGGAGTTAGGACGGTGCCACTTTCCCAGCATCCGTCTGTGACAATACATGTGGAGTAATTGCCAGCCAGTCACTTAAGCCTCAGTGTCTAGAGTTTTTACTGGGACTCCATCGCAAAAGTATGATTCATCGCCCACATGCTGATCTCAGTCTCCAGTCCCTGTGGAGTTTGACTTATACTGTGTGACCCAAAGCACCCATCGTAAATTGCATTGTTGGTCCTTCTAGCATGGCCAGCCTCCTCCCTGTGTCATATTGTTGGAAACAAAGACACTCCTATCTGACATTCCAAGGTCTTGGAGATCACCTTGCTGAGGACAAAGACCAGAGCCCTTTTTGGGCAAGGTTAAATTCTTTACTACACAAACTCACAACTGTACCTGCCACCCAGGAATCAGGAAGCTCCTACTGCCACCAACACAACTGCTTTCTGACACTGATGGCATTAGACAAATGGCACTGGAACACTGCTGCAGAAAAATCCCAAGACTTCATTACTGTGTTGACACCTCACTTTGCCTCCAAATCTTCCTTGAGGAATCTCTCTGGTGGAACCTAATTTGCATCCAGAGTCCTAAGCATTAGGGTGCCTGGGAAATGCAGGTGTTAGCTTTGCAGCCTCTGCAGCAGGAAATGACATCAGAAGGCAGTAGAAATATGTGTGAGTGTCGGTAGACCGTATCCGCCACTCCTCCCGACAAGTGGGCAGAAAGCAACCCATCCTCTGGCAGGTCACATCATCCTCAGCTCAGGGAGTTTCACCAGTACACTGTGAAACTTTTCAGTCATTCTTGGAGGCTCGCACATTAAATTTTTCTGTACCATTAATCTCTCAAATCTTGGGGAAGACACATAACTATGGCATCCTGAAAACATGCTCAGGAGATATAAACACATGAAATGAGTAGTTGGTGCACTGCATGTAGAGTGGTTAAGTGTTTGGTCTTCTGAATTAGCGTAAACCTTGACTTAAAGCCCAAATGTATCACTTACTAGCTATGTGACTTGGATCAGTTACTTACCTTCTCTGAGCTTCAATTTCCTTCTCTCTGTAGTCAGGAGAGGGATAATATCAAATGCCAAGGGTTATTGTGAAGATTTCTTGAAATGTTGTTTGCAAATTATTAGTAAATTCCTGAAAAGTGCTTAACACTTAATAAATGGAAGCTGCCATCATCACCATCATCATCATCATTTTCAGGACGAAGATAAGGACAAGCAGGAAACATTTGCCTAGGACTTTAAAACCTCATTCATCCACTTCTGACCTCAGAACAATCTATAATCATTAATTATTGTACCATTAAATCCAAAAGAACCTATCTCTGCTATTGTGGAAGACACTAGGTAAGTTCAGCCGAGTAACTAGGTCAGTGTTACCTTGTCTATGAGGCCTGGCAGAACAATTTGTTCTGCTTCCTGCATGCTCACTGCATGGAGTCTAAGTGCCACCATATTATCTCATTACATTTTCCAAGTGTCAGCAGCTGTGATTGATATCAGGATGGATTTGGAGTCAGCCAGCTCTATCGGCCACCACTAGCAGTACGACCTTGAGCAAATCATTTCATTTCTCTGGGATTTTGTATCCTCATCTGGACACTGGGGATTATATTACCCACCTCTCAGGGTTACATGAAATGGTTTTCCCAATACATAATAAACAAATGCTCATAAAAATCATAGTTACTAGAATCTGTGAACACGTCTGGCTCTCCCACTGGATTATGAATATGTAAGGACACTGTGACTGGCCCACAATAAGTGCTCAAGAGTCCTTGCTAAAATGGAAATAGGGGCTCTGGGCCCCTGGAATGAGATGAGACATCAAAAGGGAATGGACGAGTAGGAACCAGGGCCAGGGTACTCAGAAGACTTCTGAACATAGTCTGTTCCTCATTCCTCTCTCTTTCCCCTCCTCCCAAGAGGTAATAATTGCTTGGGTGGTGGTTAGGATGCCTACACTGAGCAACGACACGCTAGCAGCTTTGTTCCAGGAGGATCAAAGCCCTTCTCAGACACAACCTCATCTACCTCCCATCAGCCTTGGGAGGCACAGAACTTGTTGGTCCAGGATGACTGTGCCCATTCTACAGATGAAAACAACAAGGACAAGGACTTATGAACTGACTCACTGGTAGATCCAGTGTCTGCTGAAGACTGCCTGGGCAGTGTTGCTTCCTAGTGACTATCATGCTTGTTTGAATTTCACAGACTGAGTTCCTGCCATGGTCTAGCTACTACCAACCTCCTCTCCCTTTTCCAAAGTGCCCTGCATTACTGTTCCCATTCTGTGCCTTTATACTTGGGTTGGAGAGTTCTTGGAAATAAAAGAGGACACTCCAGGGCCTATGTGGCAGATCAATACAGATCCTATGCATAGATCCTCAGCTGGTCTGCCCTTGATGGGCAGCAGGAACAATATTTATTAATTGGGCTGAACCCAGTCATGGGCCACACTGCTTTATCCACGATAATCCTTTGTCAGAGAATCCCTTTACCTGACTATGCCAGCATCTTGTACAAATCTCTATCACAGGATTGACATTATTACGCTATAAGTATCCTCATGTACTGAGGCTGGGCATAAAGAACCAGTAAAAACAACATTTGGAAGTAGATTTGAGGGCCTGGAATCATTTAAACTTTTTGAATTTTTTTCCTGTTTCAGAACTGAGATAGCGTATGTGAAAAAGGACAGTGTGTAATATATAGTAAGGCCTCCTTAAACATTCGTTAAACCAGAACCCCCAGATTTCCCAGAGGTTAGCCCAATCCCTGGCTCACAGTAAGTGCTCAGTAAACATTTGTTTGGACTGTATAGATAGTTTTGAATATATGGCAGGACTATACTCGTGAATATTTCCTCCCAGGTTCAATTCTTAAATTCTAAAGCCCAGCCCCAGCAAGTCCTCACGGGTCAATCTTCTGCAGAATCCTGATGTTGATAGCAAGCTACCAACTCATAAACATTCATCGAGGGCCTCCTGTGTCCCAGGGCTGTATCCCCACCTACAGCACCTCAGATACACAGTCTCTGTGACAGCAGCTTGGACTAATGTCCTGCCGTGCTCTGCACTGGTGGGACATCTCGGCACGTGTTCATGGTGCCAGAGAAGTTGGCAATTGCCTTGGGACATGGTTGCATTTAAGCATCGTTTAACAGTGAGTCATCTGAGTTAGGGTGAGGGAGCCATGAGTTCCAGAATAAATACATTCCATTCTCACCTTGGAAAACTCCAGACACTGTTGCTGATTTAAGTGTCTTTCAAGGCCAGCCAATTGTCAACCCAGTGTGGACTCAGGGACATTTCTTCTGCACGTGTGTGGTGAAGTTAGGGGAGCATGGTCATGATGTGAGAGATAAGTCTCGTTCCAAGTCTTCTTAGCGTGTGTGTGTGCGTGTGTGTGTGTGCGTGTGTGCGTGTGTGTGTGCGCGCGTGTGTGTGTGCGTGCGTGTGTGTGTGTGTGCGTGTGTGTGCGTGTGTGTGTGTGTGTGTGTGTGTGTGTGTGTGTGTGTGTGTGTGAAGAATATCTTTCTCTCAATGGATTCTGGCCACAGATTCTTGCTGGGGAATTCCACACCTGTGAGATGTGTGAATCTTGAGACCTCTTTGCTGACAATTAATCATCGAGTGCTCACCTTGTGCATGTGTTTCCATCTTGGTCTCAACAAGAAGCAGACGACATGTTTGAAACAGGGTTTATTTGAAGAGAGTTTATTTGTAATGAGAGTATTGCCAAAGTGTGAGGGTGGGAACCCCGGGGATGGGGCAGTAACCTTGTCTCAGCAGCAGTTGTGGTGTGATCAGTTGCAGGTCTGAGGCACAAAGGGAGGGAGCTGTCACTGCAAGCTGGAGGGGAGGGCCAGGCAGCAGTGGTCTTCAGCTGAGGGCCCCAGCCAACTGGAGGTGACCTTGCCAACAAGGATCCAGGGAAGTCCTTACCTTCAGCAACAACTCTCTTCCCTTCCACTTCTCTGTAGGGTTCTCTGCTGGCCAAATCCACCAGAAGCCAGGGGCACAGGAACCTGGAAGTGGTTTGTACAGCTCAGCCTCCTGGGCTTGAGGGCAGGCTGGAGGAGCATCTGCAGCACGTGGGGGTACCTGGAGGGGCAAAGGTGGGTCATCAGGCACAATACTGCACTGTCCAATGGACAGAGTTCAGGCAATTTTGGGGTCCACTCAAAGAAAATCATACAAAAATATCTTACCTTGGCAAATTAAAAAAAAAAACCCAAAGCTATTAACAGAAGGCTTTGGAAGAGACCTGTGCTTAAGCTTCATTACTGTAGTTTCACTGTAAATCTCCCTCTGCCTATGGCTTTGGTGATTTTGACCTAGAACAGAATCCCAGCACTCAATAAGCTTACAGTCTCATGGGTAATGGAGGCGTAGACAACTGATTGGAATTACAAAGCAAACTGTGACATAAGAGAATTACAGATGGAATACTACAGAAGGTTAGGTAGGCATTGACATAGGCTTTGACAGACAGGTAGGATTTAGACTCATGGCTGTGAATGGACAGAATAATATTAATACTCTACGATTTATTGGGCATCTACTACATACAAAGCACTGTCTCTACGTACAAAGCACTCATTTAATCACGACAGAAACAGGAAAACGAGACTCACAGAGGTTAAGTCATTTAGGTCACAAAGCTACAGAGTGGAAGAGCTAGGATCTGATCGCGAGCTGTTTGCTTCCAGAGCCAGGCCACAGCATACTGAACCAAGCTGCTGTGGAATGAGCATCAGGGTGTGGACCAGAAGGTGGGAAAACGCAAGCGCCTGTAGGCAGAGGAGACACTCGGCCAAAAGGGAACGTAGGACTTCTTTTACATCCAACTCTTTGTCAACACACTTATTTAATAAATAAAGCTACTGCGAACACTGGCAACATTTATTTCAGTTCCTACAGCATTGCCGGGTACAGCATCTGACCAGAAGGACGGACTCCGAGGCTGTAGACCACATTTCCCAGAAGTCCATGGGGCAGAGGGACCGGGAATCTCGCTTTGCCAGTAAAAGACTCCATTTCCCAGCATGCAGTGGGAGCGCCGGCCCGCGGCTCCAGGCGTTTCTGGGGAGGTGGCGTGGGCTAGCGCGGGCTCCGCCCCGCCCCGCGCGTTCCCGCTCGCCCCGCCTCTCACGTTCGCCTGAGCCAATGGGAAGGCCGCATACTGCGGGGTGTGAAGGGGCCGGAGCCGCTGAAGAGTTGCGAGTCGGCGAAAGCGGCGGGAAGTTCGTATTGAGCGGAAGGCGACGGGTCTGCAGCTAGGGGTAGGGTGGCCACACGCCGAGCGGGCGCCGCGGAGGGGGAGGCCGGGGACTGGGACGGCGCGGGGCGGCCGGGCGGCCGTGACCTTGGGCGGCGCAGTGGTCTGCGGACGGCGCGCAGCTGGCGTCCTCTCCCGCCGGGGCTCCCTCAGGCCCCGCTGCGGCCCTGGGCTGCCTGCACCGGCCAGGCCGGTCCCCCAGGCTCAGTTGCCGGTTCTGGACGGCATGTAGGTTGGTCATACTTGCACCGCATCCTGGTTGCTCGGGCTGGGTCTGGGAGATGACCTTTGTAGGCCAGCCTAGACCGCCGGGCTCCCTCCGCTGTCTTGGAGCTCACCCTCTTCAGAGGAAACTGAATGGAAGCAAATATGACATTTTGCAGATGCTGAAAAGCTCCCTTAAAATGAGGACAGGCGACTGTGGGCCAGAGTGGTGGGGGTGAGGGAGGGCATCTCAGGAGAGGTGACGTTGGTCTTGAGATCCGAGTTGGGGGAAGGGGCCTGCTCCCCGGAGGATAGCGTTCCAGGCCTTTCTAACCTGTCAGTGTCCGGCTGAGACCGGGTGAGCGCTTGCACTTAGCCGCAGGGTTCAAGGCGGTGGAGCTCCGTGGGGAGTTATACGAGGGATTTTCCCATCCTCTGACAGTTGTCCTTTGTTGTCTCTCCGTAGCTGCAGGGTGGCACCCTTTGCTGATGCAGCTGTATTCAAGGGCAGCAAATAGTTTTTCCTTCTGTCGAAATAATTTTTGGCTCCGGTCTTAAAACTCATAGGTGATTTATTTAAATTCGACGAACAGCACCAGCGTCTCTGGGTTGAGAGAGAGAGGAAGGGGAAGCAGACACTAGGTTCCTACTGAGGCCACTCATTTTTCTAACTTGTTTTCTATCAAGTCACCCATTTTTCCCCCCATTGCTTTGTATTGACTCTTCCTTTCCCTCCCCCGTCTCGCCTTCTTAGAACAACTTGGAAATACCAGTTTTGCTATTGGGAGGGTGGCGGTTTCAGGGAACTGTCAAAGAGTCTCATTAATTATTATTTTTTCTTTTCTTTTTTTTAAACTGCAGTTGCCCATCTGTGGAGTCTGAAATTTGCAAGAGTTTAAAAAAAATGTAGGGCAGCATTTGTTTTTAAGAGTTCAGAATAAAGGCCCCTTATTTTCCATGACATGTGATACTTTTGGGGAGAATTTAATCTACAATTTTAAAGTAGTTTCAGAGGGGGGGGCAGGGGTTCTTTATATAATCATCTTATTCACATTATGTTTGTGCTGTTCAAAATGGCCTGTAGCAATTGGAATTATGTTTCTGGGTAGGTAAGGTGATGTTGATCAGCTACCTGTGGAAGGGAATGCAACTTAAGTTGTCACTTAACACTAGCTTATGCCGAAGCCGCCACAGGTGCTATATTCTGTGTGCATCTCAACATTGCTTATCAGATTCTGAGTTAATATGGTAACACAACTTGAATCCAATGACAGTAAACTTGTGTTAAGCATTACTGTCCGTTTAGTACTAGTATCTAGTGCAAATATCAGGTTTAGAGTGTAATGGCTTCTTAATGTTCAGCGCTGCAAAAAACGTGAGAGGATATTTGTTAAACAAATGAGAAAATGGAGGAATGTGTCAAGCACAGAACCTGGCATATAGTAAGTTAGTTAGTGCCCAGGAAATGGTTATATGGAAAGCTTATGCTAAGTTTTATTCCAGGATGCAAGTGTATATTTTAAAAATAACAGTAGTGCATTCAAAATGTTGACAGACCCTAAAATTAAATTTCTTAAATAAGCCAGCTTTTTTTTTTTTAATTTGAGAACTAATGTGAAATAATAATAAATACATAAGTGAAGGTCCCAGATGTCTAGGAAAGAAAAACAAGATTTTTATTTTGACAGCTATATGGTTTTTTTCCCCTTAAAACCATCCCTAAGAAGATATAATGTGCTATGAATAGAATTTTGATTTAAAAAATGAAACTTTGAAAGTATTTTTGATTTGATAAATAAAACTTACTGGAAATGAGGCAGAGCTTAAAAATTTACCTTATATCAAATGAAGAAGGATGACTCCTGAATTTATGCAAGCGTGCAAATGTTGATATCTCCATGTATCAGGCACTGAACCTAATGGAAAGTAAATGCTGCCTCTGTGTGTGAGTGAGGCTTTCATGGAAATTGGTCTTGATGGGTTTTAAGAATGATGGGTAACTGAATAGGCCTGGAGAATATTTTTCAGACTGGTAGGACATTTTACATGTTTGCCAGGGTTATTTTTCAGAGTGAGCAGAGGTGGACTCATTTCTTCACCAGATGTCATGTGGCTACTGTATGTCAGGAACTGTGCCGGGTGCAGAGTCTGTTCTTGCTATTGTAGTGTTTGGTCGAAGCAAGTGTTCTTTTAAATTAATAGAGGTCATTCTTTTTGACTTCGGTTGTCTAGCCACCACCACACAAGGAGTCAAATGTGTATGGCACATTTGGAAAACTAGACTCTTAGTGATAAAATGTAGAAAATATGGAATTTTTAATAAGGGTGTAGTGTTAATTCAGAAAGGTGATAGAATCCTGACAAAGCATTTAGCTCGGTGGTGTAACCAAGATGTGTTCATGCTCTAGGGCATGTTTGGGCCTTTTGACCCGAATTCCTGTGAATATGTTCGTACTTGCCATGATAAAGATGTCAAGAGGGCTGTGCCCTTTAATATCTTGTCCCCTTAGCTTCTGAATGATATTTAAGTACCTAACATTCTGAGGTGGTTGTTTGGAAATAATTTCATGCACTTGCCCAATTATTCCTGCTCCGTCTCTCCCAATGTCCTCTTAAATCTTTACACTCAGACTCAAGCACACTCTGCTCTTCTTTTCTGGATGACATATGGACCACACTTGATGAAAGAAAAGCTCTCTAGAGAGTCTGGAGAGGTATGAAGTCTGCCCTTCCCCCCCATAATTAGAATTTGATTTTTAATATTCACCAGTAAATACTAATGACAAGAAACTACTTCTAGTAACATTGGTGAGTAAATTTATTAAGAATTTTAGGGACTTCCCTGGTGGTCCAGTGGTTAAGACTCCATGCTTCCAATGCAGGGGGCACAGGTTCGATCCCTGGTCAGGGAAGTTCTGCATGCTGTGCGGTGAGGCCAAAAAAAAAAAGGGAATTTTATTAGCCACAACATTTTTGTCAGCTTGGTTTGAATTGTATTATTTATTTAGTCTTAGTGTAGGTACATGGATTTTGATGATTCTTTGCAATAACTCCTCTCTCTCCAAGGGATAGAAACCAGTACTCTCAGATTTGAAAATTATATAGGTGCTGTCCACACTGGCCAATATTTAGGATGAGTATTAAATATATACACATACTAAAGTGTTTATCAATAAGCCACATATATTAAGTGGGAAGATACACTAGATGGAAGTCATGTAATTAAGTTGCAAGGTTATTAATTTGAGATTTGACAATGTTCTATCATATTGTAAGGACACATTTGTCTTAATGGAGCTCAATATCCAGAATTACATAGTTGGTCCTGAAAGGGACTGAATGAGAACTGGAAAGTTAGTGGGCACAATGGCAGCACCATCCCACTCTTTTCACGGCTTTATAGTTTCTTTTTGTGCATTTATTTTGTTTTCTCTGCAGACTGGCAGACTTATTGCTGTTTACATTTGGGATAGATATGTCTGCTTCAGATCTAGCTCCTTGTTTCAGGAATCCCAGAGAGACTCCATTATCTATCTAATTGTCAATTATATCCAAAATTAAAAAAAAAAAGTCATGAAGTTAGGAATCTTATAGCTAAGATAACTACAGCTTTATTTCAGATTAATTGCTTTCCTCAAATTGTCTTACCAAGTAACAGCTGAACAAACTGCCATTGTTGATACTGTATATAAATGGATTGTGATCACATTGTGTGTTAGAAAGTGCTGTTAAGCCTTTAGTCTTCATAGACTGGGTCAGGAACATAGAGAAACAAACTTTGCTGTTTCTATTGGCAATGTTGCTTTTGTTCCACTTCTTACTGCAGCTTATTATATGATACAGCAACAGAGCTATCAACATACAGATTATATCTAATTATACATTCTTCATTAGCGGTAATAAAGAAGAAGTCTTTTTTTGGGAATCAGGAAAAAAGTTTTAAAAATTCATTTAAAAAATACTAAGGTCAGATTATAACATTTAAGAGGCTTAATCTTACTTGTTTTACAGGCTTTTAGAAGGCATTGTAGAAATTGTGACTTTCACATTTTCATCACCTCATGTGTTGCTGCACATGTAAAATGGTACAGCCACTCTGGGAATTCGTTTGGCAGTTTCTTAAAAAGTTAAATATACTCCAAACACATGACCCAGCAATTGCACCCTGGGCATTTATCCTCGGAAAATAGAAACTTATGTTCATACAAAGACCTGTATATGAATGTTCCTAGCGGCTTTGTTTATAATAGCCAAAACTCAGAGACAACCCAGCGCATCCTTCGGTGGGTAAATGGTCAAATAAAATGTGGTATAGCCATATAATGGAATACCACTCATAACAAAAAGGAACAAACTATTGACACAAGCAACAATTTGGATAGAGCTTAAGGGCATAGTACTGAGTGAAAAAAGCCAACCTGAAAAGGTTGTGTGATTAGAATTCCATTATATAGTATTCTCAAAATGATAAAATTATAGAAATGGAGAAGAGATCAGTTTTGCTAAGGTGAGGGCTGGGGGTATGGTGTGACTATAGAGGGGGAGCATGAGGGAGTTTCTTTGGGGTGACTGAACAGTTGTATGTCCTGTTTATTGTGACGGTTATAAGAATCTTTATAGGTGATGAAATGTCACAGGACCATACACGTGTGTGTATGTGCACTCACACACACACACACACACACACAATGTAAAAACTGAAATTTGAGTAAGTACTTTTATTACTAACAGTCTATCAATGTCAGTTTCCTAGTTTTGATCATTGTATTATGCTCATCCTTTGTATGGCTTTGCCACATAATATTCATCCATTGAAGGTCGTGGTTTGTCTAGTTTTTGGCTATTACAAATAAAGCTGCTATGAGCACTCATGTACCGGTTTTAGTATGAATATAAGTTTTCATTTTTCTAGGATAAATACTCCAGTGCAACTGTTGGGTTGTAGAGGTAAGTGTGTGTTTAAACTGTTAAGAAACTGCAAACTTTCCCAGAGGTGTACCATTTTACAGTCTTGTCATCACTACATGAGAGATCAGTTTCTCCACATCTTTACCAGCATTTGGTGTTAGCAGTATTTTTTTTTTTTTTTTGCGGTACGCGGGCCTCTCACTGTTGTGGCCTCTCCCGTTGCGGAGCACAGGCTCTGGACGTGCAGGCTCAGCGGCCACGGCTCATGGGCCCAGCCGCTCCGCGGCATGTGGGATCTTCCTGGACCGGGGCACGAACCCGTGTCCCCTGCATCGGCAGGCGGACTCTCAACCACTGCACCACCAGGGAAGCCCAGCAGCATTTTTTATGTCAGCCATTTTAATAGGTGTGTATTGGTATTTCATAATGGCTTTAATTTGCATTTTCCTAATGGCTAATGATGTTGAACATCTTTACATGTGCTTATTTGCCATTTGAAGGGTTTCAGAAAAAGCCTCCCCCAAATGTGCTGTTATGGCATGCAGATTATCTTAAGCCAAAGACAGTGGAGACCCAAAAGACTCAAGAGCTTTTTACCTCCACCTCAACTGCCAAATGAATTTAGATAGGGAGCCTGGCTCAGAGAGAGCTATTACCAGAGATAACTTTTATCTGAAAGCCCTATCTGTTTGGCATCTAATAACAAAACATCTGATCTTGTTGTCTGAATTACCTTCCTCCCCTTTGAAGTCCCAGGCCCCTGTCCCCTTCCTTAGCTCAGGATGGTATATTAGCCTCAACTGCCCAACTTACCCTTGGTCCCATATTTTTATGGAGGTGTAATTAAATTTGTTTTTCTCCTGCTAATCTGTCATATATCAATTTAATTAATATACCAGCCAAAAGAACCTAGAAGAGTAGTGGGAAATTTTTTTTCACTCCCACACATTCATATCTCATTTGGTGATTTGTCTGTTCAAATCTTTTGCCCATTTTCTAATTTGTTTTCTTATTGTTGAGTTTAGAGTATCCTTTATATATTCTGAATACAAGTCCTTTGCCAGATATGTGATTTGTATATATATTCTCTCAGTCTGTGGCTTGTTTTTTCATTCTCTTACAGTGTCTTCTGCAGCACAAAAGTTTTTAATTTTGATGAAGTTCAACTTACCAATGTATGGATCGTTTTTGGTGTCATGCGTGTCTCAGAACTCTTCACCAAACCCTAGGTCAAGTAGATGTTCCAAGTTTTCTTCTGTTTTACAATTTTATGTCTTACATTTTGATCAATGAATCCATTTTGGGTTAATTTTTGTAGAGGGTTTGACGTTTAGGTCTTGGTTCTTTTTTTTTTTTTTTCTTTTGTCTGTGGATGTCCAACTGTTCCAAACCATTTGTTGCAAAGACTACCCTTTCTCCACTGAATCATTTTTTTTAACCTTTATCAAAAATCAGCTGGCTGTATACTGTAAACTGCATACAAAATGAAGATAGGAGGAAATGAGTAAGCAAGTAAGGATGAAAATTAATACAGATTTATGAAGGTGTATGAAGGTATGAAGACTCATGCCTTAAGTCTTGAAAAAAATTTATGTATAGATTTGAGAGGAAGTGGGAAAACATTTTAGAGAATAGCATGAGCAAAGTTACGTCCTAGAGAAAATAAGTAAGAACTGGCTGTTCTGGGGAGTCATGGGAGTGAAGGGGAGGATAGTTGGTTCGTGAGTCTAGAAAACCGCTGGCCAGTTTCATTGGCCACTAGAATGTACTGTGGGTTCTTGAGCAGGAAAAATCATATGGGAGAGAGATGGTCTTCAAGAGAAGTTGTTTTAGGGGCACGTATAGCAGTGCAGTAATAGGTTGGTAGGAAGAACAGGTTCTATCCAGGACCCTGAACTTGACTTTGTACTTTGTGTTACAGACGTCTACCACTAAGCCAAAACAGTGGTGTCACTTTATAACAATAAGTCCTTTGTATTTCCTAGAAGAATAATGGTAGATTTCAGACTTTTGCTGCTGTTCTCAGTGATGGATACTGGGAACTCTGCTGGACTTTCAAACTCCTTCATTTTAATGCTTCTTTTAGTAAATTGTACATGTTGGCTCATTGTTGGTGTGGGTGACATTTCTTATCAGGCCTAAAAAGGGTCCAAGGGGTGAGCAACTGAAATGATAAAAACGTAAAGAGTTGATAAATTGGTCCAGTGAGGAAAAGTTAATGGAATCACTTTTATTTATCATGGCTAAGAGGAGACTTAGGGGTTATTTAATCAGTATGTCCTGATACTTGTATATGAAGAACCACATGGAGAATGATGATGACCAGCTGTTCTTCAAAATCACCGAGGACTGAGCAAGGACACACAGCTCAAATGGTAGCATTAGAGTTTTAGTCTGAGGGAAGAATTTCCAAGCAGTAAGAATGTTAGATACTTCATGCCGGTGATCCAAAGGATCTTTAGAGATAGAATAGGAACCTAGGTGTAGTTTAGGGACATTTTGCTTATAGTCAGGGGGATGTGTTACGTGACAGCTCCCGAGTCCTAATTTATTAATTTGTGACCCAAAATACTCAGTTTCTGTTTTCTTAACATCCACTTCCCATTCTTGATTTCTTTCCCCGAAGAAATTATATTTCTTTTTCTGTTCACCTTTGGGAATCTCATTTGGTTTCTGCCTTCTTTTGTGCATTTAAATGATTATCTTGGATGTGGATTAGACTTCTGTCATTTAAAAAACAGCCACTTAACAAATAGAACTTATTTAATGTCAAACTACTAAATATCCATGCATTTCTACTTTTTAATTTAGAACATGGAAAGCCATATCATTCCATTTTTATAAAACATCAATGATGACTTGTTGAGCAAAGGATTTTACTGCATAAGAGATTACCATGACGTGTATTAATGAAAGATAGGCAATGTGAAAAGCTTTAGTGTAATCACTTGTTTGCCCTCAAAGCACTTTTTCTGTTTGATTTAATTTCCTTAGTCTGACTCTTTTCCATAAGTCTAGATCTTTTTTCCACTGAAATGTTCAGATTGACCAAGACTGTTTTACTCGTGATTGCAACCCTTCAGTATTAAAGCGTAGTTTTTTGTTTTTGGGTTTTTTTCCCCTGCAGAAGAGCAAGCTCTTACAGTGCTATGCAAGCTGCCCATTTAAAACTATCATTGCTTGGCACCTATGCCCTAGTGACAGTTTGACCAACATGTGAGCAGGCACACTGCCATCCTGACAGATGGGCTTGCGTAGAGGCAGCCAAGAAACCATGTATCTGCATCTAGTGTATTTGTTAAGGGCAGGATTCCCAGTCGGGGATGTTCAAACGTCTGTCCATCCTGAGCTTTCACGCCTATGGATAAAGGGATGTCATCATTAATCTCAGCTTCTGACTGAGATTCCATGGGTATATAAGAGCTTCTTGGCTCTTATAAAAGTAGGCAGTTGGGGACAATCAGTATAATTGATCTCTCCTTCATCAGTGGACTACTTCAAATTATCCTTTCCTCTTTCTCCCAGCCAACTAGGTTTGCAGTGAGTACAAACCTGTTCAGACATTGTCCTGATACTTCTAGAATATGTGCTGTTTCATTTGTTTTCTAGAGTACGAAAGCTTTGAAGTCATTAGTATTTATGGTTGGGACAGTGATGCACATAATTGGAGTCAGGTAGATCTGAGTTCAAAGATTGACAGCTGTATGATATCAGGGCAACCTAATTTTATCATGAAATAGTAGCTATGTCATAGGTGGTTTTGAGAATGACCTGTGAAATATGTACAATGAATCACTTGGTATCATGTCTGGTCCACTGTACGTGTTCAGTAAGTGTTTATCATCATCACCATTATCATCATCACTGTAACATGCCTGAGGGTATTTTTCTCTGGAGAGTTATCGAAACAGAAAATCTTTATTCCACTCATTTCCCACCATTCTTGAAAGTCATGTATTAGATATCATCACATTGTCTGGTCTATAATGGAATGCCTCCGATGACAGGGAGCTCACTACTTCTAGAACAGGGTTTTTCAACCATGTGACTGGTGACATTTTGGATGGGTTGTTCTTTGTTGTAGGGGATTGTTCTCTGAATTGTTGGGTGTTTAGCATCCCTGGCCAGGGAGGCAAAATTGTCCCTGTTTTTCATAAAGTTTTTTTTTTTTTTTTTTTTTTTTTTTTTTTTTTTCTTTTTGCGGTATGTGGGCCTCTCACTGTTGTGGCCTCTCCCGTTGCGGAGCACAGGCTCCGGATGCGCAGGCCCAGCGGCCATGGCTCACGGGCCCAGCCGCTCCGCGGCATATGGGATCCTCCCAGACCGGGGCACGAACCCGTATCCCCTGCATCGGCAGGCGGACTCTCAACCACTGCGCCACCAGGGAGGCCCTTTCATAAAGTTTTGACTGTTAGTAAGTTCTTTCTTAGATTGAGTGGAAGTCTACTTTCTTATTTCTCCCACCCAGTTCTGTCTTTTGGAGACATGTAGGACAAGCTGAATTCCTGTTCCACGTGATGGTTTTTCAAATACTCGAAGACCGTCATCTAGTCTCCTCAGTCTTTTTGAGTTGAAACACCTCCATCTAGTTCATTAACTGTTCCTTACAAGGTATGATTTCATGTCACTTTACCACATTGGTGACTTTCCTTTGATTAATCCCCTGTTTAAACTGTACTGCTTAAAATTGAATGCAGTACTCCAGGCAGGGCTTGATTAGTAAAAACTTGAGTTGCATCTCTTGTTTTAGATACAACACTTTTCTTCTATTAGCCTAGGAAAAAATACTGCCTTTCTTCTACATACTACATTTTTATTATCAGCTATATCCTTTTGATAACCACATCATAGTTGAACCTAGAGTTGAATTAAACCCCTAGATCTGTTTAAGCCGTGTCTGCTTCATTCTGTTTTTATGCCTTCGTTTTGGTGCTCAAGCATGAGACCTTACGTTTATCCTGTTAAATTTTTCTTTTTTAATTTAGCTAACTGCAGTCCCGATTCTCGGTCAACTCTGAAGTTTCTAGTTCAAAAGAACAAGTAGGTGATGATGATGCCGTCAACTGAAATTGAAAATGCAGGAGAAAGGTGTGTGTGTTTGTGCGTGTGCACGTCTGTGAAAGGGGAATTGGGGATGGAAGCCTGAGGAATCCCAATATTAAGAGGCAGCTGGACACAAAGGAGGCAACAAAGGAGACCAAGAAGGGGTGGGCAGAAAGGTAGGATAGAAATGAGAAGAGTATCTTGGAAGCCAGAGTGACTGTGTATTGAGTACTGGGGTAGGTACTTGAATACAAAATGAATAGGACATTGTCTTTGCTTTCTGCTTCTGTTTTTATTTGCCCCATGGTTTAACTGTTCAGTGAATGGCATTACCTAGTCAATTATGCCTGAAAACTTAGAGTCATTCTTTATTTTGCCTTCATACCCTTAACTGTTAGGTTACCAAGTTCTACTGATTCAAAAAAAATACATAGTGGGAAGAGTGCATAAATCTTAGCTAGCTCAATAATTTTTTTTCTTTTTTTTTTAACGTAGTGAACACACTATAATTACCACCAAGATCAAGACATTTGCTATTCTAGCACTCCAGAAGTCTCTGTTGTATCCCTTTCTAGTAATTATTCCCACCCTGGTAACCACTCTTCTGACTTCTGTAACTATAGCTTAGTTTTGCCTGGTTTTGAATTTATATGTACATGGAATTATATTATGTACTCCTTTTAACCAGGCTTCTTTTATTCAACATTGTATCTGAGATTCATCCATGTTGTTGCATATAGTATGTTGTGTGTTTATTTTTTAATAGCTCGGTAGTTCTGGTTATCTATTATTGCATAATACATTAGTTTTGGTTATTGATTACTACATAACACACCACTCCAAACTTAGTTGGGGTTAAACAACAACCATATTAATTTTTTATTTTTTATAAATTTATTTATTTATTTTTGGTTGCGTTGGCTCTTCGTTGCTGCACGAGCTTCTCATTGTGGCGGCTTCTCTTGTTGTGGAGCATGGACTCTAGGCGCGCAAGCTTCAGTAGTTGCGGCACATGGGCTCAGTAGTTGCGGCACGTGGGCTCAGTAGTTGTGGCTCACGGGCTCTAGAGCACAGGCTCAGTAGTTGTGGCGCATGGGCTTAGTTGCTCCACGGCATGTGGGATCTTCTCGGACCAGGGCTCAAACCCGTGTCCCCTGCATTGGCAGGCGGACTCTTAACCACTGGGCCACCAGAGAAATCCTCATCTGGGATTGTTGATCAGAGCACCTAATTTGTTTTGTTTTGTTTTTTTTTTTTTTTGAAAGTGGCTATTTTATTTTTCCAGTGGTATATCTAAAACAGTTTGAATAGAGTCAGAAACTTCTACTTGAAACTTGCTTTGCTTCTTTGCAACTTTTGAGTCCATGGTGGACTGTTTGGATAGTGTTCAGATTTTGCTGCTGAAAAGGCTGTAGTGGGGTTGATGATCATATATAATGGTCAGTGTTTGTTTCCAGAAGCAGAGATTCCTTTGAGAGGGAGAGGAGGTTTGGGAAATATCCAGTGAGCACAGTCTCTCTGGTATTGGATAAAATCACAACAATTTGGAGATGAGCTCCTGCATCCACATTCTGGGCCCTTGTAATAAGAAACCAAGCTTAAATTGGACATTGCATGTGTAGGGGCTTAGGTTGGTGTTATATTTATTTTCTTCAGTGCATATTCTTCCTCTTCTGTTTTGGGACTAAGTTTTATCACCTTGTCACTAGTATAGTGGTTGCTATAAAGGTGGCTGTGCCCTGGTTGCAGATTCTCCACGAGGCTTTGGCTTTTCAAACACGTTGGCTGGGTTCCCAGAGAAAGCTTCCTGAGAATGACTTATCCTCGGAAGTCACATAACATCACTTCCACTATACTGTTTTGGTTGAAATAGACACAAGCCTGCCTGGATTCAAGGGGAGAGAACTTAGACCTCACATCTTTATGGAAGGTGTGTCAAAAAATTTGTGACCATTTTTAAAAACTACCACAAATTATAGACCACAATTGATCCATTCTGTTGTAGATGGATATTTGAATAGTTTCTCCTTTGGAGCAGTTGATGAATAATGCTGCTGTAAACATTCTTGTTCATATCTCTTGCTTCATATATATATTCATTTTAGTTGAGTGTAGATCTAAGAGTAGAGTTGCTAGTCATAGTGCATATGTATCTTTAGCTTTAATAGGTAGTTACTCCCAAACAGTTGTCCAAAATGATTGTACCAATTCATATTCCTACCAGCAAACTGAGAGTTCCCATTGCTCTGCAACTTCACTTCCGCTTGGTACTGTCATTTAAACATTAAAAAAAATTATTTTAACCATTCTGTGGTTGTGTTGATTTCATTGTGGTTTAATTGGCATTTCCCTGATAACTAGTGACTTGAGCACCTTTTCATATGCTATTAGCCTTTTAGGTATCCTGTGTTGTAAAGTGCCTGTTTCAAGGCTTTTACCCATTTTTAACAAATTGGGTTGTCTTTTTTCTTATCGAAATGTTGGAGTTTTGTATATTCTGGGTATGAATGCTTTGTTGAAAATATGAATTGTAAAAATCTCTTTCCATCTATGCCTTGCTATTTCACTATTGTGTCTTGTTGATGAACTGAAATTCTAAATTTTAATCAATTTCAGTTTACCCATCTTTTCCTTTATGGCTAGTGTTTTCTGAGTCTTGTTTAAAAAGTTTTTGCTACTCTGTGGTCATGAAGATATTTTCTTATGTTATCTTCAAGACGTTTTATCATCTTACCTTTCACATTTAGGTCTCAGTTTTCAGGAGTTGATTTTTGTGTGCCGTGAGGTAAGGGTCAAGGTTCCCTTTTTCCCCATATGCTTATCTATACGAGTAGTAGCAGGTAGCATTGGGTCAGGTGAACACCAGCCTGTGAGTTAGGGTTCCTGTATTCTCAGCCTTAATCTACCTTTGATGCACCTTCTGAACTTGGGCATGTTATTAAACCCTTGTGGCCTCAGCTCCACCTGCAAAATGAAGGATTTGAATGAAATGTTTTCTGATTTTCATCCTGGCTCTAGTTCGTTAGATTATTCTCCCTAGTTTACAGTTTCGTTTAGGCCTATCAGAATATTCTTGGAACTCGTTTCTGTTATCTGATGTGTTCTTGATATCTCCCAGTTTTATGTTATCACCAGTTACGATGAGTATGCCATCTAGATTGTCATCTAAGCTACTGATGAAAGAGTTTTCTTGATCACCGTGGTAAGTCCTCTCCCCCGCACATGTTCTTCTGATCTTGTTGTTATTCTCTGTCCCTTGCCAGGAGCTCATCATTCTGTTTTAGTAAGCCGTGGCTCAGGACACCAATTCCATGTTTGAATGTCATATACATATACTATTCATTTCTCTTGTCCTTTCCTTCAGTTTCCTACTTGAACTTCTGAGAATCACAGATAACAATGCAGAGTTTCAGGAATCAGCAGAAGTCATTCACGATCACATGAGTTCTAGTCTCAGTGAATTCTCTCTCTCATGTTGCATGTGTGCTCTGGAAGGTGGCGTATCCTCCAGATAGCTGCATACTGTACCTGTGCTCTTCAGTGGAGTAGTCAGTGAGCCACACTGGTAACATAACTAAGTGTACCCTTTGCTGGTGCCTCTGTGTTCTGAGTAGCCTGCGTTGGGGTGATTTCTACCCTTCTTTCAGAAGGTATAGTTTCTTTACACAGAATGTCATAACTTCAGGATAGCTATCGTTCCTTCCTTTGTCATTGATAGCACATTTCCCCTCTCATTAATCTTTTTTTAAAAAATAAGCTTCATTGAGATACAGTTCAGTTATCATACAATTCACTCATTTAAAGGGTATTGTTCAGTGTTTGTATATTCACAGGACTGTAACCATAATCTAATTTTAGAGTATTTTCATCAACCCTAAGAGAATTCCCTACAAAGTAGCAGTCACTCTCCATTTTCTGCCATCACCCACTGCCCCCTGGCCCCCAGAGCCCTAAGAAACTACTTATCTGCTTTTGTCTCTATAAATTTACCTATTCTCGAAATTTTACATAATTGGAGTCATACAATATGTGGTCTTTTGTGACTAGCTTCTTTCACTTAGTATGTTTTTAAGGTTCATCCATGTTGTAGCATGAATCAGTGCTTCGTTTCTTTTTATTGCTGAATAAAATCCCAGAGTATGGGTATGTCACATTTTATTTATCCATTCATCCATCGAAGGACATTTGAGTTGTTTCCACTTTTGGACTATTATGAGTAATGCTGCTATCTGTGAACATGTACGCACAAGTTTTTGTGTGGACATATGTTTTCATTTCTCTTGAGTATATACGTACCAATGGAATTGCTGGGTCATGTGGTAACTCTGTGTTTAACTTTTTTTTAGGAACTGCCGAACTGTTTTCCAAAGTGACTGCACCATTTTACATTTTCAGTAGCAGTGAAGATCTCTCCAAATCTTCACCAGTACTTGTGATTTTCTGTCTTTTTTTTATACCCATGGTAGCGTGTATGAAGTGGTACCTCTTTGCGGTTTTGATCTTTATTTCTCTTAATGACCAGTGAGGTCGAGCGTATTTTTGTGTGCTTATCGGCCAGTTGTTTATCTGTTTTGAGAAGTATCTGTTCAGATCCTTTGTCCGTTTTTAAATTGGGTTGCCTTTTTATTATTGAGTTCATTAACCTTTTAATGTTCACTTTGATTTATTTTCAACTAGAAACATGTTTTTCCTTCCTTTTTTTTTTTTTTTTCTGTTTTGTTCAGGGACCATTCATTCTTTCTATAATGAGCAGGAGGGTTGAGAGTGCTCTCAAGCCCTTTTGCATTTTCTTGGCAACAGCCTTCATTGGCAAAATACGTAACTGTGGAATACCTTAGACGGGAAAATGTACATCTGCTCGTTATTGGAATAGATCCTTTTGTAGTCTCATAATGGTACTATTTTTATACATTATTTTCTTCACTATTTTTTCATATATTCTACAGTAGTTTATCACATCAAGGTTTTTCAACTGAATTTTTGTCAACATTTTGTATTAGTAAAACAACAACTAAAAACTTTTCTGAAGAGCTTTACATCAGTTATTTATTTCATTATTTTGTCCTTTTGATCATTGGAAGTCATCCTTCTTTTTATTTAATAGTTAGGCTGTGTATTTATAGTAACGTTGAATATGTTTCTGTTTTGTCTTTTATACTCTTTATGACATTTACATTATTAGTCATTAAGGCATATATTTTACCACTTTAAGACGTTTCACTTTGCAAATGATTTTGCAGTATGCACACTCTCAATACTTTGAAGTTAATTAGCAAAAAAGGCATTTTTGCAAAAATTACACTTGCCCTACATATTTTTTGAATCTTGGCCCTGTTAAGTTGCCTGTCCATGGTTGTGAGGCAAGGAAAATATCCAGCACTATTGGGGTCGAGTAAGAGGGACACGGTGGTCAACTTGAAGGGCTTCATTGTCTAGTGCAAAAGAAAAAGAAGAGCAGCCCTGGCACTCAGAAGCTGGCCTGGTGTCCCCGCTAGGCCACGCTGTTCTCTATTTAAACATAAACAATCTCACAGAATGCCTCAGAGTTTCTCTGAGAGCACGGAAAAATGAGACAGAGAACAAACAAAAGCAAGGCTGCTGCACCCACACAATACTTGGCCAGAATGAGTGACCGCAGCTTCTTCACCAGTTACTGCTTTATCTTGGGTCTAGTCTCCCCTCAGATAAGATTTATTGAGATACCCAACATAGAATTACCCCAGTCTCTAACCGCATTCAAAAGAAACTAGAGAAATCCCTGCTTCCCTAGCCCTCCCCCAAATCACCCAACCAAAGCCCAAATCCTATCAGATTCTTTACAACATTCTCTTATGAGATGCCCCACTGTTCCTGTGGTGTGTGTTCTCCCAATTTATTTAACTACAGGTTTGTTCCTGGTGGTCTATTGCTGAAAGGCAGACACCAGAGATAGGACACTTTGAGCAACTGCAATAACAAAAAATATAGGAGAAAAGTTTATGTGACAATTTTAATTAATCAGCAAAATTCAAAGTGTGGGAAGTTTTACAGGACAAATGACAAGGGGAAGGGAAAAACATTAAAGAGAGAGGTGGCACTTGTCCGTTAAAGAGATTCAGAGACACATCAGCCAGTTACAGTGACTAAAAAATTAACTCTAAGACTTTAAAAAAAAAAAAAAGTTGGGGAGATTTGAACACTTATTAGGTGATATTAAGGAATTGTTAATTTTATTAGGTGTGACAATGATATACGGTGAGTGTATTTTTAAAAAGTCCCTGTTAGAAAAATTTACATATGAAATTATATGATGTTTGAGGTGAGCTTTAAACAGATCTTGGTAGGGTCTAGTGGATTGTTTATACAGAGGAAACAAACTGGCGATGTGTACATGGTAGTTCATTATATCACATCTCTGCTTTGTATGCATTTGAAAATTCCTCTAATAAGGGTTTTTTTTTTAGGTCATTTGTATTTCTTTTTCCATGAATTTGCCTCTCTGTGTCACTTTCCCATTTTTCTGTTGGGCTTCTGTCTTTTTTCTTATAATTTAAAGGATTCTTTAATATGTACTGAGAAAATTAGCCTTTTGTCATAGGTCTTGTAGGTATTTTTTATTTGTCTTTTGAATTTGTTTATGGTATTTTTTAACCTGTGGAGAATTTTTGTCAAAATTTATCAGTTTTCTTTAGGCCTTATGTATTTTATTTTGTGTGTTGCTTAGAAAACCCTTCTTGTTTCTGAGATTCTGCAAAGTTCTTTTGTTTTCATGCAGAATTTTTTAATGTCTGTAGTACTCTTCTGATTTACTTTGATTATTTGGTCATCCTAATTTCCTTTAGAGTATTTAGAAATAGTCTTCCTTTGAGCCCTGCTGCAAGAATATATAAGGAAAGATGTTGTTCAGTAGCTATCTCTCAGAGTTTTAATACTGAACACCCGGAGAATTAACCACGAGCAACGTTTGGTAGTTAATTTTGCAACTCCCCCCCCCCCCCAGAATAGGAGAACTAATGGGAAATGTGTCATTTACAAGATTGTCAAAGTGTGCTAAATGTTATAAAAAATATTAGCAATATAGTTCAAAATTTCTAATTTTAGAAGAGCTCCTGTGATTGCTTTACATAAAGAAGTGTTCTGGGACTTCCCTGGTGGTGCAGTCGTTAAGAATCCACCTGCCAGTGCAGGGAACACAGGTTCGAGCCCTGGTCCGGGAAGATCCCACATGCTGGGGAGCAACTTAAGCCTGTGCGCCACAACTACTGAGCCTGCAGGCCACAACTATTGAGCCCGCGCACCTAGAGCCCATGCTCCGCAACAAGAGAAGCCACCACAATGAGAAGCCTGTGCACCGCGATGAAGAGTAGCCTCCACTCACCGCAACTAGAGAAAGCCCGCACAGCAGCAACAAAGACCCAGCGCAGCCAAAAATAAATAATAAATAAATTTAATTAAAAAAAGAGACGTTCCTTTCAGCTCTTTTTGTAGGGCTTATGGGTCAAGGAGCCAGGCACCCACCTCCCTTTGAGGTCGGCATCTTCAAGCTTGTTCTTGTCTTAGATTTGATGCCTTTGCCTGGACAGAGCAGGAAGTTTTCTAAATATTACTGTAGTGTCTTCTTCATGGTTGGTTCGTGGAGACCTGTTAGGACTCCATGGATGGATCTTGTAATCACTGCATCAAAAGTCAGAAGAAGTGCACAGCAAAAACTTCATGAAATTGTTCCTTTTTGGCGGGAAGTGGTGGCAGTGAGGTATCTTGGGATCGTGTTTGAAATTGTACCATACTACGTGTTCTCAGTTAAAAATTAATTCTGCAGTTAGTCTTCCTCTTTTAGAACTTTTGGAAATCATTTAAAGGAAATAAAAGTTGAAGAAGTACATTTGATACTGTATTTTAAACATTTTATTCACTGTACCAAAACTTTTTGTAATCCAACGTTAATCATTTTTTTAATACAAGTTTAAAAAATCTGACTAGGAAGAAATTTTTCTCCTGTGAAGATATCTACTTTATTTTTCCAAGTTAGAAGTTCGAGTCTTCACCTAGTTCTTTCCAGCTTAAGTGGGAAAACATGACTAGTGTGACAATTGCTTCTAAAGATTGTATCACAGTTTGAGTTTAGCTTAACGTTTTTCAGAAATAAATCTATGAGTTGATGGGATCGTTATCTCTGGAGGTTCACTTCTAAATTCTCATTGTGTTACATTTGACTCTTACTTTGTTACTGTTACTAAGGGTACCATACAGCTGTGAATGTTTTTCATACTTTTATTGATATGCCTCGTTCTCTGAGTGAAACCAGGAGACTGATTGGGTGTCCCTAACAACTCAGAGTTAACCTTCCTGTGTCTCAGTTGTTTGTGTTAAATGGTATTGGTAGTAACTCTACTTTTATTCCTGTGGTCATCCTTATGGTTCTGTCTCAACTGTAGGATTTGTGGACAAAAGTAAATATATGAAGAAGACCCTGTGTATTGTTGCAAAGTGGCTATATAAACTCAAGATTCTGTGTTTTATTTTTCATATGATTTCTTAGCACTAATCCAATGCATTAATCAACTTCTGATTAACTGGCTCATTTGTAAGAGGACTGTCCTTACATGTATTGCTTTCAAATTGTTCACAATGTAATTTAGAAAAAGAGGTGATGAAGTTCTTTATTGACTGATTATCTCCTATTTGATTTTATTCTTTGACTTACTGTAGATTGGCAGGAAGCCATTTACACCAAAATATGTAATTCTTTTTTAAAAATTTATTTATTTAATTTGTTTTTGGCTGCGTTGGGTCTTTGTTGCTGCGCGCAGGCTTTTCTCTAGTTGCGGCGAGCGGGAGCTGCTGTTCATTGCGGTGCGTGGGCTTCTCATTGCAGTGGCTTCTCTTGTTGCAGAGCACGGGCTCTAGGCACGCGGGCTTCAGTAGTTGTAGTACGTGGGCTCAGTAGTTGTGGCTCGCGGGCTCTAGAGCGCAGGCTCAGTAGTTGCGGCGCACGGACTTAGTTGCTCCGCGGCAAGTGGGATCTTCCCGGACCAGGGCTCGAACCCATGTCCCCTGCATTGGCAGGTGGATTCTTAACCACTGTGCCACCAGGGAAGCCCTGTAATTACTTCTTAATTCCAAATAAGTTTGAAATACGGATAAATGTTTTTGGCCTGGGATATGATGGGGTGGGAAAAGGGTGTTTTTTGGGGGGGCTCCTTCTGAACCGTTCATTCACTATTTTATATTTTTTACCCAACTTCTAAAATCCTCTAATACAATAGAGTTGTATGTAATAGAGCCCTCACATTGAAAATGAATGACTTAATGAAGAAAGGAAGATGTACCAGAATACAGTTGGCCTCTATATCTGTGGGTTCTGCATCCACAGGTTCAGTCAACTGTGAATTTAGCTAACTGCAGATCAGAAATACTTGAGGGCTTCCCTGGTGGTGCAGTGGTTGAGAGTCCGCCTGCTGATGCAGGGGACACGGGTTCATACCCCGGTCCGGGAAGATCCCACATGCCACGGAATGGCTGGGCCCATGAGCCACGGCCGCTGAGCCTGCGTGTCCAGAGCCTGTGCTCCGCAACGGGAGAGGCCACAACAGTGAGAGGCCCGCGTACCGCAAAAAAAAAAAAAAAAAAAAAAAAAAAAACTTGAGAAAAAATTTCCAGAAAATACCAAAAAGCAAAACTTGTATTTGCCACCTGGACAATTAGTTACATAGCATTTACATTGTGTTAGGTATTGTAAGTAATCTAGATAGGATTTAAAGTATATGGAAGGATGTGTGTAGAATATATGCAAATACTGTGCCATTTTATATAAGGGACTTGAGTGGATTTTGATATTCAAGGGGGTCTAGGAACCAGTCCCCTGAGGATACTGAGGGTTGACTATATCTAGACCAGTGGTCCAGTCTGTGCATCACAACCCGCCCTGTGCAGGATTAAAATAGAAGATGCTGGGGCTCTTGTGGAGTAGGGCCTTTACTGTTTCAGAGTTCCACTGGTAACCATGATGTATAGCCAGGATTGAGAATTACTGCCTCTGACAATGGGTAGTTATGTAATCGAGTTTATACTTTTGCTCTGAACTTCCAGGCACTCACTGAAAAAGGGGAAACAGGAGTTTCATAGCTCTTAATATCTTAAAAACTTGCATCACTGGAAGAGGCACTTTTTTCCCACCCTGAAACCAATAGAGTTGATGTGTACAACTGCTCACTGTCTTTAATAAATAGTTTTATCAAAGGATTCAGAAACATTCTTTACCTGGAGGGCTTTTTATTGATCCTTGTTTGAAGCTGATGGTATAATATTAAATCATTAACTGTGTGATGGTGTTTTTGCATGAAGCTAAGTGCAGCTTCTTGAAGCCAAAGGTTGCATTTTATTTGTGTTTATATTTCCAGTCCCTAGCACAGTTTCCAGCACATATTCTGGAGGTGTTTTATAAATGCCTTTGTAATAAGTGAGTTCAAATGTTTAATTTCCTGGTGAACTAAATTGCCATAAAGATAGAACTTAGAAAATCTAGAATATGAGATGATTAGCATGTTTCCTAGACCATCTGCCACTAATATTGTTTGTTTCTACTTGGCACTATAGACTTGTTTTTCTGGGGGTGGGTAGCTTGTGTAAAGTTAAAAAACGTTTAAAAAACCTCTTATGTTCTTCTGTACCCCTCTCTTTAGCAGCTTAAAATTAGTTCAGTTTGTAAAAAATTGACATCCTTACTATTCAGTAAGGATGAATGCAGTCAGCAGTTATTCCAGTAGCAACACCATTGTAGTAACTGGTAGGTGTTTCTGCCTTGCCCCTTCCAGTCTGTTTGACGCATCAACCAGAGTGACCCTTTGAAAACCTAAGTCAGAGCATGCCACTTCTCTGCTCCAAACCTTCCCATGACTTCCCATCTGACTTAGATTCAAAGTCAGTGTCCTTACAGGGGCCTGCATGTTGGACGTGATGGTCACACCTTGCCCTTTTATGTCTCTGACACCAGCTAGTGTTCTCCCTGGGCTCATTCTCTGCCAGATGCACCAGCCACCTTGCTGCTGCTAGAACAGGCTGGGCATGTCCTGGCCTTAGGCCTTTGCACTCGCTGCTCCCTCAGTGTGGGGAGCTCTTCCTCTAGATCACTGCATGGCTGACTTCACTCACTTTATTTACAGGTCTTTGCTTAAATGTCACTTTCTTGTGAGGCTTTACCAGATCATCTTTTCGGTTTCATCTCTGCCCCCCGACCCATGTCCCTGCTTTGTTATTTTTTTTCCTTTAGCACCTATTACCATTGGACGTAGCTCATGTTTTAATTTTGAAAAAAAATATCTCTCCTAAACAAAATATTAGCTCAACGAGGGCAGAGATTTTTGTCTGATTTGTTCACTACTTTATTTCCATCTTCTAGACAATTCCTGGCACAGAGTATGTGCTCAATAAATACTTGTTGAGTAAATGAATTAATGAAGCAGACACTGTGAATTGTAATAATATAGAATTCTGTGGGTTTGAGTATTATTTTTATTTTAAATTTAAAAGGAGGCATAGAATAGTAAAAGTTTTATATTTCTTGTCAAAGAGTTGCAACCATCTACTCTAGTAGCACTACCAAATAACTTAGTTTAAGTTAAAGGAAGACTAGGGCCTAGCCCTATCCTGTACTTTTGAGAAATGGAAGTTGATCCATTATAAAAACCATTGCTACCTTGAGGTGACTTTAGTGACAATGGCACTTAAGATTTTGGTAATCATGATATCAGGTTTAGCCTACAGATGAAATGGATTTTGAGGATGGAATAATACACGTTAGCCAGAAATATTAAAAAAAGTAAAAATTTTGGTGAGATATTGGTCAGTGGGAGAATTCTTCTTGAGTGTTCAGAGTATGATTTTCATTTTGATTCATTTTGACTTCATTTTGATTCATTTGAAGGACTGAATTAAAATGCAAGTATTAACCCGTTCCAAATATTATGTTTACCCTTTTGCTAAAGTCAGAGTCCTTATGGTGGCTCCCGGGGCTCCACTTGATCTGTTGCTCCCGTGTTCCCTCTCTGACTTCTCCTCCATCTTTCCCCTTGCTCAGTCCACACCAGTCACACTGGCATCCTTACTCTTCTCTGGTTGCGGGGCACGCTCCTAACTTAGGGTCTTTGCACCGCTCATCCCTCTGCCTAGGATATCTGCCCCAGATACTCACGTGGCCTCCGTCCCATCTTTGCTCAGATCTCACCTCCTCAGTGGGGCTGACCATGACCTCTCCGTTAATACTGCACGCTGCCCCCGGTCCCCTTGCACTCCCCGTCCTCTCTCCCCTCCCCCCAACCTGCTCTACTTTCTTCTTTTTTGAAACATAGCATCTATATTCTCCAAAATATTACCCCTTCTCTAAAACTTACCCATTATGTTAGCTTTTATTATCTGTCTCTTTCTTCTCGAATATAAGTGTCAAAAGGTAGGACCCTTGTTTTGTTCCTTGAAATATAGCAAGTGCCTAGAACAAGTGCTTGGCCTGTGGCAGATTATCAATCAGTGTTTGTTGAGTGAATAAATGAACAAATCATTACTCTTCTTCATAAGTTCACATAATTCACCGTTAACCTTTATTTATTGCTGTGAAAACAAGTAGGTTTATGTAATTAGCATGTGTAAGAACAATCTTTGAAATGATACCACTTGTATTTGTACCTCCATGTTATAACATGAGTCGGAATTCCCTTCCTTTTTAAGGCTGCATAATACTGTGTTGTACATCTATACCACATTTTGTTTATCCATTTACCTGTGGGCGGACACCTAGGTTGCTTCCACATTTTGGTGGCTGTGACTCGGGCTGCTCTAAACATGGGTGTGCAGATATCTCTTCAACACTATCAACTCTTCTCAGATCTGTTAGCTTAAAGGAATTTCCATATCAATCAATTATATTTTTTGTATATGCCTCCATCTTAATTTTAAAGCTATTAATTTTATTTCCAGAGGTCTTAATTTTATTTAATGGCATGTTTTTCTTTTATGTAATTTATTCTTATAGAATTTGTATTTTGATGTATTTGATGTAAGACCACGTACGATGGTCTGCTTTTTTAGCATGATACAATCCTGGAAAACTATACATCAAAAAGTGGAACAAAATCCTTGAAAGAATGAGCTGTTACTCACCGTCGTGTCTCCCAAAATACCTAGACTGTGAGTGGCTGGAAACAGTAGAGTGAAAACCAGTAGAGTGTTGTATTGTGAAAGCAAAAGGAAAGAACGTTTCAAGAAAGAAAGAATTAACAGCAGTGTCGAGCACTGCTGGGTAATGAGCGGGGGTTCAGTGCCCTGGGCAAGAGCAGTTTGAGTGGACTTGTGAAGGGAGAGTCCAGATGGAGTGAGTTGTGGGGAGGGTGAGGAGAAAGGACGCGTTCTTAAGTCCAGGTTTGGTGCTGAAAGGGAGAAGACAGGTTGATAGTGCAGGGGGGGTTAAAAAACATTTATTTTTTCCCCAATGGGCAAGCCACGAGCATATTTAAAAGCTGATGGGAAGGATCTAGTTGAGGGAGATGTTGAACATTTGACAGAGGGGTTAATTAACGGTTTATGTCAGGACGTTGGAGGGGACGGGATGCAGGTGAAGAAGGAGCTGCTGTTTGATGGAGGAGGAGGGCTTCCCTAAGTTGTGATCACAGAAGGAGGATGAGATGGATGTAAAGTTAGGCCTCAAGTGGGTGCAGGTGGTTTGTAGGTTTGAGTCTTGGAAAGATAAAAGGAATTCCCACTTGAAGTTCGTGGCTTTTTTCTCTAAACCAGCAGATGAGGTCATCTGTTGAGAGTTATGAGTTAGGAGGGGGAATTACACTTTTGAGGAGAATAAATAGGGTTCAACATGGATTTCAATTGCTGGGCTTTTAAAAGGAATGGGATTATATATTAAGGATAAAGTTAGATGTCAGGTACTTGAGGAAAAGAAACTTAACCTTTCTGCTGTATAATTTTACACATTTATTGAAATCCTACCAAGTGCAGTGTATTGTAAGACAGCTCTCTTACCTAGTGAGTTCATAAACTTAAGGGAACATTTATCAAATGCAATAAGAGTTAAGAACAGTGCTGAAGCTTCAGAGGTCGTATCTGACTGCAGAAGAGCTAGATCTTACGTTTGGTAGTGTATGTATGTCTGTGCCACTCTCTCACTTTGTCCCAGCTTACCCTTCCCCCTCCCCGTATCCTCAAGTTCATTCCCCAGTAGGTCTGCATCTTTATTCCCGTCTTGCCCCTAGGTTCTTCATGACCATTTTTTTTTGGGGGGGAAGCAGCCGCATAGCACAGGGAGATCAGCTCGGTGCTTTGTGACCACCTAGAGGGGTGGGATAGGGAGGGTGGGAGGGAGGGAGAGCCAAGAGGGAAGAGATATGGGGATATATGTATATGTATAACTGATTCACTTTGTTATAAAGCAGAAACTAACACACCATTGTAAAGCAATTATACTCCAATAAAGATGTAAAAAAAAAAAAGAACTAGATCTTTGCATATGGAAAAGATTTCACAAGTGTAGATAGGGGAGGGTGAGAAAGTGCTTTCTACTACAAAGAGTGGAGCTGAGAATACGCTGGTACCATGTTAATGGCATGGTGAAAATTATCCTTGAATCACTGTGTCTCTATACAGTTTTAAAACGTCAGAGAAGCTTATGACTTAAAAGAAAATTTCATAAAAATATATGACCCCCTCAAAGGAACTTACGTGCATACCTGTTTTAGGGAAAATTTATGACTAGTCATCCAGTATGTGACAGAATTTATACAGCATTGTAATTTCCCAATTTGGGTATGATAAATTCATAGAGCTCATTAAGTGTAAGTGGCATTATTTGATTCATTCAAGCTTTTTTCTCTCCTCAGCAGAAGATTAAAAAAAAATATTCCAAACTTGAATCCAGGACTTGGAAAATGCCAGTTGTCTAAATACAGTACCATATTGTGATAAATATAGCTATTGGAATTTTAAGACTCTTTTCACAAAACTTTTAATATTCACAGCAGAACTTTTTTTGGAATGTTATCTGAAAAACAGAGGACCATTTTATTACCAGAGCTGACTATTAATTAGGGTATTGTTTCAGATATAAAAGTTGATCTGCCACTGAAATTCTATTTGAATATGTATAGTTCCAAGCTTGCTTTGTGTATTTAATAACTTCAGTACCATAATTACTCTGTTTACAATTAAATTTTGGTGAATATGCTAATATGGGATATACCAGCAAGTGATTTCAGTAAAGGGCAGTGTTGATTTGCATTTTCATGCGCTTTTCACTTGCATCTGAATTTCATTTAATATCAGTGGGAAAAGAAGTGGTCAGTTTATGTAATGGTCAGTGACGGTAAACTTTCTTTTCTTTGAAATCTCTCTGTTGGATTGGCCATCATAACCTGCTTTGCTCCAGGTGGGCAGAAATTATGCAGAAGGATTTAATTTGGTAGAGGTTTGTGCCCTCCATTTTATTCTTTAATAGAAACCTTAATGTAGGTATTGGTTTCATTATTAGGAGAAACCTATAATGTACTAAAGCAATTGTTTAATTCCAATGAGTATTTTAAGTTCTTTACTGAGGTAAATGTTTATGTTCATGTTATTTATTACAGTTTTTGAGCAAGGACTTCTGGTTTTAAGTAATTCTCCTTTCTTCTTTTCAGAAATCCTCTGAAAAGGAACAAGGAGATTTGAGACACATCGATTTCATATTCTCTGAAACTCGGAGACTTGTTTTACTCTGAACCAGAAAATAGGAGGGGCTGCCAAGTGCAGTGAAGGTCAGATGGGGTTGTGGGAGGATGCTGAAAGGTGGCCCTCTCAGGTCTGGGACCCATCTCAGGCAAAACTGGCAGAGTAGGGTTCTCCAAAGGAAGTGGCCCACCCCGAGGGGCACAACCAGTGGCCTTTGTTGGGAAGAACAGGAATGGGTGTTGGCAGAAAAGGGCCCTAGGACACTTGATGGCATGATGAAATGTTCTGTATCTTGATCAGCGTGGTTGGTGCTCAAGTGTGTATGCATGTGCAAACATTTGTCAACCTGTGTATACATTTGTGCAGGTTATCAATTTATTGCTTCTCAACTCCAAATACACTTTTTTTTGCTCTGTTGGTGATACTTGAACTAGACCCTGTAAACATGTTTTCTTCCCCAGCACAAGGTTAGGTTAGTCAGTAGAGGGGGAGGGACAGGCACTGCCAGGCAGAGTGGGGAAGGGGCTTCTCTTGCTGTTGTAGTGTGCTGTTTTTTTTTCTCTCTCTCTCTCTCTTAAGGTATGGATGCCAGCATGCTTACTCTCTGTGACTTTTCTTTAGTACCCTGGTGGGCAGTATCTTGCTTCCACCAGGACCCCGGTGGGTGGATTCCTGTGGACCAGCTGGCACCGTAGAGAACTCTGTCACCCGGTGGGCTGTAGCCACAGCCTTTCCAGTGAAGAGTTCATTTCTGTGTTCTCTCCCTTAACCTTGTAGATAGTATCTGCTCCCTGCCTTTTCTATTCCTTAGAGTTCTCTTTTACCCCTTTTAATAGTCAACCACCTTTTAGAAATTAATAGTTTTTTATATTAAGTGTTCTTGTTTAAGTTACTTGTGCATTTTTTTTCTCCTGACTGGACCCTGTTACAACACTTAAGGTTTGTGTAATTTACTGTGTTAATTTTACATAACTGAAAAAATAGAACGAAATAAATCATAAGTGTATAACTTGATTAATTTTAATGACGTGAACATACAGTTCAGATATCACCCAGACTGGGGTATAGAACATGACCAGATCCCCAGAAACCTTCCTCTTCCAACTCATAGTCATTTCCTCCCCCCAGTGGTTTCTGCTATTTGAATTCTGCCGTCACAGATTAGTGCAGTGGAATCATGAGTGTCTCGTCTTGTGTCTGGCTTCTTTTTTTCAACTTAGCATTGGGAGGTTCATCTATTTTATTATGTCCATTTTCCTGTTGATGGACGTGTGGGTTTCCAGTGTTTCGCTATTTTGAGTAAAGGTGCTGTTATCCTTTTGGTGGACATGTTTTCATTTCCCTCAGATGTATACATAGAAGAGGAATTGTTGGGTCAGGTAGCAGCTACCGCAGAACAGATTTCAGAATGGCTGAAGCACTGGCCCATGCGTGAGAACTCCACTTGCTCCACATCCTTACCAGCGCTCAGTGCTGTCAGCCTCTCGGGGTTGAGATCTTCACAACTTTTAAGGGATGGGTAATTCCAATGCTGTGTAAACTCTTTATATTGTGGTAAGAGAGGAAAAACTTCAAAAGTGTTTTTATGAAGTGAGCATAATACTGATATCAAAACAAATAAATATGTTAGAAAAAAGAAAACTACAGACCAGTCTTACTTATGAATATCAATTTTGTTCCTAAATAAAATATTAGTAAATAGAATCCAGCAGCACGCTCTAAGAATCATAACCTTAATCAGGTAGTATGTTTTTTTAAAGGGTGGTTATCATGTTAAATTGCCCTGCATAACTATGTGGTGTTCCAGCTGCGTTTGTTTAAGTCTACATTTTTTTTTTTTTTTAAGAAGATGTTGGGGTAGGAGTTTATTTATTTATTTATTTTTGCTGCGTTGGGTCTTCGTTTCTGTGCGAGGGCTTTCTCTAGTTGTGGCAAGCGGGGGCCACTCTTCATCGCGGTGCGCGGGCCTCTCACTGTTGTGGCCTCTCCTGTTGTGGAGCACAGGCTCCAGACGCGCAGGCTCAGTAGCCGTGGCTCACGGGCCCAGCCACTCCGCGGCATGTGGGATCCTCCCAGACCAGGGCTTGAACCCATGTCCCGTGCATTAGCAGGCAGACTCTCAACCACTGCGCCACCAGGGAAGCCCCAAGTCTACATTTTAAAAGACGAGTTATTGACCAAATGCTTATTTATTAATCCACTGCCATTGCCACCCCCTTGCTTCCAGCCGAAGCCAGCCTCTGAGCACTGACATGGCCGTCGGTTGTCTGCGGCCAGCCTAAGATTGTAGGGCTGGCAGAAGGGAGGCCTCCGCATCTTTTTTTTCCACAAGAAGCCACTTGTGCAAAGGGAGGAAGGGAGTTTCATTTAGGGGCATTTTAAAGAAAATTTTGTGTTGTAGCGGCCCCTTTCTACCAGAGCAGCAGAGTATATTTAAATGACTTCTTCACATTCATGTGGAGTAGATAGAAGTGTGAGGGAAGTTTTAACCCAAGCATAAAGTTAGTTTCAAATAGTAATTAGTAAACCAACATTCCATTCCATTCCAAAGAAATGTAATCTAGGACTTACATTATACAAGTTTATATGAACTTTTTATGTACTTAGTTTACTTGGGTTGGTTTGATATATTTAAGTTCCTCAAACACTGTGGATCTCCCTAATGTGTATGGAAGGCTGACTAAAAGGAAAAAAAAAAAGCTGGATTCCGACCTCATATCTTATACCAATATAAGTGTAGACAGATAAAAAATTTACCAAGAAATTTTAGGAAACCGTAAAATAACTAAAGGAAAACATGGAGATGTTTGAAAAAAGAAATCTGACTGGGAGAGGTCTTTCTAAGGATGACATAAAACCCAAAACCTAAAAATAAACAGTATTAAAAGATAAATAAATTGGAAGTATTTGCAATGTAAAGAGCTAATTTCTTTAATATATATAGAATATATAAGAAGTGCCTATAAATAAAAAAGCAAAAGGCTACTAATAGTTCACAGGAAATGAAGTGCAGATTTTACTTTGGAGACTTTTCTTTCTTTCTTTTTTTTTTGGATGTGTGTGATTGGAGAAGCTCGTGGAGTATGAAAATATTTCCAATTTTGATCCTTTGGGGATTGTTAATCATAGGAGCAGTAATTTTTTAATGTTTAAAAACCATAAAATATTTCACAATACAGAAAATCTTATTAAGCAAATATAGACCGAATGAATTAGAGGGTACTTTTATAACCACCACCTATGTCAAGAGATATTACTGAACCCACCATGTGCCCCATCCTAATCACAACTTTCTTATGCTCCCCCAAAGTAAGTTCTAGCTTTTATGGTAATCGTTTTCTTTTCTTTATAGTTTTAGCACTCAGATGTGCATCCCTAAATACTGTGGTTTAGATTTGCCAGATTTTGTTAGATATGTTGTTTTAAGTCTTTTTAAATCTAGTTTTCTTCTCCCTCATCTCTTCTTTTTCCCCCTTTATTTGTTGAAGAAATGGTGTTATATGCACTGTAGGGCTTCCCGCAGTTAGGATTTTGCTGATTGCATTCCTGTGTTACAATTTATCGTATTCTTCTGTTCCCTTCATATCCTGTGAATTGATAGGCTAAATCAGATTCAGGGTCCGTTCATTTTTTATTTCTTATTTCGCAGGATTACTTTATGGGTAGTGGCGTGTTTTTTTTATCAGGAGGCATATGTCTGGTTATCTCATTTTGATGTTAGTAGCTATCATTGCTCAATGTCTGGGTCCATTAATGCATTAGGAGGTGGAATTAGTGTTAAGCTAAAACCATTCTTATTCACTTATTAACTGAAATTTTTCTATAAGAAATTTCTCTTCATCTTCTATTTGCTTACCTAGTGGTACAATTCACGTAAGAAAGAAAGGATAGATGCTGGATTCTTTCCCTTTATTTACCAGTTTTCAAAACTGAGTGGTTTCCTGTTATCCTCTAGAGATGACCACTTAAGTTTTCTTACTATTATGAACTCTTGGATTGGCCCATTTTGTGTGTTTCAGTCCATTATGGTTATATTTATTGACTCAGATTGGCTCATCTTTGGTAGTGGGAACATCTTTCAAGTTGACTCCTTAGACATATTTGACATAACTCTAGTAGTTTTTGATAACTTCCTTGACATCTAGAAATGACTAGGTGTTCCAGGTTTATCTTGTACATTTCCAGCTCCAGACCTGGAATCAGTCATTTCTTCAAGGAACCTGGTTTTTTTTAACAGGAAATGGTATTTCAGGAATACTGTTTGTGTACTAGGGATGCTCATTGCTACTGGGTTGTTTATTGTTTCTAAGCTATTTTTGTGAATGGGGCTAGGAAATACAAAGGGGTGTGTGTGTATGTATATATATTCTTTCTGTAAAAGATAAAGTACCTTCTGAATTAAAAAAATACTTCCAAATATAATCCTACCTCTTCTTTCAGCTGCATCCTTTTTCTTCCATATTTGAATCCTGATTTTTAAGGACACAGTGATGATAGAATTAAAACATCACATAATTATTCATTTGCATTATTCCACATCTGTGACCACAATAGCTGTAGTTAACAAAACTAAGTATCACCACAATATGATTACTGGAAAGTTGATTTTTTTTTTGCATGTTTTCCCATTTTTTGCGATTGTACTATGTCCACATTGTCAGAACATATACCCATTATCTATTCTAGCCTCTCCTTTATAACCCTTGTTGAAACTCAGTTCTACAAATAAGTATCTATTTACTGCTCACTGTCAGCTCTTATAGTGACTTTTCTTTAGTCATTTTAGATATCTGAGGCTTGTTCTCTAGTAGATTCTTATTCCCTTTTCCCATTTCCGTGTTGATAACACTTTGAAGTCTTTAGATTTGAAATTTAACTGAGTATAGACTCTTTGGTTCAGGTTTTCTTTCCTTGAGTCTTAAATATGTTACTTCCTTTTTTTTTTCCTGGCATAAAATGTTGCTGTCAAAGTGATGACAATATGATTTTACTTTCCTTACAAACTATCTTTTTTTGGCCTGCATGCACAAAGAATATTTTCTTTTACTATTAAGTTCAGTAATTTTACTAGACTAGGCTGTGTCTTAGTGTTGGTCATTCTGGGTTGATTAGTATGTGGTATGAGCTTTCACTTTGGGGTTTCACTTTTTTTTTTTTTTAAGTTCAGGAAAGCCTTCTTGAATTAAAGCATTTAAACTGTCTTAATAAGGAAGACAGTTCCTTCTTACAATAAGGAAATCATCAAATGGGAGATTACTCTGATGACTTGATAAAGCTGGATAAAATTTAGAAGGCATTCATTTTAGTATTTGGAAGTACTGTGTGGCTTAGTTATTTCTTTTACTCAATCTACTATAGTTTTAAAAGTCACCTTTTTTGGTGTTTTGAGTCTGGGCTGTCATGGTTACAACTGAAATTCCATTCAGGAAAGTTTTATAATGATTATAAACATATTGAGAGAATTAGTTGATATGAAGAAATAACGGACACATGCATTTTGAAGATTCTTTTGTTAGAGAAGATTTAGACAGTGAAGATGCATCAGTATTCTGTAGGAAAAAGTTAAATTTAAAAATCCCTAATAAATTAATAAAGAGCATTTGCATAAATGGAGTTTGTGTATGTGGAGTGATATGGATGGGTATTTGCTAACAAGTTTCCAATCTAATGTAGTATGTATGTATTTAGAATATCTAGGCTCAAAACCAAACTACTTATGTAAATTGTCGGATCTTAACAGACATCTTTCAGCTGAATAGCCATTTCAAATGTTGCAGACTACCTTACAACTCTTATCACCCTCTTTACTGTATCTCTAATACAGTTTTAGGGAACTATAGGATCCTAAAAACTATTTGTTTTAAATCTTTTTCAATTAATAGATTAAAATAGATTAATCTCAGAGTTTGAAATCACACACACCACACATACACACAGTCTGGTTCATGCTTTCTTTTCTTCAGTCTTAAGTGTGTTACTTCCTTTTTTTCTGGGCCACTGAGTTCCTACCCTTGCCCAAGAACTTGGTCCTTACTCTACAGCTTGCTAGCCTTGCTGGTCACCATTCCTGACCCACCCTTCCTTCACTCAGTGAAGTAAGTTATGTCTAAGGGCACTTAAAGCCCAGAGAGAAGTGACTTGATCAGGATCACCCAAAACTGGCCTCATACCTACACTCGAATCTAGGTCTTTTCATTATAGTCCTGTGCTCTTTTCGTGGTAAAACACTGCTCTCCATGAATGCTATGCTAAGCTTGTCTGTTAGTAAGTAAAGTAAATAGGAATTCATCTCCAAAAGGATAGTTGGTAAGAAGGGAAACTTACAAATGCTGGATATCACCAGCTTTGCCTTTTCTGTGAACCCAAATGACTAAACAGCCGTAATTTCTCCTGGTCACTCCTTCATTATGGTGACTTTTGTAATTGTGGGTCATGTTGGTGAGGCTTTGGAGCCAGGGAATCCTCAGTGCAGATTTCTATTGTTCGGCCACTTAGTAGGTATATGACCTTGGACAGGTTGCTTAACTTTGCTGAGCCTTAATTTCGTCATCTGTAAAATGGGGATGATAATGTAATCTTCATGGAGTTGAGAGGATGGATGGAAGCCTATGTGTAAAGCATCTACTATCTTGCCATACTCTTTCCCTTTCCTCTCATGTTAACTGTCTTGTGTTTTCAATGTCTATTGTGTTCTTATCCCATCAACATTGACCTTTGTAAACTCCTCATTTGTATAGAGTGTGCGTTCTAATTGGATGTGCCTGTCCCCCTCAGCTTCATAGAGCAATTCTTCTGTTGTTGTTGCTAAATACCATTTTTAGTCATAGATGATATTATACCACTGGAACTTTAAATATTTTCTTGAAAGTAATTGCATGGATCATTTTATTTATTGCTTCCTCTCCTAAGTTAAGAGATAATCAAAAGGATTGAGCACTTATAAATTAGAATTAACAGATGTCCTTTATTTAAGTTTTGGAGTAAGTAGGAATTTGAATAGCATCTTTGTTGCACAGAAGCTTTCCGTAGTGAAAAGGTTTTCAGCACTTCTAGGATTATAATCTTGAATGTTTCTTTGTTTTGTATTATAGTGAAAATGCCTCGTGTAAAAGCAGCTCAAGCTGGAAGACAGGGCCCTGCAAAGAGACGTCTTGCAGAACATTTTGCAGCTGGGGAGATAATCACTGACATGAACAGAAAGGAATGGAAACTGGGATCACCCATTGGCCAAGGCGGCTTTGGTTGTATATATCTTGGTAAGTGTATGACGACTTCTAATTGTCAGTCCGAAGATGTGTATGCTTTGTTATCAAAATATTGACAGTTTCTTAATTGCAAACTTTTACAGGATGTTTCTAATAATCTACAGTCAACATAATATTGTATAATTAGGCAAAAATGCATCTGTGACCTGGGAGTGAAGAAGACAGTTGATTTAATCCCAGTAGAAACAGGATAAAATATCTGTAATATTGTCATTAGTGAGCATATGGCTTTAGATTTTTAAGATATTCTATATAATATTAAACTCCTTTGAGACCCAAAGAAAGCCATACCTTTCTTTCCCCACCTCCACCCAATTAGGATGTATTCCCTTTGTTTTGGTTTAATTTGGAGATTTTCAGATCTTTAATAGGTATGGATTTACCTTTTCTTTTTATACAGCCCTAATAGTCATCATAGTGGCATTTAGGAGAATGACCTAGAAGTTGCATATTAGGCCTGAAATGTGCTATTTAATTAGCATACTTACCCTGAAATCTGGGGGGACCCATTGTGGAACCCTGGGATTCTGTAAGTTAACTAATTGGTTGATTTTAAAAATATTTTACGTGATTACTTCTAAAGCTGTCTGCTTCACCAGGAATATTAGTAGTGATACAGTGCATTTCGTGATTGCTTTTGCTATTTCTTTCTAACTTTTCCGTTATATATTCTTACTCCACCTCTAATCTTGATTTAATTATTTGATTTCTGCCATGCGGTTTATAAAATTTTATTTTTAGCAGTGAACGCTTTTTTATTCTCAAGCAACATCTTAACTCAGAATACTAATATTAATACTAGATTCGCGTCATGGGAAAACTTATTAGAACTGTACATTTTCGGGTCCCACCCCAGACCTACAAATCCCCATCTGTAGGAAATGTGATTGAACAAGCCCTCCAGGGGATTCAGATGCCTGGGAGAGTTTGAGAACCACTGACATAGATGAAAGAGCAGCAGCTCTTACTCAAGAGGTGTCTGACTCAACTGGGACCCATGGGCTGTAGTTGGTCAGCCGCAGTCTCTAGAGGTATGTTCATGAAACATAGTTTAAAAAAACCAGCGCTTTACTGTATTTTATAATCTCTCTAGGTTAGTGCACCTGTCTTTGGGGAAATAGTTGTTGATTCTTTAGTTTTGTTTGGAACCAAACCCATTCCAGTGAACTAGGCTATCTGACGTAAGCCGAAAGCCCTCCTAAATCATGAAAGGTTAGGGCTATATTAGCCAGGTCTATATTTTTGACCTTGTGATTTAGAGATGGCAGATGATATGAGCTCTCCCTACCACAGAATGTGTGGACTTAGGACATCCTGTATTAGGGATGGGAACTTGTCTTAAAGCAAGTAAACTCTTCATTTTGTATTCGTTGGCTTTTGTCACCTTTGGCAAATTTGCAGCTTGCTTTGCATGTGGGCTAGCTGTTTTATTTGTGTTTGTATTTATCATCAGAAAGTGCCACCTGATATTTTTTAAATCTAGTGGTTTGACAGATTTCTGTGACAAAACTTTGCTTTTTAAAACCTGGATCGATCAACCTGGAGAAGGGATTTGCTTTAATACTGTTGCCTCCACTTTCTCTCTGTGCCCACTGACGCCAAAACGGCCATATTCGAGATCATCAGCAATGTCTAATGATAATTTTCTGCTAAAAGGTTGCTTCTGAATTTTGTTTAGATACTTTCTGCAGCATTTGATACTGTTTATCTTTCTTTCACATAAAAATTGCTTCCATCGTCTTTCATGATAACATACTTTCACCTCTGTTTTTCTCCTACCTCTCTGGATAGGCTAAGTCATCGTTGTAAGTACTTCTGTGTTCTCCAGCTTTCCTTCCTTGGCTCACTTTTCCTTCTGTTTAGTCTCTCCGAGTGATCTCATCGAGTCTCTTGGCTTCTGTTACTGTCTCTTTACTGCTGATTTCCAGATCTTTTTTTTTTTTTTTTTTTGCCGTATGCGGGCCTCTCACTGTTGTGGCCTCTCCCGTTGCGGAGTACAGGCTCCGGATGCGCAGGCTCAGCGGCCATGGCTCACGGGCCCAGCCGCTCCGCGGCATATGGGATCCTCCCGGACCGGGGCACGAACCCGTATCCCCTGCATCGGCAGGCGGACTCTCAACCACTGCGCCACCAGGGAGGCCCGATTTCCAGATCTTTTATCTGTAGCTACGGACGTGATCCCCTGTGTCCAAGCCCATAGCCAGTGAGTGGCCTATAAGGAATCTCTATTTGGATGACCCACAGGCATGTCTAAAATTTATATCATCCTCTTTCATCTCGTGATTCTCTTATGATCAGGAGAGGAGTATCTGAATGAATGACACCCCTCAAGCCAGACTGGGAAGGCATTCTCAAGTATTGCTTCACTCATGTTCCTAGTACTTCATCTGGTCCTGTTGCTTTAACTGTCTGACTTCTCAGATCCATTGATATCTCTCTATCTTTGCTGATACTGCCTTAGTGCAGGTCATTTTCATGTCTTGTCTGGATTCTCACTATGGCTGTGAATTTTCTCTGCTCAGCCTTGCCCCCTTGCATCCTATTATTCACGCTGTGACTTGAGTGATCTAGTCTATTTAAACTTCTTTAATGGCTCCCCAGTGCCCTTAGGATAAAGTATCAAACTTTGAGAATGGCATACCAGACCCTTCACGTAGTTTGGTCCCTATGTAACTTTTCTCTTCATCCCTTTTATTTCCTCAAAAATCTGTTCTTTGACTATCATGCTGCCCTTTGCCTCTTGATCTTTGTGTGTGATTCTTCTTTTGCTTCATTTTTCCAAAGCTGAGCTTAGGGCAGGTGCTATCTGTGTATAATGCCCCTCTGTTAACCCTTTCATAGTACTTTCCATGCTGCCCTGAAATTACTTTTCTTTCTTCCAGAATAAACATGTCCTCCTTGGCACTGAGACAGTTCTTCTTCTTATTGTTTTCCTAGTGCCTGGCATATTTTGCAGTATGTGTTGTTTGAATGAATTATTGAACTTCCCTTTTCCCCCTTTTCTCATTCGAATTGTGCAGTATTATTGGGATGCTATACTTATTTTAATATTTTGTGCACTAAATGCTGATTTTAAAAAATTTAACCTTGCTTTATTATTAATTCAGTATCTAAGTGATGTGTTCCTTGGGGCTGTTCGTTAAGGAGCTCAGACTTACTCATTTGCCCATTTAGCCATTTTTATGACTTGGTGTTCCTTCTGTAGTCTGAAGTATTTTAGCTTCAGCCTTTTCACAATACTGCTGCTTCCCAGCTGATTGGTGGTTTCTTGGTTTCCTTTGCCTGTCCCTCTTCATCTCTTCAGCTTCTAATGTGAGAATGCCTTAGGGCTCAGTCCTAGGATTTCTTCTTTTCTCTGTCTGCACTCATTCCCTAGGGGCTCTTCCATTTTCATGGCTTTAAATGAATAGCATTTCTATCTTGATGACTCTCAAATTTCTTTCTCCAACTTGGACCACTTTTCTGAACTCAAGACCTGTATGTCAGCTGCCTATTTTAACACCTGAATTTGGATGTTTAATAAGCATCTCAAACTTAAGACACCCCAAAGCACCAGCTCCTCCTGCAGTTTTCTCTGTCTTAGTAAGTAGCAACGTTTTCTTTCCAGTTGCTCAGGCCAAAAACTTGGAGTCATCCTTATCTCTTTTTTCCCCTCTAATCCTCTATAACTAATTCATGAGCAAATCTTGTTGGCTCTTCTTTAAAAATACATCCACAATGTGACCACTTACCACCGCCTTGTCTGCTACCACTCTGGTTCAGGCCACCACCATTTCTCACCCAGAGTATTGTAGTAGCCTAACTGCTCTCCCTGCCTCTGCCCTTGCCCTTCCACCCTCCATTCTCCACAAAGCCGCCTGGAGAATTCTTTAGAAAATCAAAGTCTGAGCTTACCATTCCTCTCTTAAAACCTTCCCGTGACTCGCCGTCTCATTCATAGCAACAGCTTTAGATCACCTATCCAGTTCACTGTATTTGTTCTCTGCTGCTTTTCTGATCTGACCCCTGTTACTTTCCACCTCACTTACTCTTCTCCAGCTACATCAGGGCCTTTTTACTGGTCTGCCTGGAATGTTCTCCCAGATATTTACGTGGCTTATTCCCTCACAGTCTTCAGACCACTGCTTCAATGACACCCTGTCAGTGAGGTTTCTCTTTCTAACTTGCAACACTCTCTATCTTCCTTTCCTGCTTAATTTTTCCTCTCTAGCACTTACTCCCATCAAACATACTTTACATTTTAATTGTTGTCTGTGTCCTACCACTGAAATGTTAGTTTCATAAGAGTAGAGATTGTTTTTTCCTGTTTACTGCTAAATCCATTTCCTAGAAACTGGCATGTAGTAGGTATCTGGTAAAAAATATGTGTTTAATGAATATGGGCAACCTTATATTCCTAACTCAGCATTTCAGGGCACCTGTGCTTCTTTATTTGCATGAAGTAAAATGATACCACATTAAAATTATTCTGGATGGCAGTTCAAAGTTCTCGTGTCAGTATCCTGAACTGTTGATCTTGATGAATTTTTTTCTTCCGAACGAAAGTTTTTTAGAGCTTTAGCTCCCTCTTTTCTTACCTTTCTAATGCTCCTTCTTAAAAGGATTTCCTAGTTTGTTAAATTTAAGAAATTGTATCAGTTATCATCCTTTTGGGAATTCACAGCATACATTAGCATATCAAAGGCCATGAGTACTTTTGAATTAAAGAAGTCTTTAACTCAGTTTTTCATACTTAATTGATGATCATGTTGAAGATAGCAATTGTAAGATGCCTTCCAATTTCAGACATGTTAAATCGTGAAAAAAGTTTTAAAATTGATGAAATATACAGTAGTGATATCCTGAAGCACATATTTGGGAACTGAAATTTATTAAGAGGTTATAGATACACAGATCTAAATACTAATAAAGGGTTAGTAACAGACTTGATAATAATGCTACTTCTTGTTCTGATATTACATATGTCACTTTTTCAAACAGCTGATGTGAATTCTTCAAAATCGGTGGGCAGCGATGCACCCTGTGTTGTAAAAGTGGTAAGGAAATATTTCAGCTGATTGTTTTCTTTGCTGTTGATTTAGTTGTAGTATTTATTTTGTAAAACATTCTTTTTGATAACTAGAATTAATTAAACCATAAGGTACTACATTTTTAGTAATGTTTCATAAATATTAAATGAGACACAACAGTAGCTTTATAGTTTTAAATAATTTGAGTTCAAAAATTCTCTCCCCTCTCTTTTGAGTTAGAGTGGCACTAGTATCTGTGGAAAAAATGAATGAAAGCCTGGAGTTTTGCAGATGTGGAATAAAAATATTCAGCTCGTTCTTTTTATTTCAGCTATATTTACAACAGATGGGATGCTTTTTATGTTTATATCCTGCAAGACTGTACTACTTTAATGAAATTTTACTGTATTTTATCTTGCATTTGCTTCTGAACTTACATTTGGTCAATTTTTTCTTTTTATTTCCAATTATCTTTCCTCCCCTTTCATTTTAGTAAATGAAATTATTTATTTGTGGTCACTTTGAAACTTCTTTTTGCTTTACTGACGTTGAAATTAGTTTGTAACGAGTGAAGGTAGACAGTATCCTGTCTAACGTAGGCATACTCTGAATAGCCAGGTCAATTTATATATTGGTGCGCTAAATGACATTTTAACTACTATTTTTTTTGTTAGTATGCAAGGTAGTATGCATCTTTTTGCTTGCCAGCATTTGTAAGTCCCCTCTTTCAAAGTTCTTTAATACATGTGAAGAACATGTTTTTGTTAAATAGAAGAGGTAACAGGGTCTGTTATTTGGGCAAATTACCACATAAGTCCCCTCACCCTTCCTTATTTTCCTAAAGGCTACAGATTTTCGAATTAGAATCACCCCAAGGTCTTTTGGTTTGATTTGTTTTATTTTACTCTCTTTTTAAAAAAGAATATATTTGATCTCTTGTGGGTTAATAACTCTTTTGGGCCTGAATTGTTTTAGTGATTGTTTTCACCAACTTTTTATTCAGGCATAGTTTTTCCAAGGAAATAGACAAACACAATTTGAATACTTTTGACAAATGCATATACATGTATACCCCAACCCCTATTAAAATATAGAGCATTTCCATCATCCCCAAAATACTACTTTTGTCTTTTTCTGGTCAAACCCCTAATTTCCCACACCCTTGGAGGAAACCGTTTGGCTGAGGTTTTTTATGTTTTTTTTTGTTTTTGTTTTTGTTTTGCTGTGGATTAGTTACTCCTGTTCTAGAATGTCATATAAATGGTATTTATACAGTACATTACTGTTTTGTCTCTGATTACTTACATTCAACATAGTGTTTTGAAGGCTCATTTATATTGTTGGCATTTCAATTGCTTGGTCAGTTCTACTGCTCAGTAATATTATACCATAGCCATACTAGAGTTTGTTTTCCATCTCCTGTTGACAGACATGTGGATTGTTTCCAGTTTTTGGCTGTTATGAATAGAGCTTCTATAAACATTCTTATACAAGTATTTTTGGTTTTCTTGGATCAATACCTTATAAATTTATAAGAAGTACCAGACAGATTTCCAAAGTGGTTTTTACCATTTTACATAGCCACCAGTAACGTATGAGAGTTCTGGGTGCTCCATGTTCCCCTTCAACAACAGTTGGAGCTGTCGGGTGTGTTTGTTTTAGCCATGATATCAGGAGTACAGTAGTGTCTCATAGTTTTAGTTTATATTTACTTAATGACTGATTTTGAGCACTTTTTCATCATGCTTATTGGCCATTCATGTATTTTCCTTTGTGAAGTGCCTCTTCAGTCTTTTGTGGTCAAACTCCCCCCCCCCTTTTTTTTAATAACTAGGTTGTTTTGCTTTTTATAATTTGGTAGTAAGAGAGTTGTTCTGGATACAAGTTCTTTCTTAGATATATATGTTGTAAATCTTTTCTCCCAGTTTGTAGTTTGCCTGTTTACTTTCTGAATACTTTTTCTGCATCTACTGAGGTGGATCATAGGATGTTCTTCCTTTATTCTGTTAATGTGGCAGTTATATTGATTGATATCTGAGCGGTGAACTAACTTTGTATTCTTAACATACACTCCACTTAGTTATGATGTATTATGCTTTTAACATAATGCTGGAATTGATTTGCTAATATTTTGTTAAGGATTTTGATTTTTTGTTCATGAGGGATATTGGTCTTTAATTTTTTTCTAATATTCTGAAGATTAAAACATTTCTCATCTCATCGTTTGGTGTTGGTGTCAGGGTTTTTGGTGCACTGGGTTTGGTCTCCCCTTCTGGCCACACAGCATCCTAAGTGTCCTGTCATGGGGCTCACTTTGCTTGTTTCCTGTCTTTAGAAGTCACAATCCTATACTGCCTATTTTGTCTAATGTATGAGAATAGTAATTTCCTATATTTTGTCCAATTTTTGTATGTGTTTACAGTAGGAGGGCTAATTGGATGCCGGCTATTCCACATGCCTGTAGGTAGAAGTAACGCTGGTAACTTTAGTGGGGGGGGTTATTGGTTTGTTTCCCCTGCTATTTCACTTTTCTTCATGCCTTTTCATGACGTAGTGAATAGCATTCCTTTTGAAGTATTTAGTTTGCTGCTATATCAGAGGAACAAAAGTTCTTACTATTAAATTGGGTCATTTGCATGGAATTTGCATGGAATATTATCTGCATTTGTCTTTGATAGGACAGATTAAAATATTAAAATCTATGGGTAAGATTAGTTTCTTTTTAGGATCTTTAAATAGTGTCCATTGTGAGGAGAAAGCAAGTCCCCTTATGACTTCTCACCCTCATGAGGTTCAGAAAACACAGTTCCCTATGACCACACGGCAGCTGCTTCCCCTGCACAGTCGTTTCTGTGTCGCGGAAGGAAAGCGTGCCTGAGCCGTGTCTCGTAGGTGGGGCTGCTGTGTCACCATGTCTTTTTTCTTCTGTATAACCTGAGCTTCTTTAAATTGTGTTCTATTTTAGAATGACAATATTCTTCTTCATTATGAGTAATCCTAAGTGTTTTATTTGTTATTCAATGTATGTAGCTTTAGTTCTACAATCTTTTTCACTTACAGAGTTATGAAAGAGAATGGGTAGAAACAGTATTTACTAACTGCTTAATGTAGCAAATTACTTTACATTTCTAAGTTTAAAACCATTTGTTACCAAGCCTAGTTCAGTACTCTGTCTCCTGTCTCCTAATTTAGTTCTGTTTCCATTAGCCTATATTACTCCTTCTCTTTGCAGTTAGGACAATGATAAATATTCAGTTGATTTCTCTTTTGCATTTAATATTTCAGTAACATTTTCAAAGTTGTGGTTTGTGTGTGATCCTGGAAGAATGCCATAAACAAAACAATGCTGACTTTTTCTTTCCTCTCTAAGGGACCGCTTAGTGACTGCTGTTTGCTTGTTTCTTCCCTAATACCTGTCTTTTCTGAACTCCTTTAAACCTCTGTAGCACTCATTCTGTTTCCATTTATTTTACAGTTTCACTTGCTAATATCCTTTCAGGCCACTACTTGTTTTAGTTTAAGTGTTTATTTTACCTCCCTAACTGGATTTTAAGTTTTTGATGATAAGGACCTTGTTTTAAATTTTGTTTTTTTTATGCCACCCTTACTTGCCTGTGTTATCCTTTTGAAAACTTTTTAGGCATAATTGCTTACCACCTTGCAGCTTCCTGATGCCGCCTACTTCTGCCTCTTGTCTGTGCCTTTTAGTGCAGGCCTGTATGCACGATTTACCTTCACTTCTGATAGGCGTGGCTATAGCTCTGTCCATTACTATTCTGCAGTTCTTATATTCTCAGAGCTTTGTAGTATTAAAAGTCAAAATGCTTCACCAAATATATAAAATGATTATCACTTCTTTCCAGTATTAAAATCAGAACTGTTCACAAACACTTGCCATTTTAACCTCAGAAGCTATTAAATATCATGTTTTCAAAGAACATGTACTACTCTTTGGGGAAATTTCATAATTAATTACCAAAGAAAAGCAAGATACAACGTTATTTATGGTATAGAGGTAATTTTATAAAATAGCTATATATGGAGAAAATATATCAAAATATTTTCAGATTTTCTAAAGTGAGCACTTTATCTTTAGAGAAAGAAAAAAACTCAGCAAATGTTATTTAAGAAATAATCAAAGCCAAATAGATTTTTTTTTTTTTTTTTTTTTTTTGCGGTACGCGGGCCTCTCACTGTTGTGGCCTCTCCCATTGCGAAGCACAGGCTCCGGACGCGCAGGCTCAGCAGCCATGGCTCACGGGCCCAGCTGCTCTGCAGCATGTGGGATACTCCCGGACCGGGGCACGAACCCATGTCCCCTGCATCGGCAGGTGGACTCTCAACCACTGCGCCACCAGGGAAGCCCCGGCAAATTGATTTTTAATGTGAAATTAGACTTAATAGTGTAATAGCATATCAAATCAAACAGTGGTTCTCAGCTCTGGTTCTACAGGATAATTAGAATCTCTGGGTACAGGGCCTGGTTATTGGTATTTTTAGTAAAGTCTCCTCAAGGGATTCTTTTGTGCCTCAAGGTTGAGAACCACTGGTAGAGTCTGTTGCACAGAGCACCTTAATTATTTTCAGTGGACTCCTGTGCGCATGCTCATGTTTACCTTTGTGTGGGGATCCTTTTATTCAGTAGCGGCACCAAGTACCCTGTGCTTCTGGTAGGGCTTCCATGTTAATGTGGAAGACTTGTTAGAACATTTGGTTGCTTCTAATACGGATATCTGCTCTGTGAAAGAGCTCCAAATATTAACCCACACATTTCTTACATTTGGTCTTGAAATGAAGTTAAGACTAACATATTTAAGATAGGTGTTTCGGTACATGCTAAGTACATTTTCTCTCCTCCCGAATGACTGTGTCTGGTTTTGTTTAGGGCCTTAATCCTTACTGATTTACGGGAGCAGCCTTGGAGTCGTGGTGCTGGGTCACAAGAGATAGCAAACTTGTATTCTCTGCCTCTGGATAACTGGGAGACACTATCTGTATTTTAGTTCAGGAAAGTAAATGTGCAGAGAGAAATGGTAAATTGATCATTAAAATATTGGATAATGCAAGGAGAAAAATTTCCTCTTGTGATTTCTGGTTAATGGATTGTATAATAAATTAGTTCTTTCAGTCACCCTTTGCAGTCATGCCAGTGAGCTAATAGCAGAACTGGAGGTGGAGGCCAGCCTTTTGGATCTTATATTCTAACAGTTCTTTATATCATTGTCCTTTTCCAACATGTACTGATAGAAATCTGTGTTCCGCAGTTCTCTGGAAAAAAGTTTGCAGACTGATGTTTAATTTCCCTCATTGATGTTATGAGAAGTGACCTGAATTTTCAATTCATATCTCATAATTTGGTGGGAAGGAGAAACTTTATACAGCTTCATTTTTAAATGGCAGCCAGTTGCTTTTAGATGGTGCCATTGAAATATATCACATTTTAATCTTTTTTCTGTTGTCATCTTCATTTTGACACTTAGAAGTCTTAAAGAAACATTTAGTGATATTCTAGTTAAAATGTCAGTCCCAATTTCTTTTCTAAATCTTGGCTATTACAGAGTTGGCAAAGTATTTTAGATTTGAAATATGTTAATAAAATTTTAGTTATGAGTTAAGGTATTTTCTTTAACAGAAATAGCTAGCTTTGGCTCGAGTGCAATGCCAAGGAAGTAGCTCCTTTATTTTGTTATAATGGAATCTTATTGGATTAGAAAAAGTATGAAATGAGCTCAAAGAGCCTTCATTGTAATGGGTCTTTCAGTGTAATAGCCTGATTTATATAGGTTGATTCTCATTACTATAAGTTTAATAAATTATTGCCTGAAGGAAAGCTTGAGAATTAAAGTTGATATGACATAGATTGAAACTGAATCAATCAGACTTTTATACTGATGATAATAAGCCAGGATTAGTCTTAGGAAAACCCCTTTCAGACCTGAATTGTGTTAATGAGCTACTCTAAAAGTTAGCCTTTGGAGAGTAACTTTACCAAACTTCCTTTCCTGAATTTCCATTTCTTTTTTCATTCTTGCACTGAGTTTGTTACTCCTGCTGAAGGCCTGTTCTCAGCCATGAGCTCTAAACATTCACAAGTGTCTGTCTAGCTCCCACTGCTGCAAGGAAAGGAACCACAGGTTATGGTGAAACTCAAGGTAATGAGTCCACAAATTAGAGATTTGGCATACCTTAGTGCATTGTTAGGTTATACTTCTTAAGGGGTAATGACATGCCAAACCCTTGTATACCATTCTCTTCCAAGGCTGGGCTGTAAAGTATACTTACTTGTAACAAACAAGGCTAGCTTATTTTCAGGTTCTGATCCCAGTGCTATATACGTTGCTCTTTTGCTGTCCAATATTCTTAACTGGCTGCGGCCTGACTCTTTGCATATTGCCTAATCAATCTTCCTATAAGTACTTTAACTAGGGATTCCTATGTTTCTGAACTGTAAGAAATCTGAGATATTAGAACTGTGCGTTTAGAGTAGTTCTGTTTAAACCTTAAGGAGCAAAATTAACTTCTCTGAGAGAGAGAGTATCTTGAATAAAAAAAAGTGAACATATTTTATGTATTTGCAGAAGGCATCTCCAGTAACAGAAACCTACATATTTTCACAAATTTTCTCTCAGTTAAGGTAGTAGACCTCATTTATCACTTCTAATGCTCCACTGACCCTGGAACTCCAGGTACACAGATATTCTGTCCAAAATAACTTTCTTCCCGTACTTCCTAAAAGGAAAGCAGCCCCAAAATTAGTTTAGAAATGTTAGCTTCCTTATTTGAAGTTTTTGCTACTTTTCAAAATTTTTCCCAGATTCTCAATAAACAAGATAATATCAACATAAAATATCAAACAAGTATTAATCAATTTTAGACAAAGTTTACTGTATAAAAAGTCCACAAAATTATAAGATCTTTCTCACCACTCCAGATTTATTTAACAAGGCAGAACTCCCAACAGGCTGATATTTCTCATTTGTCAAATAGCTTTTTGTGAATATAAGAGTCTTTGCAAATAATTTTAACTGTTAATATCCCTTAAGAATATGAAACAAGTGTAGTTTAGTAAAGTTGATGGAAAACAATTCTTATTGAGCCTTATTTTCCTCTTGACTTTAAATTATCATGTGGGAAGTAAATTGTAGGGCTCCTTAGTTTGAAAATCATGAGAATCGGTGTCAGGAAAGGATACAGTTACATGGACAGTGCTTGTTTGCTCTGGGAGTTCCAGAACACTCTTCTTTGTGATAAGGTTGGTTTTCTGCCAGTTTTGATAATAGATAAAATTGTAATGAGAAACAGGAAAGGAATGGGATTTTGCCACTAATTGATTAAATCAGGTATTGAAATTTTATTATTCAGTAAATCTCAGAAATATCTTGTAGCCCTTTGGTGAAACAGTTAACATGGTTGCTGATCTTTACTTAAGAGAAAGCTTAATAGTGATGGAAATAAGGTTAACAATTTTTCTTAAACTTCTGCAAAGACTGAGCTGTATGTCTGATGTTGTATAGTTTATCACATGTAGAAATGGAACTTGAGAGAAATAAAGACTTACGGACTCTTCTGAGACTCTCTGAAACATTTTTGAAGAGTTTTACTTAATCTTAAACATTTTTTTTTTTTTTTGTGGTACACGGGCCTCTCACTGTTGTGGCCTCTCCCGTTGCGGAGCACAGGCTCCGGATGCGCAGGCTCAGCGGCCATGGCTCACGGGCCCAGCTGCTCCGCGGCATGTGGGATCCTCCCAGACCGGGGCACGAACCCGTGTCCCCTGCATCGGCAGGCGGACTCTCAACCACTGCGCCACCAGGGAAGCCCCTCTTAAACATATTTTATAAACTGAAGTATTAAAATCGTATTGTTTGGAAAGAAAATTGATTTATTAATCTTTTTTGAAGGTTCATTGAAAATTACTCAGTAATTTTAACTACTGCTTGTGCTAATGAACTCTTTTGTTTTAAGGAACCCAGTGACAATGGACCTCTTTTTACTGAATTAAAGTTCTACCAGCGAGCTGCCAAACCAGAACAAAGTAAGAAATACAGTACACATATGTTTGTGCTTTTAAATGAACACTGGTTTTGTTTTGTTTTGTTTAAGCCAAGACTAGAACATTGGATCTTATATTGTGATGTTTTGTTATTTTTTACTTCACAGATAAATTCTATTTAAATGAGATTTGTATGAAAGAATTTTGATGTCTTAACAGGTTTCTTATGATAAGATTTCACTTATATTGATAATATAGAGTTTATAAATAATATATGATTTAGGAAATATTGTTAAAAGTTGAGAATTAACCCTAATCCATGAGTATGCCTCAAGGATCTCCCAATCTTTTTTTGAGTGTTTTTCTAAATTCTGGAGACCATAACTTGCAGGGATTCCATCACTTATGAACTAGAAGACTATCAAGGGAGAGAGCAGGACCTCTTCTAGCTACCCTTGTCCTCCTGTCCTCCAATCCCCTTCTCACCTTCCGTCCCCTCTGAAAATCCACGGAATCTCCTGGTAGGATGGTATCAGGCTTGGGAATCTCTCAAGGGGCTTGTCTCTCCTCGAGCTTGATTTCCTGGTTGAGGACTTTTAGAATGAGGTAAAAAAACTTTTAGATAGGTGTAAAAAGTAAGTCTTTCTGTGGAAACAAGTAAACATTTACATAATTGGAGATATTAATTGTAATTGAATGTGGTTTGATTTTTTAAAAAATGTTTTTGCAGATTTTTCATTTTAAAGACAATGTTTAGGACAGCATAACACAATTTTGTGGGTTAATAAAAATGATTTCATTGTAAAGTACTGTTCATTCGTTAGGTACAATGTATTGTTCACTTTCTTTTTTTATGAATAAAGGTGAAATCTTATTGCATGTATATCTTAGGCATTCTGTTCTTGATTTTTCTGAGAACAATTGCTGATGTATAACAAAATTGAAATCACAAGCATGTGTTTTAATTTGTAGTTCAGAAATGGATTCGTACCCATAACCTGAAGTACTTGGGTGTCCCTAAGTATTGGGGGTCTGGTCTACATGACAAAAATGGAAAAAGGTAAAAATATGCATGTTTTGTTTTTCTCCTTCCTTTTTGATCATGCGCAGTTCAGTTGTTTAGTCAACAATTATGTACTGAGCACCTACGTACAGTACTGCGTGGCCTTCACCTGGGCTGTGTGGAATGTATTCAACAGAGATGAACAAGGTGTTCTCTCTCGTCTGGGGGACTTGTACCGAGGGGAAGCAGCTGCCTGGAACCCAGCTGACAAGTAGGAACAAAGCCAACTGGCCTGCATTGTTTTTTTCCCTTAAAAATGAATAAGCAAACAAACAGAAAATTCCATGTTATTTATGTAAAAGGGAGCCTGCAGGCTTCAATTTGGCATCTCCCATTAGATACATAATCTGCCCACCTTTGTGAGGTTTCAGTCTAGCTGAAGAGAAAAAACAAAGCTGTATGAAACAACCAGACGCCAGTTAAGTGCCACATTGTGTGATGCTGACTCTTAACATGTCTTAGGAGTTCAGAATGGAGAGAATATTGCCGGCAGAGTTGAGTTGGAGAAAACCTCCAATGCTTTTGATGCATAATTGACACTTTAAAAATATTTAATGAATGAATGGAGCATCGTTCACCAATGCTGGTAGCTGAGATTTGAAGAGTAGATTTAGTTGGAACTGGGGTATATTGGTTAGGATGCTTTCAGCTGCAGGTAAAGATAAAACTGACTCAGCTCTCTTAAGTAATTGTCAAGTGCCCAGCTTCCTTTATCTTGCCCTTTTGCCCTCTTGGCTTTGTTCTCTATTAATTCTCCATTGTATGGTCTCAAGGTGGCTGCCCATTTCTGGGCTTCGCCTGCAGACACAGTACCCAACAGCAGAAAATGGGATTGCTTCTTGTGAGTTTCACTTTCCTGGCAGGGACACCTTTCCCAGGGACCTCGTGGCAGACTTCCCCCCATGTCTTCTTGGTCAGAGTTGTATCGCTGCTTGTTCTTAAACCAGCCACTGGCAAGGTCAGAGTGATCACAGTGATGAGTGGGGGGAAAGGCTGAACCAGAGTGGCGCTCTGTCAGAGAAGAGGGAGCACAGAGGAGCTGCTGGGGTGGGGGGGGGGCAGCCGGCGTCGTCCACCAGGAAGTTCTTGTCCTGGAACCCAGGCACCTCTGAGGGAGCGTGGGAGCTCCCTGGAATGACGAGAGAACATTTTGTTACATGTGGTTTTGCTGGGACAAGTTTCTACCGTTTTTAGAAATTTTCTGGAGAACTAGTATAGAGCAAGGGTTAAGTTAAGAGTCAGGATTCTAGAGGCAGACACTTGGCTTCAAATCTGTGCTTTGCCCCTTAAAATGTGCGTGACTGGGTAAGTTACTTCTTTTTGCCTCAATTTCCTCATCTGTGAAATAGAGTAACACTTATCCGCATAATAAGGGGTATTAAATGTAAAGCTCTTAGAATATGTGTGTGAGCTTTTACTCTCAAAGGGGTCTTTAATCCCTTAAATATTAAGAACTGCTGGGTTAAAAAATCACTGTAGAGAAGGAATAGCATCTCAAGTGGGGAGTAACATGAACACACAGTCAGAATAGGCTTCTGGCCTGCTGGCTGGCCTCTTGGCCCTCTTTCTTTTTTTTTTAATGAATTTTTTTTTCAGACATGACATTATTTTATGCATAATTGGCCATCTTTCTTTAACAAAGAACGGGGGGACTTGCACACACATGAGAAAGAGAAGGAAATAACTTGGAGAAAGAGGCTGAGGCAGGTAATGAAGATGGGGAGGAAAGGGCTGTTTGGGGCCTGTGTGCAGTAGGTAGTTGGAAGCTACTGCACGTGGCACGTGTTTGAACAAAGGGACAGACACCCTCGAGGTACAGCTGACTCACCATTGACTTGTGACCTTACAACTCGGCCTGTGTCTTCTGTAACACAGAGTGCCTAGAAGTATTTCCTAAATGGGAACATTGATCACCTATAAGATATTGATTTACTTCTTAGGTTGAAGCTCTTAAAAATAATCATTTTCGTTCTCTTAGTTCTTTTTTTTTGGCTGTGCTGCACGTCTTGCGGGATCTTAGTTCCCCGACCAGGGATTGAACCTGGGGCCCCATGAGTGAAAGTGCCAAGACCTGACCACTGGACCGCCAGGGAATTCCCTCATTTAAGTTCTTACAAAAGTAAAAAAATAGAAAGTAAGGTTGTCCTTCCAGCCCTCCTCCCCTGCCAGAAATCCTTACTTTCCCCTGTAACTCATCTGAAGTGATATGAATATAAGTGCTTAGAACAGTGTTAAGCTCATAAAAATGTTAGCTGCTATCATTATTAAATCATTTATACTGATTTATATATTCCCATTATTTGCATTGTTTTTTCCAAGTCCCCAGGAGAGTATACGTCAATGGTTTTACTTTAGAAGAGTTACTAAAAAGTAGCTTTCCTTTTAGTACTCAATGGTAGACATATCCTTGCAGAAGAATGTGGTGAAAATTTATATGCAGTATTCAGAATCATGCTTCACTTGATGTGTATAATTTAGACCTGGTGAGGTGATTAAGGGATTGTTGAGAGCAGTGGTGGAGTGATCTGTGAATAAAAACAAAGGTCTACTTCATGTAATATATTAATAGATCTCTGGTTGAATTAACCAAGTGTGCTTTAGCTCCCTTTCAGAGTAACAGCAGAGATTGTATTCTTGTTACCTACATATTATTTCATAATAATTACACAATCACACCACTTATTTGTAAAAACAAATGTATACATTTGTCCTTGGTCTCATCCCTCAACCTCTCAAAACCTGTTGTACAGAGGAAATCAGGAAGTCAAAATCACTGTTCCCTCTAATATTTTAGAGGTCAGGGTACTGAAAATCTTACAAGAATGAAGACATTTTGCCACTGACTAATTCTGTGACTTTGGACAAATCAATTTACTGCTATAGACATTAATTATTTCATTAAGAGATAGAAAGATCTCTAATTCTCTTCCACTTCAAAAATAGGTAGAATCTTGAATTTTTTATTTTGTGTGTTGTCTTTTAAATGTTAGCTCTTCCTTCTTTTTTGTTTTTTTTTTTTTTTCGGTACGCAGGCCTCTCACTGTTGTGGCCTCTCCCATTGCAGAGCACAGGCTCCGGATGCGCAGGCTCAGTGGCCATGGCTCACGGGCCCAGCCACTCCGTGGCATGTGGGATCTTCCTGGACCAGGGCACGAACCCGTGTCCCCTATATCGGCAGGTGGACTCTCAACCACTGCTCCACCAGGGAAGCCCTGTTCTCTATTTTTAAGGCACATTTTAGCAGTATTAACATTCTGTTAAAATCAGGACTGTCAAGAGATGCTGTAACAATAGCTAAATGCAATAAAACTGCTTAAATGATGTAAAAGAATTGCATACTAAGTACTCAACAAATAAGATTTGGGGAACAGTAAATGTCCTGGAAAAACATGAAGATTTTTGGTTTTGCCACAAACCAACTCTGTCACCTTGGCCAAGTCACGTTTCTTCTTTGGGCTCCAATTTCCATAGGTGTGAGCCCTGCGTACCGCAAAAAAAAATAAATAAAAATAAAAATAACAGTCACAGGCAGGAAGCTAATATACAGAAACATAAATTAACATTAACTATGACAAAAATTAGTGACATCAATCTTGCTCAGTTTATTTAATCTTTACTGTGAAGTGTCTGTTGTCTTCTCTCTGTGGTGTTTTCTTACACTGAATATTGTCTCGTAACTTGCTGAGACCACGAGGCCCATAAAGTAAAAGTCAAGACAGGAAAGCTCTCCCAGCTCTTGAGATTTCTAGTTGGAAGAACTTGTTTCAAATCTTTGTCTTTCCTTCCTTCTTTCTTTCCTTGTCTTGTCTTTCTACTTTCTTAGTAAACATTGCCTTGAAAAAAATTACTTTGAAAGGAGAGTACTCAGTGCAAAATAGGTTTTCCTGAGTTACATTTTGTTCATTGACTTTTCTTGTTTGTCTTTAGTTACAGGTTTATGATAATGGATCGCTTTGGGAGTGACCTTCAGAAAATATATGAAGCAAATGCCAAAAGGTTTTCTCGGAAAACTGTCTTGCAGCTAAGCTTAAGAATTGTATGTGAGCTACATTCTTCTCGTTTTTAATCCAGTGAAGGCTAGTTGTGTTGAAGTTCGGTCCTCTGCTGGTTGGTGTTAGGTACTGCATTAATTTATTCTATATGATGCTTTTATAGCTGGATATTCTGGAATATATTCATGAGCATGAGTACGTACACGGAGATATCAAGGCCTCAAATCTTCTTCTCAGCTACAAGAATCCTGACCAGGTAGTTTTGTAACTTTAATTTTTACCGTTTAAAACCTGTTGTTTGAAAACAAATATGGTTGCTATGAACTTTTGAACCCATGCAGAAGTTTTACTTTTTCAGGTAGATATGGTAATAATAATATTTCTTCTTGACACTTTTATCTAGTTAACATTCTACATTTTTGATGCGATTTGTTGGCACTTTATCAAGTTGGCTATTTTGCCCTAAATATTAATATTCAGAAGAAGTACTTGTGATACAAAATGAATTTCAAATAGCTATTTGAGGGTGGAAGCTTAAAATTATATAGTGCACCAATGAATTATGTTTGCCTTTCTGCTTTGTCATTTTTTAAATTTCCTTTGTTCAAGAAATCCATCAAATGTAAGTGTTCTGTTACTTGGAGAATTTGGTCTTTAATGTGTTGATTATTGAAATCAGTTGATTTACAGAAATATCATAGCTGTCTAAATTTTGTAGGGTTTGGAATTCAAATGTGCATTTTTTAAGCCTATTACGTTCACTTTGTAATTTTCACTTTTTAAGGAAAGGAGAAAAGCTAATGTTATTATACCTTTATTTGGGTCAGTTTAGTTGGAGTAGAGGGATTTGTAATTTCCTTGAAGCTGATTCCATGATTTTGGTAAAAGTAAGTTTTCGTTGACATAGTTGGGCCACTGTATTTAATCCATTTCATGTGTGTTTTCTCACTTCTTACTTGATCTTGTATAAGAAAGGAATATTTAAGCATTTTAACTTAAATAAAGTATATGTCGATATGCCATACTTTACTCTTCTTTGTCTCAGACCTAACTTTGACTTCCTCTTGCTTAGTTTTCCCTTTTTCCTTTGGCTCCCGTTTGTTTTCCGGTCATCTCATATATTTGCCTCCCCTTCCCCATCTCTGTTACAGTAGCTGTAAGGGATATGTATATGCAGAACAGAAGAAAGTTTCTGGTCTAGAGCAGGCTAATGGAGAAATCCTAAAGGCAATCACAAAATTTCCAGGCAACTTGTTTTAGATGTGTCTAGGTTAAAAATAAGCAAGCAAACAAATGAACAAAACATAGCTTAGAAACCTGAATGGTAAGGATTCTATTAGTTGAAGTAAACTGGACTTGTATAATAAATACAAATATAATTTATTTCCATTTGCAGTTGACTAAAACATGCTGCCTTTTGTTTAGATGGAAGTATTTTTGCAGCTTGGTTATCCTTTGGGCATATGTTTTGGATGGGATAATTTTTCTAGTATTAGATGTATGTGTTAGATCCAGCCCCCAAATTTTTACTTCAGTTCCCTCCTGTGACCAGATACATACATCTGTGAGACAGTTACCCAGAATTAGAGCTGTAACATGTGGCTCTGGAATAGAGGAAAGCAAATTTGTTAGCTTTGTATGCTAATCAGATATACACATACATGCCTATAGATATGTGTATATATAATACTAAAATTTCTAATTATGAAGACTTGACTTTAATATATAATATTTAAATGTAGCTAAGAGCCTCATCTAAAAGTTCTTCAGATCATTGTTATAATCTGTGAAATATTTTTATGAAGTGAATTGATTATTTTATAAGTGAAGACAGAGGGGAATAACTACCATAGCACGTGTCAACTAAGTTAGGAGTCTTACCGTCAGCGTGCAGCAGTTGTATTGCAACAAGTATTGTACTCTGTGCTCAGTTTTGTTTTAGATGCTGTAAGGAAAAGTGTAAGATTTATAATCCTTGCTCAAATTGAGGAGACAAGATTATTTACAGGTGTAACACATACTTGTCTAAAGAAGTCAGGTGATATCTTCACGATAGCTACATGGTCATTTAACGTTTTTCTTTAAAAAGTCTTTCAGAATTAAGTGCTTGCTGTTGTTTGCGTGTTGGATCTAACTTGTTTGGGGTGCTGTAGTATGGCCTTGTGGATGAATCTACCCTCAAGTGACAGTATTCTGTTTCTGGGCTTTAAAGGAGTATATGTGTAGTCATTTTGCCTTTCATTTGTCTTGGTGTTTGGACATTTATAGGTGTACTTGGTAGATTACGGCCTTGCTTATCGGTACTGCCCAGAAGGAATTCATAAAGAATACAAAGAAGACCCCAAAAAATGTCACGATGGCACGATTGAATTCACCAGCATCGATGCGCACAACGGTGTGGGTACGTCAGTGGCACCTGAACAAGAGATACATTGCCAGTGCTTTCAACTGAATTCCTACACAGTTCTTCTGTAGTAAACACTTAGACAAGTAAATCAGAATTGAAGAGGCAGGATAGGATGGGGGAAGAAGGGAGAGCCTAGGCTCCTACATTTGTGCAATGTGAGGGCACCTGTGTTCCCTCCCTGTCTACCTCCCACCCTTCAAAGATCACCAGGGTTTCAGTAGCAGAGGTAGTTCGGTCAGCTGCAATAAGGCTTTCTTTTGCTTTTATTTAGCTTAATTGGAATGTTGGGGTTTTTTCCCCCTAAAAGTCTGTAAGTTTCTTATACAGCTACAACTTTGTAACAGGTAGACTTTTATTTTGTCACCTATTAAGTTGGCCTGTTTCTTCAGCAGTCGTTTCTTTTTCTTCTGTACCCAACACTGGAGGAGCTAAAATCCCCAGTTCTCTGGGCTTCTTAATAGCTTATAGCATTTTTAATATCTTCACATTTTCCAAGGGCATTATTTAATGTGTCATTGTTTTATAATTTATTTCCTAGGCTAATAGTCTCAGTGTGAAACTGTAAAGTTTGCCAATTTGGGTTTTAAAGTAAATTATTAGTTGGAGGTAAATTATTTCTTTTATACTGCCCAGTATTCGGTGCTTTTTTCAAAATGGAGTCAAGATTTGATGATGAAAAACAAGACTGTAGAGTTGACCCTTTTACCTTATTCCTTTAGATATACCTGAAATTCTACCTTAAACATTGTTTCAGTGTGCTGAATCTGCTTCTTTTGTTTCACAGCCCCATCAAGACGTGGTGACTTGGAAATCCTTGGTTATTGCATGATCCAGTGGCTTAGTGGCCATCTTCCTTGGGAGGATAACTTGAAAGATCCCAACTATGTTAGAGATTCCAAAATTAGGTAAAGGAAAACTGATAATAAATTATTTTGGGCAAAATCATGATAAGGCAGATGCTTAGTCAGAACTTCTTGATGGAGACTATAGTTTTTTTTTTTTTTTTTCTTTTTGCAGTATGCGGGCCTCTCACTGTTGTGGCCTCTCCCGTTGCGGAGCACAGGCTCCGGACGCGCAGGCCCAGCGGCCATGGCTCACGGGCCCAGCCGCTCCGCTGCATATGGGATCCTCCCAGACCGGGGCACGAACCCGTATCCCCTGCATCCGCAGGCGGACTCTCAACCACTGCGCCACCAGGGAGGCCCGAGACTATAGTTTTAACTGATACTAGTGTAGAAATAAGAAAGTACTTGTTAAACAGTAAGATTCCTTGGTCTTTTGTTGAATTTATTTTAGAAGAATGTCCATAAGCATATTTAGGATGTAGCACAGTGCTGCTTAACGTGCTTTTTACTGTTATTAAATATTAATAACTTTCCACGGCTATTAAATATTAATAACTTTCCACGGCATCAAGCTTCAAACAGTGACTCAGCCTTTAATTTTTAACAGATACAGAGAAAATATCACAGGTTTAATGGACAAATGTTTTCCTGAGAAGAACAAGCCAGGTAAGAAAAGACTTCTTGAATGTTCGTAGGGATCTTGTTTTCTGCAGGAAAAAAAGCCTTGAGGTCTGTGGAATATCCCTTAATGTAGGAGCTTAGGCATTGTTAAGTGTAATCATTGCACTGCAGCCTGCACTCCTGAAACAGGCACTTCCCTTTCCACAGGTGGGCCTTATTCAGTTATTATTCAGTGCTTTCAGTAATGGAACCGAATTTCATTCAGTAATTCAACTATTTTTTTTATTGAGGCTTTTTTGTGTGTGAAGGACCATTCTAGGCACTAGGGATACACCAGTGAACAAAATAAATAAAACTTCCTATCCTCATGAAGCTCTAGTTGGGAAAGGTAGACAGTAAACAAATGAGTGAATTTCACAGTATATTGCATGGTTAGTACTGTGGCAGAAAGAAGAAAGCAGCGAGTAGAGTTAGGGGGTATGGGGATGGGTTGGGGAGTGAAGCAAGGAGGTGGATTGGAACTGTAAATAGGGTGGCCAGGGGTGGCCTCACTGAGGAGATGACAATTGAATAGTTGTAGGAAGGAGATAGGGAGCGAGCTCTGGGGAAGTCTGGGGAAGAGCGTTTCCAGGCAGAAGGAACGTGAGTGCCAGGTGTACTTGAGGGATACCTGCTTTTAAGCCATCATAGGGCTTTGGCTTTTACTTTGAGCAGGAGCACGTGAGGTTTGGAGGAGAAGAGGGACGTGAATTGTCTGTCTTTAAGGGAACTCTCTCCAACTTCTGTTTTGAAGATCGACTGCTAGGGAAGCAAGGCCGGGTACAAACAGGAGCTGGTAGGAGGCTACTGCCATAATCCAGGCAAGGGAAGTAGCAGTGCAGGTAGTGAGGAGTGGTCGGTGTGGATATATTTAGAAGCCTTTTCAAGCCTTTGCTCAGTTATCTCCTTGTCAGGGAGGTCTACCCTGACCTTATGCCTTTTAAACTTGCAACCTACCAACCACATCTAGAAATAAAATGTTATAGGCTTTTTCAGAAACACCCCCCGGGGCCTCCTGCCAATCACGAGCCTCTCCCACTGGCCTAATGAATCACTAGCCTAACTTCCAACACTAAGGATTTGTTTTTGAACTATATAGAAATGGAATCATAGAGTGAATAAAATAGTTTCATGAGGGCAGGGATTTTTAACGTTCTGGTTTCTATTGGAGTTCTTTGTCTTTCACTCAGTATTGCATTTGTGAAATTAATTCCCACTGTTGCATTTTTTGGATGTTTTTATTTACTTTTTAACTTTATTGAGGAATAACTGAAAAATATAATTGTATAACATGATGATTTGATATACAGGCATACCTCGTTTTATCGCTGTTCACTTTATTGCACTTTGTCGATACTGTGTTTTTTACACATTGAAGGTTTGTGGCAACCCTGAGTCGAGCAAGTCTGTTGGTGCCATTTTTCCAACAGCATTTGTTCACTTCCTGTCTGTGTCACATTTTGGTAATTCTCACAATATTTCAAATGGCTTCATTATTATTCTATTTATTATGGTGATTTGTGATCAGTGATCTTTGATGTTACTCTTGCAAAAAAATTCTGACTCACTGAAGGTCAGACGATGGTCGGCATTTTTTTTTAGCAATAAAGTGTTTTTTAATTAAGGTACCTACATTTTTTTAGACATCATGTTATTTCATACCTAATAGGCTACAGTATAGTGTAAACATAACTTTTATATCCACTGGGGAGCAAAAAAAATTAAAGTGACTTGCTTTATTGTGATACTTTATTGCGGTGGTCTGGAACTGAACCTGCAATGTCTCTGAGGTGTGCCTGCCTGTACATACACACTGGAGAATGATTACCAAGATCGACATAATTTAATACATCTATCACCTTGCATAGTTAACAGAGTTAACAGCAGCCTTTCTTGAAAAGACCAGCCTTTCCCTGTGATGCCGCCTTTGTGTTAAATCAGGTGTGGATTTGTGAGTCTGTTTCTGGGCTCTTTCATTGTTCTTTTTTTCTCTTCTTGGACCCCACTGTCTTAATTACTGTAGCTTTATCTTAAGTCTTGATACATGGTAGTTTAAGTCCTCTAACACTGTTTCTTCTTTATACTTGACTTCACTGTTTTGCTTGATCATTTGTATATCTGTGTACATTTTAGAATCACCTTGTCAGTTCTGCACACATCCTGTCCCTCTGCAATTTGCTGGAATTCTGAGTGGGATTGCATGGACTCTGTGGGCTAACTGGGGAGCATTGGCATCTTTATACTATTGATACTTTATGTCTTCTGTTTAATTTGGTCTCAGTTTCTGTGTTACCTATGTTTTATAGTTTTAATCTGGAAAAAATCTTGCCCATCTTTCATTATAATTGTTACTAGGTATTTGATGCTATTGTTAAGTGATATATTTTTATTAAAATTTATTTTTCTAATTGCTTGTTGGTAGTATATAGAAGTAAAATAGATTTCTAAATATTTACCTTATATCCTGTGACCTTGTTAAATTTATATATTGGTTCTAGAAGTTTTTTTATAGATTCCTTAGGATTTTCTGCATACACTGTCATGTTCATGAATAAACTGTTTTACATCTTCCATTCCACTCGTGATGCCTTCTGTTTCTTTTCTTTCCTTGCTGTACCGGCTAAAAACTACAGGACTTTCAGGCAGAATGGGAGTGGTGCAAGTGGACTTCCTTGCCATTTCCTTCTCTCATCAGGGAAGTGTTCAGTATTTTACCATAGTTGGTGATATTTGCTTTAGGTTTTCTATAGATCCCCTTTTTCAGATTAAGAAAGTTGAAGGGAGGGAGTTTTGTTTTTTTTTTCTCATCTACCCAGGTATTTAGAATCATGCCTGGCATGTGGTGGGTGCTTAATGAGTACCTGAACGAATGAATGTGTATATACGTGTGTGTGTGTGTAGCACTGACATGATCTCTTGATTTATTGGATGTGGGGTGTGGGAATAGGATTCTTGGCTTGAGGTGCTGGAAGGATGGAATGTTCAGTAACCAAGACAGGGAAAACCACAGGGAGAACAGGTTTTAGGGGTTGGTAAGGAGTTTGGATTTGCATTTGTTGGGATTTGATATGAGTCAGTGGAAATCAGTGGACATACAAGTCTGGAGAGCAGTGGAAAGGCTGGGCTGGGGATATAACATGTATGAGTCATTAGCCTAAAGATGGATTTTTAGATGGATGTTGAAAAGTGTTGATCTTGACTAGTAAGATTTCTTTTTATGGGTTTGGTTCTGCCTCAGTGTACAGTAAACCTTTCATCATTCAGAAGTCGATTTTTCTCTTATGGGAAAACCGGGCCTTGCTTCTTTTTCTTTTTTTCAAGCTGTTTTTCATATGTTTTATTTCTTATTTACGCAAAGAATGCAGCTGTCTTCTGTAGAACTAATGGCTTCTGTGGCAGAAAAAAAAATACTGGCTATGATATTTATTGTATACTTAAGCACATTTTACTTTATAATCTTTATTCTAGGTCCTTTTAAAAAATAGCTTTAAAACTACAGCAATTATTTTTTTGTATATATTTAAATGTTAAGCATGTCTTCTGTCTTACTATCACAATTAAAAAATGTTTTTTACATTGTTTCTCAAAGTACGTTTTTTATTTGACTTATCTGACAATTCTTGAATTCAGAAGCATACTTTCCATTGAAGAAGTGATTGAAAAAAACATGTTTAACAAGCTATACATTTGCATTCTAATTTTAGTATAACCATGTATCATTTTCTTAGAAAGGTACGTTGTACTTATGACAAAAAATTACAAAATGATTGTGTTATTCTTTTAGATGAAATTGCTAAGTACATGGAAACAGTGAAGTTACTGGATTATGCCGAAAAACCTCTTTATCAAAAGTTACGAGATATTCTTTTGCAAGGACTGAAAGCTATAGGAAGTAAGGAGGACAGCAAGCTGGACCTCAGTGTCGTGGAGAACGGAAGTTTGAAAGCAAAGACAATAACAAAGGTGAGCTTTGTTACTGAATTTTCCTTTGGGCGTCCTGTGACTATAATTGCAGCAAGTATTAATTTTAGGTAAGAGAACCAGTAGCTCAGTAAAGAAAATAATAACAGATTGCTACGCAATTAAATATTTATCATCATTACATAAAAGCAAACTCTTTATGATATGGAAAAATATGTAGAGGGTGGTAGAAAAATGAATATTTATGTGTTTCTTATGTCCAGTAGCAAGTTAGGAAATTCCTAAAGAGATTCTAACTCAGGATACTAATGTCTGGCAGAGGGATTTCGGCAGGGCACTCAATTCATAGTCTGTGTGTTCTTTTCTCCCGCGTCACCCCTTAGGGTTGATCTTGTCTTTCACTTTTTCCTTGTTCATTGGTGTGATCCAAGTATTTACTATTTGAAAATTGGTTTTGAAAAATTACCATTTGAAAGTTACATTTGAAAGTTTCCTTGTTTGTTGTCGTGTTGTGTTTCCCATTGGAACATTATTTTGCTCTTTACAGAAATCTCATTATGTAAAGCTGTGTATCTGTATATAAGGGAATTAGTTTTTTGGAAAGAAATGTTAAATAATAAACTTCATGGTAGAAATATTGCACAGGCATGTAAATAACTCCTGGTATCACTTTAAAATTTAGATTTTGCGGGTATACATCAACTTATTGGTTATTTTTAATAATTATTGATCAACTTAATTTTGTTTTTTTTTGTTTTGTTTTTTTGTTTTGCGATACGCGGGCCTCTCACTGTTGTGGCCTCTCCCGTTGCGGAGCACAGGCTCCGGATGCGCAGGCTCAGTGGCCATGGCTCACGGGCCCAGCTGCTCCACGGCATGTGGTATCTTCCCGGACCGGGGCACCAACCCGTGTCCCCTGCATCGGCAGGTGGACTCTCAACCACTGCACCACCAGGGAAGCCCTTAATTTCCTTTTTAATCTGGAATTGTTTACTAAAATGTGCCAGTTGCTTTTATATGGGAAAGGAAAACTGCTTTTAGAAGAAAAATATTTTTTTACATTATTGACTGTTCTAATTGTCGTTAACTCTGTAAATTCCAGTAGATTCCTTTGGGAATCTTATATTCCAAACTATGAGATAAAGAGTTAAAAACAGATTTTCTCCCTTTAAAGTAAGAAGCAGCATATTAAAAGAACTTACAAAGGAGATAGGAATTTTGACATTGGATCATTAATTTGACTTTTTTGCCTAATAGTAGATCTCTTTGTAATTTCATCACAGAATCTGAAATTATACATATGCATCTATATATACATCTTTGTGCTTTCATAAGTTTTGTCTTAATTGCACCTGATCCATTTTTGTGGTCAACAACCGTGTGGAAAGCCATATCCAGCTTTAAGTGAAGAGGATAAATGGAAGGCTGAGTGGAATTTTTCAGTAAGGTGGTAAACTTACAGTTTGCATGCACATATAAACATACAGCATGCATCTTCTTGCTCAGGACAGATTTTTGTACGTTAATATTTATAGCTGGCTTCTGTAGTATTTTTCTCTAAAATTTTGCTGATTGAAAAGTAAAGATCTCTGTTGAGGTAAGAACTTGTCCAGTACCATTCCCCTTTCCTTTGCAAGTCACTGTTGTTTGTACCTACATGCTACAGAAAATTTGGTTTCTGCGGGTTGGCTGACTTTACAGCTGAATAGGTCAGTCTGCTGCAGAGCTAACATCTGTGACCTTATAATTCTCTTGTGTCCTTGGGTAGTTCAGAAAGCTGGAAATTTCTTGTTAGATCATCCCCTACATGTATAAAGCTTCATTTAGGGGGAGAAAATGAATAAAAAACTGAACTGTTAGATTTCCTTCATTAGTTTGCTGCTTTTTTTCTCCTCAGAGCTGATATAGGACTGTTTTTGTATTAAAAAGAAATTAATAAAAGTTAAGATTAGGTAAGATCATGAAGCTCCTTGATAACCATGTGTAACTGTAGGTGAGTTGTTAATTTTGTTGGCCTTTTTTTTCGTTTGTAAAGTGAAAGAGTTGGACCAGAGCAGGTTTTTTTTTAAGCTTTCTTTCTTTTTCTTTTTAAAGCATCAGAACATTTTCTTCAAATAAATTGTAAATACGCCACATCTAAAACAGATAAGAGCAGAGCTCCATCCAACTTTTCAGTCTGGGGGCTCCCAATAAGAGAAAGCTCTCTTCTTTGAGAAATTAGTATTCCTTCTCTTTTTTAGGAAGGAGTATATAGTTGAGATTCTTTTTTTGCTCTGGTTACTAGGAAGTGCAGAGCCGAATATAATGCTTCATCATAGAAACTGGATTAATCCTTATAATTGCATACTTGCTCCTTCTTTTCCTCTGTCATAATTTTTTAAAACTTAAAAAAAAAGTGTATGTTCTTTGTATTTAGGACACTCATATCTCTGAAAGGGATAAGTTTAATCAATTCAATATATATTTCTCTTTATATTCCTAAGAGATAAGGTAAAAAACCTATAAGAATTGATCGACACGTAATGAAGCAAGCCTTCTATCCATTTTCTTACAGCCATGCTTGATTATGGTATAGTAAATTTGGAAACTATCATGAGATATGAATGTATCCACTTTGAACTGTTCTTATTCTCAATAACCTAAGAGTATTATTTAAAGCACAGAATTTGGGGATGACATAATCTGAAGTAGAAAGACACTAAGTATCACCATGCCCTTAAAAATCATTGTTAAGTAAATAATAAATAAATTCCTGCTGGCACTCAGCCTGGAACATGGTACAAAGAGTTGAAGAGGAGCAGAGAAAGGTCTTCCAACGCACATCAGTGGCCTGCAGCTCCTCTGGTGGACAACTTCCTATCCTTTGAGATGATCACACCTAATGTAGTATTAAATTTATATCATGTAGCCTATAGTTAAGGTCAGATTGCCCCAAATATACCATCTAAATTTGGTGAAGATCTGTCTAGCTGTTTTTGTGTGATAGAATGATAGGAACTATTTTAATTATGTAAATTTAGATTGTTGCAGTTGATACATTTCTTTCTGGTTTTTTGTTTTTTGTTTTTTTTTTGCGCTATGCGGGCCTCTCACTGTTGTGGCCTGTCCCGCTGCGGAGCACAGCCTCCGTATGCGCAGGCTCAGCGGCCATGGCCCACAGGCCCAGCCGCTCCACGGCACGTGGGATCCTCCCGGACCGGGGCACGAACCCGTGTCCCCTTCATCGGCAGGCGGGCTCCCAACCACTGCGCCACCAGGGAAGCCCTCTTTCTGTTTTTTAATGGTAGTTTAGCCTTAGTTCTGTATCCTAGTGGATTCAGTGTTTACTAAGAATTCCTTTCCTTAGATACCCCATTATTGACTTCTTTATTTTGAATCTTGTCTTATTTGGTTGGATTTTGTCAAGTAATTTCTTCCCTAAATTTTCGAGTGAGATTATGACATATGTACAGAAAAGTGCACAAATAATTGTGGAATTTGAACTTCACAAAGTGAACGTATGCATTTAGACGTCACCCACATCAAAATATGGATCACTGCAGGAACCCCAGAAACCTTTCTCATGCCCTACTCCCAGCTATTACCCCTTCAGTAAGAGTCACCAATTTTATGACTTCTAACACCATAAATTAGTTTTGCTATTAAAGAAAAACAGTAGTAGCACCATACGTTTTGTACGCCTTTGTGTCTGTCTTTCGTTCATTTGTATTTATTTTTCTTTTTGAATTTTATTTATTTTTTTATACAGGAGGTTCTTATTAGCTATCTATTTTATAAATATTGATGTATACGTGTCAATCCCAATCTCCCAATTCATCACTCCACCACCCCCTCCCACGCCGCTTTCCCCCCTTGGTGTCCATACGTTTGTTCTCTGCATCTCTGTCTCTATTTCTGCCTTGCATTTCTGAATTTCCTTGCTGTCACAAGTAACAAAAGTCTTTTGTTTCTTTATTCCTCTGTAGTACTCCATTATATGACTATATCATGATTCATTTATCCCTTCTGCTCTTGGTAGATGTTTGCATTGTTTCCAGTTTTTGGTGATTGCAATAATACTGTTAAGCACACGCTTATAAATTCTTTTAGGAAACATATATAATTATTTCAAGTTTGGTGTATACCTAGTAGAATTCCTGGGGCGTAGGGTTTACGTATGCTTAGTAGCTTTAGTAGATACCGCCAAGCAGTTTGCCCAGTTTACTCTCCCACAGCAGCTTATGAGAGTTCCAGTTGCTCACTGACACTAGCTATTGCATTATGTTTAATTTTATCTATTTTGGTAGATGTTTACTAGTATTTCTTTATGGTTTTAATTTGATCTCCTTGAGAATATTGATTTTGAGCACCTTTTCATAGCCTGTCAGGCTTGATTATCCTTTTTTTGTGAGGTGCATTTCAAGTCTTTTGTCCATTAAAAAAAATTTGGGTTGTCTGCTTTCCTTTGATTTGCAGAGTTAAGCACTTTGTATATATATACAATTATATGTATTGCACATATTTTTTTTACAGTCTGTGGTTTATCTTTTCACTCTCTTAATATGGTATCTTTTGATGAAGAGAAGTTCTTCACTTCAGTTAATCAGAATTTGTCAGGTTTTTGTTTGTTTATGGCTAGTGCTTTGTGTATTCTATTTTAGGAAAATTTTGTCCACCTCAAGATCATAAAGACAATCTTTTGTCAAGAAATTTTATCTTTTTCATTTAGGTTTACAGTTTAACGGAAATTGATTTTGCGCATGGTATGAGTCGGTGTTTATTTACCCCCTGTGGATATCTAGTTGATCTGAACTATTTATTGAAAAGATTATAATGTCCCCACAGCATGTAGCTGGTTTTCAGGTAACCATATGTGTTTGGGTCTGTTTCTGGACACTCTGTTCTGTGCCATTGGCCTGCTCATCTGTATTTGGGTCAATGCCACACTGTTTGAACTACTGGCTTCATAATGATATTTGATAGTATAAATTCTCCAACTTTATTCTTCGTTAAGATTGTCTTTGCTGTTTTTGGCCCTTTGACTTGACATATAAATTTTAGAATCAGCTTATTAATTTCCACAAAAATTCTTCTGGGATTTTGATTGAGATTGCACTGACTGTCATTTTGGGAAAAACTGACATCTTCACAGTATTCTTTTCTGTTCCATGAATATGGTATACCCCTATATTTATTTAGGTTCCTTCATTTATCTCAGTGATGTTTGTAGTTGTCTCTCACTATATAGAGATCATATACATCTTCCATGTCTAACTGCTTAATTCTTAGTCTATTTCTTTTTATCCTCTGTAATCATCCCACACCTTTCCTTCATTTCATTTAGTTGTCAGCTCAGTCTGCTGTTTTTCAATGTTTCTAATATACTTATAAGTTCTATAATGATTATTTTTCTATTTATTAGCTATGCATTTCCTTGTTTATCTCTGGGTTTTTAAAAATTATCATTTCTCATTTCCTCAATTTTTAAAATCTTTTTTTTAAGCCCTAATGCATTTTATAAAATTTTCTTTTTGAGGGGAGGACTTTGTTTTCTTTCAGAGTGGAGTCTTCAGCTATTTTTTGCATGTTATGATCTGGGAGGGCACCATACCACAAGTGCCTCAGGTGATTCTAACGTAGATGAAAGACAGGGATGGCATCCTTGGCTGCATATCAAAATCAACTGGGAGCTTTTATAAATCCCATTGTCTGGATTGCACCCCAGACCAATTAAATCAAAAGTTTTGGGGGTGGACCTGAGCCTCAGGATTTTTAGGTGATTACATTGTGCAGACATAGTTGAGAACCACGGCAAACCAAAATTTGAGTTACCTTGGAATTCTAGCTTCTATGTAGAAAACAACCCTTTTGCAAATAGGCAAAGCAGATATTGGGCATTTAAGTCTAAAAGACTTTAAATAATAGTACGTATCAGCCACATGACCAGTGTATGTATGTAGGCAATTATTCACACATGCCATGTTGCGATCTTTATTGTAAGAGATATAGAAGGAAATTTGGCACCATATAAATGCCTTGAATGGTACCCAGGGGGATTTATTTTTTGACATAACAAAAAGATATGCTTATAAGATATGTTCAAAACTTAGATCACAAAGGACAGTATTAGAGCAGGATTCCCTTTTTCTTTGATATCATGACTAGTTTTTAGGAATTATGTTAAACATTTGTGTGAGTTTCTGTTTAATAAGTGATACATTTCTTTAAAGCTGTCTTTCTGTGGAAATAATGTTATCTATCTTGCTCATAAGATTGTTGTGTGGGTTAAATGAGATTTAGAAAGTGCTTAGAACAGTGCTGAACACATAATAAGTAATCAGTAAATGTTAACTGCAATATTATTGTTAATGCTGTTGTTTCACTGACTTTACATTTTCTCAAGTCTTTCTGGTTTCTTGATGTCAAGAAAATAGCAGAACATTTTCATTTGAATCTTTTGAACTAAGATCATACATCCTTAAAAATTCAGTTTATGAAATAGAGTATATTGGGCAGATGTGAATGAAGACTGGCTTACATTCACTTGGTGAGTATGTGTGTTCAAATTGATTGTTTTGAATAGTAAATGATGGGGAATTGGTAAAAGTTGATTTTGCAACAAAGACAAGATGGTAATTACTGTGAAATAAAGGTTCCAAAATGCAGCTCCATAACGTACTCATATTAAAAATGGATAAATCACATTAATGAGTTTGAAGTTAATATTTTTTCTTGAAGCTGTTGATTGGTACTAAAGGACCATACGTAGCTGACATAAAGCAGAGGACTTCTGAGTGCCAGAGAATTCTGTGTTCACTGTTTTCTACCTATGTGTTTAGGAAGTATGTATTTTGTGGCCATAGCCTTATTGGGGGGAGGTCAGGCAGTCTGTTTTTAATAGGAACTCTAATGTAGCCTGGTTTAAGAAACTTGCTCAAGTGTGGCTTGAGAGCATTTAATTCCCCACTAGTACATACATAGGGTTTGGTTTTCATTGAAATATGTATTTTTATAAATATTGGCCTCTTTATTTTGCAGTGTTATAGCTTCAGAGTCTTGTGCTTTTAATCCTTAAGTTTGAAAATTCTCCAGGGGACTTGATGGTGCTCGGTGCTGGTAATAGGATGTCAACCCTTTAAACTTTAGGTTATCATTGAACATTTATGTATTGATAGTGTTCTGTAGTCTGTCAATATTAAATTATTTTACATATACTTTACAGCACTGATACGAGATACATCTGCTTACAAATGATGAAAGTGAAATTCAGAAGAGGTTAGATGACTTGTCCAGGGCCATGCAACCATTAATTATTATTATGCATTTACATAGCTTTTTTCCTCAGAGGAGCTCAAGGCACTTAAAAATCTCCTAGTGATTTTAAGTATAAAATATTAAAGACAATTAAACCATAACCAGCTACTCATTTGCCTCTCCCCATAAGTTGCCCTTGAAATAACCTTAACTTTGCTAAAAAGTTTGACATTAATGGTGCAGGTCATGGAACCTTCAGAGGAAAATAAGCGTGAAGAAGTGTCATATTAATTCCAGTATCAAGAGAATACAGTGACAAATTAGTCTTTAGACCTTTGTTTATTGAATCTCTGGAAACATCTCTCAGTTGTTAAGGTTTGATTGTATTGGAAGTTTCGTGGTCCTTGTGATATGAATGATATTAGAGTCACGAAAGGCCACTGTTGCCAACTTTGGAAGATGGATTCACTGTTTTCAGAAGTGCTGTTGGGAGACCTTTCCAGTCTGTGATTGCCATTATTATATGAAAATTCGATGAGAGTAAGTTCTCAGTCATGTAGTACTCCTGAAGATCATGTGATCAGGTTCAACTTTTTTTTCAGCCCATTGTCTCCTCAGTGGCTGTGTTTTTTTTTCTAGGAGGATGGGTGACGGTAGGGCTGTAAAGCAGCTTGTTTCTAGATCCTCAGTAGGCCTGACTTCAGAAGGGACACACATTCGTTCCAGATAAGCAAGTAGACAAATATGCCTATTTTGTGAAAGCAGTGCTTTTGCTAAAAAGTGTGCTGCCCATGGAGCAAGCAGTCAATTCTGCTTGCCACCTAGATGCAGTTTTTTTCATTTGTTTATTTATTCTGACAGAGTATACAAATGCATCGGTATCATTTGCTAACTCATGAGTTAGCAATAATCTTTGGTGCACCATTTTCAGATAATGACAGCAAATTCTTCATTCTTCATGGCATAAGAGTGGGATAGCTTGAACTAGTGAAGGACATAGATATTCCACATTTTGTTAGTCATGCTTTTTTTTTATTTTGCTAAACCCGCAGACCTGCTAATAAATGATAAAATTACTCGAGTAATATGTTAATTATTAACTACCTTCAGAATAGATAATTAGAAATGTGGACAGGAGAGATATCTAAATTTAAACAAAAAACAAAATCAGGGTTTGGCCATGCCCTCATGCCTGTGTTACATTTACAGATGGATTGGTATTTCACAGAGTGAAATCCCATGTGTGTGGGATTACATTGGTCACTTACTCAAAAAGACTCATTTATGGAACTCTGAAGTGACTTCTTATAGGGCTTACATAAATGCAAACAGTTTTAGAATTTTAACTTGTGTGTGCTTAATGTTTTTATAAAAGCTAAAATTACTCTTTTGCTTTAACGATTTGTTAGTGTCTGTTTTTCTCCATGAGAATGAAGCCTGAAACAGTGCCCAGCACACAGTAGGTGCTTAGAGAATACATGATGGGATTCCTACCTCTGTTCCGATAGAATCAGGGCTACTGTGGAAGGAAATTGTAGTGTACGTTATTCTTATCGCAGCCTTTACCATGGAAACTTGTTTAAAATAATAAATCACTTCAGTGTATCGTAACAGTTTTTTAGACCATTCTTCAAATTCATCTCTCATTTAAGTCACTTACTCATTTCCTGACCCACTTCCCATCTTTTCATCTGTTCTCTTTTTAGTTGTGTCTGACCTTTTCCTGCTTTTTCTCAAAACATTTCTGTAATTACTTAATGTCCATTTAAACATTACACAGTTTTTGAGGGGCTTTTGGTAAAACACGTAGTCAGCTCTTTATTACTACAATAGTAGTGGACTAGTTGCTCAGCAGGTGCAGATCCCTAGATATTTGTGTATGTGTAAGGTACATAGTAGCACGTGGGGAAAACCCCAGTCCTTGCCCTCCAGGAGTGTCCAGGGTGGGAGAGGAGGAAAGTAGAGTGTGGCCCTGGGCTTGCCAAGTACACATGTATGTATGTGTGCGCTAGCTCTCTAGGAAGGGATCCATTACAACGAAAGCACCACCGCTGGAAACTGCCACTTCACACCGAAAAGTCCCGTGGTTCTGTGGAAGGAAGTTCTAATAAGAACCAAGAGCCCTTAGCTCTTGTCTTCTCACCACCACCAGCTAGAAACACTGAGCAGCTTCTCCCAGCTTTCTTTTGTCCCCAGCCTCAGTTTTTTCTGTCTAGATAGGGAAGTTTAACTAAAATCCACTGGTTTTGTAAATATTGTGGTGTAGCACATACGTTTCTTTACCTTCATAGAAGATATGTCCTTTTTCTTTTTAGTTACCACTGAGTAACAAATATTCTATTTTTGGTTACTATTAAGGAATGTAATAGTAATTTTTAAAGGGTATACATTTGCATGATGATTTCAGTGCCCTTAATCAAATAAGTCCAATAAGATTAACTGCGTATTGCAGTCTCATGTTTGTGTTTAGAGTTCTTTGTTCTTTGACACACACACGTGCAGTACCATTTAAACATTTTAGGCTGTACCTTCTACGTTTCTATAATGAACATTCATGACTTTTGTAATAAGGGGGAAAAAACCAACAACAGTTCTTCAGTACTCATCTCCTTTGATGCAAGCATGAATCTGATTGGCTTCTCTTAGATGCTGTTGAAAGCATTTAGAGGGTATCTTTGGATGTTTGAGTTGGGATGTGAAGAATTGTCTTTGGTTTTTGTCTCTGGAGACTTTTATTCTCTTTTCCATTAAAACAGCTTTAAGTCTATAACTAGTCTCCAGTCAGTGTTTAGATTGTTAGTAAATTATCAGTCCGATGCATCTAGCTGATTTGTCTTCCTGTTTCTAAATTGGAAGTGAGAAGCTGCTAATTAACTAAGTTTTAGCCTAGCATATCTGAGCACTGTAAAAATACAATATGTAATATATACACTAATGCCCTTTAAAATAAACCTAGTTTTCAAAGATATTTTAGCCATGCTGAATTAAAAGAAAGCTCTATCCTAACTTTATGAATTATTCTTGTGTGTCATGCAGTATTTTGATTTCATTTATAAATGTAAATAAAGGCACCTGTGAGACCTGGTATGGCATATGACAAAATCAGAGATTAATGCACTTTGTGAAGCCATTTTCTGTTTAAAGAGAACCAAACTATGCACTATTTGAAGCCCCAAAAGTTGTCAAATAACAAAATGAAGCATTTGGTGATATCAGTAGAAAGAGGCTGGCAGCAAATTGTTTGGAATTTTACTCATCACCTTATGCAATGAATAACAGACTTAGATATTCTTTAACTTGAAGGTTTTTGTTAATTGGTCTTAGTCTGTAGACTGTTGGTCCTTTCTATCCAAACTATTGATATATACATTGTCAGAAAAGTTGGGCAAGAGATACCCAACTGAAGTGTGGATTAATGAAATTCAGTGCTTTCCCCAGTACATACTGTTGAAATACAGGTGTTTCTTTTGTTGGTTGAATACTGTCTGATTTTCATTCCTATGTAATTTACCTGCACGGAGATTAAGAAAGCTCCTTTTTATTAAATAAGCTTGAAAACAAGATGAATGCACTAGGTTCTTAGGTAGAACATATTGGATAGCTCCCTTTATAATGAGCATTTAAAAATCTGCCCTCCTAAAGCTGGAAAATGCATTCTCTCCTGTATGGAAAGCAATATAGTACTGAAATATTCCTCCTTAATTTTGGTCCGAGGGAACAAAAGTGTCTGTGTTTATTCCTGCCTAATGCATCACAAATCTGCTGACATGCTAACCTTGGAGTCTTGGCTGGCGTTAATCAGGCCTGTGCACCGGCAGGAAAGATGTACCTAATGCACTCCATCAGTGCAGTTTGCATATGGAAGTTCTCACAGGGGAGCTGCCCTGTGCCAGCTGAGGGTTACCTGCCCACTGCAGTTATTGTATGTAATTATCGAACCAATCTGTTCAGCCCAGCAGGGTTTAGATAGTAATCATGAAGCAACACTTTGGAAAAGAAAGATGTAAGGCACTCTCCCCTTCTCTCATCAGTTATATGAAGTTACAGCCACTCTTCCAGCTATTTTTGAGAAGTAATACCTCCATGTACAAATCTGCTAAATGAATGCCTTTGAAAGTTTTTTAAGGTTTAGTCAAGATGTTATGTTTATATATGTGAAGCATTTTCTTCAGGACCATGATGAGAATCTCTGAGGTTTAATCTTTCCACAGCCACCGTAAGAATATTTTGAAACAGTGGGATTAACTGTAATACATAGATAATAACAATTCTGACCATTCGGGGGTTTTAACATAACACGGCTTGAGTAGAGTCGTGCTTTCCCACGTAGTTCTCTTTGGAACAGAACCCATGGTTGCCATTAGGCAAAAGAGCAATGTCCTGTCAGCAGACATTATACCCTTTTATAGCTGTGCACAAAATGGCCCGAAGTGAGGAAAATTCTTAGGCAAAGTGTAACTTAATATTGTTAGGAAAATATAAATGAGGACATTCTGATGTGCCGTGAATCTGTGAAATTTGGGAAGTATCAGATGATTTCCTAAATGCTACAGACTTATTTTAGGCAACCTAGAGAAGTAATGAATTCTGATGTAGACTTTAACACATTTAAATTTGAGATTACATGGGATAAAGTTGTATGAAAAGTGCAGTTTTCAGTTCCTTACTAATGTCCTATAGTTATACCTACGTATAGAGATGTTAAGTATTTTAAAACTTTACACAGGACTGAGCTAGTTAGGAAATGTTGTAGTGATAGAAAGTAAGAAAAAGAAATTGTATGAACATTTGGGAAGAATGGATGGTGACAGAACGTAGGCATTAACTCCTAAGCAACAGTCAACTAGAACAATATGTAGAAAACAGGAAAGGCCTGAGAGAGTGCTGGAAAATCCAGCCTGTTTCTGAGATGTCAGGAGAGCTTTGTACTTTTAAGACTCTTCTTTTACAGTAAGGTTTATGGCCCTCTTAAACTTTAAATTATAAAACATTTATTGGAAGTTTGCCATTATTGATCCACAGAATTTCCCCATCAGTTTAGGGGGCATAACCACTGATGCAGTACCTGGGCCAGGCACATATTTTCCTATTTATCAAGTACATTTACCCCACCCCACACATGCAGCGTAAAATGGGGAAAAATAAGTATCATTGTCCTGAGCAGGTATCGGCTTTCAAAGAGAGTTTCTGTATGATCAGTCCTGATGGTTAAAACATGGCTTTCAATAATGAATTATATGAGGCATAAAAAGTTAGAGGTGGCTATAAGAAATATACCCACTTCCAGACTAACTGTATAGTTGAAGTTTCCCTTAATCCCCTTTTCTTTCACCCTCCGCCCCTTTCCTTAGGTGACCCCCACCATGAAGTTGTGTGTATTCTTCCTGTATGTTTTGACACACCCACACCTGTATAGATTCATATATATATGCTAATATCTGATAAGTTTGTATATTTTCTTTTTTTTTTTTTTTGCGGTAGGCAGGCCTCTCACTGTTGTGGCCTCTCCCGTTGTGGAGCACAAGCTCCGGACGCGCAGGCTCAGTGGCCATGGCTCACGGGCCCAGCCGCTCCACGGCTTGTGGGATCTTCCCGGACCAGGGCACTAACCCGTGTCCCCTGCATCGGCAGGCGGACTCTCAACCACTGCGCCACCAGGGAAGCCCTGTATATTTTCTTAATTGACCATCATGCCACATCTTTCTTTCTTTCTTTTTTTTTTTTTAATTTTTATATGTAAGAAGAGAAAGAAAGAAATAGAGCAGACCACACAACCTGGTGTTGAAGATATGGAGTGCTCAGATACACAGACAGAAGAGGCCATACAAACCCGTAAGTTGAACAGTTTTACCTATTAGCTGTTTTCTTATATATAATAAACACAAATTTCATTTCCTCCCACTGAATAAGGGGTTAACTATTTGGGTCACAACATTCTCATTTTATAATTTAAAAAATGTAGGAGAAGGTCTTATATTTATACAGTATGTATCACAATGTCCTTTGTTCACATTGTGTTATTTACTATAATCATGTTGACAATAATCATTGAGACCGGGAGTTACTCTCATTTTGCAGATATGGAGCCCAAGACACAGAGCATTTAAATGACAGAACTGTTGTGAAAGGGTTAGACGTAGAGACCAGAACTCTTACCTCTCAGGCTACTATGTCTCTGGTTCCCCACACTTACCACCGAACTCTGGGCATGAGAGGGAATGTCAGGAGTCAGGTGGTCAGTACGTGGCTTACTGCAGAGTCCGCCAACTCTTCATTTCCCTCAGCAAGTTGGGATGCAAGGAATTAAAGCCTTGAATCATCACTTCCCAAAGGTCTTGAAGCAAAAAGCAAGGTATAAAGTCATTTCTTCAATGGCTCATGTACTGATGCTGAAGGCACTTCTAGTGTGGAGTAGTTCCAGAAGTGATATTAGCAAAGGCAGCACCTGCAAAGGGCAAGACTAGGTTAGACTTTGGTCTGGTTAATAAATGGCCAGTCTGTGGTGTGTAGGCACACCTGTGGGGCTCAGAAGATGGGAAAATGTGTTCCAGGTTTCATGAGAGATGGTTTACTTGCCTCAGTGAGGAGAGATTCAGAGCTGGCTACAGTACCACTTCCACCCTCTGCCAGATATCTCTTCCATCTGTCTGCCTTTTATTTATTTATTAGTTTATTGGTCCTGAAATATTTCTGATTTCTAATAGAAAAGGCTTATTTTTGGTAAAACTTTCATCAAAGTGTAAGTGCCCAGTAGAGTTAGGCCAGGGATGTATTTTTACCTTCCCTTTGACAGTGGTAGCCATGCATGTTTGCAGAAGGCAAAAATTGACTTTCAAAGAGAATCATCTTCACCCTGATTTTATTAACATTTTCTTCATCATATATTATGGATAGTACCTCCTTAGGTTTATCTGAATTTACCCAAGAGAATCCTTGGGATAGCTGAAGAGCGAGTGTATAACGTCACTCTGGAAGCTAAAGGTTTTGAAGTAGTCCCTCTTACTTTTCTGCTGCCATCTTCCATTCCCTCCTGTTTTTGTTTTTTTTCCCCTTCCTCCCCTGTCTTGTTCATTCTGTTACTAGGAGGTGAGGAGTCCCGAGCAGCAGCACATCAAAGCATGTGTCAGCCAGAGGCAGCAGCAGCGGCTGTGCCAGTGAGTGGGAGCAAAGTTAAGGAGCGTTTATGGAGATAGAGTAATATTCTTACTGAAAAAAGAGCCCTTACATTTTAAAACGGGAGATTTTAGCTTAGGAAAGGGCCTACATTGTTATAGTGAGGTTGATACCCATTTACACCAAAGCCAGTTCCCAGCTGTGCACAGGGAAGACTCACGCGTCTCTTCATGCCTTGAGGTCATTTGTTATTCGAACTTTGCTTAAGGAGCATCAGAGGTATTTGTTTTGATACATACATGATTTTAAATTTGACTGTAATTACGAAAAATGTTTCTTATACCTAAAATTGTAATTTAAGGTCCTTATACTGATGGTTTTTACTGTGAGAAAATATATTAGTATTTTTGTTTTATTAATGACCAAAGAAGAGAGTAGACCCCATCACTAATTTAAGGAGAATAATCCAGATTTCTTTTTGATATTAAAAAATGAAGATAAAAAGTAATCAAATTCTCTTTTATTCATATAAACTCTAAATTGCTTTAATTAAATACTGTTATTTTCCAATTGTAATTCTTTTTTCCCCCCTAAAGTATAAGGCTAGTTAAGGTATTTTACTACCTAAATATTCATAAATGAGAGAAATATTACCTGAGATAGTAAAATGTTATTGCTTCTAGCAAAGAAAATTAAAGCAATCCAAGGGTTCATGAAAATGTAAGTATTTGTATTCATCAGTTTAAAGGAACCTGAATGAGAAGGCACATTATTACATTTGAAATTTTTTAAAGAAATATGTAATTCAGTGAATTCTGTGTTTTAGAGCTTTAGATTTTGTGTCAGAAACATGTTTCAAGAATGGTCACCTCTAACAGCTGCTTTAGAAATGGCAGTTTCTTCATTAACAATTTTATTTTCAAACACGATTTATGGTTTACATATGGTAAGAGATTTTTCTCACTGTGTGATCTCTCAGAATGCTGTGCCTAGCAAAATGGGAGCAACTTTCCTTTAATATCTATTTAGACCATTTAAAAAATGTGTATAATTTTCTCGATACACCTAAACTCATTTTGACTAGCTGGGGGTCTATTGTGTAAGAACACATTCTGAAAGCTTTCAAAATGTGTCTTGTGTAGGTTTTCTCAAAGAAAGAGAAGGGTGATGGGGTTGTTTTCAAGAAGAAAAGAGGCCTCTAATCCTTGTAGTTTTTATGCAAGGCATGATTTTTACCAATTGAGGAAATTTGGTAATTTGCTGCAAGTAATTTTTTCCCCACAAAATGATAAACCTTTAAAAACCACACATATTCTGGCATTTCAAAACCATGCCAATATTTCAGAACTGTACTAAAAAGTAGTTAATACAGCCATGATATTTATGGCCAGTATACAGTATACTTTGTCCCTACCGTTCACACAACAGACAGAACTCAACAGCCTACTCTTGGTGTTGTTTTTGAAGTACCTTGGATTTTGGACCATTCTTGAGGAGTCTTTGAGGAAAGCATGACTTACGTTTACCCCTTGAATAGTTACGGTCTAGTCAAGAAAGAGATATTTTTAAGGCACCCTACAGAGAAATTTCCCACTTGTTTTTTTCCTTCTGCATTATAAAATCATAGAAGAGTATCCCAACCTTGTATATTTTATTTTTCAAATATTAAGTTTTATATATTAGTCTTATGGTTGGAGCTTTTACCACTAGTAAAGTATTATGAAAATGAGTATATATTTACTAGTAAAGTATTATGAAAATGAGTATATATGGGATGGAAGGAGAAATAGATTTTTTTCTGCAACAGTCAGAATTGATTATTAGGAAAAATACTGAACTGATAAAGTCTCTAAGTTGCATAATATGATGATATAATAAGTTGCAGGTGGTGATGGCATTCTTAGTTGCAGTGAAAAACTTTAAATCTAGATTGAATGGGGATAAGCAGCAACAGAATTTAATCTAAGAGTAAAATGTCAAATTAGGACATTAATGAGAATATAGCGATAATCGCTGACTTTAGTGTCCTTTTTAATGTGACTATAGATTCAAATTTTATTGAAAGGGAGATGTACTATAGTATTGATTATGGACCTTGATTTTGCGATAGCCTGTTATTCCAACTTCAGACAATCACAGCATTCTCAGTTTTCTATGGAAAATTAATTTCAAAATTGTTGAAGTAAAAACCTAAAAATCTACAATGGGTTATTTTTAAAAGAAGTCTGTACCACAAAAATTGAAGAAAAAACTCAAAAGTTTAAACCCACCATAATGTAGGCCATGCACTATGAGTGGCAGAGAAAAAAAGATATTCATATAACTTTGAAGTTTGCATGAATTGAAATGTATGGCAATTGAATAAAAACTAGAACTTGGAAAAATAACAAACAAACTGATCTTCCAATTAAGTACCTAAATAAACCTGTAGTCAGAAGGCCTTTAGAAACTGTTTATGATTAGACATGTGTGGGAGATATTTTGTCCTAGATTCAAAGAATGTTTTGTATGTTTCAGAAGAGAAGTACTGATCTCTTTGCTGTTCAGTGTGTTTATTGATTGATCGTGGGCCCCACGCTGCCCTCACCCTGGTACTGTCGCTCTCTCCTGGCAGAGGGAAGCCCGAGGCCGTGGAAGGTGCACTCCTCTTGCCAGCACAGGCAGTTGTGGTCGGGCCTAAGCTTGTCCTTCTGACTCTGCTGTGCTCGCGGTGGAGGTGGCCTGGGGTGGGGTGGGAGACAGAGTCTCTTTGGGGAGGCGGATCCACATGCCCCCGGTAGAGAAACACTGCTGCATTCTTCCAGCACAGGAATAGTTGGAGAGGAACTGTCATAAGGCACTTAGGCCAGTATCAGATGTGATACTTTCCTAGAAGGCGACTCAGTTGGGATCTGTTTAATTCCTAGTGGACAAGACTTTGCATTTTGGATTAGCCCAGTGCTCTTCTGCCTAAAGAGTAGAAGGATCAGGCTTTAAAAAGCAACACATTTAGAAAAAATGCCTTGCTTTTCATAATATGCATATCCTCCGTGCTTCCCCCCAAGGAATACCTATCTTTTTTTGTTTTAACTTTTTATATTATATTGGAGTGTAATTGATTATCAACGTTGTGTTAGTTTCAGGTGTACAGAAAAGTGATCTGTATATATACATATATCTATTCTTTTTCAAATATTTTTCCCATAATATTGAGCAGACTTCCCTGTGCTATACAGTAGGTCCTTGCTGCTTATGGAATACCTATCTTGTTGCTATAGTTTACATTAGGAGTTAATGTTTTTAATTGTACAATAAAAATTTGGGGGAGAAATAGTTCAGGACCAGTGTAAATGGGGTATGTTTTTACCAGTGGATGCATTCTGTATAACTTCAAACTAGAAGGTTGGCTTTGTTTTAGCATATTTTTTGACACACTAAAAAATTAACACAATTTCCTAAGATTTTTAGGGTATTAACAGTTATAACTTTGTGTATCAATTTTGTCTCCACAAATCATCATAGTCAATTAGACTTTTAAATATTAATAACCATACATGGAAATATTTCTGTTCTTTTGCTTTTGTAAGTTAATGACTAGTGATTTAAATCTCTTTGTTTTCTCTTCAAGGTTCGAGAACCAGGAAGAGAGTCCAGAAGTAAATCAAATACTGTGAACCAGTTTTTCTTTTCTTCCTTTCATTTGACTCTTTCCTCCTTTCATTTCACTTTTTCCTCTTTTTCTGTATTAAGTGTTTTATTTTCATGTGAGTCTTGAGGAGTGGGAGAAACAATGAAGTACCTATGTCTTTGAAAAGCAGACTCTTTTTTATTAAATACTTTGTAGAATTTACTAAAGCCTAATTTATAAAATTTCACAGTATTAAGGTTATACCCTTTAAGCTGTCCCATGCTGTGTGTTTGAGGTTCTGGGGTACATATAAGAAATATTACTATGACATGCACTTTTCTAATCGTTGTGTATTTCCTAGAGTGTATAAAATGTTTGGCAGAATCCTTACTTTTAAGGAAATACACAACTTAAAATAAAGGTCTCTTTTTGCTTGATACAAATACACAATTTGTTGTGGGCATAAGATTTGTTTTGTATTGATTTTGCTCAGTTCCACGAGCATTTATTAAGCACCGGCTCTAGGAAATGAGAGGTACAAAGAGGAGAAAAGATTATGAAAGAAAAAATGGAGTAGTAAGTATATCTGTGAGAGATGAAATACATGTATTTGAAAGATTACATGAGAATTATGTAAGTATGCAAGCTTTATGATAAGAAAACAGGCAATTATCAAGTGGTGGCCAGATCACAGATTTTTTTAGACTGGCTTCCTTTAAGGAAATACTGTCAAATATATATATATATTTGGCTTATGGTTCATTCACAGGAGGTTATTTTTCTTCCAAGTTTTTTTTTGTTTTGTATGGTATAATATTTGTACAGTAAACCAAGCACTTTAGAGTTTTAGTGATTAGAAATTTTAAAATATAGACTATATAGTTGCCTTGGGAACAAAAGCTTGGAATTTCAACATGAACAATTTCAAGATTTACTTTGTTAGAGAAATTGGGATTGGATTGGATTTTCTAGGGGTGGTACACCTTACCACTTGTAGCCTGTACAATGTTTTTAGATGGTGTATAGGTACACTTATTTAAATATGTAAGCATTTATTTAATATGTATTTAGAATATAAATAGCACATTAAACTGGTGATTTCTCTATTGCTTAGGACAAGCCTAAAGTAGGTATTTCAGTTTTTAGAAAAGCAAGTCGATTTGAAGAAAATATTAAGTAAATAATAGTACAGGTGGATGTAGACATGTCAGAAACTGTCAGGGTTGTACCAATTTTGAGCAACTCTGAACCAACACAAAGATTTTACCTTTTGGCTCTCTGTTGTGGTATTTAGTTGTCACACGAAGCATTTATCACTGCAGTGGTCGGATACTGAAAAACGCAAAGCAGATCTGCCGACTTTCCTTTGAAGGTTAACCTTTTAAATGCCTCCTGAAGTTCTAGGGCTCTGTGACTTTACAGAATAGAGAACTGGATTTTGGGCAGAGCCTCCTCCTGTTTTCTGTAGAATGTTGGATTTTAGTCCTCATCAGTGTTATGGTCCCAAGTTTATTTGTAACATCTAAATCCACTCGCAAGTTCTGTTTCAAACACATTTACGCTTAAAATAGGATAAAATGTGTGTGGTGTGTTTTTGTGTATGTGCCTTAGCCTTTTTTATTTTTCAGAACACAAAAACATAGCAAAACCTGTTGGTTAAATATTAAGAAAACAAACATTTCCTCACATATTGTTTTTAATAAGTGCTGGCATTTTCTCAAGTGTTGCTCTATTGGCAGGGCTGCAGAAATGAAAAACTAGTAGCCATAGTAGCCAGTTTGATTCATCGGCTGCATCCCCTTGTTCTGCTGTTCTGTTCCCTACCTTACGCTGGTTTTTCTTACCCCCCCTTATTTAAAAGAAGTGGTTTAATAACGTCCTTGTCAGTCAGAGTTATGCTTTTCCCCTTGCCTTTTTCAGTTCCATACGTACTGTTTTTTATCTTGTGTTGTTTCTGTTGTCTTTCCAATCCCTGCATCCAGTGGGTTTGCCTTCCTTTATCCTCCCTTCACAATCCAGCGTCCGTATGGACGTGCTCCTGGCCCCGTGTGTCCTGCCTTCTCTGCCATTTTCTTAGGTCCTTAGTGAGCTGAGGGTTTCTAGTCTGTTGAGGACCCACACCTGTGCAGGCTCTTGTCCTTCAGACAACGGGAGCTACGTGTGCGCTATATTTTCTAGACAGCAGCTGGTAAATCTTTGATCACCATCTAAGCCCTGATGTAAAATATCTTCTGGGTGTTCTTCAATAGTGATCTTTTAAGACAAATCAAACACTAACAGGCCAGGGCAACAAAACCCCAATTATTTCTTTGAATTACTAACTTAAATGTGCATATCAAGAGCTAAGTTGCACAGCAATGAATTAGTGGTGGAAATATAAATACATTATATGTATTTGTGTGCGTGTGTGTGTATGCTTGTTTATCCTTTAAAACTATATTCATCTGGTCATCAAAGTGTATTAATAGTACTTGATCATTGTAGAAAATTTAGAATACACAGAAATGTGTCAAAAGACAAACTAGCCATATTACTCCCACCCACAGACAACCACTGTTAACATTTTGACACATTTTTTTCCAGCCTTCTCTATGCATTTTTATCTTTAAATATCATACTTTATAAAAGGTTTATATTCTGCTCTTTAAAGTGAACATTAAATACTTTTCATGTTATTACAACTACTTCATATAGTTTTTATGTTTCTATAATATTTTTTCTTATGGATTCGTGATACTTTCATGACCATTTCCCTAATGTTGGAGGTTTAAGTTGTTTTCAGTATTGGGATATTATAAACAATATTCTTGAATAAAATTGGGCATAAGTCTTTGCCTACATGTACAAATATTTCCTTAGATTTTCAAAAGGGAACCATTGGGTGAAAGACTATGAAAATGGAAGGTTATTGGTGCACGTTATCAACTTGCTTTGCAAAACTCAGTCAGTTAACACTTGACCCAGAAATCAGTGCTCAACTTACATTTTCGTCAACCTTGAGTGCTACTGATTTTTATAATTTGATAAGGTAAATTTTTTTAATTGCTAGTGAACCTGAGCAATTTTTTATTTTTAAACTAATCATTCTCTTTGCTTTTTGATGTGTGTGTTTGTACTGTTTGTATAGTAATGATCTTAACCTCTGTCATGTTTGTTGCTGACTTTTTCCAGTTTATTTTTTGTTGACGATTTAATTTTTATCGCTTTAATCTGTTGATCTTTTTCACTGTAGTTTCTGCTACTGTTTTAAAATATTTCCCATTCTGCTATTAGAAATATTTACCAGGGCTTTTTCTAGGATTTGTGTTTTAATGCTTCTGAATTTTTAATCCATATGAAATTTAATGTGGTGTATGTATGCCATGCAGTAAGGATCACAATGGATTTTTTTCCAAATAGCTAACCAGTAGCTCCACTACCATTTGTTAAATAAATTCTCTTCCTCACCCCCTTTCCATCCTGGTTTGTGTTGCCTGTTTTATTACAGATTAAGTTCTTATACCAGGGTCTGTTTCTGAGTGTCAGTTCAATTTCATTGATCTGTCGGTCTGTTCTTATGCCAGCACCACACTGATTTAATTAGTGCCATTTTACTTATTAATTCTTATTTACTGCCCAAACCACATTAACAGAAATCAAAATGAAAGAAAAGATTCATTTATGATCTCACCACCACCACAGAAATCAAACGCTTGTCCTTTGGCTGTGTTATTTTTCAGTCCTGTTTCATGCTTACATAATTTTTCCTAGTTGTAGTAGTTGCATTGGTGAAGTTTTGCGTGTGTGTGTCTTTTAAAGTTCCACAGTTTATTCTATATATACCCCTGATTCATTAAGCTCTCCTGGTAGGAAGAATACAAGACACACTGAAGAAGTGATTCTATGCAGTATACTGCTGACCAGATGGTTTAGGGTGTTACTTTACAAATAAAATGCTTACTATTTTCACTGTACTAAGGCTGTGTTATTCATATATTGGTGAGTTTTATTATAGCAGTAGTATTTTGCAACTTATGAGTAGTATTCCCGAATTTTTGTAATTTTGGCTCGTCATGAAGTTACCTGTAAAATTTCTCCATTAAGGAAGTACAGTTTTATTTATGAACCACTGCAAAGGATCTTCAGAAAACTCTTTCCTCTTTTGGCTTGGTTAAGTCAACCGTTTTTTAGGGGTCTGAGTTATCAGTGGAGTTGGTCTATAAGATAATCTTTGTGCCTGGAGTACGGAGGCAGGAAGGAATATTAAAGGCACGGATCCCGCCTTGGGTGGGGGGCTGGGGAGGAAGTGGGACAGTAGTCTGAAATCTCTTTCCATTTTTCTGTAGGTTGTCTTTCTGCTTCTGGTATCTTTTAGAAGCCAGTGAAAAGTGATCACACGTTATGTAAATGAAGACCTTATAACACCTGGACTACAGGTTGTTTAATAACTAAAAAATGGCTGTATTTAGTATTTTTTCTGACCTTGACATAAAAAGCACAGTACAGAAGTTCATGGTGCGCCTTCTCGGTCTAATTCTCAGATGTGAGAGATACCTCGAACTTTCCTTATAAGGGTCGGATATGAATTTAAAAGAGTAAAGCGACTGAAGGGTCTGCTAAGCCTGAACACTGGAAAGTTCTAGGGCAGTATGTATCCAGGGAAGGTTACAATTGGAAGTACATGTTGACTCTGTTAGATTGCCTGGCCAAGAGAGTCATGGTTTCCGTCTTGAACTTTTCTAGATAGAGGAATGTGCCTTGAAGATCCTTAAGAAGACTTTCATGTTCTAAACATTTTAGTTCTCCCCTCCAACCCCCCAAAAAAGAGCTTTTGTTTTTTTGTCTTCCTTTATTTTTCATTTACTCTTGTAGAACATTTTGGGGCTGACGCATGAGTCGGTCCAGCCGGAGAAGTGCCCATCCTAACCTGCTTAACACTGGTTGCAAAGGTGTGTGATGTGGTCCCCGTGTAACACCCCATCGCCTCCTACCAGCCCCCTGAAGTTTTTTTTTTCTCCAGTTTTATTGAGAAATAATTGACAAACATCACTGTATAAGTTTAATAAGGTGAATAGCACCCCTCAAATTTCTCCTGTAAAAATCCTTGGCAGATGTTTAAGAGCTTAAGACAAATATGTAACTTACCCTATAATTTATAATTTAAAGAAGGATCATTTAGACATTTCTTAAGATATACATGCAGTCACAGTGGGCTTCCCCCCGAGGCACCTTTTGTTAAACTTCCTAACTATGCTTTTGAAAAAAAGTCATCTGTATTCCAGGTGCTGCAGGCCCAAAATAAGTCTTCGATTTGTCATGCAAAGTGTTCAGAAAGCAAAGGTGGCTGAAATTATATCAAAATGGTTCCTAAGGCTCTGACTGTTCCTGTTGAGGTCAGAGGAGCCACAGCCCGCAGAATCACAATCGGAGGTCAAGAATCCGGAACCCCTGCTGTTCCCAAGGAACTGTGTGATGCACACAGAAGATGTTCAGAAGGGAGGGGTCGAGCTAAATGAACAGTCATGATAATACCTGGTCGGTCTTTCAGCCCCAAAATTGGGGGTGGGGGGAGGAATATGAAACTTTTTAAAACCGCGGGTGTTTATTTGTTTTTTTTGGTAGTATTGTTGATATCCCTATTTGAATGTAAAGTCCCTAACAAAAGAAGCAAGCTGCCTTTGGACTGCATTTACTGCTCTTGATGACTCCAGTTGTGTGTAAATATTAGAAAACAGCAGGGTCCTGCATTCCAAGAATCACTTGAGCAGTGCCACGAAGACAAGTGTCCTGACTGGTATTGTAGTCATACTCCCCAGCTCTCCTGCTGTTTCTAATCTGTGCGCACAGCCGTGAAAAAACTGGACTGACATTTACAGGCACAGCAGGGAGACACTTGACTAGGGAATGTTAAAGACTCCGGCACCTCCGATTCAAAGTGGCCACCACACATGATAAATCTTCATGGGAGAGCTAGTCTGCACTTCCACTGATGCCCTAACGAGGGTATCTGTAATGAAGCAAAGAAGTGAAACATTTTCCCCCCACAAGCTCAACTTTTTAGCAGTCAGATATTTATTGTTGTCTTTTTCAGACCTAAGTATCTAACGGGAGAATCTCATCCTGTGTCGGTGAAGGATCTTTTCCTTTTGAACTGCTTTTTGGAGTCTGTTTCCTGTCGTCCTCACTCCTCCCTAGGGTTTTTACAGGGAGTTTCCTCAGGAAGGAACACTTCACCATCAACTGTGAATAAAAATAAAATTTCCCGGAACCTGCTGTAACTGGTATGGAAAAGAGGGTCCGTTGCTTTCTGCCTCGAGTCTGACAGACTTCCCTCCCTGTTTTGTCCCAGCGAGCTGCCGGATTTGTATCCCATAATACCAGTAATGCAATTAGGTTGGCTGCACAGTGTCTGGTTGACTTCAGTTAAGAGTTTCTTTCCCTATGGGAATAAGACCAGACAGACTGTCATTTGCTATTACTAATTCTGCTTAGCATTATCACTGGAGCTTTTTTGTAATTAGCTATCTTAGTTGGCTCTTAAATTTTAATAGCCAGTTGAAGCTACGTTTTAGCCAAGTTCCATATCTAAATTGCACTCAATCCATTAACAAAGTTGGTTAAAAGGCTATTAAAACAAAAGCCAATATACGGTGGTTCGCACTTGCATCTTTGCGGCAGGAGCAATGCCAGCCTCCCCCCTAGTTCTCTAAAGGAACTTTCTCTCCCCAAAGTTACACATAAGCTGAACTCAACTTCCTGAGGGGCAAGAAATTAACACCAACAAGATTTTTAGTACATGAACATATCCAGACCTGTCACTGCCAACCCCCTTTTCCTCTCCGTGAGGGTTCTTTGGGGTTTGGTTTTATTTGGTTGATGGCGGTACAGGGAGGAAGAGGGGCATTTAATATTCCAACTTAAAGTTGATGGGTTTGAAAAGTGAATAATTGAAATGATATTTTTCTCCATTTCAGCTGATCAAAATTATTAGCAAAACCATCTGAGGCACCTTCTGGTAGAATTGTAGTCTTGCTGGGTTTAAGTCTGTAAAACATTCTGCCAGACGTTAAAAAAAAAAAAATTGTAGACGAGCCAGCACATAGGCTCAGAGCCCTCGTGCCTAACTGATAGTCCCCATTGTTCGTGGTTTTTAATCCAGATCATTTCTAACACTGACACGCACACCCACCCCAACCCTTTGCAAATTGGTTTGCCAAGACTTTACTTTCTTTATTGAGTGCCCGCTCCCTCCATATTGGGACAGTGGGTCTGTTTTCCATTTTCAAAGATCCTTAATTTCAAAATTTTTTAGAATTTGTGAAGCAGGCTGTCAAAAGAAACTAGACTGGTGCAGGCACATTCAGTTGACGTTTTTTTCTCTGAACCATCAGGACCCTGGGAATGAAGATGTGGAGAGAAACTATTAGGCAAATAGGTCCTGTCACCCTGACTCAGCTGAGTGCCCCTGAAGAACATCTCCACCCCCAGTCTGTCGAATTTGCCGATGTCCTCTTTTAAAATGCATAGTTTATCCACCTCAAAAATATACAGGCTTTTTTTTTTTTTTCTTAAACTCCAAATGGTGGCTTTTTCTATTTCCCCATTCAGAAGATATTAGGAATTGTAGTTTAATCTTCATTTTTAAAGCAGTAAGCGGCAGGTTGGAATACTTTGCACTCCCCAGTGTCTGGCCATTCTTCTGGTTAGCTTTTCTCTTACTCAGAACTGCTGTCAAGCTGTAGCTTTGGTGGTGCTGTCCTCCCTACCGAAGGCCACCTGGCAGACAAATTCTAGTGAAACCCAAGCGTTCGTTATAATTATATTTCCATTTTAAGTATGTTGAGTAGCTCACATTCACATATGATCTTTTGTCTGGATTTGCTTCTCTAGCCTTTGGCTAAATGGCTGGGTTGCCATCAATGAGAGTGTGGCCTCCTTGACAGAGGTGAAGAGCTTCACCTGTCTTAACAGGCTGGAGGGCCTCTCTGGTGGTTTTTGTCCTTTGTCAGAAGCTGATGGAAGAGGTCAAGAACATTTTATCCAGTGTTAGATGATATGCAGTGAAATTAATATACTATTAAAAATGTATAGGTAACGAATTGACCTTTGATAAAGATAGAACTGGTTTTGAAAATCGGGTCACAAACTCTAAGAGGTCAGGGTTGGTGGTTTCCCCCATGAAGACTGAAGGCAGGAACAGCCCTACTGTGGATTTTCAGGGGACCCTCTAGCGTTGATGGATGGCCTTTGTGGGCTCTAAGTGAATGTCTGCAATATATGTTAGACCTCACCTACCCATACTTTATTTTAAACTAATTTTTAGGAGATACTCATAGGTAATACATGTATGGTACATGATATAAAAATCAGTAGGAACAAAGGTAAATAGTGATTATATTGTACACCTGTAACTTATATAGTATTTTACATCAACTGCAAAAAAAAAAAAACTATAGAAAGGATGATGGGAAAAAAATAGTAATTGGCAGAAATTTTAAAATAGCATACCGTATCACATATGGGAACATATTATATAAAATATATATGCTAAAAATTAACTTTCAGCATCAAGAATATATAAAAATACTTTCATTAAAAAAAGGTAAATGGTGAAGTCTTAAATTTAAGATTATGGACCACCAAGGAATCTGGATAGAAGATAATCCTGTTTTTGTTTCATGAAAAACTGAAAGAATCCATGACAAAAACATTAAGAACCTTTCCTTTTCCGTAGCCCTAGGTTCCCTCCCCAGAAATAAAAACTGTTACAGGTTTGGATAGCCTTCCAAAGCCACAAACTGCATATCCATTTATGGGGGGGGGCAGGAGGGGGAAGGGGAAAGAAAGAATGCAAACTTATTTTTTCTATATTGCAATTTTTTGGGATAAAGACTCTAGCCAAGCTATGAGGTCAAACACCTATTTTAATGTAACTGCTCACAATGTTTGGGTGTGTATCATCTCATCATTCGGTCGGTTTTATATTATCATCTTGGAAGATCTCATAGTGATTCCATCAGTAGAAGAGACTGTAGCTTTGCCTGTCTATGCTGAAGGCAAGTGGCTGGCTCTAGAACCCAGTGCAGGCCTGTGGCCCAGGTTTTCAAAGCCTCACCCACCTGCGCAGCAGTCTTCCTGGGTCGCTTCTTCCCCCCGACCCTGGGGTTTCCTCTGCATCCCTTCCGTGTTGGATCACCTGTTACCTGGCCCAGTGTATTTCTCCTTGGTTTACCCCTCTTATCGGGAGGAGCACATCCTCCATTAGTTCCCTGAGAAAAAGGTGTGTGGGAGGTAAGTTTTTTGAATTCTTGCATGTCTGAGGATGTCTTTGTTCTACCTTTCCTCTTGGCTGATAGTTTGACTTGTACAGAATTATGGATTGGAAATAATTTTTCTTCAACGTTTCGAAGGCATTACTCTGATAACCTTCTAGTTCCAGAGTTGCTGTTGAACATACTTGAAGCTACTCTGTTCTCTCTTTCTGGAGCTTCTGTTCAGATATTGGGAATCATAGGCTGATCTTCTAAGCTTTCTTCCTTCCCCCACCTACTTTCTGTCTCTTTTGTCTTTTTCCCTCTACTTCCTGGGAGGTTTCCTCAATATTTTCTTCTAACTCTTAGGATTTTTTAAAATTTCTGCTGTCATATTTTAAATTTCCAAGAGCTTTTTCTCCAAATGTCCTTTCTTGTGCGTGCAGGATCTCCTTATATCTCTGAGGATTTTCATTATAGTATTTGGAAGCTTTTTTGTCCCTTCATAGTCTCTGTTTCTACAAATTGCATTCCCACTCCCCCATCTTGTTTGGATCTTTGTCCTTTATTTTATTTTATCTATTTAATTAATTTATGGCTACATTGGGTCTTTCTTGTTGGGGCTTTGTTGCTGTGCAAGGACTTTCTCTAGTTGCAGAGAGCGCAACTTACTCTTGTGGTGTGTGGGTTTCTTATTGCGGTGGCTTCTCATGTTGCAGAGCTCAGGCTCTAGGCATGCGGGCTTCAGTAGTTGTGGCACTCAGGCTCAGTAGTTGTGGCTCGTGGGCTCTAGAGCGCAGGCTCAGTAGTTGTGGCACATGGGCTTAGTTGCTCGGCAGCATGTAGGATCTTCCTGGACCAGGGCTCGAACCCGTGTCCCCTGCATTTGCAGGCAGATTCTCAACCGCTGCGCCACCAGGGAAGTCCCTGTACTTTATTTTAGATGGTTTCTTCAAATGTCTGGCACTTCCTTGGTTGTCTATTTATATATAAGTGCAAGCCATTAAAAGGTGAATGGGAGTTCTGAGTCTGTGTGTGAGGGGGAGGGGTTTAGAGCTGGCATTTTGGGGCTTCCATGGAGAGCAACTTGAATCGGCCATTTTTATTTTTATTTATTTTTTATTTTTTACAGAACTAAACTGAAATTTATTAACATTCCACTCTTACATTTCTTATCGACAAACAAATAAAATTCATGACCCCAAAACCCAAAACTAAAAACAGGGAAAAGCTTATAAAACTAAATATGGATCCCAGCATTAACAGCTGAACAGAGAATGTGATTTTTAAATTCTTAACGGATGATAAAGTTGTGTAGAAACTGAACACTTACAAATTATTTAAAACCTGGAATCACTGACCAGAAATTACACAGTTGGATCATGGGAAAACAGCAGAAAGGGGTTATGAGGGAACCTACACTGTTCTAGCTGAACCCCATGCCCTTCTCAGAGGAAATCCTGGCATTGATTAGATATTGGGCCAGACTAATACTGGCAGCAGAACCAGTGATAGTAACCTGCCTACCAGAAGAGCCTTCCACTGGGTTAGCAATTTTGATCTGGGCCCCAGACCTCTGGCGGATCTCATTAATGTTGGTGCCTTGGCGCCCGATTATGCAGCCAATTAAGTTATTTGGAATGGTGAGTTCATGGGTAGTTTGAGTAGATGCATCCAAACTTGCCCAATAGCCTTTCACCTGTGGAGAGCTGGAGCCAATTCCGGCGAATCCGGTCCCGCCGTGCATCATGGCAAAGTGAGACTGTTGTCTTGCCACCTGGTTCAGCTTGGCCAGATCGAGCGGAGACATGGTGTGTTGTCCTTGAATCGAGCAGGCATCTAGAGGTGGTCCCTCCAGGTCATGGGTGGCGTGAGGGTAGCCAGCAGCGTCGCTGCACCGATCTTGGCCGCCCGCGCAGATCACTGGAGAGCTGGCCGGCGTGGGCTGGTAGGGAATGGCCTTGACTCTCCCTTGCGGAGACTGGGAGAGCGTCTCCAGCATGACCAGGCAGATCTGCTTTACACACTCGGTGACAGACTGCGGCACGCCAGCAACGGTGATAGCCCGCTCGGTGGAGTTGGGCAGCATATCCCCCGCCACCTGGACCTGGGCCCCAGTACTCTCGCGGATCTCTTTGATCTTACACCCGCCTTTCCCAGTCAGGGAGCCGCACTGGGTGGCCGGCACCACCAGCCTCAGGGTGACCGGGGGCCTGCTGGCCGCCGTGCTGTTGGTCATGGAATTGTTGATACCTTCTTCCAGCTTGTCGATGATCATAGCGAAGGCCTTAAAGATGGCATTGGTGGGGCCGGTCAGAGTGATGATTGTCTCCGGGCAATTCCCCTCCAAGATGTTGATCCGTGCGCCACTCTCCTCGCGGATCCTCTTAACCGACTCTGCTTTCTTCCCAATGATGCTTCCTACTTCCTTTCCGTGCATAAGCAGCCGAATGGTGAGAGTCACATTTAGCCCACTTTCGGTCACCCCGGCATCCATGGCGAGCGACGTGCGGCGTGCGGGGGAGTTGGGCTCGTTACGCGGTCAAGTCTTTGGTGGCTGGCTGGGGGCGGGGAGGTGTAGGCCCAAAACTCCCGGCGCGAGGCGAGCGAGGGCCGCGGGAGCGAGCGGGCGCGGGCGGGAGGCCGCGGCGTCGTCGCAGGGGCGGGCGGCGGCGGCGGCGGAGGGGGCGAGCGGGGCCGGGAGCGGCGGGCGGGCGGGCGGGCGGGTGGGCGAGGGCGCGGCGGTGGCGACTCCGGCGGCAGCCCCGGCCGAATCGGCCATTTTTAGAAGAACCCCATCCTTACCCTGAGACCTTCAGAAAACTGCACCTGAGATGAAGGCTTATGTGCAGGTCATTTATTTGTGAATGTGGTCCCAGGGAACAGAGGTGAGGGACAAGGGAATGGAAAGAGGGAAGGAGGGAGCATAGTTACAGGGATGCAACATCAAGTTGGCTACGCCTGAGAGTGACTGACCTCACATCCTGCAGAACCTTCCAAAGAGCCCATTGAAATGCATCTCACAATCTCCAACCCATCTCTCTTCCTTTGGGTGTGAAGTTTCCCACACTTCTGAGTTGCACATGTGGAAGGTCCACTATTCCTGGCAGGCATCTCATACAAATCCCAAAGAAGGAAATATAAGAGGGGCCATCAGGGGCCATCCACTCACGAGCTGGTGGAAGCCTGTGTGGAGTCTGTCACTGCAGCTTGGGCTGGAATGAGAGAGGATTTGAAGCGATGCACTACCATGTGATTATCCTAAGGTTTTTTCTGCTTGGACTAGTCCATTTCCATAGAGAAGTTTCTTTTGCCCAGAGAGTTGAATTATGAATGCTAAACTTAAGAGATCTCCATTGTCTTAGCTTGGGCTGCTTATAACAAAGATACCAGAGACTGGGTGGCTTATTTCTCAGAGTTCTGGAGAAATAGATTAGAAGTCTGAGATCAGAGTGCCAGCATGGTCTGGTTCTGATGAAGGCCCTCTTCTGGGTTGCAGACTACCAGCTGCTTCTATCCTCACATTGAGGAGAGCAGAGAGGGGAAGTGAGTTTTCTTGGACTCTTATAAGGGCACTAATCCCATTTATGAGGGCTCCATCCTCATGACTTCATCTAATCCTAACTACCTTCCCAAGGTCCCACCTCCTAATGCCATCATATTGAGGGTATGAATTGAACATAATGAATTTGGGGGAACACAAACATTCTATAACACCCATCCACTGTGGATTTTGCCTTGTATGGATTGTGCTTTTGGTATCAAGTCTAAGAACTCAGCCTAGCCCTAGATTTTCTATTTTTCCCCGAAGTTTTATTTTTGTGTTTCACATTTGTCTGTCATCCATTTTGAGTTAATTTTTGTGTAAAGTCTGAGTTTTAAGTCAAGATTCCGTTTTTTTGCCTATAGATATCCAGTTGTTCCAGAACCATTTCTTGAAAAGACTACCCCTCCTCTGTTGAATTGCTTTTGCACCTTTGTCAAAAATTAGTTGGACATATTTGTAAGTGAGTGTATCTGTGGATTTTCTTTTCTGTTCCATTGATCTCTATGGTCATCCTTCTGTCAATACAGTGTGCTGTTTTGATTATTGTAAGATATAGTAAGCCTTAATGTTAGGTAGAATGATTCCTCCCACTTTGTGCATTTTTAAGATTGTTTTAATTATTCTAGAACCTTTGCCTTTCTATAATAAATTTTAGAATAAACTCATGTCTACGAAAAAAATTTGCTGGAATTTTAATAGAAGTGACATTAAAACTTTGATTAATTTTGGGAGGATCAACATCTTTACTATGTTGAGTCGTCCTACCTGTGAACACAGTGTGTCTCTCCATTTATTTAGGTCTTTGATTTCTTTCATCAGTATTTAAGTTTCAGTATGCAGATCCTTTACATATTTTGCTAAGTGTATACCTAATTATTTCATTTCCTCTGGAGCAATTGTAAATGGTGTTGTGTTTTTTTTTTTTTTTTTTTTTCTTTTTGCGGTATGCGGGCCTCTCACTGTTGTGGCCTCTCCCGTTGCGGAGCACAGGCTCCGGACGCGCAGGCCCAGAGGCCATGGCTCACGGGCCCAGCCGCTCCGCGGCATATGGGATCCTCCCAGACCGGGGCACGAACCCGTATCCCCTGCATCGGCAGGCGGACTCTCAACCACTGCGCCACCAGGGAGGCCCTGGTGTTGTGTTTTTAATTTTGGTTTCCACAGGTTCATTGTTAGTATAAAGAAATGTAATTAAGTTTTTTGTGTTGATCTTGAATCTTGTGACATCAATGAACTTACTAGTTATCAATTTTAAAACTCAAGTATTATGTTCTTGTTATGGTTTAAAAAAATGAGAGATCTTTGCTTTCTTCTACTCTTTCCTATCATCTCAATAAAATTATATATTTTTAGATAAATTGGTAGTCAGTGTTTATATTATTTCAATTAGGTAGATATTGTTTATTTCAATCATATCAAAAAATCTATTAAATTCTTTCTTTTTCTAATTAGAGGCCTGCCTCCTGGAGCCTTCCTTCTTGCTCTGTTGAATACCAGTTAGTCCCCGAGTTCCTGCAGAGCTCTTCACCTAGGGCTCCCCCTCATTGTAATACTGAACTTCTTTACCACTTTGTTGTATTGAATCTCTTGTTCCTGGTTTCTATAGCTTCTTTCTTGATTTTCTCTCTTACTTCGCACTAGTACATCCTCCAGAAGCTTCTTTAAAAACATGTGTTGGAGGTTATTATTAATTTTTTTAATCCTTGCATGTCTGAAAAACTATATCTTTAATGTCTCTTCACGTCTGATAGTTTGGCTGGGTATAGAAGCCTAGGTTGAAAAGTCTTTTCCTTCAATATTTTAAAATGTTGCCCTACTGTCTCCTGGCATTTAGTGTTGCTTAGGGGAATTCCAATGAATTCTGATTCCCTTTTCTCTCTCCAACTCTTAGGATCTTCTCTTTACTCTTGCTGTTATAATATTTCATACCTTGGCGAGGCTTCTTGTCATTTGCTGTACTGGGAACTCAATTATTTGTCAAATATTGAACATTCACTTTGTTCCAGGCACTGTTCAAAACTCTGAAGGTTCTGCATGAATAAGACAGATGAGGTTTTCCAGAGTTTATAATCTTGTAGGGAAAAAAAGATAAGAAATATACAAATAACTACAATAATTTCAGATTATGACAGTACAGTGAAGAATATAAAAGAGAAAAATGAATTTGGAGAAAGTCTGTTGGACAGCGGGTGCTATGTTAGTCAGGGTGACCAGGGAAAATCCCTCTGACAAGATGATGTCAGAGCTGGAGGGCAAGAAGGAGGGGGCCACCTGGAGAAGATGGTTCTAGCTAGAGGCAAATAGAAGAGTGAAGTTCCTGAGCTCAGTGCGTTTGAGGTGCAGGGGGTAGAGTGTGGCTGGAGTGGTGGACAAAAGACTGGCAAAAATGAAGTTGGACAGTTCAGCAGAAGCCATATCGCATCACATAGGGCTATGGAAAGGAGTCTGGATTTTATTCTACTCGAAATGAGAAGCACTTGGAAAGTTACACACAGAGGAGTGATAGGCTCCACTTTCCCCTTTTAAAAGACCACCTGAGCTGTTCTGGGAGAACAGGCTGCAGAGGAACAAGAGTAGAAACCAGCGGTGACCACTGAGCAAGCTGTTTCAGATTTTCACATGATGTGGCTTGGATTCTGTGCCCCTTTCCTACCAGAAGACTTTCTTTCTCAGTTCTGAGAAGTATTCTTTGATTATTTCCTTCCCTCCAATTTCTCTGTTTTATGTTTTTGGACCTCTTAGCAGTTACTTGTTGGACCTCTCCTGTTTTTTCTCTATGTATTTCATCCCAGTTTTGGGGATGTTTCCTTCATTTTATCCTTAAACATTTTTAGAGATGATTTTAAATGTTTTAGGCCATGCTGAGTGGGGAAGGAAGGCTAGGGTCCAAGTGGGCTACCTTGTTTTCAGCCCCTGCAGCTCTCTCTCCAGTTCCCCGAGGAACCTGGAGTCCTGTGCTGCTCAGGGAAGCCCTTCAGGGGCTTCCTCTGCTCTGCTAGGTCAGTGGGTACCCACTGTCTGCCAGGCACTGAGTAAATGTTGGCAGATGAAAGGACAAGCAGAACTATTAAAGGAAAAATACTTCTCTAAGGGATGCTCAAAGCTCAAGAGAAGTGTGGAGTTGGGAGGAATAGTTGTACACGGCATATGAATCCAGGTGTCCAAGCACTGACCTCCTGCACCCTAGGGGACAGCCAGAATGTGCTGGCATGTGGTAGTGGAAACATGGTGATTTTTGAGTAATCATGGAAAATGTAAAAAATGCCAGTGACTGGGAATGGGCAAATCTTCAAATGTCATTGTCACACCATATTCTGGATTTAGTTATTTAAACAAATGATGCTAACCTAAATCTTTTTTTTTTAATTTTTGACTTTTCCTTCCTTCCTCCTTCCTCCTCCCTCCCTCCCTCCCTCCCTTCCTTCCTTCCTTCCCCTTCCTTTCTTCTTTCCCCCTTCCTCCCTTCCTCCCTTGTATATTTACTTTGCCAATAGTTAGGAGGAATAAAGAGTGAAACTTTATTTTAGCAAGGCAAAGGGTCCTGGAGAATGTGCAGAAATGTGGGCATTCAAGAAGCACATGAAAAGCTGCTCAACATCACTAATTATTAGAGAACGGCAAATCAAAACTACAATAAGGTATCACCTCACACCAGTTAGAATGCACATCGTCAGATAATCTACAAACAACAAATGCTGGAGAGGGTGTGGAGAAAAGGGAACCCTCTTGCACTGTTGGTGGGAATGTAAATTGATACAGCCACTCTGGAGAACAGTATGGAGGTTCCTTAAAAAACTAAAAATAGAGTTACCATATGATCCAGCAATCCCACTACTGGGCATGTACCCAGAGAAAACCATAATTCAAAAAGACACATGCACCCCAATGTTCATTGTAGCACCATTTACAATAGCCAGGTCATGGAAGCAATCTAAATGTCCATTGACAGATGAATGGATAAAGAAGATGTGGGATGTGGCACATATATACAATGGAATATTACTCAGCCATAAAAAGGAAGAAAATTGGGTCATTTGTTGAGACGTGGTTGGATCTAGAGACTGTCATACAGAGTGACGTAAGTCAGAAAGAGAAAAACAAATATCGTATATTAACACATATATGTGGAACCTAGAAAAATGGTACAGATGAACCGGTTTGCAGGGCAGAAGTTGAGACACAGATGTAGAAAACAAACGTATGGACACCAAGGTGGGTAAGCCGTGGGGGGTTGGGGATGGTGGTGTGATGAACTGGGCAATTGGGATTGACATGTATACACTGATGTGTATAAAATGGATGACTAAGAAGAACCTGTATAAAAAATAAATAAAATTTAAAAATATATATACAATTTAGGTCTCAGATTATGAATATGTTTAGTTATTCATAAAAATATATACATGTCATATATAAGAAAAAGAAATGTGTTACCTATTCACACTCCCAAAAGAAAAGGGTACGTTTGAAGTAAATATTTGTATATATGGGTATTCTAAAAAGCTCTGTAGTATATATATGATTAAATGTTTATGTTCCTGTTAACAAAAAAAAAAAAAAGAAAGAAAGAAAGCTGGGCATTGTATAAGCAGGTGGAGTCATAGCTGGCTGGCAGAGGTCCCCCAGGGGAGTCCGTTCTGTCCTGCTGTCATGCTCAGTCCTTTTGTCCACATTTCCATTGTCTTTTATATAAAGACATAGAAACCTGCTTATCATGTCTACAGATGAAATAGTTTACTAGCCATAGCAGCTTATACTTTGGATGATATCAAGAGTCAGAAGAGTCTGGACGTCTTTCTGATTGTCCGTCAGCCTCCCTTAGCAGCCTGTGATCCTCTCGTCTTGGTCTTTGAGCCTCAGTAATAAGCGCAGCATCTGGCACATGGTTGATGTGGGATAAATATTTGCTGAATGAATGAATGACTGGCTGGAAGATGAGGAAAACTGGGAAATGAAATTAATCCACCAAGTGTTAATATTCAGGAAAAAAAAATCAGTTACCCAAAAATAGGATGAAGAAGGCATGGCCCAGCAGCAGGTCGTGGGGAAAGGAAGGAGGCTTGAGCTGATGACCATCTTCTGGGCCAGGTCAACGGAAGGTGATGTCCACACCGAGGCTGCTTGGCTGATCCACTCTGCACACAACAGACCACATCTTGGTGCCCCATTTGCATGGACCTGGACAAAGTGAGGTGCTTCCAAAGAGGGTGGGAAGGATGGAGGATGCTTAAGAAACCATGTCACACCAGGAAACACCAAAAAAACCGGGATGATTTATTTTGGAGAAGAGTGTGGGGAGTGTGGTGGAGAAGGTTGGTGTCTAAAATATTTGAAAATCTGTCGTGTGAAAGAAGAATGAGAGTCACTGCAGTCCCTGGAGAAGGCAGAACCAGGCCTGATGAGGTGGAAGTTAAAGGGAGACGGCACCACACAGAAAAGTGACTGATAGCTCTCAGATCCAAAGGGAACGAGCAGCCCTAATGAGGCAGCAAACGCCTCACCTCTGGAAGCTTCAAGCAGAGATTGCTAAATATGGGACTTCCCTGGCGGTCCAGTGGTTAGGGCTTGGCGCCTTCACTTCAGGGGGCCTGGGTTACATCCCTCGTCAGGAAACTAAGATCCCACAAGCCTTGTGTTGCAGCCAAAAAGAGAGAGAGAGAGAGATTGTTAAATAATATCGTTGTGGGGTTCTTATCCTAGAGCCTCCATCTTGTAATAATAAATATAAAATTTTACTATTAATTTATTGAGTGTTTACTATGTTCTAGGCATGGTGCTCTTTTATATGTATTATCTCATTTCATCTTCATAGTGACCTTGTGACAAGTGACCATAGTGAAAATCAGGCTGCTCTGATTTTCCAGGAATCTGATGCATAGAGGAGGTCAAAAGACTTGCCTAAAGTCACACAGTTAATGAGTTATACAACGTGATATGAGCCCAAACTTGTCTGCCTCCCGAGCCACCCTTTTTGCCACTGTCCCCTGTGGCCACAATCTCTGAGGGTAACTTGGTGCTGTGCTCAGCCATTGCATCCTGGTGCTCACACCTCCAAAATATTTTCAACCCTGATTGTATCAGTTAGTGTGGGCCAGGTAACAAACAACTCTAAACAATTCTAAAATCTCAGTGGCTTAAAAACCACAGTTTTGTTGTTGTTGTTCTCTTCCAGGTTCCATGACCCAGGTTGCAATGGGAAGAACTGGGAATACTTGGTGAGGAACATGAATGGCTTTCATACCTAAGCAGGAGGAAGTTGAAAATAACAATAAATTATTGGTGTCAGATCATGACCTAAATGGTAACAATGTTAAGGAATGAGACTTGAATTTCCTTGTAGCTTATGGAAAGTGATCTTGTTATTTTATAATTACCAATGGGCTGCAAGAACGGCCTCAGCCATTAACTCCCTTGGGTGCAAGGCTTGGTGGCAGAAGTGAGCCATGATAGCACTGCTTCTATGGTCAACAGAAGTGTGGAAGCTTTTGGATGACCCCCCGCCATCTCTTCTGGTAGTTGGTCCAGGAATACAGGTGGGAATCCATCAAGCATCTTCTGTCTGTAGCTGAGGGCAAGTCCTGTGCTACACACAGTTTCAGATCTCTCTCTGCGCTCCCCCCTCTGTCTCTCTTTCCCTCTCTCTCCGTCTCTCTAGCTCTGGCTCTCACCCTCCTCTACCCTTTCCCCCCTGCCCCCTACCCCACTGCTGACTTCTCAGGTATAACGTGGTACACTGTCCTTGTTTGGAAATCAAGCACCAAATCCAGAAATAAACCAACTTAGAAAAGGGCAGAGGTTCTTAACTCAGAGCTCCCCTCTGTTTCCAGCAGAACATGGCAATGATGGACAAAGTGGTGGGAATTGCTCACAGGACAGTAATTAACATCACTTAGAAGACATTCCAGATGGCCAAAGCCATGTGCAACGTGTGTGGGGTCTGGAGGACTCTTTCCTCTGCTTTCTCCCTACTACTCCAGAAATACCTCTGAAGTTCATGATGTTTCTAAGCTAGGAGGTTCTCATTTCAGGTCATGAGAATGTTGCCATGCTCCACCTTCTCTCGTCGATGGCCCTCCTTTAGCTGCTGCCTACAAGGAGTTAGTGTTGGCCAGGGGAGACAATGGACATGAAGCACATCTTCCATAACCTGGAATCAGAAAACTGGCTGCAGCTGTGTTACGTTGAACCTCACAGATTTCTCTTACTCTTTCTGATTTCTGAAAGTTCCCTAACATGAGGGTTTCCAGATAAAGTACAAGATGCCCAGTTATATTTGAATTTCAGATAACACATAACTTCTTAGTGTACATATCTCCCCAATACTGCCCGGGACGTGCTTCTCCTAAAAACATGATTCATTATTTATCGGAAGTTCCAATGAAACTGGGTGTCTTGTGTTTCTGCTACACGCCACCTGAAATGCAACTGCTGCTAATTTTCAAATTCTGTGAGACAGGGCTTGGGAAGGCGCACTGCCAAATAGCCACGTGGAAGCAACGTCTCAGACCATCTTCCCAAACACATCATTTGGGAATCAGGTGCACAACGGAATGCCAAAGACAAATGGCTTTCATCTGCTTCCAAGAAAGGCCTGATACTGCGTCTTGGGTTACTAGAAATCCTCTGGGTTACCCTCCACAAGGAGAGAACCACAGCAGCAAACACGCTGCAAGGTAACAATGAACCCTCAACTGTAGCTGGATGCGTATAAATGGGGGTAAAACTAATCCCCTCTCTGAAGCAAGCGTGTGATGCCAAAACCCAAGGCAGGCCTTTCCACTGCACTAGCCAGTAGCCTGACAGTGAGAAGCAAAACAGAGTGGTTCTAAAGAGATGGTTTTACTGACTCTTTGGCCATTAAAAGCCTCTCCTAGAATTCTGTCTTCTGTTTACAGCGGCAACAGAGAAGAAAAAGTTGGGAGTGAAAATCTTGCGTTTGGATTGGTTGGTTACTGTTTCTCTCTATGCTGTGGGCTGCATTGCAGAGAAGGGGCCTCGGCTATTTCATCTACTCACTTGGCATGTTTTTGAGCCACTGGGTTCTGGGAGAATAATGAATTCCATCCTCTTGGGAGCACTGTCCGGGAGCCTTTCATTCCTGTGCAGAGAGACGCTCCTGGGCTGGGCGCTGGTCTTCTCCATTTGTTGTAACAACCCGAGGGACCCGTCCCCATTTACTAGATGGGGACGCTGGGGCTTAGGGGCAGGCCTCGCTGGGATTAGGTGTCCTTTCCACCGCCTTGCAGACACCCTGGGCATCCCGTGCTCCGTGTAACACAGCCTAAAACGCACCCATCTAGGCCGAGCCTCTCATTGGAGAAGCAGAAAGAAGGCTCAGTGCAATTAGGTGAAATGCCTGAAGTCCCTGTGTTGAGTCAGGTTTGGGGTGCACAGCTGCCCCACCTAAGGTCACCTGGTGACTTAAGCCGGGTCTCTGGGGAAGGGATCCTGAGCTGAACTTGGGTCTTGCTGCAGGAAGTTCACTGAGTGGGGACTGACAGTTGGGCACGTGTGCAGGTACAAGTTTTTTTTTTTTTTTTTTTTTTTTTGCGGTACGCGGGCCTCTCACTGTTGTGGCCTCTCCCGTTGCGGAGCACAGGCTCCGGACACGCAGGCTTAGCGGCCATGGCTCACGGGCCCAGCCGCTCCGCGGCATGTGGGATCTTCCCGGACCGGGGCACGAACCCGTGTCCCCTGCATCGGCAGGCGGACTCTCAACCACTGCGCCACCAGGGAAGCCCCAGGTACAAGTTTAACCACAACTTCCTGGTGGGGAGGAATCCTGATCTGCAGTTTGCTAATTCCCATGGTGTAAATTTCCCCCCATGGCCGATTTCCAGCTGTCGCCCTGTCGTGACTGGATGCAGACTTGGGAAGAGGTGCCCAGGATCAGCCCCAGCACATCAGCGCCCGTGGGGAGTGAAGGAACCAGGCGAGGCAGAGGGTAAGGTTAGACCATGCTGCGGTCACACAAAGGCTCCAGCAACCCCGGGGAAGCTGGCCTACCCTGCAGGGTAGTCCCAAACAGGGGGTGAGGCCCGAATCTTTGTGCTCCCCTGTACGACCTTCCCCGTGTCACCCTGTCATTAGACGTGGGTTGCCTGGGGTGAGGGCGGGCTGGTGCCCTCCTTCCTCTAAGTTTCCACAGCATGGGGGGTGCAGCCCTCCTAAGCCCCCATCCTACGGGGTGGTCAAGTCTTCTCACTTGTTGCTCCTCATCAGCAAGAAGCAGTTCACCCTGCTTCACCCTTGCATCCCCCATGGTTCTTGACACCTGGAAGATGCTTGGCAAACGTCAGAAAATGGAGAGTTGAATGAACCAGTGATCAAGTGAACTTTCAGTGAAGGTCTGATGACCATGGCTCCAGTTCAGCACACGTCTCAGGCTCTTGTCTGCATTGTGTTGTGTGTTGCTGTTTCCTATGGGAAAGCCCATTTCCCCACCCGGGATGATGAGTTCATTTGCACCAGCCCCAGGCCCTCTGTTTCTCCTGTGATCCGCACAGCAGGCAGCATCGCCAGCACTCACCACTGAGAGAGATGGTTTGAGTCGGGTGTGGGCATAATTGATAACATTTGATAAGGAATTTCCCTTGGCTAGATTGACCTTTCAGAAGAGTTCTGGTTGTGATACTTGCCTTTGCTTTGGGTAAATGGGAATATTAGAAATTAAGAAAACAGTTCAGGGCTTCCCTGGTGGTGCAGTGGTTAAGAATCCATCTGCCAATGCAGGGGACATGGGTTCGAGCCCTGGTCAGGGAAGATCCCACATGCCGCAGAGCAACTAAGCCTCTGCGCCACAACTACTGAGCCTGCGCTCTAGAGCCCGTGCTCCGCTACAAGAGAAGCCACCGCAATGAGAAGCTTGTACACTGCAACGAAGAGTAGCCCCCACTCGCCACACCTAGAGAAAGCCCATGCACAGCAACGAAGACCCAACACAGTCAAAAATAAATAAAAATAAAATAAATAAATTTATTTTTTAAAAAAAGAAAACAGCTCAAAGTCACCACCAAGTTAAGAAGTTCCAATGAATGGAAAGCCTTGGATTATATTTGCACGACATGGTCTGTGGGTGGGCATCACACAGAGTCAACATTTCCAGAAGTCCTCAAGAGGTCAAGTCATCCCCTTCACCCATAGCCACGATACTTTCATTCCTGAGTGGACAGATAGGATCCTGGGGATACCCTTGATACTGTGACTAGGATCCTGGTGAGTCCCGGCATGTATACAACTCAGTCTCTGCTCTGCAAGTGTTCCTTTCTGACAGAGTAGCCCTCATTTCTGGGGTTCCTTCCCCAAGCATGCAATCACTTTTGCTGGTCTAATCAACCCTCTACCTGAACAAATGACCCAAGAGCCATCCCAGGTGGCCCCTAGATGTGTGTGTGTGTGTGTGTGTGTGTGTGTTCACACACGTTGGGGAGATGGGATTGCAGAACCCAGCCCCTTTTCATGGTTGACTTTGCATCTGCCATTTTTCCTGTGATGGTCAGGGGGTCGCTTCCTGTGGCCTCTGGATTCTCGTTTCACCAGCCCTTCTTCCAAGAGCTTCCCTGTTCCCTCTGTCCTCTAACTCCCATCCATCTCCCTAGAAATCTCTGTTACCCTGGCTTATGTATTCTCTCTAATCGTGGCTATTTCCTAAAAAATGGTATAGACTTTTGACACTGATTCATCATCACACCCTGAGGGGAAGAAGAAAAAAGACTCCAGAAGGAGCTCTATTTATTGCACAGGAAAAACTAACCTGAAAGAAAGGGCTTGTCACTCATAGTTCACGGTGATGTCATGCATCTTAAACGGCTGGCAGTTCTTCAAATGAGCTGCTCCATCTAACCTCCATGTCTTTTTTTTTTTAATTTTTTAATTTTATTTTTTTAGACAACAGGTTCTTATTAGTCATCAGTTTTATACACATCAGTGTATACATGTCAATCCCAATCGCCCAATTCATCATACCACCGTCCCCACGCCCCCACGGCTTTCCCCCCTTGGTGTCCATATGTTTGTTCTCTACATCTGTGTTCAACTTGTGCCCTGCAAACCGGTTCATCTGTACCATTTTTCTAGGTTCCACATACATGCGTTAATATACGATATTTGTTTTTCTCTTTCTGACTTACGTCACTCTGTATGACAGTCTCTAGATCCATCCACGTCTCAACAAATGACCCAATTTCGTTCCTTTTTATGGCTGAGTAATATTCCGTTGTATATATGTACCACAACTTCTTTATCCATTCATCTGTCAATGGGCATTTAGGTTGCTTCCATGACCTGGCTATTGTAAATAGTGCTGCAATGAACATTGGGGTGCATGTGTCTTTTTGAATTATGGTTTTCTCTGGGTATATGCCCAGTAGTGGGATTGCTGGATCATATAGTAATTCTATTTTTAGTTTTTTAAGGAACTTCCATTCTGTTCTCCATAGTGGCTGTATCAATTTACATTCCCACCAACAGTGCAAGAGGGTTCCCTTTTCTCCACACCCTCTCCAGCATTTGTTGTTTGTAGATTATCTGACGATGTGCATTCTAACTGGTGTGAGGTGATACCTCATTGTAGTTTTGATTTGCATTTCTCTAATAATTAGTGATGTTGAGCAGTTTTTCATGTGCTTCTTGGCCATCTGTATGTCTTCTTTGGGGAAATGTCTATTTAGGTCTTCTGCCCATTTTTTGATTGGGTTGTTTTATTAATATTGAGCTGCATGAGCTGTTTATATATTTTGGAGATTAATCCTTTGTCCGATGACTCATTTGCAAATATTTTCTCCCATTATGAGGGTTCTCTTTTCGTCTTGTTTATGGTCTCCTTTGCTGTGTAAAAGCTTTTAAGTTTCATTAGGTCCCATTTGTTTATTTTTGTTTTTATTTCCATTACTCTAAGAGGTGGATCAAAAGAGATCTTGCTGTGATTTATGTCAAAGAGTGTTCTTCCTATGTTTTCCTCTAAGAATTTTACAGTGTCCGGCTTAAATTTAGGTCTTGAAGCCATTTTGAGTTTATTTTTGTGTATGGTGTTAGGGAGTGTTCTAATTTCATTCTTTTACATGTAGCTGTCCAGTTTTCCCAGCACCACTTATTGAAGAGACTGTCTTTTCTCCATTGTATATCCTTGCCTCCTTTGTCATAGATTAGTTGACCATAGGTGCATGGGTTTATCTCTGGGCTTTCTATCTTGTTCCATTGATCTATGTTTCTGTTTTTGTGTCAGTACCATAGTGTCTTGATTACTGTAGCTTTGTAGTATAGTCTGAAGTCAGGGAGTCTGATTCCTCCCACTTCATTTTTTTCCCTCAAGACTGCTTTGGCTATTCGGGGTCTTTTGTGTCTCCATACAAATTTTAAGATTTTTTGTTCTAGTTCTGTAAAAAATGCCATTGTTAATTTGATAGGGATTGCATTGAATCTGTAGATTGCTTTGGGTAGTATAGTCATTTTCACAGTACTGATTCTTCCAATCCAAGAACATGGTATATCTCTCCATCTGTTGGTATCATCTTTAATTTCTTTCATCAGTGTCTTATAGTTTTCTGCATACAGGTCTTTTGTCTCCCTAGGTAGGTTTATTCCTAGGTATTTTAGTCTTTTTGTTGCAGTGGTAAATGGGAGTGTTTCCTTAATTTCTCTTTCAGATTTTTCATCCTTAGTGTATAAGAATGCAAGAGATTTCTGTGCATTAATTTTGTATCCTGATACTTTACCATTCATTGATTAGCTCTAGTAGTTTTCTGGTGGCATCTTTAGGATTCTCTATGTATGGTATCATGTCATCTGCAAACAGTTACAGTTTTACTTCTTCTTTTCCAATTTCTATTCCTTTTATTTCTTTTTCTTCTCTGCTTGCCATGGCTAGGACTTCCAAAACTATGTTGAATAATAGTGGGGAGAGTGGACATCCTTGTCTTCTTCCTGATCTTAGAGGAAATGCTTCCAGTTTTTCACCATTGAGAATGATGTTTGCTGTGGGTTTGTAGTATATGGTCTTTATTATGTTGAGGTAGGTTCCCTCTATGCCCACTTTCTGGAGGGTTTTTATCATAAATTGGTGTTGAATTTTGTCAAAAGCTTTTTCTGCATCTATTGAGATGATCATATGGCTTTTATTCTTCAACTTGTTAATATGGTGTATCACATTGATTGATTTGTGTATATTGAAGAATCCTTACACCCCTGGGATAAATCCCACTTGATCATGGCGTATGATCCTTTTAATGTGTTGTTGGATTCTCTTTGCTAGTATTTTGTTGAGGATTTTTGCATCTATATTCATCAGTGATATTGGTCTGTAATTTTCTTTTTTTGGAGTATCTTTGTCTGGTTTTGGTATCAGGGTGATAGTGGCCTCATAGAATGAGTTTGGGAGTGTTCCTTCCTCTGCAATTTTTTGGAAGAATTTGAGAAGGATGGGTGTTAGCTCTTCTCTAAATGTTTGATAGAATTCACCTGTGAAGCTCTCTGGTCCTGGACTTTAGTTTGTTGGAATATTTTTAATCACAGTTTCAATTTCATTACTTGTGATTGGTCTGTTCATATCTTCTATTTCTTCCTGGTTCAGTCTTGGAAGGTTATGCCTTTCTAAGAATTTGTCCATTTCTTCCAGGTTGTCCATTTTATTGGCATAGAGTTGCTTGTAGTAGTCTCTTAGGATGCTTTGTATTTCTGCAGTGTCTGTTGTAACTTCTCCTTTTTCATTTCTAATTTTATTGATTTGAGTCCTCTCCCTCTTTTTCTTGATGAGTCTGGCTAAAGGTTTATCAATTTTGTTTATCTTCTCAAAGAACCAGCTTTTAGTTTTACTGATCTTTGCTATTTTCTTTGTTTCTATTTCATTTATTTCTGCTCTGCTCTTTATGATTTCTTTCCTCCTGCTAACTTTGGGTTTTGTTTGTTCTTCTTTCTCTAGTTCCTTTAGGTGTAAGGTTAGATTGTTTATTTGAGATTTTTCTTGTTTCTTGAGGTAGGCTTGTATAGCTACAAACTTCCTTCTTAGAACTGCTTTTGCTACATCCCATAGGTTTTGGATCATCGTGTTTTCATTGTCATGTGTCTCTAGGTAGTTTTTGATTTCCTCTTTGATTTCTTCAGTGATCTCTTGGTTATTTAGTAACATATTGTTTAGCCTTCATGTGTTTGTGTTTTTTACGTTTTTTTCCCTGTAATTCATTTCTAATCTCATAGCGTTGTGGTCAGAAAAGATGCTTGATATGATTTTAATCTTCTTAAATTTACTGAGGCTTGATTTGTGACCCAAGATGTGATCTATCCTGGAGAATGTTCCATGTGCACTTGAGAAGAAAGTGTAATCTGCTGTTTTTGGATGGAATGTCCTATAATTATCAGTTAAATCTATCTGGTCTATTGTGTCATTTAAAACTTGTGTTTCCTTATTTATTTTCATTTTGGATGATCTGTCCATTGGTTTAATTGAGGTGTTAAAGTCCCCCACTATTACTGTGTTACTATCGATTTCCTCTTTTATAGCTGTTAGTAGTTGCCTTATGTATTGAGGTGCTCCTGTGTTGGATGCATATATATTTATAATTGTTATATCTTCTTCTTGGATTGATCCCTTGATCATTATGTAGTGTCCTTCTTTGTCTCTTATAACATTCTTTATTTTAAAGTCTATTTTATCTGATACGAGTATTACTACTCCAGCTTTCTTTTGATTTCCATTTGCATGGTATATCTTTTTCCATCCCCTCACTTTCAGTCTGTATGTGTCCCTATGTCTGAAGTGTGTGTCTTGTAGATGGCATATATATGGGTCTTGTTTTTGTATCCATTCAGCAAGCCTGTGTCTTTTGGCTGGAGCATTTAATCCATTCACGTTTAAGGTAATTATGGATATGTATGTTCCTATGACCATTTTCTTAATTGTTTTGGGTTTTTTTTTTTTTGTAGGTCCTTTTATTCTCTTGTGTTTCCCACTTAGAGAAGATCCTTTAGCATTTTTTGTGGAGCTGGTTTGGTGGTGCTGAATTCTCTTAGCTTTTGCTTGTCTGTAAACCTTTTGATTTCTCCATCGAATCTGAATGAGATCCTTGCCCGGTAGAGTAATCTTGGTTGTAGGTTCTTCCCTTTCATCACTTTAAGTATATCATGCCACTCCCTTCTGGCTTGTAGAGTTTCTGCTGAGAAATCAGCTGTTAACCTTATAGGAGTTCCCTTGTATATTACTTGTCATTTTTCCCTTGCTGCTTTCAATAATTTTTCTTTGTCTTTAATTTTTGCCAGTTTGATTCCTATGTGTCTCGGCGTGTTTCTCCTTGGGTTTATCCTGTATGGGACTCACTGTACTTCCTGGACTTGGGTGGCTCTTTTCTTTCCCATGTTTGGGAAGTTTTCGACTATAATCTCTTCAAATATTTTCTCGGGTCCTTTCTCTCTCTCTTCTCCTCCTGGGACCCCTATAATGACTATAATGACTGTTGTTGTGTTTAATGTTGTCCCAGAGGTCTCTTAAGCTGTCTTCATTTCTTTTCATTCTTTTTTCTTTACTCTGTTCCGCAGCAGTGAATTCCACCATTCTGTCTTCCAGGTCACTTATGCGTTCTTCTGCCTCAGTTATTCTGCTATTGATTCCTTCTAGTGTGGTTTTCATTTCAGTTACTGTATTGTTCATCTCTGTTTGTTCTTTAATTCTTCTAGGTGTTTGTTAAACATTACTTGCATCTTCTTGATCTTTGCCTCCATTCTTTTTCCGAGGTCCTGGATCATCTTTACTATCATTATTCTGAATTCTTTTTCTGGAAGGTTGCCTATCTCCACTTCATTTAGTTGTTTTTCTGGGGTTTTATCTTGTTCCTTCAACTGATACATAGCCCTCTGCCTTTTCATCTTGTCTGTCTTTCTGTGATTGTGGTTTTTGTTCCACAGGCTGCAGGATTGTAGTTCTTCTTGCTTCTGCTGTTTGCCCTCTGGTGGATGAGGCTATCTAAGAGGCTTGTGCAAGTTTCCTGATGGGAGGGACTGGTGGTCGGTAGAGCTGGCTGTTGCCCTGGTGGGTAGAGCTCAGTAAAACTTTAATCCACTTGACTGCTGATGCGTGGGTCTGGGTTCCCTCCCTGTTGGTTGTTTGGCCTGAGGTGACCCAACACTGGAGCCTACCTGGGCTCTTTGGTGGGGCTAATGATAGACTCTGGGAGGGCTCATGCCAAGGAGCACTTCCCAGAACTTCTGCTGCCAGTGTCCTTGTCCCCACGGTGAGCCACAGCCACCCCTTGCCTCTGCAGGAGACCCTCCAACACTAGCAGGTAGGTCTGGTTTAGTCTCCCCTGGGGTCACTTCTCCTTCCCCTGGGTCCCAATGCACACACTACTTTGTGTGTGCCCTGCAAGAGTGGAGTCTCTGTTTCCCCCAGTCCTGTCAAAGCTCTGCAATCAAATCCCAGTAGGCATCAAAGTCTGATCCTCTAGGAATTCCTCCTCCCATTGCCAGACCCCTAGGTTGGGAAGACTGACGTGGGGCTGAGAACCTTCACTCCAGTGGGTGGACTTCTGTGGTATAAGTGTTCTCCAGTCTATGAGTCACCCACCCAGAAGTTATGGGATTTGATTTTACTGTGATTGCACCCCTCCTACCATCTCATTGTGGCTTCTCCTTTGTCTTTGGATCTGGGGTATCTTTTTTGGTGAGTTTCAGTGTCTTCCTGTCGATGATTGTCCAGCAGCTAGTTGTGATTCTGGTGTTCTCGCAAGAGGGAGTGAGAGCACATCTTTCTACTCCACCATTAACCTCCGTGTCTTTGCATGGGACACTCCTGCTGCCCCCAAAGTCCTTTCTCGTCTTTTGCAATTAGCTGATTCCTATTAATTCTTTAAGAGTCTGGCTTCACTTCCTCCAGGAAGCCTTCCCTGATCCCATCAACCTGGCTTAGGTGTCCCTCCTATTTGCTCCCTGCTTTACATTTATAAACAACTATTTTTATAATTACATATTTATATGTTGTCTTTTTCTAAAAGCTCACAGAAATACTGGAACGATGCCCAATGTCTAGAACATAAGAGACACTTAATAAATGATTTATTGGTGGGATAAATGAATTATAAAGTTATTTTTAAAAGAAGAATTGTATTGCTTCAGAAGGGATTTGATCTTTGAATGGTAAAGAACCCATATTTGCTGAGTTGGGTCACAGAGAGATTGGGTAACCAGCAAAATAAAAGGAGATGGGCAACACTGTGTTCACCCATTTTATTTCAAAATCTGATTGAAATAGGCAGAAGTCAACAAAATGTAATTCATTCAAGTATCATGCTATACATGCTTCCAAACCTAATATATGAAATTTATACCTTTTGAATCTTCATAATGAAAATCCAAGAGCAAAGAGTAAGAAGCAATGATTAGTCACATTACTTAAGTATGAAATGAATACAAAAGATTCAAATATACATGACTTTTCCCTGCTATTTGTACAGAGGTTGCTTTATATGTAATAATGTGGGAGTGGGGTGGGGGCATAAAGAATTTTGGCATCTTCTCTGCAGCTGGAGGAAGTCTAAAGTTCTCAACATCCCGAGATGCTCTCCCCTCCTGCACAGCCCCGAGGGTTTGCTGCTCAGAGTAGTATGTGCTCTTCCATATCTTCCCAGTAATTAGGCAATTTTTATGTACGAGATGGTTTATAACATGCACACCTACATCACTCTGACCTTTCTTCCGTTTACCTGCAGTGTGTGGTATTTTGGGAAGTGAACTTTTCCTGGTGAATGACGGTGTCATCCTGCTCGTCAGCACCCGTGGAAAGCAGGGCAGCCAGCCGCCCTGGTTGCCCTCGGGAGCAGGGACCACAGACCCCCACCCAGGCGTCTCGATCTGGAATTCCCAGCCTGGAAATGCCAGTCCTTCTTTCCGATGCTCTGTGTGGTCCCAGGGTTTTATTTTCAATAATTCACAGCATGTAATTCTGAGAGCCAAGGTGTGAGTCCTAGAACTGCAGTGTGCTCCTGGGGTGGTGGTTCTGGGCTGGGGTCTCACACACCAGCCTGGTGTGGGGAGGCGCCCCCATGCATAATAACATGAGGGGAATCTTGCGACTCTTACGTTGGTCTAGAAACGGCTCTGGGTTCATGCATCTGGGTTCAGGATTGTGCGCCCTTGAAAAAGATTTTGCTGACGTTTTTAATGGAAAATGCTTTGCTACCCTCCCCAGCATTGTCTGCATACAAGGTGTAGATTTTAATTACTCATCAGACTTTTGGAAACAAACATTCTGTATTATTTGTATCTTAATAGGTATGTTCTCTCCTAAAGTAAGCATAACCTCTTATAGCTCTTTAACCCCCAATCCAAATCTTGGGATCTTTGGCTCCTCTGGCTGATCTTGAGCTACAGGAATGGGAAGTGAAAGTGTGTGTGTTTAGATAAGGGTGAATAAATTGGGAGTGGGGACAGGGCCAGCTTAATAATCGCACAGAATGATGTAGACACCTATGGACACTCAGAATCATCAGCCTTTGGCACCAGGTCCCCTGCCCATTTCTCTGAGCATGCACAGTTCAGAGGCCATGCTCAACTTCTGAGGCTGGATTTCATGTTTGGAGATAGTTCTGAATTCTTTGGAGCCAAATCTAGCAAAAAATGGATAGTTGAGCTGAGGAATATAGCACTTGGGATCAAAAACATCATATTGCTATATAAACAAAATCATTATATGGCTTACAAATGGACTCCAGTGGCAATTCTAAAATAAGACTCCAAATGAGGTTGGAGTGATGACAGCCCCAGTGAAATGAGTAGGTGGCTTCCCAAGAGGGTGTCATGAAAGGTTCCATGTAAACACGGAAGTGGGCGACATATTTGCAAAACAGTTGGATAGCACACGCCCACAAAAACTGTGGATGTTGTCAAGGCCAGGGACTTGAGATCAGTCCACTCTGCCATGCTCGTGGCACATGCATCCTGGGGAATTTCTTTCCTTCCCTGAAATAGGCAACACATTTGTTTGCTGCTCTAACTGGGGTGCCTTAACCCCCTCTCCACCAGCTTGATTCCTAGATATCCTTAAAGACTTAACTTGACTTTTACCCCCCCCCCACCGCCAGTGCCCATGGAGAGTTACTCTCCTCTCTGCCCCATCTTGCATTTCTATAAATCTCTGTCATGTAGACTTTCCCGATGCATTACTACAATTTGTTTGCTTGTTCTCTCTCCCCACCCCACCCCCATGCTGTGAACACCTTTCCTTATTCGTGTCTGTATTTCCTGCTTGACATACAGTAGGTGTGCAAGAAAGTGCATTGGGAAGGACTGATCCAACTTTGAAACTGAGCCTCAGTTTCCTTCGTTATCTCTTGTCCTTCTAAGCTCACCAGATCTTGTAAAGTGAGAGAAAAGACGTCGGGATTCTGTGATCATGTGCATGGTTGCTATACGCACATGTGGATCATGCCATGATTTCTGTCCACTGATAATTGTGTGAACGTATCTGGTGGCTCGTGTTTTTTGAGCACTGGCATGTGGCGGGCACTGTTGGGGGTGGCCAGATCTGCAGAGCTGACTCTCCTAATGAAATTCACTTCTAGATCCATCATGCAGCTCAGCCCTGCCAGTAACACTCCCATTTAAGTGCAATACATAACCAGTAGTATATGAAAGTCAATTACCAAAAGGATCCAACTGCAGAATGAAAAAGAACTAACTGTAGAAAATTAGAAAGCGACACAGAACAGTCTTTAGTCTCAATTACCAACATTTCCCCATCTCCCAGCAGCTGAGCTCAGGGTGTCATTTGAGCGGGAGCTTGGGCCTGGCAGCTTGCAGCCCTCTGTTGCCTCTGATGTCCCCAATTATGCAATAATGGTAATCACGGACCGAGGGCTCAGTGGAGAAATGTCTGTTTCCCCACGTCTAGAGCTCAGTAATCATGGGGGAGGATTACGTTAGAGCGGAATTCATTGATTTCAAATTATTGTTTGAGAAGGCACTGAGATTGGGCTTTTACAGCCTGGATCGTGCAGACTGAGGATGAGAGCACCGCCCTCAGAAGGATGGCTCAGGCAGAGGCGGACCAACCTCTGAAAGAGGGTCTGCTCTGAGCCTGCACTCCACCCCCATCCCCATCCCCATCTCCGTCCCCATCCCTATCCCCATCTCCGTCCCCATCCCCATCGCCATCCCCATCTACATCCCCATCCCCATCCCCATCCCCATCCCCATCCCCATCTCCATCCCCATCCCCATCCCCATCTCCGTCCCCATCCCCATCGCCATCCCCCAAAGTTTAAGGACCATTTGAGACAGAGCAGAGATCAATTTCTGGCATTAGCTCACTTACCACTAAAAATAACTGGTTTTTATGTCGGAGGGCTGGGAGGTAAGGTTAAGGAGTAGGACAGGCTGCTTTCCCACTTCTCACACCCCAGAGGGCTCCCAGTCTTCTATCAAATCTGGCCGTTGGCAAAGGTTTTCTGAGCTCCCTTTAGATGCCTTTGGTCTTTCTGAACAAGTAAGGGCAGCGGTGGATTTCAACAACAGCCACAAATCCCTGCCCTCCCATCAAGAGGTACAGTCTCTTCCTCTAATCCTTGAAGCTGGGGTGGCTCTATTTGGGCCAATAGGATATTAGCAAAATGATGCAAACAGGAGCTTGGAAACACCACGGCTGCCACCACATGAAAAAGCGTGAGACACCACGTGAAAAAGCCTGCCAGAAGGTGAGACACACACCAAGGTCACCCTTTAAACAACATGGGAGTGAGGTCACTGATTGCCAGCACACACACCAGTGAGCCCAGTCAGGCCAGCAGAAGGACCTTGCAGTTGAGGAACATCCAAATTGCCAAAGGACAGAATCGTGCGTTAAATAAATGATTGCTGTTTTAAGTCACTACTTTGGGTAGTTTGTTACACAAACACTAACTGATACATAGCTAACACTCGTATAACATTTACTAAGTGCCAGGCACTGTTGTGAACATCACGTGTATTAACTCATTTCTTGCTCACAAAACACCCTGAAGGACGTATTATTTTCATCCCCATTTTGCACATGAGGAAGCTAAGATTCAGTGACCTGCACAAAATTACAAGGCTGGCCTGTTGCAGGGGTAAGAGTCACACCCTGGCAGCCTGGCTGCTAACCATTGCCCACTCCTGCAGATCTGAGCATGTCCCAGCCCTGCTCAGACCCTCCACTGGCCACTCTGGGGCCTCAGGAAAGGAGCTACTATGTAATACCTTAGCATGTGTGTAAGACGGGCATGATTCCATTCATTCAATAAAGCTTTTACCGAGGCTGCCTATATGCAAATGTTGTTCTAGATCCAGGAGATGTGGCAAAGAAGAGAGCAGACCCAAATCCCTTCTCCTGCGAGAGAAACAGTACAAGTAAATAAGTAAAATAGCTAGTACGTTGGAAGGAAGGAAAGGCCAAGGGCCAGTGAAGCTGCCTGACTGGCATGAGATTGCATGGTGTGAGCTGGGATTTGTCTACCTCCCTGGCTGGAAATGGAATGAGGATGCTAGGATGGGGGTGGGGGCTGCCTTTTATGTGCGGGGGTCTGGGAGGACTTGTCAGAGCTTTGAACAAAGCCTCCTGCCCCCCCAACCCGTCTCATGACCACTGTCTCCATTGGAGCCTTCAGCTCCACTTACAGGCAGCTGTTTGAGGTCCCCCCAGCTTGCTTCCTTTTGATGGGCACCTGTGCCCCAGTGGTTATTTTACCTTGAATATCTGCAGGGCGTTGGGATACAGCAGGAAGGGCGCAGGGTTTAGAGGTACACAGAGTGAGTCCTTGTGTGTCTCTGAGACTCAAATCTCTCATCCGTGCAATGCAGGCAACGCCTTCCCTGTAGCACAGGGCGGCTGTGCAAGGACAGTGCTGGCACAACCCTTTGGGTTTGGTGTTCGCTCTCCGTCAACATCCCTTGACGAGCCGCTGTCACTCTTCTTTCCCACCATCTCAAAGATCGCTTCTTCCAAGAAGCCCCCCTGACTTTCAACTTGCACATAATTTAATACTAACCCCGTTGTATCGGAACCATCCCTTGCGCGCCAGTCTCCCCACCTGCCTCCAAGGCTGGGCGCAAACGTGTGTGTAAGGTGGCTGGAAGCAAGGATGCACGGGGCTCAGATACTCTGAGACTTGCCTGGAGCTCCGGGCAGAGTGTGGATGTGGCAGAGACGCCCACGGTGGTCTGTCCACCAAGCCTGCTCTGTGGCTACAGCCACACGTATTTGTCTGCATGTTAACGCCCTGTGAGTGAAGCCATCTGACCTCGTGGTTTCACAGTGTGACGTGGGGTTGGTCTCCTCCGCTGCCTGGAGCTCCCCATCCCCATTCTCTTCCAGTGTGCAGAGCTCTTCTACGCTCTGCAGATGTGGCCTTGGGCTCCAAGTCCTCGGAAGTTTCTCTGCCTCCCTCTCCTGCCCTGAGCCTTTAATGGGCATGCAGTGAAATAGGCAACTTGTGGAGAGACATAAGTTTTGGAGTCTCATCTCCAGGCTCAAATCTCAGCCTGGTCCCTATGAACTGTATGTCCCCAAGCAAGAAATCTTCCCTCTCTGAACCTCGGTTTCTGCATCTATAGAGTGTGGACGTTCATGGGCAGATGGTTAGGAGACTAAATGAGCACCTGGCATACAATAGGTGCCCAATACATGAGAGTTTTCCTCTTCCTGGACCTGTTTCTCCATCCCACTGTCTGAGAACCTCAGTTTCACCAACTGGAGGTGGTCAGAGTTGTGAGGATTAAATGAACAGAACATGTGATATTTGATATTTTCTTTGATATTTTCAAGACCCCTCTCTTGTTTTTGTCACTGTTGTTCCTGTTGTTGCTTACTTAGTTACTTCCTCCACTTTTTCCCCAGCCCCCTCTTTCTTTATCTTTCCCTCCAGTAGACAACCATCCCAATAGGTCTAGTGAGAATTATTGTTTGGATTTACACAAACAGTCATGTGTGTGCATCCTGCCCAGTGCTTCTAGCCACTGCCTAGTCTCCACCTCATCTCTCCCATCATTCCCAGATGACTGCCACGTCCACAGATACCAAGTTTCAGGGATTTTCAGATGCACGTGTTTAGTTAAAGTCTCTGAAATCGCGTGGTCTCTTGCGCTCGCTATAGGCAGGTGTGATGTAGTTGCCACTGCTCGCCCCTCACAAACATCCTCAGGACCAGAGCTGGGGCTTGTGCAAAAGGGCGACTGAAGCCTGAAGAGAGTCAGGAGAAACCAGCAGAGCAGTCCTTTCAGAAACGCTTGGTGATCAGTTCTCTGAAAGCAACGCAGTTTGGAAAAAGACGGGTACCGAGAACTCTGAGCCATAGGTGAGCTCTGGACACGAAGGAGGCTAGGAAAACTTCATTCAATTAGTTTCACGCATATTTTCCTGTCTACGTGTGCCTAAGAGTGACAAATAATTTTTAAGAAGAGTTATGTCTAAACAAGTCTAAAAAGAGCCCTTTGCATGAGTATAAAAATTCTAAGTGGGGCTTCCCTGGTGGCTCAGTGGTTGAGAGTCCGCCTGCCGATGCGGGGGACACGGGTTCGTGCCCCGGTCCGGGAAGATCCCACATGCCGCGGAGCGGCTGGGCCCGTGAGCCATGGCCGCTGGGCCTGCGCGTCCGGAGCCTGTGCTCCGCAACGGGAGAGGCCACAGCAGTGAGAGGCCGGCGGACCGCAAAAAAAAAAAAAAAAAAAATTCTAAGTGATAAGAAAGCACTTTGTCCTTCTTTAACTGGCAGATTTTTTTCCCTTTCTTGGATACATAAAACACTGGTGCTTCTCAAAGTGCAGTGAGCCTTTGTTACAGTGAAACATTGTAATAACATTGTAATGCTGCAGTGAATGCCCTCAAGGTCCCTTCTGGGTCAGGGTAAGAATTCCTTGGGGCTGTGAACCCAGAAGTGGGATTGTTTGAGTCTCAGAAATCTAAATTGAATAATTGTTGCCATTGCCCACATCATCGCCGACACTTGGCATAACTCGGCTTTCTGGCTGTTTCCAGTCTACTGTGTGTGCAGTGCGAGATTTGTTTTAAGCAGCATCTCCCTGAAACTCACGTGCCTGAGCACCTCTTCACCTACTTCTTGGTTCTTTCGTTTTCTTCCTCTGTATGTTGCAGGTTCTTTTCTTTTGTCCATTTTTCTATTAGGTCTGCTCTCCTTTTCTTACTGATTGGCAGGAGTTTCGTGCCCATTCTAGATACTAACCCAATGCTAGCATAAGCATTTCAAATGTATTTTTCCTGCCTGTCCCCCAGAGCTCTTTGTAAATGGCAAGGTGCCTTCCAGGAGCTGGTTAATTACAGGCTCTCCACGTGCTGCGGAAATGATGGGATTCAGCTTTCCAAATGACCACTTGGCCATGACCTGGCCCTTGATGTGCCTTGTCTTCCTCTAAATCACTAAATCAGTTCTTCAAGGAGCTGTGTATTGAGGGAGCCCTCACCAGACCCACTTGCTGCTGCCAAGGCCAATGCTGTTGAACTTTACGTTTACCTGTGTCTGCATCCCTGGCTGTCTCAATCAAGTCAGCTAGTATTTTCTGAGCACTGAGTAGAAATTAGGCTCTGGGCTTTCACTGATGAATGAGAAAACCTTGGGTGTGGCAGAGACGCACAGACCCCCAGTGCATAATGTGAGAGGAGCAACAGGGATGGGGTGGAGGGATCAGGAAGGCTTCCTGGAGGAGGTGGCATTGGCCAGGCCTTGAGGTTAGGAGGCATTTCTCACCTTTCTTCCTTCCCAAGCTACCAGGTCCTGAGAGCAGCGTCCCCTGTTGGCAGGTTCTGCTTCTTCTGAAGACCAGCCAAGACTCCCAGGTAGAGAGCCCTGCCCTTCAGAGGTGGCCATGCACGGTGACCAGGGGAGACTGCGACCTTCCCACTGCCCTGGGGGATGAGCCCACGTTGAGGAGACCAGCACTGAGGCTCATGGGGGCTCCCTGGGCTCCGTGGCTTTCCTGCTCTGTTCCCAGCCTGACTCTCCCACATGCCAAGGCAGCTTCTACTTGTCATCACTTGTAACTGCTCCCTTGGCCAGAGCAGGCTATCCCTCCCATGGGGGTGTGTCCGGGGTCACCAAACTCCTCTCTGTCTTAGACTTGTACTTGCATGGCCCACTGAGCCCCAAAGCTCGGGACGGTCAGGAAGACCGACCCTGCCCTGTGGCCCCTCGGAGCCCTGCACTCATTAGGCCGGTCAGGGGGTGGAGGAAGCAGGGTCTCGACAAGTCCTGAGGACGGGCCCGGGGAAAAGAGCCTCAATTCAATTCCGTTTTGCTTTTTCTTTCCCAAGAAGTCAAAGACACTCTGGAGTTCAGCACGTGTGTTCTCCTCACGTAAGAGTGCAGTAGAGAAGAATTCAATCGTGTTAAAAGAAAAAGAGTCACAAAAGATATACATTAATAGAAAATATATTGCTGGAAGTAAGAAGAAGTAATGAATAACATCCACATAATAGTGACTAAAAGTGAGATCGTCCTCAGCTGTGGTTACAAGCTGAATTTGAATTGAAGGTGCCTTTGTAATGCTGACAGAATAGCTGTCCTTTCCAGGAAGAAATATATTGTACTGTATATTATAGTGGCCCCAAGAGGGAGAAATTAAATAGGAGGAAAACAGCTTCAGGAGGACATAGGGATACCGTGAGGTGTGTGAACAGTGGCGTTTCTGCCTTGGAGCCATTACAGTGTGCAGGGTTTGATCAAAAGCAGCAAAGTGTTTTATCTCCATTCTTGTGCTTCTTCTTATGGGAGGGGTGTACCTCTGAGCCTGCTCATGGGCTGTTCCCAGCACCTTCCTGCCCACTTCCCATGGAGTGGGGCTTACTGGAGTTAGGGAGAGGATGCTGGGCTGGATGGTGGAGACTCGGGCACAGAACCCCTCTCTGCCCCAGTTAATTAACTAGGAATGTTGTGTGGCTTGTGCTGGTTCTGACCTTGCCTGACACCTCTCCCAGGATAGCCTGGATACCTCCCCCATGAAGCTTCTACAGGGCCCCACTTTAAGCTGATCTTGCGTAAGGCTGTGTGGCAAACCCTACTGGCTGTCTACCCCTCACCCTTGCCCACATTCCATGCTGGAGGCTCAAAAATCCTGATATTCCCTTTGCCCAGCTCCCTTGCAGCTAGGGAAGGTCATATCTTCCTATTCTGGATTATGAGGTGCACAGGAAAGCTTCTGGGAAAGATTTTCGTCTCTGACAAGAAGAGAGAGGTGTATATGGGGAGCTCCTTTTGCTAGAGTCCTCCTTTTTATTTCTTTCTTTGGATGCTATAGTGTGAAGTTGTAATGCTTGGGGCTATGGCAGCCATCTTGCAACCATGATGGATCAGCTTGAAAACAAGTGCCAATTCACTGAGGGTGGTGGATCCTAGTCTTGGGGTAGCATGCCTCCTAAACTGGCCTGGCCAGATTCAAGCGCCAGAAAAGGAAAACCTATATTTCATGGCTGGAGGAACATTATTTTTTAAATCCCTTCTCCTTGTCCTGCTGGGTGTGAGTCAGGAGACCTGCAGTCCTAATTGCCCTAGTAGCCCTTTTATTCATTTGTCCAACACAGACTTACTGATGGTCTGCAATGTTCCAAGCAATGCATGGCACTGGAGATACATTAGAGCATAAAACAGACTCAACTTTCTGCCCTCATGGAGCCTGCATTCTTGTTGGGGAGACAGGAAGTAAGCAACTCCCTACCCTTGAGCTCATCATTTATCATTTATGCTTTTTCCCTTTCTGCAAGAGTGATGCAGTCGAGCGTGGTGATAATGGAGGCCACATGTTAAAGATACAGAAGCCAGGGGATGGAAGGACCCTGGGTCCCTGAATCACACCTTGAAGAAGAGACACCTGCCAGTCAGAATCCTGTTTTGGGCTTTACATGAATAAGAAATAAACCTCTATGGTACCTGGAGCCATTAATCACTTGTGAGTGTGCTTTTGCTTGCACTAGGGTTTCCTTAACAAATACAGTATGCCTGAAGTTTGCCCCACTTCTGGTCTTACACTTTTAGGAAGTGAAACATTTCCTTTGAGATCGAGGCAGCTCAAGGGAGAGCTTTGGTTTATTGCAGCCCTCAGCATCCCAGCTGATTGAATGGTTAGGATTTACTGCTGAGACCTCTGAGCAGTGGTCTCAGCACGTAGCCCTAGGAAGCTGGAGGTCTCCCTCCCCCACCAAAACCTAAAGGTTGGCATTTGAGATCAAAATGCAGGTCCTGCTGGACCCAGTGAAGGGCGTGGTGGTAAGAGGGCAGGACAGCAGCTTGGGCTGGCAGCCTGGAACAGCTCCAGGTGGGCAGAGCGCCTCTAGAATCAGAAAGACCCTCCTCTTTAGCCCCAGCCAGCCCTGGAAAGATGAGATCTTCCTTAAGCTCAGACAGACTCCTGGCGTCGCCTGGTAAATGTCCCTTTTCAGGCTTCAAGGGGAGTTGGCTTGTTTCATGCTGGTCCAGAGGCCATTCCTCCCCAGCTTCTCTGCCCACCTGAGCCAGCCTCTATCCTTGCCACCATGTTAATGGTTCAGGAGCTCCCTAGGCTGGGCGGGGGGGGGGGGGGTCCACCCCAGAGAGCTTGGATTGGCTCAGGTGGGTCTGGAGGCCTGTGACTTAAGTCACAGTCATCTAATCGACTCAGAGTCTGGGCAGATTGTACTGTTGAAAGGTGATCACTGCAAGTTCTGTGATCTTCTAGAACTTCACCACTTTCCCTCCAGAGGTGGAGTCTGATTCCCTTCCCTTTGAATCTGGGTGGGCTTGTGTCTTTGGTTTCCTGGGGCTGCCGTAACAAATTACCCAAACTGGGCGACTTAAAACAACAAGAATTTATTCTCCTGTTGTTTATTCAGGAACATCAATGGCTCAAGGTGTTGGCAGGGCCACACTCCCTCCGAAGGCTCTAGGGGAGACTCCTTCTTTGCCTCTTCCTAGTTTCTGATGGCGGCCGGCCATCCTTGGCGTTCCTTGCGGCTGAATCCTTCCAGTCTTTGCCTCTGTCTTCACGTGGTCTTTTCCCCTTGAGTCTCCTCCGTGTTTCTGGATCTGAATCCCCCTCTCCTTATAAAGACACCCATCATACTGGACTGACAGCCCACCCTACTCCAGTAGGACCTCATTTTAACCATCTGCAAAGACCCTATGTCCAATAAATTGACATGCTGAGGTTCTGGGCATACATGGATTTGAGGGGACACTCTCCAACCCGGTACAGCTCATGACGTGTGACCCACAGAAGGGGGCGGAAGTGATGCCCTGCCTGACTGCACACCTGCCAGCTTGTTGGCTGGTCACTTGAGTCAGAGCCCTGTGCTGCCATGTAAACCATCCTGCTGCCTGGAGAAATCCAAACTAGTCCCCCTGGAGAGACCCCCTGGAGAATCCCTGAGACTATGTGAAGAGAAAGAAATGCCCGCTAGTCCCCACATGCTCCAGTCCCCAACATTCTATCTCAGCCACCATCTGACTGCTATAGCATGAGAAACCCTTAGCAGAACTGCCCTCTGGGCCCTCCCAAACTCCTGATCCGCAGAAACAGTGAGAGATACTGCCATGGGCTAAATCGTGTCCACCTCCTCCACATTATACGCTACAGTCCTAACCCCCAGTACCTTAGAATGCGATTGTATTTGGAGATCAGGCCTTAAGAGAGGTGATTAAGGTTAAATGAGGTCATAAGGGTGGGGCCCTAATTCCAATATGACTGGTGTCCTAATAAGAAGAGGAAGAGACACCAGGGCTGTGTGTGCACAGAGGACAGAACACAAGGGGACACAGCGAGAAGGTGGCCATCTGCAAGACAAGGAGAGAGGCCTCAGGAGAAAACAAACTTGTTGACACCTTGATCTTGGACTTCCATCCTCCAGAACTATGAGAAAATAAATCTCTGTCGTTTAAGCCACCCAGTCCGTGGCATTTTGCTTTGGCAGCCCAGCAAATGAATACAGATAAGAACACAGTTGTTGTTGTTTTAAGTCACTAAATTTGGGGGATATTTGTTATGCAGCAACAGTCACTGATACAGAATGTAAAGAGCGGGGGAAGTGAAGATGGAAAACTCAGGGATCTGGGGTTCCACTCCTGGCTCTGCCATTGTCTCACTGGGTGGCCCTGGCCAGCACTTTTCTCTGGTCCTTGGTTTCCCTGTCTGTAAAGTGGGCAGATCAACTGGCTTCTAAGGTCTCTCACAACCCTGTAATGAACTGACTTTCTGGACAAGTTCTGAGAAGAGCTTAGTTCAACAAAGAAAAAGATTTGCAGCTGTATTCCTGGAGACTTCCTTGGCTTAAGACACATTTGCTGAGAGCCTAAGTAATCTACTAACAATAATACCTCCTGTTTAAGAAGCTCCTTCTGTGTCAGATCTGAGATGATTTACATATATTATCCCATTAAATTAAATCTTCAGTAACTCCAGGGAAGGAGTTATTTTTGTAGCTAAGACAGCTGAACAGAGAAGTAAATTATCTTGTCCAGGGTCACACAGCTAGTATGGAGGGAGCCAGGGTCCAACAACAGTCTGACTCTCAAGTCCATGTTCTCTCCATGGGGCTTCTCCAGTTGACGCTTAGGGCAAAGGTGCATGAGTTTCATCTGTCACGCCCTAATTAAAATGGTCTCTGTCTACGAGGGCTTTTGTCGGCTTCATCCTCAGTTGAAAGTGACCGTCCCTTCCTGACTCTCTCAGATGGAGGGGCAGGCGAGGGAGCAGGTGGCTGTCCAGCCATCTGTGAGGGGCTGGGACATAAATGCCGTTATTGTTTCTTAAGTAAGAACAGACAGGATTTGAATGTCAAGGCCAAGTGAGGGGAGATGAAATCTGCCCTTTGAGGGCCTCTGCCGTCCAGACCCAGGACAGATGGCAAACTGTTGTTGCTTGATATAGAATTAGGCCAAGTCGAAGTTCAGGTTGAGAGGCCACAGTTCAAGTTTCCATGCAGCTGTCGGGAAAATGAGCTCCCCTGATGAACGGCCTCCCCTGGCTACTTGGATCCCCTTTTCTTTTTTGAAAACAGCTTTTGTTTCTGACTGCTCCTTTGATCACGGCGGTGCTGTTCATTTGGGGGATTTATGATGTTCTGGGCACCCAGACATCACGCCCCCTTTATTCAGGGTGTTGGTATTAGCTGTAGAAGACAGGTCCGGGGTGCAGCGGACGGAGCCCAGGCCTGAGGGAGACTCTCATCTCCACGGCTTTGTACCTGTGTGATCTTAGTGTTTCCCAGCCCCAGGATCCTCCCCTGTGCACTGGGAGTCAAACCCCAAACCCCAAGAATGTGTGTGAGGAACGAACCCGATCATGCGACTGCCCCACACAGTAAGTGCTCATTTAATGCTAATTCCTTCCCCCTTCCTCTTCCCTCCAGCCAGTGATGTATTCATTGCTTCCTTGCTTATTTAACAGGCATTTATTGAGTGCCTACTATGTACCCGGCCCTCTTTGGGGTGCTGTGGCTATAGGGACACACTGGTGAACAAGACCCCTAATTCTCCCCTTCTAGTGGGGCAGGTGGGCCACGGACAAGGGAGCAAATGAAGATACTCTCAGGAGTGACCATGCTGTGCCTGGGGCCATGAGGACATCTTCCTTGGAGCTCTCGACTTCTCTGCCCATCGTGTTTGATGCTCTCATATGTGGGATTCCTCCATGACAGAGCCCCTCCCCAATCCTTCCTACTATAGCTTTCTGATTTTAACGAGAGATCTTACTGCAGGTCCCTTCACCTCCACCAGGAAGGCTCTTTTTTCCCTTCCTACACCTGCTCCAAATTTCAATTACACAAAATATCTTTCACACGTAGTTCAGCCAGATTCCTTAGGAGGAGGGGGAAAAGGGGCGCTGTAAGTATTCATAATGTGTTTGCATTATGGAATAATTATACATAATTGCTCTGCCTTGTAAACAAGTATAAAACATTTACCAGTCTCTACAGTGGAAGAAACGTGGAGCTGCGTCTCCCTCGGAAGATGCCCCTGGTGGAAACCCACACCGGCAACTGGCGATCTTTCCAGCTCACCAGGCACATTTGTTATTTCCATCAGCAAGGTGAGTGGTCATTTCTAAGCCTGTAAAAATTATGCCAATGTCTCTATTTCTGCTTTGGAAATAAGTTCATCTGTATCATTTTTCTAGATTCCATATATAAGCAATATTATACGATATTTGTTTTTCTCTTTCTGACTTCACTCTGTATGACAGTCTCTAGGTCCATCCATGTCTCTGCAAGAGGGGATATATGTATACGTATAGCTGATTCGATTCACTTTGCTGGACAGCAGAAACTAACACAACATTGTAAAGCAACTATACTCCAATAAAAATTAATTTAAACAATCATACCCACGTATTGGTTTACACTTATATATTCTCTGATTCTTACACTCCCCACACACGAATGGAACCCCCCAGTATGGCAGAAACTGGGGACACAAACAGTAATAACAGTTCTGGTTCATCCAGGGGGCCATGTGCTGGCACTGCACTGAGCGCTTAGAGCATCCTCTAGATTCTCATAGTCACCCTACAGGACGGAGACCACAACTCTAATTCTCACGTGGCAGAAGAAGGAACCGAGGCTCACAAGGTGTAGGAAAGTTGCCTGTGTTCGCTGAGCTTTTTAAGGACAAAGCTTGGAATTCAAACCCAGGCAGTGTGGCCGTGCACTTGACCGCTCATCATGATGATCCGACACATACCACCCTTGATTCCTCTTTACTCCGGTCCCACCTCCCGTCATAAACTGTGGACAGACCTCTGGAAAGATCCGCACCCTCGAGTTGGTTAGATGTGAGGAGGAGCTAGATCAACACATTTTGTCATTGTTGTTGCCGTCCCAGGGTTATAGGTTGACTCGTGTCCCCCCCCACCCCAAAAAAGACATGTTGAAGTCCTAACCCCCAGTATCTCAGAGTGTGACCTTCTTTGGAGATAGTCATTACAGAGGTAACTGAGTTAAAATGAGGTCCTTAGGGTGGTCCCCTCATCCTGATATAAAGGGGGAAATCTGGACACAGAGACACCCATAGAAGGAAAACGATGTGAAGACCCAGGGAGAAAACCATCTACAAGCCAAGGAACACTTGAAGCTTCCAGAAGCTGGGAGAGAAGCAGAAACAGATTTTCGCTCACAACCTCGGAAGGAACCAAGACTCTGGCCTCCAGAGCTGTGAGACAATGCATCTTGGTTTACTTCAATGTGTGGTATTGGGTTGGCCAAAAAGTTCATTTGGCTTTTGGTATAACCTCTTATGGAAAAATCCAAATGAACTTTTTGGCCAACACAATGGCCCTAGCTGACTGATACACGCTGGAACCACCCTGCCTCCCCCAGGGATGAGATGCCATCACCATGGCAACAAGACTCAGGGTGGTCTGTGGCTAACAGACACATACAAGGGTCCTTCTCAGATGGATTTTAAGGGTCTAATTGCTAACTCATTTCTCTGCAAGGCCACCGGCACATGGGCCAATGGGTACCCAGAGAGGGAAACGACAGATCCGTGACCACACAGCCCAGAATGGTGAAGGTAGGATGGGAACCAGCACAGGGCTCCCTCCTGCTGCTCTTTTTCTCCTTATACCTAGGAAGGCTGTGTGTAATAATAATAATAATAATAAGTGAGCCCACATTGGAAGGCCGCTATGCCAAGGCCGGAGCTGCTAATGGTACGTGAGACGTGGCTGGACCCGGTTGGTTGGTTTGCTGGTAGTTATGATGCAACAGCCCCATCCTGAATTCCCCAGTTTTCGCTGGTAGGTGGGTCCTGTGTTGGCTGACCCTCTGCAGTGTCCCAACAGGGTGTGTTAATTTCCCCAGGGCTGCCACAGTAAATTACCACCAGCTGGGTGGCTTAAAACAATGGGAATTTGTTTTCTCCCAGTTCTGGGGAGCCGGAAGTCCTAAATCAAGGTGTCATCAAGGCTGTGTTGCCTCGGAAGGCTCTCGGGGAGGACCTTCCTTGTCTCTCCCAGTGAATGGTGGCGTTCCTTGGCTTGTGGTAGCAACACTCTAATCTCGGTCTGCACGTCATCCGTCTCCCCTGGGCCTCTCTGGGCCTTCGATCTGCTTCTGCCTTTTAGGGCCCACCCTAAACCTGGATGATCTTATATGGAGATTCTCAACTTAATTCTATCTGTGAAGGCCCCTAATTCTAAGTAAGGTCCCATTCATAGGTTCTGGAAGTTAGGACTGGGACCTATCTTTTGGGGGGACTTCGTTCAACTCACTACACAGGACTTGGACCATTGCCTCTGAGCCTGTCAGACCTCCAGTCACACTGTGCCTGCACCCTCCTGAAGAAGGGCTGGGATGCCATTTGCAGGAATCATTACAGGAACTATTATGGCCCCCAAGGAATTTTCCCATCACACCCCCTAGCAGAACCCTCTCCCTGACTCACAGAGTCCTGCCTTCTCTTTACCTGGGGGGGCAGCCTCGTGGCCTTTTTCCAGTAAAGTCCACCTTCTCTAACCCAGAGCCCCCCATACTTTCTCAGCTCAGGGCACCCTTAGTGTCTCAGGAATTTCTCGCACACCTCTCAACCAGAAGAAACACCTCACAGTTCTGTTCATTAAGTATTAGGACCAGACGACCTAATGCATATTTATGTCCTAACGTCTTAGTAGCCATCTGAAAGAAATAATACACACAAATTGAAAAAATATATTCTGATTTTATTCTTAAATAACTGCAATTGATTGCTAATGGGATGTGTGCTTCCTTTAGGCCCTGCACAACTTCTGGAACCCATAGGCATCAAATCTGCATCTCCCAGTTATTTGCAAGGCAGAACATCTTTGTATATGTTTGTGGTCTCTTGGTGTCTCTTCCTTTGTGAAAAGCCTGTTCACAGTCTTTTCTTTGGATTGTTTCTGTTGTTTTGTTTTTTCTTGTTTTTGACTGATTTGTAGACCTTCTTTGTATATCATTCCCTGCCTTGGCTGGTTATGTGCATGCAGATATCTGTGGTCTGTCTTTTCACATTTTTTTTTTTTTTTTTTTTTTTTTTTGCGGTACGCGGGCCTCTCACTGTTGTGGCCTCTCCCGTTGCGGAGCACAGGCTCCGGACGCGCAGGCTCAGCAGCCACGGCTCACGGGCCCAGGCGCTTCACGGCATGTGGGATCTTCCTGGACCAGGGCACGAACCCGTGTCTCCTGCATTGGCAGGCGGACTCTCAACCACTGCGCCACCAGGGAAGCCCTGTCTTTTCACATTTTTCATGACTGGAAATGTTAAGTTTGAATGCTGTTTTGGTTCCCTCTACCCACACTTGCCCCGATGGCCAGGTTGTCCCTGGGCTAACACCCCTGCACAGGCTCCCCACTACCATCAGAGCGCAATCCCACCCTGGCCCCTCCCTACCTCTCCAGCCTCTTGGGCTCCTCTCCTGGCTCACTCTGCCTCAGGGACTCTGGGTTGTTCCAGTTTCTGGAACATTCCAGCTCATTCTCATCTCCGACCTGTGTATACCCTCCCTTCCTTCTGCCCTCAGGTCATCTCCTCCCAGGAGCACCCCTCTGCTCACACCACCTGACCCGGCTCTGGCCCATCCCCTCCACTGCCTCCTCTTGAGCAACTCCAGGGTTCAGTGAATTACGGTTTGTCATTTTTCTCTTCGTCAGTCTTGCTTGTTTGCTTGTTTTCTTTAGTGTGTCTCCTCTTCCAGCCCCATGACAAGGGAAGATTTTGTCCTGTTCACTGCCCTTTTCCCAGTGCCCAGAAGAGTGCCCAGCATGCAGTCCATATTTGCCTCCCCTAGCTGGGACCCCTGCAGTCACGCAGGCCAAGGAGACCCATCCCACACCTGGTCACACCACAGAAATACGGGAACTCACTTGTTGCCCGTGGGGAGGGTGGCAGCCTGGGGCCGCCATGCTTTTCACATCTGAGGCCTGGCAGGGGGGAGCTCCTCCAGGGGATGCTCCTGGCAGGGAGGGGAGATTGAGCGCGGGGTTGGGGGGGCGGGGCTGGCAGGAGGAGAGGGGCTGGCAGGGGATGCATCTGCATCGGAACTAGACTTAAGGGGGAAATGAGTAAGGGGAGCAGTTGCCCAATGGGAGGTCTGGGATTTGTCTTCAGCAAATTTTCTCTGATTTCCCCAAACACTTGAAATTAATTTGGTGGACCAGAGCCTTCGAGAGCCTCTCTCTCGGTGGGAGTCTCACCCCTGCCAAGGCTGGGTTTGGCAAACCTACAGCAAGAGTCCCAAGGTTTCTCCTGCTGCCCTGCCCTGGTCTGTCCCATGCGTCTGCCGCTCTTTGCTGCACTTCCTCTGAGTCGGAGAGAGCCTCCTAGGTAAGTCTTCGTGCATTTGCATACCTGTCAGACACACAGCTGTTAGATGGTTTCAGGGCTTCTGGCCTACTGGGGCCAGGGGGCAGGGCCACCAGAGGGAGTGGCTAAACCCATGGTCAGTTACCCCGTGGAGAGGCCCACCTTGGGGAGGAAGTGAGGGCTGGAGAGGTGGGCTTCCCACTGAGGAGTTCCCTCTCTGGGCTTCCTCGGAGGCCAGGCCTGGACTTGGTGGTGCAATGGTGCGGGGTGCACCTCATGGTGTGGGCTGAGCGGCTCCTGGGTGTGGAGGTGGGAGCGGCATTCGGCAGTGTCTGTGGTCCCCGAGGCCCCCAAATCTAGAAGCAGATGTTCAGTTCTCTCTGTTATGCCCAAGGCTTCCCCGACATCTTGAAATAGCTGAAAACCTGGAATCAGCGGTGTCAGATGGAATCAAGGCAGCAGCTCCACCCCAAGGCCAGAGGGCAGGGCAAGTAAGCAGTGGCCACATGAGTAAGAGGCTCAGAGGAAAGTGACCTCCTTAGGGTGGCCATTGGCAGCTGCGACGTGGTGGCTTCACATTCGACCCACAGAGGCATGAGATGGCAGCCCGGAGCTTCTCATAGTGCCGGGCTGTGCTCATGGGGTGTGTGTGTGCCCAAGTTCTCGCAGGAGTAGGGGATGCTGGAAGTCAATTTCAATGAAGGTCTTTACAAAATGATTTAGGAATTTTGTGAGTAGGTCATGCATTTACATGGCTCAGCATTCAAAAGGTAGGGAAGAGGAGCTGGGAGAATGGTCCTGCCTGCCTGCCTCTCAGCCGTTAATTCTCTTCCTAAAGGCAGCCAGTGTTACCAGCTTCCTGGGTCAGAGACGTTTTATCCACATGCAGGGAGCTGTATATCTCCCCCTTCTACCTAATGGCACAATTCCATACATTCTGTTCTGCATTTTAATTTCTTTACCTCAAAATATATTTGAGATTATTTCCTATTGGGACACAGTGCTTCTCTTTTTTTCTAATTAAAATATATTCTATTGATGGGTGTAAGATCCATTTAATCAGTTTCCTACTGAAGGACACTTTGGCTGTCTCGCATCTTTTGCCATGACACGGTGGGCATTTAATGGAAGAGTGACCTTATTCTGCCGTCACAGGTAGGCTATGGCAGAGATGGTAAAGCCTCGGATATTCCATTTCTCTTTCCACGTGTCCCAGCCCCCGTGTGGGTAGGCACGGTCATGTGACTTGTTCCGTCCCAAGGACCATGAACAGAAGTAGTGTGTGTGACTTCCAGCCAGGGGAAAGCCCACGTGGGATCCTCTCCCCTCTTTCCCTTCACCGTGGTGACTGAAGAGGCAGAATGTTCCAGATGGTGAAACTCCTGTCAGCCTGGGTCCCTGAGCAGAATCTCCTGCAGATCCATGATGGACTTGGTGATATTTTGCAGGAGCAAAAAGTCAACTTGGTTGCATTCAGTCATGAGGCACTTAGGTTGTTTCCTTTGGCCTATCTGATTCACAGTGAGAATCAATGTATAGATATTTGGATGCTGAATTTCATAAGTGACTTTTAAATGAATAGTTGATCAAAAAATTTCCTCGTGAGGCTCCATGGAACTTGTGGAACTGCAGATGCAGACAGGAATTCTTAGGAGACCCTCCCTGGTATCTGCATCTTTCCCCTCACTCCAGATGGTGTGTGATCCCCAAGTCACCTCTCGCCATCAGACCCCTTGTCCCCAGGCACCCTCACCAGGCTTTCTGCATCCAGGCTTTCTGCATTTCTCCACGCCTCTCTTGTCTCCTTTTATCACAGTGGAACTCTGGGGAACCCTTGCAAAGAAGATCAGTATATTAGAGTCAAAATTGACAGGAGGCCGTCTATAATCATGAAAACACAGAAATAACCTAAGTGTCCGACATGAGGGGCTATATTCAGTTATTTATGACATAAGTTGAAATAGCCATTACCAATGAGATCAAAGAAAAAGGATAAAGGAAAATGTCTATGATGCTTTTGTTGAGAAAAATAAAGCAGATTACAAAGTAAGATCCCACTTAAAAAATGTAGGTCTGTATGTATAGAGTGTGTACTATAGAAATGTGCAAATGTTGCCCCTTGGGTCCTTTCCAATTTTTCGGAAATACAGTCTTTGATTACAGTTCTCTCTTCTACTCTTGCAGCTTCAATTCCCACCAATGTGCTGAGGGCTCCCACATCCAGTTGTTGTTGGTTTTTTTTTTTGTTTTTTTTTTGCTAAGATGTCAACATTTACCCAATGGTCAGTTTATTCCTTCCTTCTAAAACTTGTTATTTCTCTGTGCTGCTGTCTTGGTCACTGGCTCCATCATGCTACCAGAGACCTTGGAATCATCTAGAATTTCTATCTCCATTTTGTAAATCCAACCAGTTAACATGTTTCTGTTGATCATTTCTGTCTAACACCCCTTATATCTGTCTACTTCTTCCAATCTCTTTCAGCACTTTATCTTGGGGTTCACTATTTCATACCTGGAAGACTGCGGCAGCCTCCTCCCTGGTCACCCTGCCTCTGCTCTCATTTAGCCCCATTGACTGCACACACAGAAGCCAGAGTGATCTCTCCACCACGCAGACCTGGCCATGTCACTCCCAACTTGAAAGCCTCCAATAATTATTCACCACCTTGGACAGTCCACGCTCTTACATGACATTTGATTCCCTCAAGGAGCTGCCCCAGTCACACCTGTGGATTCATCACTTCCTGTCTTACCTCTGTGCCCACCCGTCCAACCATCCACATAACCATCCATTCACTATCCATCTATCCACCCATTCATCAATCTACCCATCCATCCATTCCCCCATCCATCCATCCATCCATCCATCCATCCATCCATCCATCCAACTATCCATCCATCCTTCCATTCATCCAACTAACCATCCATCCATCCATCCATCCTCCAACTATCCATCCATTCCTCCATCCATCCACCCAATAAAGTCCAACAGCACTTCTTTATGCATCCCTGTGACTTGGGTATAAAAACATCACTGTGTCTAAGGACAAACAATTCCAGAGATGCCATATGGGAAGTTAAAGACAACAAAAAGAAACAAAACGATAGGGGATTCTATCTTCCCTTCTTAATGCCTCCTATTTTTGTGGCCTCTTGATCTAATTTTTCATAATGATACCTCTTACCTGCTTGCTTGCTTGCTCTCTCTCTCCCTCTCACAGTTTGCATTTTGCTTGAGGTCAGAAGACAGTCATTTGCACTGGAGACCAATAAGAAATCTCCTCTTTCTGTGCTTTTGTGAAACGTCTGTGTGATGGCCTCTGCTTGGGAAATTGGACTGTCTCTCAACGTGCTCACAGAAATATTTGTACCAACACACAGAGGTAGAAACATTTCATTCCGGAGTGTGGGTTTCCTTGATCTTGGTGAAGTTAAAGGAAGAAATAAAGAAACCAATCATTAATGTGGAAGAAGAGGTCACAGAGAAAGGTCTTATTTTATTTTCAACCCTCAAAAAAAATTACAAACATTTGGATTTCCTTTAAAAAAAAACCCATACAAACAGAAAAGAGCTTTGTCCATGTGTTGTTCATTTAGGATCTTATTTATTATTTATTTATTGTAATGTTGGAAACCCCCATCCAAGGAGGCGCGGAGCCCTAATGAGAACGCGGCATCGGGAGCGCTCCCAGCATTCTGTCCTCAGCCCCATGCGTCCCGAGGCGTCCTGGCATGCATATGCCTCATTACGGACACATGCCCTGTCATGTGTTATTCCTCACTTAGTGACAATTTGTCACTGTCACCCTTGACATGTCACTCCTCGGCAGACGGATTTGACTCCAGTGCCAAGTCTGACACCCGGATGAGAGGCAGTTGTAATCTGAACTGAAATAACGGGTCGAGGGTGGCTAATTTCACTCTGACATAATTCTAATACCACGTAAAAAGAGAGAAGTGCTGTATTTTAAAGGGGAGGTGCTTTTTTTTTTTTTTTTTTTTAAGCTTTCCCCTCCCTGTTCTCTCTGGCTCTGCATCTGAGTATTCAATTATTCTTTAGGATCATGCTTTTATTTTTGAAGGATTAAGCCTTGCATTTTAATAACATGCATTTTCAATTAAGTGCACTAAGATCCATGGATATAACTATTACTTAAACTACAAGTAATGGTTGCATGTAAAAATTAGGAAACATTGTGCTTTAGATAAATGACATCCAAATTAGTTCTTATTATAAATGGGATAGAAAATGGATTTTTCAGCTCTGGCTGGCCAAAGAGCTAACATTTGTATCTACTTCATTTGTTTAAATATATTTCAAGCCAGATTGAAATCCCTACGGCCTGACATTAATTGAACTCTCCCACATCAATGTACTCAAGTTTCCTAAATCACTGAGGAGTGAGTTTTTACTGGCTTGAATTAGAAATATTCTAACCCTCTTACACTAAAATAGTATTGTTTATGTAGTGATTCTTTAAGTCATCATCAAACGGTATAAATCTTAATAAAATGCATTTAAACAGACCATATGTGGGGTATGGCTGGGTTTTTAAGGACCTGTATTTTTTTTTTTTCCCCCGAAGAGATGATTACTTTTTTTTCCTGTGGGAAGAGATTCTTTTGTGCGGTATTTTCCAGTAAACCTTGCTTTCCTTTTACAAAGAGATGAGAACGAGATGCAAGGTTAGTGCAGATTTTCTCTCCTTCCCACCTTGCCTCCCTTTCTGGGGGATGGGAGGAGACAAAGGGAGAACCATTTCAGTATTGGTCCTGGGAGACAGGATGGTAGCAGGCAAACATGTAGGTTTTCTGCAACGGAGTCACTCAGCACTTGTTTCAGTTTTTATGAGGCCAGAATCCAAGTTGCTAGTTTGCAGTGAGGATTATAAATGTGTGGATCGGAATTCTTGAATGATGACCAAGGTTTTCTCTCTCCGTGGGCAGAGCTCGCCAGAGCTGCGGGGTCATCATCAGATGGTCGCTTGGTGCTCATGCAACCAAGTGAGGGATTTACAGAAAATCAGTGTCCAGTAGCATCAGGCCACTGCAGCCCAATGTGTGCACCTGTGCAAAATGCACTAGTTCAACTATCATAACCACATCTTTACCGAGCACCTGTGTCGTGTGGGGCACTGGGGATGCTGCAGGGAAAGGGCTGAGAAGTGAGAGGAGCTGAGGGCCATGGTAAGTGGTGCAGATGAAGGAGACTGATGCCAGGGAAACGCAAGGCATGACGGGAGACTGGTCACAGCAGAAGAAAAGGATGGCCTTTCCGGGAAGCTGCATCAAGGAAGAGGCTGAGGGCACGGGGAAGAGCGCACAGGTGTTTGAAAACACCTCGCAGTGTTTGGGGGAAGCCGGAACAGCAGGAAGCAAGGCTTGGTGCTCAGAGTACACAGGGGTAGCGGAGGAGCTGGGGGAAGTCAGAGGCACCGGGGACATTCCTCCACACCCACTGACTTGACGAGCTGTAGGGTGAGTTTGTCCACGGAGCTGACCATTTGCAGGCCTCTGGCTGGGCCTTGACATCTGCTTAACTATATATCAAGGGACTGGAGCCATACTTCTGAAAACCACAGGCTCTGACATCACCTGTATATGACTGTCCCCACTGTATGTGGTGTGTTGTGTTTGTTATAAAGAGACTGTGTCTTTAGAAGTTAGAGACACCTGTACACAAAGACCATTCAGGAGCGGAGGGGCCTCTCCCTGGCCTGCTGGCCACCATGTTCCTGGCTGGAGTTCACTGCTATCAACCCACCTTTGTTACCCATTGTGTGTTATTCATTCATTCATTCAACATATAGCCAGTGCCACTGCTCTGCCAGGCACTGGGCAAAGTGGTGTTTGCTTGGTCGCTAACTCACCTGGATTTACAGCTTAGTGGGGATGTGTGATAGTGTCTTAATGAGAATACAGGTGCTGTGGGCCCAAACTCCTGGAGGAATCGCCATGAAACTGAGGCCTGAGGATGGAAGGGGTTGATGGGAGTTGGGCAGGTAAAGGCCGGGGTGGGGGTGAGGAAAGAGATGCCAATAATCTTGGAGCCAGAAATGGGGTTCCAATCCCAGCTCCGACAGGTAATTTCAGAGATCTTGGGAGAGTCAGCTGATGCTGGGACCTCAGTTGCCTTATCTGTAGAATGGTGATGATAATGGTGAGAATCGAATGGGATGAAGCCTGACAGGGCTCAGTGATTGTTAGGTGACTCTGAATCGAACACAAAATTTTCTATGTATTTAAAGGATGGCAGACAGTCAAATGGCAGAGCAATAGGTATTGACTGTCAGTATCAACCATTGCTGTAAATCTCAGCAGCGGTGCCTACAAGCTACGCGCCATTATCCCATTTCACAGGTGGGGAAACTGAGGCTCAGGAGAGGAAGCAGCTTGCTTGGGGTCACACTCAGCTGGTGAGGATGGCAGCGTGGGTCTCACCCACACATGTGTACCCTTGCTCGGTGGTGCTCAGCCGAGGGCCGTTCTGCCATTGGGGGACATCTGGCCAAGTACGGGGACATTTTGGTTGTCATCATGCACATGAAGTCCCCTCACAACAAATAACTAAGTGGACCAAAATGTCAATAGTGCTGAGGCTGAGAAACTCTGCTCTCATTGGAGAGAGACACCAAGACAAATGATGTCAGGTCTCTGCAATGAACGAGTTTCCTTGGTCAATAAAAGCTGTTATGGGGACAGAGCAAAGGAAACTTCAACCCCAGCCTGACACTGGGTTTGGGGGAGCTGAGGGCTTGACAGGAGAAGTTTTCCTGAAGGGGCTGAATCTGCAGCGACACCTGGAGGGTGGAAAGGAGTGAGCATAAGGGCATCCAGAGAGGGTGCAGCTGAGCCAAAGCCCAGGGCAGAAAAGGGCAAAGGGCGTGTGAAGAGCACAGCCATGGGCATTTCCTGAGATAGAGACGGGGGATGCCTGTGGCAGGAGCTGCAGACTGAGGCCTTATGTTATACCCTAAGGAGCTTGGATTTTAGGCAAAGGCCATTAGGGAGCCATTGAGGGATTGTGAACAGGGAAGGACTGTGACCAGATATGCATTTTCATTAGACTGAGAGGTTTTGGGAAGCTTAGGGACTGTACTCAAACAGGAGGTTCTGGAGCAGAAATCCTTATCCCAACCCAGCTGGGAGGAGCTCATTTATTTGCATTTCCCCTTGGGCATCCCTAGGGACGGCTCCACATTTATCCTGGACCCATTTTCCAGGTAGCCAAGGAACTGTTTGAAGACTCTGGTTCTGTGAACCTCGCCCTCCAGGGTCACCGTCAGGACCCCAATGATCGGAATGGACAGGTGGCCTCTTGAGGGTGGAAATTGATTCCTGGCCACCGAGGGGCCTGGTGTTCGCTGCTCAGACGGTGGCCGTGCTGGTCTTTTCCAGGGAAGGAGAGCAATTACATCATAGCAATTTAGCCCTCCTTCCAAGAGCTGGCCTGAGAGTCTCTTTGCCACTCTGTTTTTTTTAAACCTGGGGTTAATTGGGGACTGCTGTATATTTAATAAGGAGCTTCTGAGACAAAGCTGTGTGGGTTCTCCGTCATTCAATAGTCCATTAGCCAGGGCCTTTAGAGTCGGAATGGTCATATGAATCTCTGGAGAGAGAACTCATTAATGGGACAGTAAGTTCCAATTAGTGGCAGGGCCCAAAAGGACCACGGTGCAAAAAACACAGTCCTCAGCCCCTCTCCCAAAGGGGTCCCATTATCCAGCTGCCTGCCTCCTGCTGGGCAGACGTGGTCACAAACAACACAAATACTTGCTCCAAAAATCCATCTTTGTCATCTGAGTTGTCAACTGGAAGGCAAAAAAAAAAAAAAAAAAAAAGCCCTTCCAAACACTGAGAGGAAATAAGAAAGGCCACTGGTTTTCATGAGGCAATTTCTTCTCTCGACAAGGAAAGAGAAAGCCCGTGGGCGTGGCTCAGCACTGGGTGTCTTTTTGTCTGGCGTGGGAAGCTTGGGGATCCCAGCTTTGGAATGAGGCGTGTCATCTGCACGTCGGTGGCTGTCTTCCTCCTGCCCAAACACCTCAAGGAAGCCCTGCTAGCACCTGGGGCAGGCCTGTGACTCCTCCCGCAAGCTCTGGCCGGGATGGCCTGGAGAATACTTGCCTGGCTGAGAAGGGGCTATTTCTCCCGAGGGAGGTAGAACCTGGGTTTTGACTTTGCAAAGACACGATTTTAGCTTTCTCTGTAGCTCAGACAAGTCAGTGGACCATTCCGAGTCTCCACTTGCCCATCTTCAGAATGGGGATGCTTATAGTGCCTGGGACATTGCAGGCACTTGGCGCGTGTGCGTGCACACACACACACACACACACACACACACGAGCATGCTGTGGCCAAGGCAATGGGTACGCTGACATTTTTAGTACACTTTCCCATCTATTCCCATCTATTCTGTCCCAAGAACCCGTGATGTGGGCGGGGTGAGTTATTATTCCCATTTCAGAGGTGAAGGAAGTGAGGCTCAGCCAGGGCCACTGGTTTACTGAAGCCTTGACTGTCCATCCTGGACCCTCTCACCACGCGGCCGTGATGCTGGCTTTGGCCAGGTCCTGAAGAACCCGTTGGTTCTGATGATCCGCGCAGTCTCGGGAGAGAATCCTGCCACGTGGCATTTTAGGAAGCCTTTATTCTGGAAAGTCGAGAGTTGGGAGGAAAGCACAGTCCCAAGAGCTGTGAACTTATCAGCAAAACTGGCTGAGCAAGGCAGGGCTAAAGACAGAGGCTTTGGGGCCAAGCAGACTGGGTTTGGACCTTGGACCCACGTGGACTGTAAACAGTTCCCCTCTGAGCACAGTGGGGACAGCAGGACCCACCCCTTTGGGTTGTGTAAGCTCTAAACAAGCTCATGTTTAGTAAAGGGAACTCAGGAAACGGTGGCTGTTCTTTCTCCGTTGGTTTGGAAAGCATGGCTCGGGGGACCGGACACCAGGAGATGCTCCTTTAGGGAGGTCCTCCCCCCTCCTCCACTGCCTCCGCTCTCATCACCTGGTTTATTTCTGTTTGGCTTCTCCATCCTGGGCTGTGGGCTCTGTGAGGGTAGGGCTTTGTGTGTTGGATTCTCTGCTGGGTCCCAGGGCGGACAACGACGTTTGCTAATGGTCACCGCTCAGTGATGACTTGTCCAGCGACTGCATGAATGAATGGACCGCTGCCCTTTCTGCATGTTCCTGACGGACCATGCCTCTCTGTTTTCTCTCCATCAGACAGTGGCTTCCCCCTCAAGGCCTGTGTCTGCTGCTGCTCTAAGGCCCTTCTCCCTTCTCCCACCCCCCAACCCTCAGCAGGGCCCACTGGCTATGGCTGATTCCAGAGCTGGAAGGCTCTGGGTTCCAGTCTTGGCTTGGCTGGGTGGCATCCTCGGCAAGCCTTTTTCTCCCTGTTTTTCGAAAAAGGAAGCTTGTGATCTTTATGGCCTCCTCCGAGGCCTGCCCATCTGTTCTGTCAGAGAACACTGGGTTTAGGTTAAAACTGGGCAATGTGTTAAAATCCATTTTCGCACGCTCAGGGCGCAGAGGTCTTTTGTCTGCAAATGTGACAAATTCTAAGACCCTGGGGGCTGTGTGTCCACTGGAACAAATGCCTGGTTCCGTGGGGGTGCATGCCCCCCGTGCATCAGATGCTATGAGAGAGCCGTTTCTTTCCATATTTTAACTTCACTGTCTCTCCGTCGCACGGCCATGATAATGGACGGTGAATATTACCATGACATTCTGAAATTATGTTTAGTGATGCAGCAGAAAAAGAAAATTAATTTCATTCATTGACAAGCTTGTCAATTTACTCATATTGACTTTTTGATGCCTGCACCACAGATGGCAAAGTTCATATACTATTAAATACATCATTAGTAATATTGTCTTGAGCCATTGTAAGTCTTTGGGAGCTGAGAGATAGGGGGCTGTTTCTTCAAATCAGATAAGTATTCAAGAATATAAGATAGTGCATATTTGTATTTATATTTTATATTAAAAGCACCAAAGGCATCTTGAATAAGTCATCTTTGCCTCCCTCCTCCACCCATCCAATCAGTTGTCAGGCCCTGTCAATTCCACTCTGTATTTCTTAATTCCATTCCCTTCTCTCCATCACAGCTGCCTTTGTCCTGGTTTAAGCTGTCATTACTTGATAACTGGACTACTACAGCACCCCAGGAAGACTTATGCCTCCAGTTTCTCCCTTTCCCAAATCCATCTTTTCCCTGTGCTCACAGCACTCATGGCACCACCCCTCCCTCTAAAGCCTTCTGTGGCTCCCTCATGACTTCGGACTATAGACCAGTGACCAAGGGCCACTGTGGCCTGTCTTTAGCCTGTCACCCCCTCTCCCATCCCCTTATGGACTTGTGAGTCTCTCCAAAGGTCTGGTTCTGCATCTGAATCTTGAGCAGTGATTTGGTCAGAGATTCCTGAGCCCATTCCTCATAGATCCTGACTCTGAAGGGGCCTGGGAAACTGCATGTTAAGAAGAACCAGGGTGGGCTTCCCTGGTGGTGCAGTGGTTGAGAGTCTGCCTGCCGATGCAGGGGACGCGGGTTCGTGTCCCGGTCTGGGAAGATCCGACGTGCCGCAGAGCGGCTGGGCCCCGTGCCGCTGAGCCTGCGCGTCCCGCAACGGGAGAGGCCACAACAGTGAACCAGGGTGATGTGATGTGGTGGAGCCATAGTCCTGCCGATCTGCTCAAACCCAGCCAGCGCTTGTCCCCCATCTGTTCCCACGCCCCTCCCTGTGCCATGACCCCTGAGCTCATCTCCCCACCTCCAAGCTGAAATGCCTCCCTCCCGTGAGGGGCTCCCTGCCCCACCCCCCAGCTGAAAAGAACCTCTTCCTTTTCCCACACCCCACAGCCCTTTAAAGTCTCATCAGATTAGACTGTTCAGCGTCGTCCTTTCACTCTGTTACCTGAACCATAAGCAGGTCCTTCATTGTTCCCTTCGGTGGTTTCTTCTGGTTTTCTCGCCTCTGGCTGAGTGGCTAGGACGTTTAGAGTTGTTTCTGTTGTTGATCTCAATTTACGTTCTTAGAGTACTTTAGAATATTTCCAAAATAATTTTAATTGTCTTCACTCATTTAACTAAGATGGAGAGCCTACTCTATGTTAGCCATGGTGGTATGCCCTGGAGTTAGAACACTGAACGGCCGCCGTCTATTGGGTGAGACAGATGGGTCACTAGATACTTATGATAAAATATGGACACTTGATGGATGACCGTATGGGTTTCCCATGTCCACCATTATAGCCTCAGCATTCAGCACGGTGCCTGGCACTTGGCAGGTGCTGTAATTGAAACACTATTTCCTGGAAGGTATTCAACGTGTCCGAATTAAAGACAGGTGGGTGTGTAAGGAGTGTCTTGAGGGGATGATGGGCTGCTCTGTCCAGAGAGACAAAAGAGATATTAGGGAAAATCAACTGTAGGGTCAGTAAGTTTTCATAATCTGCCCCACCATCTTGTGATTCAGGCAGGTGTCATAAGCATAAGTCCTCAAGGTAGCTTCTGGAGTGACAGTGGTTACCAGAAAAGTGGCCCCAACAGCATGGGCACCAGGGCCTCTGACTTCTTGGCCAGCAGCTGCTCCATAAGGCCATAGCCTCTGTGTCTGGGAGGACTCAGCTGAGTGACTCTGGGCCCCCTTTCCCTAGCTCAGTCCTGGCAGCACTAGACTTCCAGGGGTTCCCGCAGCAGGAGATTTTCTGGCTTTTCTGGCTGTCTCTTCTGGCCTGATGACTCTTGAAGGAAGCCCTGATCTCAAGCAGGAGCTCAAGGTTCCCAAAGAAATCTTGGCTTCAGTGTAGAGCTCCACTATTTCCTGTCGGCTTATCCTAAGAGGAACTTGTGACCCAGGTGTCTGACTCAGGTGAGACAGATTTGGTGTGTCAGGGTGTCACCTCCTGCCCTCACTTCCTCAGACTGACCTTGAGTTTTCAGCAGTGAACTTGAATTCTTCCATGGAATTGACCTCAAGCACGGTCCTTGTTCAGGACTGTCTTGGCAGCCGCCTCAGCTCTCCAGTGGAAGGGGCAACTCTCCAGGGAGAGAGGGGAGTCAGAGCCCATGGAGCAAGGCCCCCTGGGCTTCTGTCCTATGACGGGGGGATTCTGTGGAGCACCAGCCTGGGACTCGTGGCCCAGGGAGCCCTGAGATCCTTGCCTTCAATTAAACCTCTCCTCTCTTCCTCCCGTGGCCCCAGGATCAGAGTCCTGGTGGGCTCCATCTTCCACTCCCACACTCACAGGGGATGTCACAGGACCCTTTCATCTGTGGAACTTCTTCCAGTTTGGATCAAAGTGGCACCTGGAAAAAGTCTCCAAGTGCAGTCTTGCAAATCTGAACGGATTCCAGCAAACTTTGGCAACTGGTTTGCTAATAGTGTTGCAAAATGTCATAAGAGGAGAGAGTGGCTCTGAACATCCTTTATCCATGGATAAGGAAGACAGTTTACAGAAGCCCAAGTGGGCAGCCAGGACAAAGCTGCGTTTGGGGGTTACCCCTCTGGGCACGGAAGGGAAGCCATGTCTCTGCCCATGGTCCTGACCAGCCTCGGGTTCCATTACTTCTCTCTTGGTGCTGGTGACTCCTGAACTCACTTTTCCAGGAAATTCTAGCCTGGCGGAGAGGCAGTGAAGGAGGGGTGAGGACAGGGAGACAGCTGGGCAGAGGCTGGTGGAGTGGCTCAGCCATAAAGAATCGTGAGGCGGAGAAAATTGCCTTTCGTATAACTGCAGTTGCCAAGACAATTTTGTTGTTGTTGTTTTTTTTTTCTCTCTCTCTCTCTGTCTGGGAATGAAGGGGAAATGTGCTTCCTGGGAGCACCCACCACCCTCATCCTCTACAGAGTAGACTGGAGTCCTCATGCTCCAGCCACACTGATTCCTCCTTCAAGGCCCAGCCTGAATCTTCCCGGGAAGCTCTCCCTGCATCCAGGCAGAGCCGATCATTCTGTCCTATGCTCCTTGCAAGTTTCACTTAAATTGCCTATCATCAATTTATATTGTGACAATGCGCCTGGCAGGGGCTGGATGTTATTTATCTCTGTGCCCCAAGCATGAGCACGGGGCCCTGAACAGACCAAAGGCTCAGAAGAAGTGTCTTGGGTGGGTAAACCTCTCCCCAATACTTTCCACCTACCCGGGGCCCCGGGGTCGTTCTCTCTCCATCTACCCTGCCACCTGCCTTGTAGATAGCAGCCCAGGGGACCCCACCAGCAGCCACCACCTTGTCTGACCACCCTGCTCCATTCATCTTGTTTCTAGATCCCTGTGCCTAGTCTGATCTTGCAGACCTTGGTTGCCATGTGGTGTCAGGTAGGGTGAAGCTACTCTTTGCCCAGGAAATCGCACAGCAGGCTCATGGGAGGGTCGGGAGGTTTCCCAAGGCCCCGTCGCTTCGCTGTGGTGGAAGGGTGAGTTGTATTGTGTCAGCTTCAATTAAACCGGTGGTTTCTTTTCTTTTCTTTTTTCTTTTGGTGAGAAGTTCTAAGCAGCTGCTGTTGTCTGGACCTTTGAAGATGCTCATTCTACTTTGCTGGTTGGAAAGGACTCACTGCCCATGTCTGGTCTCTGTCATGTTCAACTTCTAGATACTTCCACACCAAGCTTCCCCTCTCCCAAGGCCCCCACCAAAATCTTTCTTGTACATTTACTGTGTGCCAGGAACTCACAGCCCTGTGCAGTCAGCATGATTATCCCCATTTCACAGATGGAGATCTGAGGGCAGCTGGGTTAAGTGACTTGCTCCAGGTCAGAGCCAATAAAAGCTGCAGAATGGATTTAAACCTGGAACAAGCTGTCTCCTGTGATGCTGCGTTCCCTTTGGTCTGAAATCCCTCATTACTGATGTCTGGGGAACATCTGGTCGGGTATCCAGATCAACAAACCTGTGGGCAGGAGCCCACCCTGTGATTTAGTTTTCTCTGAAGTTCCCAGGATATTTTTTTCCCTTTCTTTCAAAATGCAGTCCTGCCGTATTTCCCCCCGAGGTCATTAGCCTCAGCACAGGTTAAAAACAAAGTATTTGTGTCCATCCGTCTAATTGCACAGAAACCATCAAACCCTCATTACCATCAGCCTAATTATTTTGAAATCCAGCATTTTATCCTGTTGAACAATTAGGCGGATGACAAGCCCTTGCCCCACCTGCCCAGGGACAGGAGGTAAAGCGGGCAGGAGGGAGGTGGAGAGGAGAGGCCCACGGGCTGCTTTGGGAGAAAGGGAACCGTCTCCACTCGCAGGTCTGAGACAAGGGAGCAAGCAGGCACCCACCCACCTGCTTCTGATTATTTTCTGTCCCCCGACTTGCGAAGCCACTAACGAGAGAGTCACCTTAATGAGCAGTGGGGATGGGACTCCACCGGTCGGAGGCGACATCGTTATAGAGCTGGTTCCTAATTGTCACCACTCAGCTTTCTAGGCATAAATAAAGTGCTTACCTGGGGGTGGTAAACAGACCTGGCTGGAAGGTTTTCTAAGAAGAATTTTTAATCTGAGTACACAGTTGTCCTCCCTGTGGTCTCCCTGCCTCTCCACGCTGGTGGGTTCCGTTCCCAATGCTGAGAGTGACTCAGGGGACAATCCTGTGCACGGGGGAAGGACTTTGTCCACTCGGCAGTCTGAAATGCACCCCAGAATTGAAAAATTTAGAGTGGACGGGAGCTTGGTGGACAGTTCATCTAATCCCCTTGTTTTATAAATAAGAGGGATCGTCCAGAGAGGTAAAATCCTTTGCCTGAGGGTAATGTACCAGGCGTTCAGAGCTCGGGAGTCACAGGAGAGATGGGTTAATGGCGGCAGGGACAGCTGCCGTTGCCTGAGCAGTCGCCACGCCTCTGACCTTGTTCCTAGTGGCTTCTGTGGGCTTCAGCCGCATGATGCTCCTGTGACTCACTTATTCTTATTCTCTCCATTTTACAGATAAGGAAACTGACGCACAGAGACTTTAAGCTACATACCCAAGTTCTGAACCCTATTAAGTAGCAGAAGCAAGATTCGAGCCCAGGCAGCCTGACCCCGTGGCCAACAGCCCCAATTATTCTGCAACCTTCCTGTGCACTGCCACTGCTACTCAAGCACCAGGCGACTAGTGAAGAGGCTCAGGCCACCAGCAGGCAAAGTCCTCCCCCAGCCCCTGAGACTGTTCCTAGGGTCACTTCCAACACACCTGCAAAAAGAAGCAACTCGCTGTACCCCCCACCTAGCAGCTTTCATTCTGTTGGGAAAACAGCACCAAGATGTTTATGACCCAGAGGGGTAGATGGGCAGAGGATGCAGGGCCTGTGGGCACCTAGCCTGGCCGTGCCTGTGGCCAGGGGCCTGGAAGGTTTGGACAGGGTGGTGGTGTTGTCTGAACTAAATCCTGAAGGAGGTTTGTTGTTGATCCAGGGCCAGGAGCACAGCTCAGGAGTGGCCTGCAGGGGTGAGAATGAGGCCTTCCCCACTCAGCCCCTGCTTGTTTCCTCCCACCCAGGGTCTCCTTCCTTCTCACCGGGTCACAACTCCCTTCTGGATGCGCTTGTGACTTGGTGCCGTGGGAAGCCGCCAGAGGCTGAGATGCTGCCTTACCAGGACGACTCAGAAAAGCAGGGGAGACAGTGTGTCGAGCTGGTGTGTGGGGGGGGCAGTGGGGGGAGTACTTTCACGTCGGTGATGTTGGTGCACGATTCAGATGCAACCAAGGGCGGGGCCGGGGCCCAAAGATGACATCCCGCTCCTTGGAGCTGGTTCTCCATCCCTCCCTGTGTCTTGGAGGAGGGTCACTAAGTCAGCCGCACCCAGGGCTGCACAACCACATGCAAGAACCTCCCCGCACCAGGTCCTTCTACCATCTCTCCTGCCTGCGTAATTTCAGAGGCCAGCCCTTTGGGGACTGGTTCTTAGAAGATGCAGAAAAGATCCCACAAGGACCTGAACTTCCCACGTTTAGGTTTATGTTTTCCATGGGAATCGGCTAGGAGCAGATCTAATGAGAGGAGGAGTCACAAGATGGGCCTTAACTTTCCTGGGGGGCAGAAAAGTCTGAGAAAGGCGCAGGTTCTCTCGGAGGCTAAGTACCAGCTCATTACACAGGCCAGAGGCTTCCAGGCCTCTGTCCCCCTAACCGGGGCTCCACTGGAGGGAGTCTCTGTGCCTCTAAGGCCCTTTGTTCAGTCCTTGCCCAGGAAGTCACAAAAAAATCACCAGGTTCCCACCAGCTCAGGTCGCTGGGGACCTAGGGTAAGCCGTCCATCTCTGCCTCCTACCAGCCCCAAGCCCTGGGCAACCCTCTTCACCTGAGCCTCTATTTCTCAACTGTAAAATGGAGACAAGTAACATTATCTACTGCATGAATTTCCTGGGGCCACAAGCTGGGTGGCTGAAGACAGCAGAGATTTCTTGTCTCAAACTTCTGCAGACTGGGAGTCTGTGGTCAAGGCGTCTGAAGGGTCACATTCCCTCTGAAGGTGCTGGGGAAGGATGTATTCCAAGCCTCCCTCCCTGTGTGCCTCTCTGTCTCTGATCCAAATTTTTCCTTTTCATAAAGACACCAATCATATTGGACCAGGGCCCCACCCTATTCCAGTGTGACTTCATCCTAACCTGACTAATTACATCTGCAATGACCCTCTCTCCAAATAAAGTCACATTCTGAGGTTCTGGGGGTTAGGCCTTCAGCACATGAATCTGGCTGGGGAGGGGGACACAATTCAACTCACAGCATCTTCTTTCCGGGGATTCTACCACTGCTAACTTCTTTAAAGAGTCATTGAATTGAAATCACTTCTTTAAAGAATCATTCAAACGTGACTTATGACTTGTGTTTCCTTCTCAAATAAGCTTTGAGAAGTGATCGCTCACCTTGTTCAAAGCTTAGTGAACACATCTTAGGAATGGGGTTCTGTGGAGGTGACGGATGTGATGGAGGTCTGGGTAGCACCTACCTCCCCTGGTTTCTAGAAAACTGAGAAGTGAGATGGGCCAAAGAGTAAAGCCAGGGTAGACCCTAATCCTCAGGGAACTCCAGAGTGGGGAGGGCAGCTGGGAGGTGGCAGAGAAGGGGTGCGGCCCATCGAGCAAAGGGGATGTCAAAGAAAACAGTCCCCTAAGACCACCTGAGGATCGAGGAATCACTCAGTCATCGCGTGACCAGAGGAGGCTCAGCTCACCTTGACCTTGAAGGATAACCCAGGTGAGTGGGGGATAGGATAGCCAGCACCCCGGCAAGGAACTCGGGCACGGGTGCCTCAGCCACGCGTCTGTTCATTTACATCACCAGCATTTTGGGGGCAATTGCTGTATATCAAGTGCTGGGCTGGACCCTGAATAGGAAATTGTATTTTTTCCCTGGGCTGCGGGAACAAAGTACCTCAAATTGGGCAGTTGAAACGACAGAGAGGTATTGCCTCACATTTCTGGAGGTCAAGGTGTCAGCCAGCTGACACCTCCGTTCCTTCTGAGGGTGGTTTGGGGGGATCCGTTGCCTCTTTCCTGACTCCTGGTGTTGCTGGCAATTCTCAGTGTGCCTTGGTCCCTCAGCTTGTAGAAGCATCACCCCGATCTCCGCCTTCATCTTCGCATGGCATTTTCTCTGTGTGCTTCTCTGAGAAGAAATATCTCCCTTGGATAAGGAGGTAGTCCTGTTGGATTAGGGCCCATGCTAACGCCTCATCTTAACCTGATCATGTGCAAAGATCCTATCTCCAAAAAAGGTCACAGCTACAGGTACGAAGGATTAGGATTTAAATATCTTTTTTTTGGGGGGGGGGAGTAGTGGTCCAATTCAACCCGTAACAGAAAGTAAAAGGATAGGACCCCTGCCCTAAAGGAGTTCTCAGCTATTGCTAGGAGCAGAAAATGCTCACGGGGAGAGTTGAAAAGAAAGTTCAGAAAGGTGAATACAGGCCGTACAATCGATAGAAGATGGAATTGATTCGCAAGGTAAACCCAGGAGGCTGCAGCTCTTGCCCTGAGATCCAGGACACAGAATGATGCTAGAGTCGATTCCACATCCCACTCTTGTTTTGACTTCAGGTGGGCCTCCTCGAGGGGCAGTTTCCAGAGATGAGTTTCTCCCTTACTGCCTTGCATGCCACTTCCCAGCCCCGTGAGTTCTGCAGGGGATGGAGAGTGACCACTAGTGGATCACCTCATCCCTGGGCAACTTGTCACGTCCAGCAGGGCTAGGGGTCCTCCATCTGCCTTTCCCGCCGTGCTCCTGGAATCTGTCGTCAAAACACAGGGTCCGAGTGTAAAGGATTGAGGCTGAGTTACCGGCTCAGAGCCTTAAACACCTCCCTCTGAAAAGAAAAATCTCCATGCAAGTTGGTAAAAGAAAAAAAATAAGAAAAAAGTTTTTGTTTCAAAATAATCTTCATTACACAAGGATTACAAGAATTGTCACTTCAGTTATGCTGAAGCCTAGTCTTAAAAGCGGGTAGGTGGCTTTCCCCTTCTCAGTAGAAACGGCTGTCATTTGGCTGGCAGTTTATTTCATCACCGAGCTGCCCGCCACTAGGAGGGTTTAGCGGAGACGCTGGCTGATTTCTCTTTTCCTTTCCCTCCCCTCCTCTCCCCGCCCTCCTGTTTTTTTCAGGACAAAAGCACAAGAAGCAGCAGAGAACGTGGGCTTTTGAGGCCCTGAGCCCTGGGTTCAAATGGCAGTTCTCAGCTCGACAGCCGCGGGACTTTGGGGGTTTTGGTAACTGTAGTGAGTGTGTGTGTGTGTGTGTGTGTGTGTGTGTGTGTGAGGGGCAGTATGACACGATGAGGTGGAGGAGGAAGAAAACAGTGTGAAAATTTCCCAGGACTGTGTCCAGCCCATCCCGAGGGCTCCTACGCAGTGGCCACTATGTTTCCCCTGACCGTCCCATTTAATGAGGCCCCTCCCATTTTCTCCTGTCACTTATCGAAACATAACAGTTATCAACATTTAAAAATTGTGTACTATTTACTGTTTTTTTTTGTTTATCCCCGGTTATTCCTCAGTAGCTCGTAAGCTCCATGAGGAAAAAGACTGTGTTTTCCTTTCACATAGAACCTGGCGAAGAGCAGGCCCTCAACTGAATAAATGAAAGCCCTTATACTCAGGCTCTCTGTGTCTCAGTGTCTGCATCTGTAAAATGGGTGACTTGGGTGACTATTTCCTTTCCCACTTTGGGGAAGTTTTCCACTATAATCTCTTCACATATTTTCTCAGACACTTTTTTTTTCTCTTCTTCTTCTGGGACCCCTATAATTCGAATGTTGGTGCATTTATTGCTGTCCCAGAGGTCTCTGAGATTGTCTTCAATTCTTTTCATTCTTTTTTCTTTATTCTGCTCCTCAGCAGTTATTTCCACCATTTTGTCTTCCAGCTCACTTATTCATTCTTCTGCCTCAGTTATTCTGTTATTGATTCCTTCTAGTATATTTTTCATTTCAGTTATTGTGTTGTTCATCTCTGTTTGTTCTTCAGTTCTTCTAGATCTTTGTTAGACATTCCTTGTATTTTCTCAATCCGTGACTCCATTCTGTTTCCGAGATTCTGGATCATCTTTACTATCATTACTCTGAATTCTTTTTCAGGTAGATTGCCTATCTCCTCTTCATTTATTTGGTCTTGTAGGTTTCTACCTTGCTCCATTATCTGTGACATATATATTTTTTAACATCTTTATTGGAGTATAACTGCTTTACAATGGTGTGTTAGTTTCTGCTGTGTAACAAAGTGAATCAGCCATACATATACATACATCCCCATATCCCCTCCCTCTTGCACCTCCCTCCCACCCTCCCTATCCCACCCCTCTAGGTGGTCACAAAGCACAGAGCTGATCTCCCTGTGCTATGTGGCTACTTCCCACTAGCTATCTGTTTTACATTTGGTAGTGTATATATGTCAATGCCACTCTCTCACTTTGTCCCAGCTTACCCTTCTCCCTCCCCATTTCCTCAAGTCCATTCTCTACGTGTGACCTATATTTTTGCCATCGTATTTTTTTTTCCTTTTTTTTTATGAGTGGGGTTATGTTCCTGTCTTACTGGTTGTTTGGCCTGAGGCTTCTAACACTGGAGTTTGTAAGCTATTGGGTAGAGCTGGGCCTTGGTGCTGAGATGAGGACCTCTGGGAGACATCACTCCGATGAATATTCCCTGGGGACTGAGGTTCTCTGTTAGTCCAGTGGTTTGGACTCAGAGCTCCCACCGCAGGAACTTTGGCCTGACCCCTGGCTTGTGAACCGAGATCCTGTTTGCTTGGAGGTTCTTCCTGTCTCCTTGGGCATCAGGGTCTCCCACCAGCATCTGGCAGGTGCCCTAGTTGTGGGGAGATGTGAACTCTGTGTCTTCCCACGCCGCCATCTTGACTCCGCCCTGAGAATTTGAAGTAAGACTTATAGAATGTAAACTGGTGATAGTTTATCTTGCTGGAACTTTCTTGTTTATACTCTAGTTTTTATTCTGGTCATACATGTATGAATTCTAGAATCAAATCATTCTACACAGCTTGTAGTGAGAAACAACAGCCCTGGTCCCACCTTTCCACGCTTGATCCCTACTCCCCAGAGGCAACCACTTTCAACTGTTTTAACAGTTTTCTTCTGATATTTACCTCTCTGGTTCTAAACATATGCTATATATGTGTGTGTCTGTGTGTTTGTATAGTTGACCCTTGAGCAACATGGGTTTGTCTGCGTGGGTCCACTTATACGTGGATTATTTTTAATAGTAAATATTACACAATCTGCAGTTGGTTGAATTTGCAGATGCAGAACTGTTTATAGGAAGGGCCAACTGTAAAGTTATCTGTGGATTTTTGACTGTGTGGAGAGTTGGCACCCCTAACTCCCCTCATTGTTCAAGGGACAACTGTATATATGTGTGTATATATATATATATGTATATATATATACACACATATATCTTAATATATAAAAAAACTCTCTTTTTCTGGGATGGGGCCACATAGACACCTTGTGTCCATCTATCACCTAGCTTAGTTTGAGCTGCTATAAGAGAACACTATAAACTGGGTAGCTTATAAACAACAGAAATGTATTTCTCCCTGTTATGGAGGCTGGAAGTCCAAGATCAGGGTGCCAGCATGTGTGTTCTGGTGGGAGTCGTCTTCTGGGCTGCAGACTGCTGCCTTCTTGTATTCTCACATGGCAGAGAGAGTAGCTAGCTCTTTGGCTTTTTCTTATAGGGACACTAATCCCATTCACGAGATGCCAGCCTCATGACCTGATCATCTCCAAAGGCCCACTTCCTAATACCATTACTTTGGGTGTTAGGTCTCAACATATGAATTTTAGGGGGGGAACACAAACATTCAGTCCATAACTATATCTATTGTCTATCTACTGTCTATCTATGTATCTATGTATCCATGTATCTATCTATCATCTATCTATCATCTTACTGGTTCAGTTCCTCTGGGGAACCCTGACAGATACATTATGTATGTGACTTCGTGCAGGCTACTTGATCATTTTGGGCTTCAGTTCCTTCACTGGTGAAGTGGCTCTAGTAGAATTTATCTCACATAATGGATTTAAGAATTAAATTAGATCATACCCATTAAAGACTCAGCAGAGTGCCTGGCACATAAAAAATACTAAATAAAACATTTAAAAATTGTAACCATATTTCCTCATATCTAAGGTATCACTCCTTCGTTAGACACAGTGTTTATTTTATGAACCACTAAGTCAGGAAAAAGCACTGCTACTTAACTGTATGAACACACCAACTGTTAGAGGTATTCTGATTTCCAAAGATGCTAAAATAAACAAGCAACTCAGAATGCAATGTATCTCATTCTTATTCTTACTGACCGCACTGCACAACCTCTTTGCCCTCTGCTGAATCATATGTAAAGTCGTATTAATGCAAGTTTGATTGGAATGAAGTGAGAGAGTTCGTGTGGGTGGTTTATAGCTGTTAGTCCTTAGTTATTGCTCTGTCTATAACCATGCTCCTTCATACAAAGTGTGAGAAGGGGGCTCCCCTGGTGGGACACGGGTTCATGCCCCGGTCCGGGAGGATCCCACATGCCGCGGAGCGGCTGGGCCCGTGAGCCATGGACGCTGAGCCTGCGCATCCGGAGCCCATGCTCTGCAACAGGAGAGGCCACAACAGTGAGAGGCCCGCGTATCGGAAAAAAAAAAAAAAGTGTGAGAAGGAACAGGACTGACACTCACTAAGACCTTCTTGGTGGGACTAATATAATCCCATTTCACAGATGGGGAAACAGAGGCTCACTGAGCTTAAATAACTTGCCCCAGATCATATATTCCTAAATGTTTAGCTATTATTTGAACCCACGCCCATCAGAGTTCAAATCAGTCTTCAGGCAGTTGACTTGGTGACTTTGCCTCCTTTTCCTACCTGAGACATGTGTCTGTAAACCAGCGTTCTGAGTTTTCCCTCCCCCACTGACCTGCTTCTCTGTCAAGGCCCCTTTGGGCTCATCCCCATGTTGGGGGACCCCAGGCTCAGGACAGTTGGTTCTGCCACGGACTCTTTGCATGACGCCATCAAGCCCTGCTATGGTCGCTGTGAAGGTCGCTGTGAAGTTTTAATCATACCCAAGACAGGAGTTCCAAACAGGCAGCAGAGCTTGATCTGCTGTGGGACTTTGGGAAAGTCACAAACTCTTAGATGCCATAGCATCCTCCTTCATAGTTCCCAGCATGCTCTATAGTGAAGTAGTTGGTCCTCTGGCCAGTTAAACAGCTACCAGGAACCACTGCTATTCTGGGGGCTCTGGAGACCTCAGAGTTGGGACTGCCTCTGCCTTGTTTAATCAATTGTGAGCCTCCTTACTGCAGTGCTTGAGAGGGTCCACTTTGGAAGGAAAGAACTTACAAGAGCAGTAAAACTGTCCTCTTGGCACTGGGCTGACACTGCCTTTTACCTGAAGGAGACACCTAGGCATCCAGGCAGAGAGATTCTCCTAGAATATAGAACACAGCCTCCTTGAGCTTCCTCAAAGTCACTTTGGTCAATGTCTGTCTATGGTCAGTGTCCAGGGTCAGTCATAAAGATGATCACAATCATGGTCATAATAATGATAGTCATGCGTGCTTGCTAAGTGCCAAGTACTCTGCTTAATGCTTCGAACACACTGACCCACACACCTTCTTCTCACACCAGCCCCGTGAGGCAGGTGCTCACGTTGCTCCCATTTGACAGATGAGCAAAGTGAGATGCTGTGAGGTTAGGTAAGTCTTCATAAAGCCGTTCAGTGACTCTTTGGCAGACCTGGTATTTAAATGCAGTTGTGCCTAGGTTTCTGATCACGAGGTGATTTTTGTCTTTGACAGTGAGTCTTTTTAAAAAAATTCGTTCATTTTTTAATGTCAGAATGGACCATGCATTCTAATTATTTTATTTGATGGTTTAGAACCCATTACTATCACTATGTATTTCATTGCTCAACTATCCCAGAGTTGGCCAGTGGCAGCTGTTTCCAATGGCTTCCTGTGTCCTTCTGACATCTTTTCATCTTACTTTGATTACTTTCTTACTTTTTGGCACGCTAAAATATTCCAGGCTCATCTTAGATATTTCCTGCCTAAGCCCTGAGATCAGCATTTTTTCTATGGAGCCTTGGTTCCCTTCAGTGGATAAGGAGGGTACTTAGAAGCCAAGATCTGAGCATATGTGTGCTTATTGCTTCTAGGGCATCACTGCTTCCAGGCCCTGCCAGCCCATTTCTAAAAACTCCGAGGAAAATCAGAGACCACAGTCCTTTCTGGTGCTGACAACATTCAATGGAGAATTATTTTAATTTTACCATCAGAAAAAAATCTCCTGAAGTGGCCATGGAATCCAAAGACCCTTTTAATCCCTTTGACACTTATTTCTTTGTGTTCAAGACTCACCAGAGGGTGTGAGCAAATGCTTGTCATTCTCTGCTTTGAGCTGCTTCGTGAGACCTCAGACATTCTAGAAGAGAGTAAGCAGGGAGAGGAGATTTCTAAAGATCGTCTGGGCTTGATGTGAGCCGGGAGCCTCCTCTGTATTGGATGCTTTGCTGTCAGGTCCCTCCCTCACTCCCCTCCTCTCTCTCGTGGGCCCTAAGTTTTCTGGACTGTCTCTGAAACACAGCAATAAACAAGGAAGACAAAATCTTTGCCCTGAAGTAGCTGACCTTCCATTTGGGGGACAGACAATCCAGAGTAATTAGTAAACAAATATGCCAAATAAGAGGTGTGTGCTAGGAGGGGAAAGGACAGGGCCCCACGATGCAGGAAATATGGAGGAGGAGGTGGTGGTGGAGGTGCAGCTTAATTTAGAAAATGGTCCAAGAAGAACTCTCTGAGGCAGAGACCTGGAAGCTGAGAGGGAGCCACAGGGAAAGTGAGGGAAGAGCATTGCAGGCAGAGGGAATGGCATATGAGGATGCTCAGAGGCAAGAGAGAGCTCCGAGCATTCCAGCAACTGACGGGAAGCCGGGATGGCCTGTGCGGTGAGTGAGGGGGAGGGGGACATGGGATGGGAACAGATCACCCAGGTGGTCACTGCAGCCGTTTGGATTTGGACAGTGCAGAAACCCCCAGATTGGGGGAGCACATCTGGTAATTGAAAAGATGAAAAAATTAATAATAAAGCGCTCATTCGCAGACAGCCACAAGGAAGATAATGGATGGTGGCCAGGCAGACCATATGCACTTGGCTAACAGAATTAATCATGCTCGGTACGGCACAAAACAGGGACGACAAGCACAATAAAACATTTAAAGACGAGAGTGGATTTTAATTTTCCGAGTAGTCTAAAACAATATGATAATGGTGATAGCCAAGTTGGCCCTGTGAATGTAAAATCCAAATAAGACACAAATTAAAGTCATAAATAATATTTAATTTGCTATTCCAATGCATTCTCAAAAGTCATATTGATGAAAAAAGTTACTAGAATGAATCAAATGAAGACTCTCATATGTCTGGAATATTTAGTGGACTGGAGAATGCTAGCAGAAAAAAAAAATCTATACCACGATGTATGAGTTGGAAACTGGGTGAGAACATTATGATTTTCAACTTGCATTTATCGAGCCAACCACAGACTATATTTCCAGGGCCATTTAGTTAGATAGAACAAATAAGAGAAGACTGATTTTTAAGAACTTGTGATTAATGACATGCAATTCCTTTAGTTTGTAAATACTCTATCCCAAAGATATTTTGTGCTCTCATCTGTTACTGAGCCTTGAGCAACGGGGCTTGAGGGACCTTGTTTTGCTGTCACCAATGGTTTCTCCCGTGTATCGTAGTTTTATGAGCTTGGATCTTAAATTCAGGGAGTGTACTTCATATGTTGCAGGCACAGAACTGGGAGAGGCAATGAGAGATGCCACAAAAGAGAGACAAATCATGAAAGAACAGCTGTTAATTTTCAAAGTATTAAGTATGATTATAGGGAATGTTAAGAAGAATGGCTAAATGCAAAGGGCTAGGAGAGAACGAACAAGGCAAAAGGAGAGGGTAATTACTGATGCGAATGAAAAACACAACAAAAAAATGTCAGGGCGGGGGGATGGGCTGTCAGTCTGGATCAACGTGTCCACCTGACAAGTGCCGTTGACCATGACTTTATAAAAGAACCAGAAATGAACACGAGTGTTTCCCTAAGAGCATATTGTGTTCCCTTTTCTATGAATGGAACAATGGTGTTCTGTAAATAATGCTGGGACACGACTGTTCCATAGGGTGTTTTGAATGAGCTTTCCCCAAGCCCAAGCTAAAAGGACTCCAAATGCTTTGTGGAAACCTAAAATATGCATTCGGTGTTGCCAACCCTAGGAGATATTATGACTGACTTTGCAGAGTCAATCAGTCAAAAATTAACCAATGGTGGACCTCGTTGTCTATCTCTTTTACATATAGGAGTGTATATCTGTTATTCCCAGACTCCTAATGTATCCCCTCTCTTTCCCCTTTGGTAACCGTAGTTTGTTTTTTACGTCTGTGAGTCTGCTTCTGTTTTGTAAACAAGTTCATTTGTATCATCTTGTTTAGAATCCATGTGTAAGTGACATCATATATTTGTTTCTGTCTGGCTTACTTGACTTAGTATGATCATATCTAGGTCCATCTATGTTGCTGCAAATGGCATTACTGAACTATAGTCATAATCTTGTAATAACTTATAATGGAAAAGAATGTAAAAAAGTGTATATATACACTTTCCTGTACACTAGAAACTAGCACAAAACTGTAAATCAATTAAAATACTTCACTTAAAAAAAAAAAAGCAGTGGTGAGAGACATCCACTTCATCTCCAAAGAGAATGCCATAGGGGATGTGACCATGGTCACTCTGACTCCTGGATGGTCACAGCCTTCTCAGAGGTCATAAGCCGCCACCAGACTCTCCTTGACGGGGCTGGCTTTGGGTGGCCCCAGCCCTCCTGCTTGCTTCACTGTTCACATGAATACGGGTGCTGGTCTGGCTTTCTCCACTGACATTCCAGATGAGTCTTTCTTGTGCTTACCTCCATCCTCGCCTGAGACCCATCCGTCAGCCAGCCCTGCTGAGTCCCCTGCCTGAGCTGCCTCCATCTGGGCACATCTTCCCCAGCCTCCCAACACCTGACTCCATCCTCTCTCACCTGCTTGGCTGAAATCGCCTCCTGGCTGGTCTGACTCCCTGCCTCTCATCCATCTTCCACGAGGCAGCCCGAGTGATCTTTCTAAATTGCAAATCAGATCCCATCAGGGTCCTTCTTAAAACCCTTTTAATAGCTCCCTAGGGCGGTGTTTCTCAACCTTAAAAAAAATTCCCTATGTACTGGTTTGATAAATAATGATAATATCTACTATTTATCAATAGCAATGATTCCTATTTATCAAGCACGTCCTGTGTGCCAGGCCCCGTGATTGCATCAATGCGCTTAACCTTCACCATAACCCTTACATTCCTACCACGTCACAGGTGAGGATGTGTCTTGCCGGAGGTGATGTCCTGCAGCTGGCCCCAGACCCAGGTCTGACTGGGGCTGTTCAGCTTCTCTAATGCTTTCGCCTGCCCCGACACCTGTCCAGGGCACTGGGTCTCCCTCCATGTGGGGGCCTGCCCCCCTGCCTGCACATAGATTGCATTCCTTTGGGGATCATTGCCCTGGATCTGTAGGATAGCCTCCAGCATCCTTCTTGTGGCTCACAAGGCCACTGATGGTCAGTCCAAACTTTCACCTCTAACCATCCACTCTACTGGTCCTATTCCCTGCGTTTCTGCTCTGGATTTCCTTCCCTCACCTCTTCTGACTCTTGTTTCTCCTTGAGACTCGGGTAATTACCATTACCTCTTCCAGGAAGCCCTCCCTCACACCCCAGGTTGGATCAGGGGACCCACCTGAGCTGCACCAATTACCTCTACCCTCTATCAGGGTGCTCTCCAACCAGCTGCGTTCCTCGTCTTTCTCCTCTTCTAAACTGTGAGTTCCCAGAGGGAGTAGATCATGTCCTACTTAGTGATTCATTATTCACTCAACAGATATTTACTGATCACCTTCTGTGTGACAGGCACTGCGCTGGGCACTGCAGATACAGTAGTGACAAGAGCAGACAAGACCATACTCTCATGGAAATTACACTTGTAAAAGATGTTGAAATGGAAATTTAGGGCAAGATCCCAAGATGAAATAGATACTCCATCCCAAAGAGGCTCCCGGGGCAGGAGCATGTGTCACTTTGGAATGGACATGCATGGCCTTGGGGTCGGGTGGCCTGGCATCCAAAATCAGCTCTGATGCTTAACTTGCTGTGTGCCCTCAGGCAGGTAACATAGCTTCTCTGAGCTGTAAAACAGGGTCAATAATTTGGACTCCACAGGGTTGCAGGGGGATGAAAAGGTCAGTGGTCACCTGGCACTGGCTCGTATTCAGCTGATGGAAGACCCTTCACTGCCTCCGGTCCCCCTTTTGAGCTCGGTGAGCTCGGTTTTCTTCGAGTCCTGTATCTCCGGTTTGCTTTGGGGGCAACAGGTGCTCGAGTGGCATTCCTGAGCCCCAGCCCCCTGGGCCTGCGTCTTCTGCACCTCTCCTCCACACCCCCCACCCCCAGGGGGAGATCTGAGTCACACCCTTGAGGGCGGTGCAGCAGTTTGCACACCTGCCATCCACGTACTAGGTTGCCTGGTTCCTCTCACTATGTCCAAAACTGTGCTTTTATTCTGCTCAACTAGTAATAGGGTGAGAACAGAAGAATCTAGTTCTTTGAAATCCATTAAGAAAACACCCATGTTTTTTGGGGGGAGTTTGGGGTAGTAGATGAAAACAAGGATCTCCTGTATAGCACAGGGAAATATATTCAATATCCTGAGATAAACCATAATTGAGAAGAATATAAAAAACAATATATATATATATATTTATATATAACTGAATCACTTTGCTGTACAGCAGAAATTAACACAACATTGTAAATCAACTACACTTCAATTAAAAAAAAAACACCCCAAACTAGAAGCCACCAAGGTGTTTTTTATAGGTGGATGGCTAAACAAACTGGTTCATCAGACAATGGAATACTATACAGTGATAAAAAGAAAAGGCTTATCAAGCCACAGAGACATAGAGAAGCTTTAAATGCATATTGCTAAGTGAAAGAAACCAGTCTGAAATGGCCACATACTGTAGGATTCCAACTATATGACATTCTGGAAAAGGCAAAATTATGGAGACAGAAAAAAGATCAGTGGTTGCTAGAGGTGGGGAAGGGTGGGATGAGTTGACAGAGCACAGGAGATTTTTAGGAGAGTAAACCTGTTCTGTATCATGTTATAATTGTGGGTATATGTCATTACACGTTTACCCAAACCCATAGAATGTATAACACCAAGCATGGACCCCATTGTCCACTGTGGACTTTACTTAATAATAATGTATCAATACTGGTTCATCAATTGTAACAAGTGTATTTGTAACATTGATGCACAATGTTAATTAAAGGGGAAATTCTGAGTGGAAGAGGGAGAGAGATTCATGGGAACCCTCTGCCCTCAATTTTTACTCTAGAAAATAGAGTCTATTAATACAATTTTTAAAAGAAAAAGAGAGATTCCCTTGGAAGAACACAAATCTCATGAAATGAGACCACAAGGGCCCTCTTTTGGGATTTTGGGTTGGAATTCTTGAGCTGTAGAGGAAGGGGTCCAGTGGAGGATGGGGACATACCCTTCTCAATACATCTGTGGCCAGAGATGCCAACTCTGGATCCAGTCCCAGCCCTGGCCAGAGTCCTCTACAGGGTGTTTAGAGCAGTGTGGTCCAGTAGAAGCATGGATCAAGCCACATAAGGAACTGTGAATTCCTAGCAGCCACATAAAAAAAGAGAAATAAATCTTAGCAATATGTTTTATTTAATCCAATTGTCCAAAATATTATCATTTCAATATATGTAATTGATGTAAAAATTATTAATGAGATATTTCACAATTTTGGGGGGGGGTACTAAGTCCTCAAAATCTGATGAGTGTTTATTTAACACTTGTATCTTGGTTTGGACTGGCCATATTTCAAGGGCTCAAGCATCCAGGAGCCCGTTGCTACTGCAGGGCACAGCACAGCTTAGATGGTCTCAGAACAGAACGCAGGTTGGGTTCTGAGCAGAAAGAGAGGCTTCTCCCCACCAGCTCCTTCCCTTCTCTGTTCCCCCCCCACTGTGAGGGCGTGCCAGTTAAAAATTAATTTTGAGAGCTGCTCCCATCTCACAAACTCCTTGGGGGCAAGTGTCTGTGCCCAAGGATCTGTCTGCATAAGGCAGAGGCAGACCCATCTCAGTGAAACTGCTGCAGCTTCATTCTGCCAAAGTTGGTGGATTTTTTCCCCCTCTTCCCACTTTCCTTCCCTTTGCTTATCTGGGAGGGAATTAAATGCAAGGGAGACTGGGGGTGCATACAGCTGTGGCCTCTCTCTGCCCCACACAAACCTCACGTGAGGAAAATTCTCTGGGGAGCCCCACTGGAATGAAATGGGACTCCTTTGCTTGCCGCCCCTTCTAAGGCAAGGACAACACCTGTTCCCTGGTGCCTCTGCGGCTCCGCCTCTTCCTGTGCCCCGGCAGCCATCACTAATCGATTTCCACTCTCTTTCGGATGCATCTTCTCTGTGTCTTTCTCTGCATTCCACATCCTACTCTAGGCAGACGATCCAGGTGGACTGGAGGCAGCCCCAGCCTTACCCGGTTTGCTCCCCCTGCTCTAGGAGATGCCCCAGCCGATCTTTCCAACTTCACCCATCATTGTTCCCTTCTCCTCATGGGCTTCATACTCCAGCAGCATCAAACAATTCTTCATTCTCTTGAACACCCAGGGGTGCTGCATACGGTTGTGCAGGTTGCTCACTGCACAAGGGCTCCCAGCCAGGGGGCCAGTAGAGCACGACATCCAGCCCAGTGCTCACTCACCAAGCTGTACCCCTTAGACTGAGGACGCACGCACCTGGGTTAAGGGTGCTTTTGTCTAGTTTGCATAAAGGCATTCTATGTGTGAATAGCGACCTGCAAACCTCCTGCCTCCGGGCCTTTACCTGTGCTGTTCCTTCTGCGCGGGATGCTCTTTCCCTACCATTTTTCCTCTCTGAAGCTCTAATTCCTTAAACCCATCCAGGTCCTGTGGTAAGAACTCGACCTTCGTGGGGCTCAGTTCAATCATTCTCACAGAAGCACTAAGTAAGGGCAGTTGCTGTCCACGGGCAGTGGTGAACTCGAGCCTGAAGGCTGTGTCTCATTGTCCACCCTGGTGCCCAGGCTGGGGCCTGGCAAAAGTGCACTGATGACCTGACAAGGCACCTCTGCTGAAGCTGTGAGACAGAACAGGCCCCAGCAGCGAATAGGACTACCAGGGCGGGAGCTGCTCTCAATACTTCACGTGTTCTATCTCCTTTAATGTTCGCAGAAGCACCCAGAGCTGGGAGCTGTAACTGCCGCCCCTGGTTCATGGGTGGGTGTGCAGGAGGGGACAAGCCACAGAGAGGCTGAGACCCCACCCGAGACTCCTGCTCACCGCTTTCTCTGTGGGCCCACCCCCCTCCCAGCACACACATGCTTCCGTTTTTCCATGGTCACCATGCATGTGGAGGTGTGGGCTGTCTTCATCGATGACACTGACAAGGCAGCAGCCTCCGGCGCTGAGGGCCATTCCCTCTATGCCAGGCGCTCAGCACTTTCTGAGGTCACCCCAGCTGTGTGTGCAGCTCTGTGCCAGACGTTCTGTAGACATCTCAGGTAGGTGTCTTTATGTTAACCACCCCTCCTCACCACCTTAGTAAGCTAAGGCCCAAGGCTCTTAGAGCCGGCAAGTGCTAGAGCCAGGAGTCACCGGGGGTTGATGGGGGGGGTCTGGCTTCAGTGCTCGGCCTCTCAAAGGTCCCGGGGGCCGGGATGTTTCCGCTTTCCAAGACCCAAGCCAAACCCCTGGGGAAGGTGATGTAGCCCACTGGGTGGGCCCATAAGCCCTGGAGGCAGCCAGCTTGGTTGTAATCCCAGCTCTGCCACTCACCCGCTGAGAGCCTTGGGTGAGTTGCCTAACCTCTCTGTGCCTCAGTCTCCTCAGCTGTAAAGTAGGTTCAGTGCTAGAACCTGCTGCCACGGTCGTTATAGGGACGGAACGGGACAAAGCATCCACGTGCTTGGGTGCCTAAGTGCTCAAGACATGCTAACCTCTCAGGCTGAGAAGATGGGGCCGGGCTTTGGGGTCAGACCTGCCATTGCACAATTGCTCACCCTCTCCGAGTCTCAGTTTTCTCATCTGCAAAATGGGCATCAGACTCTACCTGGAGTTCACTCCCGATATCGTGCCACAGACAGGTGGAATTCCAGCAACGTGACAAGCCTGTGTTGGGTGTTGCGGATTTGGCCTTGAACTAGGGCCTGCCCGCCCCTAGGAGGTCTGGTATCAAGCCCAGGGGGGCTTAACCTGTGGTCTGTGCACCCGGATGCTTCCCACACGGCTTTAGGGGGGTTTACAAGCTCCGATGTCCTGTAAGTAAGTACCTTATCCTGAGCAGAGGGTCTGGAACTTTCACTGAATTTTCAGGCAGACCCTCATCTAAAAAGCCAGAGAGGCCCGAGGCAGAGAAGAGAGCTGGCTGGGTCATGGTGGGCCCTGAGCACTGCGGGAGCCTGGCCTTGTGGGCTGGCCAGTCTCTCATCGCTGTCACCTGCTCGGCCACAGAGCAGGGGTCACAGCCCGACCCATGCGGTGGTCCACTCCCGGGACCCCTGTGGCCCCAGGCGCTGTGCAGGGTGAGTGCGGGACGCCCCAGATCCCCCATCGCTGCCTGCCCACCTCGCAGCAGCCACAGAAAGAGCTTAGGGGGAAAACACATTGCTAAATAAATAATAAATACAGGCAGGAAACATAATAGAGAAAGTGCTTGCCTCGTTCAGGACTTCTGACAGGCCTGCCCTGCCAGCTCTGGGCTCACGCCATCTCTCCCAATTACCGCCTCTGCCTCCACGTGTTGCCATAGAAACCCTAAGTCAACTCACCGGCTGCAACTGTTGCTGGAAAGTTCTCAGCATCCACCTCTCAGCTCCTCTGCAGCTCCCCACCAACAAGCAGCTGCAGGAACGGTTCTTCCTTGGGAAACCTGCCCTGCTCCGCCCGCCACCCAGTCACAGGGCAGAGGGAGGGGTGGCGAGGAGGGGCTTGGGTGTCAGCCCTCCAGGTTCAAATCCTGGCCCTGCTTCCTCTACTAGCTTGACAGGTCATTCAAGCTCCCTAAGCCTCCGTTTCCTCCTTTGCAAAGTGGGAACAGTGATGGAGCCGACCTTGGGCAGCTGCATTCGGCACGTAAAGGGCTTGGTCTGTTGTGAGCGCTCGAGCAAAGCTGGTGATTATTGTTATCACAGTGAGGGCCTGGGAAGGAGAGGGCGGTTATTCTCTTTGTACTGAGCTTGGCTTGTAGGAGAGGGGCTGGGGCCAGGGTATCAGGAGGCTGAGCTCTCACTGGGTTTTGCTGACCCACTGCCCCTCGGTAGACCTCAATCTGCTCACCTGCTCTGCGGGCAGCTTGCTTCATTGGAAGGTTTCCCAGGTCGACTCCTTGGATGCCTAGGGAGACGTTGGTCTGCAGCACACTGCTGGGTTTGCGGTCAGAGGACACTTCCTCCAGCGATGGGGACAGGTTGCTGAGAGAACAGAATCCAGCGTCTGCAACCCCTGCCAGCCCTGCCCGATCCCACCCCTCCCGGCCCCCTCCTCTCTGCATGCTTGGTCTTGCCTCGTGGTCCCCTGTCCAGCTGCCTGCATCTCGACGCCCCTCCACGGACCTCAGCCTCCAATGCCTTGGGCAGATTGCACCTCCCCCAGGAAGCCTGTATCGGCCAGGGTCCAAACAGGACATGGAACCACACGAGTTGTTCCAGCAGAGCAAAGTTAAAGAAGTGTTCCACTCCACACCTATTAGCATGGCTATGATCAGAAGAACAGAGAACAAGTGTTGGCAAAGATGTAGAGAAATCAGAACCCTTGTGTGTTGCAGGTGGGGATGTAAACAGTGTAGCCGCTACAGAAAATGTTATGATGGTCCTCAAAAAATTAAACATAGAATGACCATATGGTCCAGCAACTTCCCTTCTGGGTGTATCCTCCAAAGAAAGCAGAGACGAGAACAGATATCTGCGCACCTACGTCCATAGCAGCACTATTTAAAATAGCCAAAAGTTAGAAGCCACCCAAGTGTCCATCAACAGATCAAGGGATAAACACAGTGCAGTATACACATACAATGGAATATTATTCAGCCTTAGAAAGGAAGGACATGCTGACACGTGCTCCAGCACAGATGAACCTTGAGGACATTATGCTAAGTAAAAATAAGCCCATCACCAAAGGACAAATACCGTACGATTCCACTTCTGTCAGGTACCCAGAGCAGTCAAATTCATAGAGACAGAAAGCAGAATGGTGGTTGCCAGGGGCTGGGGAATTATTGTTTAAGGGTGACAGAGTTTCATTCTGCAAGATGAAAAATGTTCTGGAGATGGATGGTGGTGGATGATTGCGCAACCCAGTGTGCATGTACCAGAAGGCCATTGAACTGTACACTTAAAATGGTTAAAATGGTAAATTCCATGTTCTGTATATTTTAGCATAATTAAAAATGAAGAAGCGTTACCTGGCTATGAGATTGTTTCTCGGGTCATTGAAGGAGCATATTAAGATATCCTGGGATCGGGAAGCAGGCCCCCAGGTCTGGGGGATGAGGGAAGAGGCTGGAATTACCAGCACTTAGCGGATGCTTCTTGTAGTGCTGGATTCTCTGAAGTGGGGCGGGTGACCAAGCATCCTGGTTTGCCCAGAATATAGGGTGTTCCTGGGACTTTCAGGGCTGATACTTGGTCTCCCCAGGCTGGGGCATGGGAGAGCTGGTGTGAGAAGTGTTGAAGAAAAGGGCAAATGGGATTCAGCTGCTGCCAAAGGAAAGGACCTCTGCTGTGGGGCTGGTGGTGGGAGAAGCAAGCCCAGGATGATGCTCGGAGGACCAGGGAGTAGACAGGGAGCACCAGTCTCTCCTTCCTCCTCTGCGCCTGGTGGGGAGCTGTCCCTGCCCTTTGCAAGGCTCGGGCCCCAAGTCCTGGAGCAGAGAGGAGGGGTTGGAGCTGGAGTGAGGGATGTCTGTCAACCCTCCCCGACTACTCCAGTCCCCAGGATCCCCTGCCAAGGCCAGGCTGCCTGGCTTGGCTCATCATCACTGGCTAATTTTTGGGTACTGGCCCCTGTCACACCCCGCTTGGACTCTACCCTTCCTGAGGGTAAGCTGGGACTGGACCTAATTCACTTTTTTTAGCCCAATAACAAACATACGAATTATCTGTCACACGCCTGTGACTGTGATGAGGTTTTTCTATTCTTGCCATAACTCTGCTCCCACCTTGCCGTTGATGATATCGCGCTCAGAGACAGCAAGCGATTTGCTCCAGGTCACACAGCTTTGGAAGTGGAAGAGTTTGAAAAGAAGCTCAGGTCTATCTCTCTGGTGTCTCATATCCCACTGTGTCCCGCCAGCCGGGCTCTTCGTAGCAGCTCCATCTCACCTGTTGGTTACATGTCCGACACGGGAAGGATGAAGGTGTAGGGGATGAAGGGTTCCCGTCTGCCTTCCACTTGGGAGGGAGGGTGATGATTCCAGGCCTTCCCCTCAGGAGTCAGCTGAGCGGTGAAGGAGGAGATTTCCTGTCTTCTCACCCTTACAACCCCGTCACAGGTCCCTGGTGGGAATTCATCTCAGGGGAGGTGAGGGACCACGAGAGGAGCTGCTCCAAGTTCTGCATAAAAATAACGATGTCAGAGATACACCGTTCCTATCCGAGTTGCAGAGGTGTTTTCTTTGTCTATTAAGTGGAATGCAGGAGATATACAAGCCTGTCCTGGATAAGGTGCTGTGTTCCCAAGGGGTTTTCACAGAAACTTGACGGAGGGTGGGAGAAAGAGAGAGAGAGAGAGAGGGAGGGAGGGAGGGAGGGAGGGGGGTGAGAGGCATTGAGTATAAGAATGACAGATGCCCTGGTGTAAAGGGTGACAATTTGCCTACACAGTGAAGTGGCTCTGTCAAGACATCAGGGTATTTGGGGACTTGAATTCAGAGAGGAGGTATTTGAAAATGCAGGCAGCCGGGAGCCTCTCGGCCGCCGCAGAGCTCCAGAAGTGATGTTTTGTAATTTTGCCTTATGATCTGTGAGGGTTTATTATGGCGCTAATCGGCCTAATGATGACGGGAACTCAGTCATTCCCACTTAGATGCCAGGTTTTAAGTAATAATAGGCGCTCAGCAGGCCCCTCGGCTGTGCGCTGGGAGGACCTGGGGGCGATGGGCCCTCTGTGAGCTTCTGGTAAGTGAGCTCAGCTCCTGCTGGGTCCCCGCAGCTCTTCTGGGCTGCAAACAGCCCTCACAGGCCCCTTCCCGCTGCCTCTGCCTCCTGGTCCCCAGTCCGCAGAAAGGACGGCATCCCTGACCCACCCATCCTCGGGCGAGGACCCCGGTCCTTGCCGAAGGTGAGGGCTACGTGGCCGCTGCCCAGTCTTGTCCCTGGGAGTTGCCACCCTTAATGGGAAAATTTAAAACCCGTGTTTATGATAATGCCCTTGTTCCCATGGACACCAGCGAACTGCACAACCAAGATTAATGGAGAACCACTGAGACCGGTCCTAAAAGATGGGGCCTCTTGTGGATTCCGGTCTGTCGCGCGGCATCCATTAGCGCCCGAGCGCGGGGCCCTCATCATGTTGGTATCATCGGGACCCGCGCAGCCACTGCAAGATGGCATTTCCACCGCACATCAACAGATCATTTCACCACTGCTCAAGGCGTCGTAAATTGGACTTATAGCTCAGCTGCTGGCATAAATAAGTCCCTTTGATAGTTAGTGGAAGACGTTATGACACTCCAGGGTACAGGAGGGGACATTGGCACTGTCATTTTTTTTCTCCAGCCCTGGCACCCTGGTGCCTGTGATCTTTCTGAAGATTCAGGGCACGCGCTCTTCATTACGGCTTGGGCACCAGGGACTTGTTTTTTTTGCAAGATTAATGAGCGCCACGGAAATTCTCCAGCGCATCTCGATAATTAAGTCTTTGTTTATCAAAAAACAAGTTATATTAGGAGCAGAAAATTCGCAGTAATTATTCATAATTCTAACAATTCAAGTATAGCTACCTCATTTGCCTGGGTAATTCTGCTTTTTAATTTCTTGCATACATTTGCATATTAATTTTGCCCGTCGGCTGCAGCAGGCTTGACAGTTTGCTACTATGTGATGGTTTTCACAGGGGTGCGACTCAGTTGGGTGGCATTTCGACTGGGTGCAATGATAAATTATGAATTTTCTAATTTGCTGCATAATGAAGTAACCCCTTCCAACCCAATTAAAGAGCATCACCAGGATCCGCACTTTTTTTTTTTTTTTTGGTAAATATGTATTTTCCAGGTATTTTGTCTCTTTTTCTTAGCTGTTTACAAACAAGGCATATGTATTTTTTTTCCCTTAAAAGAAAAAAAACATCCGCCAATGGTTGCGTTTGAAGCCTTGCTGGATGATGGCAACTTTCTGTGCCTCAAAGGTGACACAGGACTGGCTTTTCCAAGAAGTATTCAGGCCTGTGGTTGGCCACTCCTCTGCTTGCCTAGCTGGCACAGGCGTCCGGTCCGATGGACAAGTTTCTGTTGCATTTGGGTGGCACCTTCCGTGCAGAAGCGTGGGCGGGCTGGTATCCACGGTCAGGTTAGAGAGACGTGCAGGTTCTAGGGATGGACAGCCATTGCTGGTGAGGGTGTTTCTTCGTCCACGCCAGGCTTGCTGAGCTGAGCAGAGGGTCAGGCAGCAGGCGAGTGCCTTCTTGCCTTTCCAGATGGTTCTGATGTAACGCAGATACTATTTTCTAATGACACACACACACACACACACGCACAATTTTTTTTGTACAATCTTGTTGCAGTTTTGATGTAAAACCAGCCCTGTGAGTGGCCAGATTTTCGCCCAGCTTAGCTTTGCCAGGAGCACACCTTAGCGTGGGGCTGTTTAGCTGGAGCAATGTCAGGGGTGACCTATGGTCTTCCTACTGGCAGGAACGTCCCCCTCACAGCAGGTGCAGGACTCGCAGCTCCTATGTGTTCAGGCCCAGCACTTACTGTCAAGTACAATATCAGATGCAGGCCTGGTCCTTGGGCAAATTGGACCACCCCAAACTGGAGGAAGCAAATTTAGTTCCATCAAGTCCCACAGAGGCACAGACTCTTGAAATCTCTGCATTAGCAGGAAACACAAAGACCAACTTGTCCAGCTTCTGTTGGATTCCTTTGTGCAATATTCCTGTGAAGGAATGTCCAGACTTCCCTTGCACACCTCCAGTGATGGGGGACTTACTGCTTTCCTGTGCCATCCTCTCTGTTCTGCTTGTTAAAAATCACTTTCTAGTATGCTTCCTTATAACTGCTCCTCACTGGCTCTGTTTTCCTTCCCAGGGCCCACATAGCACACGCCAACTTTTCCCTTCTCATCCAACAGTATGCTTCATCTCTTGTTTCCTGGCGGTCTATATACTTTTCTTTTTAACCAGACCACGCAGCCCTTGAGGTCACATAATGGCTTACACTTTTCTGAAGGGCCCCATGCCTTGTGCAGGGCTGATTTCACAGTAGGGGCTAACATTTTCTGGTTATGAGTTAAAGACTTACATAAATTCGTTGCGAAAGTCAATCCAGAGAATTCAATAGGACGGCGGGGACAGGCAGTGTTAGGACACAGCCTCACAGAGTGGGGCCACGATGAGCCATGAACAGACAGCCCCATTCTTGGAGGCTCCAGAAGGACAATCTAAATCGGGGAACTCTTTTCTGCGGTCCTCTCTTGTTTCCTGGAAGTTTGCAGCATTTATCTTTTTAGCCAGACTATGAGCTCACTAAGATCCGAACACCATCCTCAATACACAGTTATTGGCAAATTCAAGCATCAGGCCGGCCACGAGCTACACAGTCTTCATCTATTTCAGTCTTTTTTTTTTTATATGCAAGATGGTCTCTTAGTGTTTACCCAATAAATATTAACTGAGCTTGAACTGTGTGTAGATCCATGCCTTTGTGGGTGAGGAGGGCAGGCCTGGCCCCTGCGCTCAGGGAACTTCTGGTTTTGCTCAAAATAGAAGTTGAGTTGAGGTGAGTCGTTTCCCATACTGTGGGCCACAGAGCCCTGGGGTTCCACGGAGGTGTCTCAGGGACAGAATTGTAATGGCCACCTCATGAGTGTATTCAAAAGATAATAATAAAACAGTTATCAAGTGTTAACTATGTTCCAGGCACTGTTCTAAATACTAAATTAACTTACTGTGGAAGTGCTATTATCCCCATATTACAGAGGAGGAAGCTGTGGAAGGGTTACCAGACTGAATACAGGACGCCCAGTTAAACCCAAATCTTAGATCAATAACACTTTTTTCTTCTTTTTTTTCTTTTTTTTTTTTTTTTTTTTTTGTACGCGGGCCTCCCACAGTTTTGGCCTCTCCCGTTGCGGAGCACAGGCTCCGGACGCACAGGCTCAGCGGCCATGGCTCACGGGCCCAGCTGCTCTGCGGCATGTGGGATCTTCCCGGACCAGGGCACGAACCCCTGTCCCCTGCCTAGGCAGGCAGACTCTAAACAACTGTGCCACTAGGGAAGCCCCAATAATACTTTTTAAAGTCTAAGTATGACCAAAATATTGAATGGGACATACTTTTTTTTTTTTTTAATTAATTAATTAATTTATTTATTTATTTTTGCTGTGTTGGGTCTTTGTTTCTGTGCGAGGGCTTTCTCCAGTTGTGGCAAGCGGGGGCCAGTCTTCATCGCAGTGCGCAGGCCTCCCACTATCGCGGCCTCTCCCGCTGAGGAGCACAGGCTCCAGACGTGCAGGCTCAGTAGTCGTGGCTCACGGGCCTAGTTGCTCCGCGGCATGTGGGATCCCCCCAGCCCAGGGCTCAAACCCGTGTCACCTGCATTAGCAGGCAGACTCTCAACCACTGCGCCACCAGGGAAGCCCTGAATGGGACATACTTAGACTAAAATTTTTTTCCCATTGTTTATCTGAAGTTTAAATAGAGCTGGGCATCATGTATTTTTAATTTGCTAAATCTGGTAACTCTACATTAAGACCCAGAGAGGTTTGGTCACTTACCCAAAGTCCCACAGCTAGAGAGTGTTTTCAGAATCTGCACTTTTAAATCTCTGCTATGTTGCTTCTGTAAATTCACTAGGTTTATCAGTTGAGCAAAACAAAGTATTAAAAATGCCTCACTCAATACCTAGGTGCATAGTAGGCATTCCATAAATGCTAGTTCCCTTCTCTCTTGCCCATCTGCCTTACCCTCATGGGGCTGTGTTTGATTAACTCATTCTCCAGACTGTCATCATCTCTGTACCAAAGTTATCACCGTTCATTGCCATAGTGAGGTGTCATCTGTACTTTTATTTATTCAAGTATTTATTTTAACAAAGTGAATTTTTTCTTTAATTTTACACTTAAATATATTTACTTAAAAAGGAACTTTTATTATACTATCCTAAATGGAAAAATAAGAATGATTCCATGCCATAAATTAAAGGTAACTGTAAAATGTACAATGAAAATACAACATTACATATTTTTACCAACTGTCGGAGTTGGGCTTAGAGCAGACCCTTTGTTAAATAGAGAGATTTACAAACATCACAAAGGTGTTAAAGTCACACTAGCACTTACCAGAAACTTTCTGTGGGGTGTGTCAGAAAGGATAACAGGTAATCAGCATGTGAGTTAATGTTTTTATGCTGTACTATAAACCACCTAAATCATCTCATGCTCCATCCCCAGAAAGACATGTCCTCTGCTTTCGGTGAAATACTGAATTAATGACCAGGACTGTGATCTTTCAATAAGCAATTACAAAAGCAATGTGTTTGGGGCCACTTCCTCGTTCAGAAAGCTGGTGACCCAACAAGGTAGGGTCATTGCACTCTGAGGGTGGGCATCACCTCCAGATCTGACACATTCCAGCTGGCAAACTCCACCAGGACCTGGAGGAGTTGATGCATCCAGTGAATGGCTGGGCTTCACCTTTTGGCAATTGTGGTTCCCTCCGACTCTGAGATTCTAGACCAGGTGATCGTCCCACCCATACAGCCAGCCTGACTGGCAGGCCTAGAGCTGTCCTCAAATTCCAATTACAGTTATAACGCTGAGGATGGCAATTCCACATCAACTCCGTCTCTTGGTCCCAAATCCCTGGCTTCAACGGTAGGTTGAATCCCTCATGATTCAACAGTGACCCTCATATTCTCCCCTGGTCTATCTCCAAGCCCTTAACTTCTCTTATCCTGACCTGCACCCTGAAATGACTTGTGAGGATTTCCAGCAGGCCTTTCCATACCACATTCTGCTTGGGGACACATTAGTTAACATTGAACCCCTCCTCCTGCCCTCTGCCCTAGCTTCCAAGGGTCTAAGGACATGAAAATGAATGCTCACAAAACATTAAGGACAACTGCAGCCTTGACAAAAGCTAAGCTTTTGCCTCGGTAGGTTGCTGAAAATCTCACACAGCAATATTCTTGTTGTTAGTTTCCTTAATTCTTATGAGTAAGTCATGACGGGGATCACTGCATATTTGTTTCAAATAAGGAAATTAAGGAATAGAGAAATTAAATGGTCTTCCAAGCCAACACAGCAAATTAACAGCAGAGGTGATCTTCACACTAGGTTTTTTAGCTTCAAAGGTGCTGTTCTTTTGGGTACATTGAGCTCTCTTGTATCATTAGTTGGATTAAAGCCACATGATCAGGTCCTCAGCCTCAACACCACAGTCATTGAAATTGGTCGATTTTACGCTTAGGTGAATGACTGTATGTTCACGATAAATCCTCCTCCCACCTCAGCCTTATAATTCTATCAATACCAAATCAGATCATGGAGCCAGTGGTCTCACTTCTTGGCTCCAAACAAGAGTAGTTTTAGTTTCATTCGGAAGGTGTAAGCCATCTGACCCCAAATGATGTTAGGGGATTATCAGCATTGGCTACAATTTATCTTGTCTTCTAAACAGACTTTATATTCCCTCCCTTTCTAGAGGAGAAGACAATGTCTCACTTTCATTTTGTTCCCTTCAACTTTAATCCTTGCAGGAAACTTGGTATTTGCATATAGATCCAATTTGACCTTAAATATACCAACAAATCATGAAATTTAAAATAACAGCAATGGGGGCTTCCCTGGTGGCGCAGTGGTTGACAGTCCGCCTGCCGATGTGGGGACATGGGTTCGTGACCTGGTCCGGGAAGATCCCACATGTCGCGGAGTGGCTGGGCCCGTGAGCCATGGCCTCTGGGCCTGCGTGTCATTTCCACAGGACTGCATGTTGCTGAGGTATAGCAATGGCATCTAGAATTTGAAGAACCCTATACCCCCAATGTGAGACCTGTTTTAAGGTTGGGCAATTGGAGGTCTAGGCTGAAACAGACCCAGTGAAACCAATTGACAGAGAGAAAAAATTCCATGCAATTTGAGCTCTTAAACAAAAATTTAAAAGCACATGAAAAAATTCAATGCAATAAAAAGACAGTCAGTATACCCCTCACATGGAAGAATTCAATCTGAGGAAATAGAAATAATAATAAGAAATAGAAATAATAATAATAGCTATCATATTGAAGGCTGAGCATGTGCTAGATACTGCTTCAAATGATATGCATGTATCAACTCATTTAATCTCCATAAAAACTCTATGCAGTTTGCATTGTAGTTATCATCATTATTAAACAGAACTTAAATAGAGGTACAGTCAGGTTAACACAAGATTACATAACTATAAGTGGCAGAGCTGGAGTTGATATAAACAGTCTGGCCCTGAATTCCTTATTCTTAACTGCTATGCTATGTTACCTATACTGCTGTAGATAAATCTGAAAGGATTTAAAAATTTTCAACTAGATTAAGGTCGTAATATCATCCTTAAAGTGAAGAAAATGTTGTTAAATATGAGGAATAACTTATAGGAAATATTGGAAATAAAAGATAGTTATTTAAAAAAAAGATTGAATGGAGAAAAGAAGAGATTAGAGACAGCTGGAGAGAGAATTAGTGAATTGAAAGCTTCAAGTGAGTAACATTCTATCTCACCCCTGAAAGCAGCATAGAGAATACTTTTTCCATCTTAAAGATGGGGAAACTGAATCTCAGATAATTCAAGCAATGTGCTAAGGGCTCAGTAAACCTTTGCTGAGTGAAGGCATGGCCTTACAGCTAGCCAGTTAGGGGGTCATGTGTGGTCATTTATCTTCTTTGAGCTTGTTTTATATTTTTCCTCAGGTACTAAATGAGAATGATAAAAACAATCCTTCTTACATCATAGGACTGTTTATATTGGTGTCTTTGAAGTAAGGAAGAAAATGAAAAAGAAAATATTTACCTTGGTCACTTTCACTCCCTTTCATTCTTTGAATTGATGACCATTAGCTTTAGAGTTCCATGACTTCTGCACCTTTTATTATCTTTTTTAACTAAAATTTATTATATTTTGGTAAAATATCAGGTAATATCCATGTATATGCCAGTGTAAGATTTAAACAATACAAAAATATATTTAAAAAATAAAATCTTTGTTTACTTCTTATAGTTCTGCAAGCTCATAATGGCTCAGAGGCAATCACTGACAATAATGTCTCTTTTAGACTTGTCTGTATTTATTTTCAGGATGATATTTACATTGTTCTTTACATAAATTATAACAATTTACAATTGTAATAATTGTAATAAGTTAAATTATAATAATACTTTCCAAATATTCCCACTTAATAATATGTGCATGGAGTCTTTCTATAACAAGACCCATATATCTGTCTCATTCTTTATAACTACTGCATAACATTTCATAGCACAAATATGACTCATTTCATTTAATTATTTCTACATTAAAAGATATTTAGGGAGGTCCTTAGATTCCCTATCATAGATAATGCTAACATGTATAATCTTATAAATGTTCCTAGGAATGTATATTCTAATATTTTCACAGGATATTGTTCAAGAAGGGGAATTTTGAGGTCAAAAATATCTTTTGAATGCGATTGAATTTCCTTCCTCTTGGAAGGTATACTTAGAGTTTCATTAACACTCTGAGTTCTAATTTCCCCTCCCCTCATGAACAATGGAGCTCATTTACCTTTGAAATGTTTGTTCTTATCACTGTCTGGGAGAGTGAATGTATTAGGTTAAGGAAGCAGAAGAAAGATAGACTCTAAGGGGTGATAACAAAAGGGAAAATCAGAGTAGATGAGGAAGGAACATGTGCATTTCAATTATTCATCCACTCATGATGCAGGACATGCAGTGGGAATAGCATAGGCTCCATCCTGTCCTCAGAGACAGGGTCTAGAAAGGGAGTCAGGTGATCAGGAAGTGATCACAGGGGGAACACAAGAGTGGATAGAATGGGGAAGTGCCAGGTGCTTTGGGTGCTCACAGCATGGCACCCCATGGGCTTGGGGGTAAGTGAGGTCTTTGGGAAGGGATCATGTGGAAGCTGAAACCTTCAAAATGGGGAAGAGTTAGTCAGGAAATGGGGTACAGGGTGGCAGGCAGGAAAGGAGAAGTGGCCCAGGGAGGGGGAGAAGGAACCTTGGAAGAACTGCCATGGAGTTTGTTAAGGCTGGAGTGAAATGGAGGGGCCAGGTCGTGAAGGATGAGACTGAGTAGGGGTGGAGTCTCAAAAGCCCTGCTGGACAATATGGAACTACTGGAAGTCTGTAACCAGGAACACAATCTGATTGGTTAGTTTTTTCCCCATGAAGGAGCACTCTGACTGCTTTGGGGAGAATTAACTGGGAACTGGTATGGGAGACAGTTTGAAAGCAAGGCTATTGCTTGGTCCAGGCAAGAGATGACGAGTGACTGAGATTGGGGAGTGGCAGCAGGGATAGAGAGGAGGATGGAGACGTTTCAGAGGGAGAATTGAATGAACATGGATGGCACCTGGATTTCTGGCTTGTGCACCTGAGTGGATGCTGGTGCTACTCAATGAGATAACGCTGGAATAGTAGGTGAACTAAATTTACTTGTGAAAAAAAAAATATTTTTTATCATATGTGATATCAAATATTGAAATTATAGATTGCATATAGTTCATTATAAATGCAATAATCCTTGTATTAGATCATGGTTTATAATTTAAAATCCTGTGGGAATCTAAATAAAATATGCATAAAAATCATAGTTGTATGTGTTCTCATTAAAATAATAATTAATACTTATATAGCCCTTGTAGATAGCAGATTTTACATTTAGTAGATCATTTAATCTTCATCATATGTCTATGAGGTAAGTACTATATTATATCCCCATTTTCCAGTGTGAAAACTGAGGCACAGAGGGTTAAGTAACTTGCTCAAGGTTACCCAGCTGGTAAATGTCAGAGCTGGCATTTGAACCTAGGAAGCTGAGTCCAGATCTTCTATTTTTTTTTTTGGAATCACCTGAGATATTATATGTTGCTTGGAGAGTATAAAACATAAAGAAATGAACATTCAATTTAGAAAAGTGGTTTCTTTGGGGTAAGGGGGAAAGAGGATTTGATGAGAAGATGCACACAGGAGGCTTCAGCTGTATTGGTGACGTTTTGTTTCTTAAACTGTTTGGTGGGTCTGAAGATGACTGTTTTACTACCTCTAACTTTGCATATATGTAAATATTTCATAGCCAAAGTTCATGTTTCACACAAAATTTTTATATACTCTAAGCTCCCTTTCAGAGTGTTTGGCTGAAATTAAGTGAATCTGAGACTAAGAAGAAGCACACATTAAAAACCCACAGTTAGATACTTATTGATCTTTGCTTTGTGATTTTCTGGATTAATCTTATTTGGAAATCCATAGTCTCTGATTGTAAAGGCAAGCTAAGGACCTGTGTCAATTAGTAATTCCAAACCACAGACCATTGTGGTTTAAATGAATAAGTTTTTTTTTTTTTCATTTAAGAAGAAATTTTAGAAGGAGGAAGCTGCTAGCATGGGCTCAGCAGCTTAAGGAAGTCAGGGTCATTATGTTTACATTTTTTTGATCTTTTCCTCATGGTGCCAAAATAGCTGCTGCATCTTCAGCTATGAGGTCCATGTCACCTGGGGCAAAGTTTAAAGGATATTCCTCTCAGCTGAGTCAGCTCCTTTTAAGGAAGTTTCCAGAAAACCCCACTCAGCATTTTCTACCTACATATCATGGGCCACAATATTGCAAGGGAAAATGGGAAATATGGTTTTTTTTTTAAGTTGGTAAATTGCCTACCTGCCAAAATATAGGGGTCTTCTTAGTGAGGAGGAAAAGAAAAACAGACTTTGAATATTTATTAGCAGTGTCTGCCACAAACCTTCACAACCCTTCTTTTCTCTTTTTTCCAGTGATGCACAATAAAATGGCAAATTGAACCCCACTTTTGTTTCTTGTTAATTGTTCTTATTAAATGGCCTTTTCACTCTGAGCCCAAGGCAGCCCATTTTAGAATATCCAGACAAATTAAAAAAAAAAAGAAACCCAGAAAATTTTGAGTCACAGATATTTCCTAAATCATGGCAGAAAAAAATGGACTTTTAAAAAATAATGGTACTGGGAAGATCTTGTGCCTTTCCCAATTTGCTATAGTTTTGAGTTGGTAAAAGTCACTTTTAATCCTTAAAACACTAGGAGGCTTTCAATCAAGCCATCTTAAGTAAACTCATTCATGAGAGAGTTTATTTCTATTCTGTACTGCCTTTTCTTTTTGTAAATACCACAGAATTTGAGTGTTTGCTTTTTCATTTGTTAGTTTATTTATTTATTCTAGGGTTCCATTCAACAGCCGGACAGCTGGGTTATAGAAATGCCAATTATAAATTCCCTACAGATCTGAGTACTGAATTTTCCACAAAACTGGTTTGATTTTTTTTTTTTAAACTAAGGCAAACTAAGTAAATTTTAAGCAAACTTTAGACAAAGAACTCAATACTATCTTTTGCCAAGACGTGTTGTGGCAATCAGGAGGGAAATTTGTGTCCATAAAAAAATCGGGTTTTTTGAATAAAAAATTATAAGGTACAAGAGGCAATAGAATTTTTATCTATCTGCTTAGATGATGTAACCCGTCTCAACTAAGCCTTGGAAAGCACTGTATAGTTTACAAAGAACATTCATATGCATTATCTCATGTTTTAATATCATTACGGAAGTCATTAGAGAGAGTGATAATATGCAGACTGTTTTAGTCAATGACAGTGTTTCTGAGACTTATTTCTGCCCTTTCTCATGACTCTTCCACCCCCAGCCTAGGCATAAGAATTCGATAAAATTACCGATCATTTCAGCATCATCTAGAGAGTGTAAGTTTCCTTGATAAGGGAGACTGAGATATCTTTTATGGTTAGCAGACTTTTGGTCCTGTCCAAAATGTCCATGAGACATTCAATCCATGTCCAGAGGTCCTTGATATTTGGTCCTGTCTAAAACGCCCATCAAACTTTTGGTCCATAAGACACATGGTCCACAAAACGTTTGGTCCATGCTAAAAAGTCCTTGATATTTGCAGGACCATTGGTCCTGTCCAAAACATCCATAAGACACTTTGCCCATGTCCAAAGGCCGTTGATATTTGGTCATATTTTGTCCTGTCCAAAATGTCTATGAGCATATTTGGTCCACGCCAAACAGTTTTAGACAGGACCAAAATATCAAGGACCTTTTGGCATGGACCAAATATCTTATGGACATTTGGACAGGACCAAATTTCAAGGACCTTTTGGTATGGATCAAAAGTCTTATGGATGTTTTGGATAGAACCAAATGTCCTGCAAGGTCCTTTACAAGCTCCTTCCAGACAGGATTTACTTGAAAACATTTATTTATTCATCCCCGAAATACTTACACAGTGCTTACTAGGTGCTAAACATTGGACTTAATACTATAAATGCATACTCTGTCAGTCAACAACCCAATGCTTAGTCTCATCTGGTCGAATAACCCTGTGAGGTAGAGACTATTGCTATCTCAGTTTTACAGCTGGGGAAACTGAGGACCAGAGAGACAAAGGGTAGCAGGATGACAAGCACCTAACCCTTACTTTTGGCTGCAAAGTTTTGGGGCTGAAAACTTCCCTCTGCTTCAATTCAGAATCACGTGTGTTGTGATCATGCCCTGTCTTGGACTGTGAACACCAGGAGGACACAATGAGGTGCGTCCTTTTACGTGCCCCATGTAGGGCTAAGCCCTGAGGTTTATGCATAAGAGATGCTAAAAGCACTCTGGTTTAGTTGATAGTAAAACCAATGGGTATGTCTGAGCATCAATCAATTGTGGTGGAGGTGATGGAAAGCGTGAATGGTTGGGGAGGAAGGTTCAGAAAAGGTCTAGAATGTTCTGTAGCAAATTCAGAGAAGAAAAGCCACACGTGTGTAATGGACAGGGATGTATGTTTGTGTTGGCAATTGCTCCAATTTCATTTGACATCAGATATTCTAAGTAAAGGGAAATTCAGAGATGAAGTTGCTGGGAATTGAGTTGAATGAAAAAATGATGATGATGTTTTATGACTATTGACTTTGTTCAGCTACAAAGGAGCAGAGTGCATATTTATGAATAATGATACCTTGCATGAATGGCAAGATGCTTAAGGTGATTACTGTAATTCTAAAATCGTTGAAGGCCAGTACAGAACTATTTAATGACCACAAAAAAAACACCAGAAATGGTAAAAAATAAACTTTAATGGCTAACCAATATTAATAAGTTAAAACAAATTAATCCCTTGCTTTAATTTGGTAATATTTTTAACTCTATTGGATGTGAAAAGCCACAGATGTTGAGTTTCATTAATATGGAATTAGTCGTGCAATTGCATATTTTTAAAAATCATTATTTTGTGTGCTCCAAATTAAAAATTTTCAAGAAATTAGTTTTGAGGCACAAAGAACATTATGGGCAGGGTTTTCTCCATTTGATTATAAACAGGCCTATTTTCTTCTTAGTAAGAGATTTCTGTGTTCTCCTTTTGTTTGAAGAAGATTAACCAAATTGATTTTTTATTTTGTTATTGGCCGAGGTTGGAAATATGGCTGGGAGTTGGGGGAATGTGAATATCGCTCACATTTCAGGTGAATACTGTCGAAGACGAGATTCTGTGGGTTGGGATACTTGCATCTCACTACAGGACTGTTCTCTGCCCAGGCCTAAAATCATGAAACAGAGCCAGAAAAAGGGGAACCTTGAGAATGGGAGAAGTCACGTTGTCATGCACTATTCTTTTACAAACAAGGAAGGAAACTTTGAGAAATCATGTACCAAACTGTTAATGGAAGAGCCCAGAAACAAATACTTCCATGCATTCCTATTACACTAAAAGCAAGACCCAAATCCTTAAGATGTCCTCCAAGGCTTTGCAGTTCTGGCACCAGTCAGGTGTTCAGCCTCTACTTACACTGCTCTTTCTCTGTTGTCTGAACACTAGCCATTGGCCTTGTTTTAAATCTTTGAAAACATCATGCTCCCTTCCACCACAGAGCCTTTGCACAAGCAGTGGCATCCTATTTCTTTTTCTCTTTGTTAGATCTGACGCCTGCAGATCTTGGCCTCAATGGTGCCTACCCTGACGCCTGGGCTAGGTCAGTTCTTCCTGTTTTACTGTGGATCTTTCTTCTCCGAGACCCTGTCACTCCACTCACATTCCACTGGCCAAAGCAAGTCATATGGCCAAGTCTGATGCCACTGGAGGCGGGAAGGCTGATGGCAATGAATGGCTTTAAATTATCCTCTTAAGGGAAAGTGGGTAAAATAACACAATCTACCACCAGGGTCCTTTATCTTGCAAACCACAGAGAACCTTACAGATGTTCTTTGGCACATCTGGGTTTTACATCAACTTGTTTCTTCTCTTGGCAAAGCATATGACTCCACATCTCCCAAATACTCCAAATCGAAGGCATGTTCTTAAGAAGATGCAGCAGACCTCAAATTTTAAATATGTCTTGCTGTCAAAGTGGGCCTTCTCAGTGGAGGTCCTTAACCCAGGGTTAAACCCTGATGCAGTCAAGGCCACCATTCACAGCATTATCATTTCATGATACCTTCTCCCTCTTGTAGGCTATATGGTCAAATTTTGGAAGTTTCATTTCCCAGGAACCAATAATATATTTCCAGGGACTCTAGAATCCAGAGCCACTTTCTTTATCTTCCCACCGTGGCTTGGTTCAGCCTAAAGATGCAAACCAGTGTTACACATCTGTCAGCCTAAAATTCATGGAGCTATTTGAAAGCAAAACCAAGAAAAACAAAACTGATTAGGGAAAGATCTGCTTTCAGAAAAACCTATTTCTGTCACAGGGGGATGAATAAATAAAATAATGTTTCAATAATTTATGCAGCCTGCACGCGAGAAAACATTGGAAATGTGAAATGAGGACGACATATAAAGAACAACAGAAGTTGATGGCTGCTTTAATCAGTTCAGTTGATAATTCTAAAATAAATGGGAAAAATCAGTCTTGCTCTCAGAGTTTGAATGATGATGGGATGGTAGGAGGATGTGTGTTCTTTCTCCCAGAAAATGTTTGTTCTTTTGGGTCCCTTCAAGGACACACTATTCAACCCCCAAAGGGTCCCAACCCTGGTCAGCTTTTCTCCTGTCTTCACCACTCTGGGCATTGTTTGCATGTCTAGCTCCCAGCCATGCCTCATTGAGCTTGAATTTCATAGAACTACTCGGGCCTCCTCTGTGGATGAGGGCGACTGGCTATGGGGAGCGTGGGTTTGGAAGTCTCTGTTTTGCAGATTGCCCTCACCTCCCAAGTCAGCACTGAGGTGGTCCTGAAGCAACAGTGGGAAAGACATAGAATCATATTTCAATTCATTCAGCAAACACTTATTTAGCAAGTCAACTGCCCAAGTATTACAAGAGACCGTAGGGAGATAGAAAAATAGTGAGGCGGCGGATGTGATTTGTGGTCCCTTTAGTAAGGTGGGGGACCTCAAAAGTGACTTTGTTCAACACACGTATTCTCCAAACTCGATCCTGAAGTTCCCCTGATATCTTAGTCTGGGCACTTCCTTTTCCAGCCTCTTGCTCACCCCCCAACTCTTCATATACTGGGCCCCTGGCTGAGCAAACATTCCTTCCAATCAATCTACACAGTTCATGGAAAGGTAGAAGCACAAGAAAACTCTTCCGAATCTACTGTGGGTGGGAGATGGCCAGGGTGTCCCTACATGTAACCACAAGGTAATTCAATTTGTCTTGATGAGCCATTCCGGGAGACACAATTGGGAAGTGGCCTGTTGGATACTCTTTGCATTTCTGGAGTCAAAGGAGACATAGTTGAAGTTGCCAGAATCAGGAAAAGAGAAATACAAAGCACAGCCAGAGACATAGAATCTACAGTAGAAAACCACCTCCAACTCCCCGACTTCCTGTGGTGATGGAGAGAAGACAGAAACCTATATGGCATCTGGAAGTTCAGAACATGGAATTGATGGTCTAGCACATAAGAGTAGCAGTGTGACTTCCCAAGCCTGGCTCAAAACACACATGTGGACAATGCCTTTCAAGGGGTTAGACCTTATTGACCTATTGCCATTTCGGTCCCTGGCTACTTCATTCTGCCACCCTTCTTCCCTTCACTGGAACAAACAGCATCCCCTAACAAGAGAGGTGGAGGGAAGCCCTGGAGGTGTGACTTGTGCCTTCCGTTTAGTGAAGCTTGTCTTTGGCTGTGCTCTAGATATCATGTGCCATATAATATCCCTCATGAGTGCTGATGCAGTTTCCAGGTGGAGGGGAGTATGCCTGCCATCTTGACTTCATGGCTAACACTTGGATTCATGCACGACCATCCCTATGTCCAGTGTTAACAGATCAGGCACCCACCAGGGATTGCCAGCATCTTGTGCACCTTTGTATGTTCAGAGCCTAGAGGAAATGCTTGCCATTTAGGTACCCAGTTCTTGTTGAATCAGAGAATGAATGCGCTTGCCAACTAGGGGAATGTGATGCAGAAGCAGTCTAAGACAAAAGACATGAGAGTTTCATTGTGTGACCCTGTTTAACAGATGTATAGGATGGGAGAGATTGCAACCTGGATAACAAATGTAAGAGAAGTGGGAGGCAGGTTATGACTTCAGACTCTCTCTTCTTCTTCTTCTCTAAACCTAATACTGACCCAGATTCTAACAAGTTGTCTCCCCATGTATGCCTCTCTCCTTATCATCCTGTCAATACCCCTCCTCTTCCAATGCAGAAATGCTCCCTACAATGTTCTAAACAAGTGTTTGTCCAGCCTTCTGTCATACTTAGAATGACAGGGAACTCACTACCTTACAAAGCAGCTCAGTTTCATGTTGGGACGCCCCTCTGTTACGATGCACAGACATCTGTTCTGGCTATTTCTATCCATTGGTCCTGAGTCTGACATTCAAAACACTCTAGGAGGTTACTTTACCCTGTCCCAGTTAGCAGTCCTTCAAGTTTTTGATAATAGACTTTTATACCAGACTTCACTTCTCAAGACAAACAGTCTCCATTCTTTCCAGAGTTTCTTGGGTGATGTGATCTTGAGACCCTTTATCTCCCATTTGCTATGATGTCTCACTAGGGGCAGCCTCACAACAGGTTGTGGCTCTCTTATCCCTTCCTGTGTACTTTGCACTGTCTTTCCCTTGACCCACATGGCTGTAGGAAGGGTCGATGGGCTGACTGTGATTTTTCTCTCTCAAAAGGACTTTTGTCTGTGTGTCCACCTGCAGGAAAACCTCGGGTACCAGTGGAGTGTCTCTGTTTGGACTTCTCCCATTCCCATCCCGGTAGGAAATCCTATAGGACTGATCTGAGCTGCCTGAGGTCAATCCTATTTGACTCCTATTACTTGGCATTTACTGGCCCAAGTGGGTGCTTAGTATACGTTTGGGGAATGAATAAATGCACTTAGCTGATAAACCTTGGCACACTCAAGACTGGTCCTAGAGTGAAGCTGAAACAATCTCTGGGCTCCAGGAGCTCCGCGAAGGTCTGACAATGATGCTACCCTTATCTCTTGCTCTTTCTGTCTGTCTGTCTCTTACTCTCTGTCGGAGTTCGCTCTCTTTTCCTCTCTGAGCCCTCCCTCCCCTGGCCCCTTTGTCGACACTTGATCATTTACATCAAGTTGACATTCGCAGAGTTTACTCAGGGGTCTGTAATTGTATTCTTTCCCTGGTTCTGCATTACCAACCATGAAAATGGAATCTTATCATCCCTGACCAATTTTTAATGTACAAAATGATTTGGCTGAGGTTCAAAGGGAGGCACAATTGAAATCAGGTGAATGATACATGTAGTTTTTTTCAGTTCCTCCGTGCTTAGATTTGATTTTTTTTTTCCGGTATAGCATAGAAGAAGAAGTAGATTATTTTGCAAGTTATATAAGTGTATTGGTGTGCTGTGTGGGTAGGAATCTCTATACACCCCAAAGCACGAATATGTATATGCATGTCTGTTTACTTATATTAATATTCTCACATTTCACATGTGGACATCTATTTAGACAGAAGCAAACAAATATAATTATATTGTTTGCAATTTTATTGATGGCAATCAAATTTGCAATGATCCTTAAAATGTATTCAAAACACCCAAAGGGCTGGAACAGCCCTGCAGCTCGAGCTCAGGATTAATGGTTGGAATATTCAAATGAAGCCCTGACACCCCTTTGTTCATTCAGAAAGGAACCCCTAGAGAGAAAGTGGGGACTCTGGCCTTGGCCAGAATCATCCCAGGTCTCAGCTGTACTAATGGGTAATATCCTGATGTCCTTTGGCAAATGTCACCCTAAAGGGAGTAGGCAAGAAGCTGGAATGTCTTGCCAAAACGTGGAGGCGATTTAGTAAGCGAAGTGTTGAGAAGTCTTTAGGATAAGTGCCATTTTGCTTGCCTTCCGAGATGCGCTGGATCAGACAAGCCAGTGTAGTTGGTTTAGAAGGGTGAAGGTGTTACCCCCCTTACAAGTTCTTGGCCAGAGACTCTCAGGCATGAAACCAAGGGGTCTCCTGTTTGACAAGGGTGATGCCTGGGGTTACCTGAGAGTCATACTCTATTTTGTTTAATCACCTCTCAAGCCCATGAGTTGGGCTTGTTCCCATTTCTTTGAAGAAGACATTGGGGGCTCAGAAAACTTCTGGAACGTTCCTAAGGTTGTACCATGTGGTAAATGTTGGACTCAAGATTTAAATCACCATCAAGCTGGTTCCAAGTGTGTGGTCTGTAACTATAACACTGCATGGGCCCCTGGTGAGCAAAAACTCATCTTTTACTCTTGGGCCTCCATGGCCTGGTTCACTGGGGAATGTCACAGTCACATCCGATGCGGGAGTCCTCAAGGAACTGAACAAATCTCTCAGAATATCCTGGCAGACAAGATGAGGATATGGGGGCAAAATTCCAGTGAGTGTTAGGGGTTGTCAACAATTGTACCTGGAGAGACTCAGTGGTTAGACTGATGTCACCGCACCAGGGGTTTTCTGCGTTATGCTCAGGGCTCTGTCCCAACTTCTGTCCTGTTGATCATGTTCTTGACAACTCAGATGAAGATATAGAAAGTTTCTTATCAGATGTGCAGCTGGTACAATGCGGGGAGGAAATGCTGATGTATGAATTGCCAATTCCGAATTTGAAAGGATCCTGTGGCTTAGTCTTGGGTCCAGATTCTCAAGACAGATCACTCACTGCCCAGACGCTCCTGGCTTCCTGAAACACCTGCCCAAGGTCCCACATATCTCAGCAACACCATGAAAACATAACATTTTCACTAAGGAAAGGAACCATGGCTGATAATAGCCATTATTTACCGAGTTCCTTTTATGTGCTCAGTACTTAAAAATGATTCCTCACACTTTACTTCTCCTACATTTTCTAGTGTTTGAAGAGAGTAAATCACTGGTTCAAAGTCTAGGGAGCTTTGGAGTAGCCAAACCAATATTTGAACCCAGGCATCTGGGTCCAAATCTTGTCCTTCTTTTGCTGGGTCACAAGCCTTCATGAGTCCGCCTCCAACCTCTTCTCCCTGCTTGGTGGCTGGACTTGAGTGGAGGAGCTGGGAGAGGAGAAGAGGGAGGGTGGAGAGACTAGGTCAAAGGACTTTGTAGGCGTCTTGAAGATTCTGGGCTAATAACCCCCCGTATTGCCTCTGCAGGACCCAAAGCAGGGTCTGCCACAGCCAGGATCACTCCTTATTGTAACTGTCTGCAGGTTTGCCTACTCCTCCTCCTGACTCCTTTAGGTGGGGGATGGTGGGTGGTCATCTCTCCCTCTGCGTGTCCATGGAACTGGGCAGAACTCAGCCAGCAGCAGCCATCCGACACTCCCCGTCAGTGTTTCTCTCAGGTCCTAGTCTCGCTGCTTCTCAGACCTTGAAATTGCGGGATGCTCTTGTGGTCATGGGTGGGCTCACAGGTCTTCTGTTTATGAAAAGGAAATCTTCCCCATGTCTGGAGAGGTGACAGGGACTTGAAATGCAAAGGAGATGACTGCTGGTCACGTGACATGGAAAAGAGCTCCCCAGCATTTCCGGAGGTCTTGCTGCCACCATCCATCCTGTTTGCGCTGGTGGCAGTGCTGGCTAGAGACAAAGCATCTTTCCTCTGCAGGCTGTGCCTGTGTTTCTATCCATGCCACATATGCAGACTCATGTGCACACATACATGTTGCAGGTGAGGCTCTGCTACCAACAAATTCCGGGACAACACAACTATCAATGAATGAAACAAATTCTTCAGTGTGCTTTAAAAAAGGGCTCCATTTGTTCTTATTGAAATCATTGCTGGTGAATCTCTCCACCTATAAGGAAGAACACTAGGTGTTATTATTTTCACTAGTATAAGCATCAGAAGACAGTATTTGTGTTTTTACATAAGATTGTACAAAATTAGGCTTCAGATGTACAGCTATGATTATATAAATCTACTCAAAGACCTTTCATGTTGAAAGTACAAATTCCCTCACTTGTCATTATTTTTTGGCATCCAAAATCCTCTATGATTTTTAAACCCACTAGCCTTGCACCTCTTTATCTCCTATTGCATCCCACGCGCTAGAGAAACTGGGCTCCATCTCCCTCCTCCATCTGGGTCCTATGCTTTTCAGACTCCATCCGTGCACCCAGGCTGTTTCCTCTGATGGAAATGCATCGCTTGCTTTAATTAGTTTCAATTCTGTCCATCCTTCAAAGACCATCTCAAAGGCTCCCTACTCCTGGAGCGTTTACTGATCCTCCTGATCAAATGTGAGTTGTTTTTACTTTGATGTCACAAAGCACCTTTTCTTTGTCTCTTACTTGGCACACATTGTGTTCTTTTTAGAGATCCCGTTGGCTTTGGAGTCAGACAGTCCTGCCTCTCATCCTGCCTCCATTTATTAGTCATAGGAGGGCAGGTTATTTAACCACCCAGAGCCCCAATTTTCTAAACTATAAGATGAAAGAACAAAACCTGCATTACAGGGTTGACCAGATGACCGCATGAGCTAACATACATGAAGTGTCTTAGTGAAGTGGTCATTATAGATTATTTATCTTCCTATTGTATTATTTCAGGGCCCAGTAGCAGCTACAGCAGATAATCTCCAAAATCTTCGTGGCTTAACACAGTAGAAGTTTATTTCTGACTCAAGGAAAGTCCTAGGGCATGTGCGCTGGGCAGCCTTTCATGCAGTAAGTCAGAGATTTAGGCTCTTCCCATCTCAGCTCTGCTTCCTCTTGGGGCTCAGCATCCTCTCTATTGAGCCAAGGATGGGGAAAGAGTGAGTGGAGGATGACTTGGGACTATAGGCCTTATATTGGTTTAAGACTGGACGGAGAGAGGGAGGGAGAATCCAAAGCACTTTTACATCTCTCTCCCTAGTTTTGATGGCTTTTCTGCTGAGCACTCTGATGCCATGGGCTGTGATTCCAAAGAGCTTCCAAACACTCCATGGAGGTGTGACTGGGAAATGAATGACCAGCTCAGGGTCATCTTTAACAGATTCCTCATGGAAAAAAGAGTTTGATTGTAAATCACACTTCTTCTATCCGGCTTCTGGAAAGAGGGGAGGGACTCTCAGTGGGTGGATGCCCTAAGAGGGCAGGTCATAGAGAGACTGATGAATGACCATGACCATAATAAAGAGCCACCCTGAGACTGATTGATTGATTGAGTGAGGGACCCATTCACTCATCAAATGTTCCCGAATGCTTCCTTTGTGTCAGGCACTGTCCTAGGCTCTTGGCATACATTCAACTCACAAAATACCTTCAAATCCCTCCCCTCATGGGGCTTACTTTCCAGGGAGAGAGACAGACATAAACAATAAAGATATCAATTTAGTAAATTATGTACTTAGTTAGGAGGCAATAAATGCTATGGAGGAAAATTAGAGCAGGGAAATGGAGGTGGGGTGGGACAGGGAATGGTCAATAAAAGACTACTGCTGTTAATTCTATTTCCTCTGCTACTTCTCCACCCTGGGCAGGGGTTTAATATGCAATGAATTCTCCTAATGATCCATTGAAGTCAGTCTTATGACCTCCATTTTCCAGATTAGGAAACTGAGATTCAGAGAGAACCAGGGATTTGTCCAACTTGGCTCAGTTGGTAGGTTGTAGAGTCGGGATTTGAACTTATGTTTGTCTGTCTGCAAAGGCTTACATTTTTTTGTTGTTTGTTTTACTGTGTTGCCTCCTTTGGGTGTAGATTGTACCATGTGGATAAGCCCTGACTGGGAGGTCAATAGACCTGGATGCTGGCAAGCTTTGTGACCTGGGGATGATCACCTCACCTCTCTGGACCTCAAAGTTCTCAGTGATGGAGTGGCAGAGAGTGCTATGTGTTCACCCAACCCCATTTTCTTTTCTTCTTGGCTATCCAGATTACAATTCCCAGCTTCCCATGCACGTTGGTGGGGCTGTGGAATTGATCTCTTGCTCGTGCAATATGGGTGGGAGCAGCATGAACCTCTTGTGCCACCCTCCACAATCACTCTCTCTGTGCTGGAGGGATGGAGGGGAATTGGTGGAGCCATATGATGGGAGAATCCTGGGTTCCTGAGTGGTTCTGTGGAGCAGAACCTCCAATGCATTGGACAGTCGTGTCATGACAAAGAAACTTTCAGTGTAGGCGTGGCTTGTCATGGTGGCTAACATTCCCTGGGCAACACAGATGGGGTGGATGCGATCCCAGGTTTCCCCACTGTGCCCTTGGAGCCCACTCGGAGACCCTACTTGGGGATGAAGGTGGAGGTGCTGGACAGGGTCTGGATGCTCTTGCTCCTGCTTCCAAATTGTACTTCCTCAGATTTTGCTTGGGAGAAGAGGGTCCATGGTCAAGGTAAGAGTGAGCAACACTGGACAAGATCATCTCTGGAAATTTTTTCAGCTCAGACTCTCAGTGGCTGAATGATACTGAGAACTGGGCAATAGCCACATCTCTGCTAAGCTTCCTTCTACCATGTCTGGTGGCCTCATGTGTTTGGATGGGCTCCACTGGGAAGAGTCTAGAAGGACAGATGGTAAGACAATGCTGACTTTGGACCAGACCATAATCTTGTCCCTGCCTCCAAGGAACTTACATTTTAGTGGCAAAAAATAAAAGGAGCCATGTATTTGGAGAAAATTTCTTTTATGTGGATAGCAGGAAATGCACTGAACTAGCAGGCAGGGGACTGAGATCTGGTCTGGAGCCTTGACTCATTTGCTAGCTGTCTTTGGTTCTCAAGTTCCCCACCTGTAAAATCAGAGACACTCATTCCGACCATCTCTTCTGGGTCTTTCATCCTCTCTGACCTCATCATCCTCAAAACCGTTGTGTCTGGATTGGTGTCCACAGTAATCATGGGCACCTGTGAGCTCAGCTGCATGAGGCCAAGTGGGCAAGGTCAAAGGGCAAAACACTCTGTGGTTACAGAAGCCACCTCTGTCCCAAATTATCCCTGTAGAAGGCCCTTTTCCATCCCAAGGGGTACTGACATAAACATGACTTACTGAGTACTTTGTCTAAAGCTAGTGGGGGACAGCATGGTCTCGTGCCTCAGAGCTACCTCGGCAATGTGATTTGACACCCACTGCAACTCTGGGCAGTGAAATAGTGTGATGGCAAAGGGTATGACTTTGTTGTTGTTAGACAAATCTGGGTTTGAATTCCTGCTCAGATCCCAGCCCCACCACTTACCAGCTATGTGAAGTTTGAAAAGATGCTTAACGTCTCTGAGCCACAATGTCCTCATCTGTAGAGTGGAGATGAAATTGAGGGAAAAAAGGATTGTTGTAAGTATTAAATGGAGATAATATGATGATGATGGTAATAAAAATGATGGTGATAAACACAAGAGGTAAACATTATTAGGCATCTGTCCTGTGTCATGCTTCAGGCTCTGCATTTTACTTGCTTTATCTCATTTCATTCTCCACAGCCCTCTGAAGTATGTACCATGTATGTAACTTGCTTGGCACAGGGCTTGACACATGGGAGAGGTTCAACAAGCGTTTCATTCATTCATTCATTCATTTACTCATTCTTCACATCTTTTTTGAGCGCCCACGACATGCCAGACATTGTGCTAGATCCCTGGCTTCCTGCAATGTGCAATCACAGAAGAGGCACGATCACTAAACAACTAATTATACAACAAATGAATGAATTACAATGAGGCAGCTTTGAGAATATGGAAGAGGTGAGATCTGATTTTTGGCCAGGGGAAGCTAGGCAGGCTTCTTGGAGGAGGTGGCACGATCTGGTCCAGGAAGGAGGAATGGAGCTTGGTACAGAGACCCTGAAAAAGGTGTTCCAAGGAGACGGACCAGTGCAAACAGAGCCATGGGGTTGGAGAGAAAAGGCAGGTTTGATATCTGTCGAGGAAACTTGTGGATGGGAGCAGGGGATATATCAGGGTGGGCAGAGGAACGGAGGGCTGGAATGGCTGGTCAGCCAAGTGGTGGAGGGTCTTCTGTGTGGGGTTGAGTGTGGGCTTTACTTTGTAAGCTAATGGATTCCACCCCCAATCCTGGGACAGCATCAATAATCTTTTCTCTCCTCGGGAGCCGGCAGCTGCGGTTGAAATTCTCACTCTGCTGCTCTCGAGCTGTGTAACCTCAGGTGGGTCACCTCACTTTGGGAACCTCAGTTTCCTCAACACTAAACTGGGGACGAGATACCCAACTCACGAGGTTATCTGAAGATCTAAATGAACGCATAAGAAGGGTACAGGACCTTACAAGGACCACTCCTGGTCCCTATGATGGAGACGTGACCCGGGTGACCCCGAGGCCCCTACTGTCCCTGAAATCTCGTGTTCGGAAGGCTGGGCAAGGCCTGCCCAGGTTCTGAGTGTTGCTGAGTGTGAGAGGAAGAGTTTGGCTCCATATACAGATCTGGACTTCGGGGTCGTATATTGTTTCTGACACCATAAAGTATTTTGCAGAAAATGAGAGAATGTCTCAGTGTCTGGGGCGGGGGAGGGGGAAGGCTGAGAAGTTTCCATTAACTTCATTTTGCTTTATTTATTTATTTAACTTTTCTTCTCATCTTTGATAATGCCGTTCCCCCCCGTCAAACCTGGGAAGAGAAACTCCGACCTCGGGGGTTTGGCAGGGAACAGGAAAAAAGCCCACTTGTGAGGGTCCTGGAGCCTCATTTCCTGTAGAACATTTCTGCATCAAGGAGGGTGTTTTTGACTACTCCAGAAGAAGCAGGGTGATTGGGGGCCTGTTTACTCTCTTAGTGAAGTAGGTGAAACTTAGTGAAACCCTAAACACATTCCTTAAAAAAATCTCTGAGCCACACCAAGCTGCCAATTTAGTCATTCCTGATTGATTGAGTCTTCGGAATGAGAGACCTCTTAGATCTTCTCTGGATGGAGAGTGTAAATCTAGTTGACTTTTCCAATCTGTGTCTATTTTATTCATTTTTTGGATTTAGGCTTGTTCTTGCTTTCAACGGACAGGTGCCCTAACACCCTGAATACTGACGAGAAGGGATTTGGTGATGTTTTTTAAACCTCCGGGGTTATTCCCCTCCATGAAAGCCCAGGGATGGAGTTTGTTCACTTCGCATCACTTCCCATTAGCACCCACTGATGACATCCCGCCCTTGAACCATGTTTAACTGAAAATGGCAAATAAACATTGTCCAGCCAGAGCTCCTGTGCCTGGCAGCTATAGGACTCATTAAAAGGAAAAATGACCAGCCTGCCGACCGTCCACGCGGACCTTTCTGTGTGTAATGTGGGATGCTGCGTTTAGAGTTGCATTAATTTTTTATCATTCCTTAGTAATTAACATTGTATTTCTGCTGATAAACCCCATCAATACGGTGATTTGATTAGCAAAACATAAAACTACTCATTAAACTCCAATTATGTTGCTCAGGTATAATTTGATTTTGATTGGTTGGAAGAATGCTGTTGTGTTGCCTTTTTTTTTTTTTCTTACTCCCCCTTTTAAAATACCTAGTTGAGTGCTACATTTACAATGCTGGTGGTGATGCAAGGCTTATTTAGCAAAAACCATTCCCTCTCATGTTTACTGAGAACTCAATGGCATTTAGGTGCCAACTGTGGGGATGACATTTATGGAATCTAATAGTCAGAAACCTCTGGATAATTCCCCCTTCTCCTTCCTGGTGGGAGGCCTTCTGGCAGGGGCGTTCTTCTTTAAGGGGTCCTCACAGCATAAACAATGCTGATTTTTCTGTGCTAAATAAGTGGAAGTGAGGTTTTTTTTTCTTTTTGCGGTATGCGGGCCTCTCACCTCTCACTCTTGTGGCCTCTCCCGTTGCGGAGCACAGGCTCCGGATGCGCAGGCCCAGCGGCCATGGCTCACGGGCCCAGCCGCTCCGCGGCATATGGGATCCTCCCAGACCGGGGCACGAACCCGTATCCCCTGCATCGGCAGGCGGACTCTCAACCACTGCGCCACCAGGGAGGCCCGGAAGTGAGTTTTTGAGGATGGCCAAACAGGCTGGTGGTGCCAGAGCTGCATCTTAAAACTTGATTTTGCATTTATCTCCTGTGTACACTCTCTCCCCCAACCTTTGCCTGAAAAAATCTGATCTGGTAAAAACAAGCAACAGAGTCCCTCTCTACACTGCTCCAGACCTGTGAAGACACTGGCTTTTTGGATGTCAGTTGAGTTGGCTGCAAGAAAAGAAGGATTCCGTCTGACAGACCAAAAGGTAATTTGGGAGCTTCCCTGGTGGCGCAGTGGTTGAGAGTCCGCCTGCTGATGCAGGGGACACGGGTTTGTGCCCTGGTCCGGGAAGATCCCACATGCCGCGGAGCGGCTGGGCCCGTGGACCATGGCCGCTGAGCCTGCGCGTCCAGAGCCTGTGCTCCACAACGGGAGAGGCCACAACAGTGAGAGGCCCGTGTACCGCAAAAAAAAAGAAAAAAAAAAAGGTAATTTGAATGTCCAAATTGTAATGTCAACTCTCAACTAGTATGAGTTTGCAGGGGAGGGGAGGGATGTTGTATTAATGAATTGATTCCTTCCACAGAGATTTGTGTGATATTTATTATGGGCCAGACACCATGTTGGAGCAGGGATGCGGGGCGGTTGAGTCTGATGACCCTGCATCTCATGGAACATGCATCCAGTGGAGAAGACATCCCTGATGGAACCCTGGTAAGCTTCCAATCACACCTGGAATTCAATCCAAAATCCACCCCACCTAGCTCCTTCCATTTTCCCTCTCACCTGTCAAACCCTCCTGGTACTTGCTGTTCTTTGGACTTGCCTGCCTCAGGGCCTTTGCACTGGCTGTGCCCTTTGCCTGGAATGCTCTTCCCAGGCACTTGCCTGGCTTGCTTCCTCAGCTCATCCACATCTCTGCCATAAAGACATTTTCTCTGATTGATCTAAATAAAACAGCAGCCTCCAATCAGCCCTCATCTCCTTACTATGAATTACTCTTTATAGCACTCAGCACTACTAGGTATTATATTATTTGTATTTATCTATGTTCACCAGTGGAATGAAAGCTCTCTGAGGGCAGTGATTTGTCAGGCTATGCTCTTACCCATGGCACCAGAATAGCACCTGGCACTTTGTTAATGAACAGTTAACATTGTCAAATGAATTGATGACATGAACTAATCATTTCTGGCAACGAGATAAATTAGGACCATGTGAAAGTGACTGTGGGTAGAGGATCCCTTTACGTAGGTTGACAAGGAAAGCCTCTATAGAAAATGGCAGTTGGGGCAAGATCTAAATGATGGGAGAGAGCCAGCCATGCAAAGGTTTGGGGAGGGAACATCTGGGGCACAGGAACTGCAAATGCAGAAGCCTTGAGGCCGGAACCAGCGTGGTGTTTCCAGGAGCAGAAAGTAGACTAATGCAGTTGGAGCCAGGGGGGCCAGATCATGGGCCTTGTGCGGGCTGAGATCTGCCAGCAGGGGGAGCTCTAGGATGGCCAGTGTCTAGCTTGCCACCTTCTCCCAGCCCTGGGCGTTTGCCCGCCCATCAAAGCCTAACTTCTCCCGCATTGCACCCCTTCCCGCCTGCCTCCCGGGCCTCTGGGCCCCTCGGCCAGTGCCTCACGGCTCCTTGTGAGGTCATGAAGGCCTTTTCTTGGAAAGGTACCCATGGATGTTCATCATTCCCAGCATCTCTGAGTCTCTCCTGTTACACTTGATGGTAACAGAGACAACTAGCTCCTTCCCAGTGGTGATCCACAGCTACCCTCTAGTCTTTGAATATTTGCTCGAGGCCTTCTTTTTGTCTGAAACTTCCTTCTCTTCTTCCTAGAAAATGTCTGCTTCAACAGTAGGTCCGGCTCAAATTCTCTCTTTTCTGGGAAGTCTTTGAATAGATCTCGACACTTCCTCCCAAGCCAGACCAAGTCCTCCATCCTCAGTGACAGCGGTGCTCCCACTGTCTCCTTTCCAAGAAGCATGAATTCTCTGAGGGCGGAAGCCACATCTTCAGGGCCCATCGCAGAGTCAACATGCAAAAAATGACCAATGACCAGATAGATGGACCATTACAAAGCACATGCAGTCTCTGTAGAGAATTGAAGAACAATCTAGAAGACCAAGTCAAAACCATCCCTGTACCCTTGCATTTCTGAACACTGTTGATGGTAAAATTCTTCTCCCTTCCGAGATGGACTTCTCACCTCCCCAGTTCCAGCTGGTTGTCACTGGTAGAGTGGTTACTGTGTAGCTGCATTTTTTTGGTTTGCTTTTGTATTTTTGGTCAGCCCAGTATATTTTCCCATCCTCCTTCTTCCTTTTTGGAGAATTATATCCTAACTCTGTGTGGACTTCCTGGGCCTGACAATCCCGGCTCCCACCCTCTTCTCTCTATGAGTATGGAACCTGATCCTTGTGGAACTAATCAAGAGGTCCTGTCCACGTAGGTACAGTGACTGGTTTAAGGATCTTCCTGGAAAACTAGAGACCTTCACAGGCCTTTTCTGCTGAATCTAATGGGAAAACCTTCCTTCTTCCCACGGAGCATAGTTTTTAATGCTGTTGGGACAGCCAGCAGCTGTCCTTCCAGGAAGAAGGAGCAAGACTGGCTTGGGGGGAGCAGAGAAGAAATCAAGAACAAGAAAGACAGACCCGAGGACATTCTTTGAGCCTTTGGATCCAATCAGGCCTGGGAGCCTCCATCATGTGAATCAACCAACTCCTTTTTCCTTAAGCTAATTTGAGTTGAGATTCTGTCTGTCACTTGCAAGTGAAACAGATTGGAATAACACAAGTGGAAGAGATGTTTTGAAGTTTTAGAGCTCTTCCCATGATCTCTCACCTAGAAAAGTAAATGAGGCCCAATCTCTCAAGGAAGCCCAGTGGCAGAACTCTGATGCCCCCATGGCAAGGCTTCATTGGCTTGATTTTGTTCTCTGCCGCCCCGTGGAGAGGTGACAAGTGCCACCTAGAGTGGGGTCTGCAGTAGAAAGTTGGCCAACAGGGGTCTAGCAGGGGAGGAGCCATGGGGATGAGTTCTCTTAAGAAAAACAAAACAATAGGGAAATTGAACCTTTCTCTAGAAATACATTTAGTTGACAAAATAATGTTTTACAACGTAGTTCAGAACTGGAAGATTCAGTTGCCAAGTTCTCTTTTCTACCCCTGCGCAGTTGGTGCTCCTTCTGGGCTCCATCCCATGTTCCAACTCTCAGCCACGGCCTCCCCCAGAAGTACGTGGTTGGGTCTCACCTTCACAGACCGTGGGGAACCCAGACACAGCTCATTCTTTGGCTGCTTGAAGGCTTTGGAGACTGGAGGTGCCTTAGAGATCACCCATAACAAACCTGCAGATTTCATGGGTGAAGAATTTTGAGGGGATGGCTTGGTGGAGCTTTTAGACCCTCCCTTGGAAAGTTTTGGACATGATTTAAGGGAATGGTCTTTTAAGGCTGCACTACTGGCTTTGTTAGCCCTGAGAAGCTATGTTTTCTCATACATTTACTTATCATTTGTCATCCATCCATCCTTCGTACCCTAGGTGCCAGGGTGACAACTGGTGTCAACAATTTCAGGGGCCCAGCTTTCTGAAAGATATTATTTGGGTGGGCTGAGGACACCCCTCTTCCAGTCTGAATTCTTGCTTGGCTTGAAGTATTCCTAAAATATGAGATCTGCAAAATAATGTGCCCACAAAATGTCTGAAATAACAACATACTATCATAACTCATCTCCAGCTGATGAATGAGGAATGAAAATAAGAAACTGAATGTGATTTGGAATGTGATTTGGGATGCCATTTTCACCTATCAGGTTGACAAAATTGTATAGTATTGGTGAGGTTGTAGGTTAACAGTCCCTTTGCTTACGTTGTTGGTAGGAATATCATTTGCTGCAAACTTTTCAGAGGATATTTTTGTTAGATCTATCAGAATTTTAAATGTTCGTGTTCCTCGACCCAGCTCCTCTATGCTTAGAAAATTTCCCTGAAGATGTAATCTCAGAAGTACACCAAGAAATGGATGCAAAGTTATTCCTGGTGGCATTTTTTATAAGAACAAAGTCCTTAAAACAACCTCAGTGACCATCAATAGGGGACTGGTTAAATAAATTGTGGTATATCTACTCAGTATGTTCGCCCAGATGATCAAAAAAGATGCAGATGATAATATGGAGAGAGTTCTAACAATTATTACTTGGTTTGTGATTACAAGAAAACAAAAGCCAGAGCAAGGTGGGAAACATCCTAATTGTCTATCAGGATCGGTGGAGGAATGGATGAACTAAGGAACATGGTTTAGTCATAGGATGGAACATTGAGAAGCGATTGAAAGGAATATCCTGCATCTGTCTGCATCAACACTGATGAATGATTATAAACATGTTGATTGAGAAAAGCAAATTCTGGGAAGATACATTCAGTATCATTCTATTCATGCAATATTAAATACATATACATAAAACCACAATGTATCAATATTTTTTGCAGATATAAAACTATGTCTTAAAATGACAAAACCATGTATGAGAATTATACACACCAAAATTCAGGATAGTGGCTACTCATGCAGAGGGGGTCAGGATGGGACTTAGGGCTTTGAACCATATCTCTGATGTTCATTTTCCCTCCCGTTCCCTCCCCTCCCCCCTCCCTCCCTCCCCACTTTCTTTCTTTCCCTCCTTCCTCCCTCCCTCCCTCTTCCTTCCTTCCTTCCTTCCTTCCACCCTTCCTTGGATCTGAAGCAGATAAAATAAGGCAAACATATCTTAAATCTGGATGGTACATACATGGGTGTCTGTTATATTATTTTCTGTATGTTTGAAAAATTTTGCAGAAAGCCAAATATGTTTCCCTCTTGAGTAAGCATATGTTAGTATAGATGCTGATAACAGTGTAAAAATTTTTGTTTTCTTGGTGAGATACACATGGAACTGTTAGCAAAGTGTAACTTTAGGGGAAGATGAAGAGTCAGGTTGGGGGAGGGATAGAGAGAGATTTTTGCATCCATTTAATTCCTTTCTGTACTATTTGACCACTTAAAGATACATGTACCTTACTTACCATCCATCTTACTCTCCATCCATCCATCCATCCATCCATTGCCATATCTGTATCTGATAGGAGTTATCTGGTTGTTGGATTATAAACCATTTTTGTTCTCTTCTTTAACTTTCTCTAATCAGAAGCCGAGTCAATGTTATGTCAACCCAATAGTCATTTAGGATTGCTGTTTTAACAGAAATTTAGAATTCTTCTCTGACAACTTGGCCCTCTGACTTTTGGCAAAGCTTAGTCCTGATGATAGAGGAGATTTTGTTTGTGAGTTTGCTTTGTGCTTTAAGGGCCTGGAAGACCCCTCCAGGTGGTCAAGGCAGTCCCTCATTTTAGGTGAGGAGACAGAGGCTGGGAGAGGTTAGATACCAGCTAGGCGATGCTTGGCCCTGGTGAGGCCAGAGGGATGTGAGGGGAGCACGCTGGCATGTTGAGGCCACTTGGGAAGGTCCCCTCCCAGCCTGTGCCTGCCTGGGAGACGGGCTGGGGGGGGTGGGGAGTGGAATTGAGACCCTTTTCTAGCACCTCCAGGTGACGGCTCTGGTGACTGTCTGTCTGGCGGTGGCAGGCTCTGTCACATGGAACCAGCAGCAGCACCCCATTCGACTGTGTGTGTTCATGCGTCCCTTGTACAGGGGAGCCCATGTGGAAAGACAGGGAGCAGATAGCTACAGCTGTTGTCACTTATGCTCCAGAGAACAATTCTGGGAATTAATGGCTTCTAATCCTGCAAATAAGGTAGATACAGCATGGTGTTAGATTCTAAGCTGCCAAGCCCAAGTCACTGGTCTTATTTCATAAATACGCTTATAAGGATGCTCTCTAATCACTCAGCAGGGGGATGGGCCCCACCATCCCCTCCTCTGCCTGCGGCACATGGCCTCATGCACCTTCCCAGCCCAGGGAACAAATACGGTCAATAAGATCTTTCAAACAGCCCCTTAGGAGACTCATGTCAATGGACAATCAGAAAAACTTAGGAGTCCTGATACCAATTGCTTTGGATAGCTTAAAAAGACAGAAGTACCGAGGATGGGGTACTTAACTGTAACAATCTTTCATTTTAATAATAGCCTTTATGTACTGCAGTGAGAAGTATCAAAGTCCATTGAATATAATGGGCTGATCCTTCCAGGGACAGGGAAGCGAATGAGTCATTTTTGGGGGGTAGCTGAGCATGCTCAGGCTTTTAACTCGTCACTTGAGCTCTTTGGGAGTGGAGTTGACACACAGGATGGGGCTAGTTTGTCTGGCTTTTGGTTCAGGGGCCTGGGGTCAGCCTGGTGGGTGGAGGCTCCTGAGTCAGACTGCGTGGGCTGGGCTTGAAGATGAGATCTGCCAGGGAGAGGGGTCAAGGTCACGGCTGGAAATGCAGTTCTCACTGCTGAGCACTGAAGGGGAGGGAGGAGGTGAGACTGGAAATGGGAGAAGCAGCTGCCAGATGGGCGAGCGGAAGGCGGGGCCGTTCCGCCCTCTGCTGTGCTGAGGGAGCCTGGGGAGAACTGGAGAACAGCCCAGGACTGGAGCTTATGTGTCAGCAGTAGCTCCGCTCTGGGTCATGGTCGCCCTTCCTGACTCCAGGACATCCTTCCTGAGATTGCATAATCCTGCTCAAATACCTCCCTTAGGATTTAGAAGCCCCGCTCAGTAATTTATCCAGCAGTGCCCTGCCCCAAGAAGGACATCTGTCCCCTTTTAATGGAGAGTTTCCCATACTTAGGGGCTACCACCCCAAGCCTGGACCCCATAGATCACCTTACGCTTCTTCATTCTAAGTTAGGGTCACATTTCCCCAAATTCTTTTATTTCACCCGCCCCTAGGGCCCTTCTCCCTCAGATTCCCTGTGGACTTTGGGGATGTTCCCCCAGGCCAGCTCCTTTGTGTCTCCCTTACGACTCACTGCCATGGCAGCCCCAAGACCCACGGCAGCCCCAGGAGAAGCTGTCCCCTCTCCTCTCATCAGCACCTGGGTCCTCGCTCCTGCGGAGCTGTGGCCGGGCTCCCTGGGCTCTGGCACACGGCCTCCGTTTCTTTCTGAGCCTTTACCATGCTGCTTTGAGCTTTCCCTTGTCTCTTGGACGTAGAGCCCCTGGTGGAATCTTGACGGTCTGTTCTTCCCGCTGAATGGCACGGAGCTCTAGGAGGGGACAGGAATATGTGTCAGGGTGGGTGGTGGGGTCCCAGCAGGACAAGATGCTGCAATCCACAGGGTCATCAGGGGGACAGTAAAGGGACAATTTATAGAGGCTAAGGGAACCAGCATGGGATGGGGAGTACACTGGGGCCAGCAGCATCTGGGAGCATTTACCTTTACCTGAAAGCGCAAACAGGGGGCATGGCCAGAACCGGGAGGAATGGCTGGTCCTCCAGACCACTGGAGAAGACAGAATCACTGCTGGCTGCAGCCTACCGGTGCCTCCCGTTGGCCAGGCCCCACCTGAAGCCTCTGGGCAAGGGGTGGTCATATGGGCGAGGCTCCAAGGCACAGAACAGGGGCGGTGGGTGTGGGTCAGCACAGGGAGAACAGCCAGCACAGAGGGGACAGTGACCGATTGGGTTCCCCCCTCCAAGGCCATGGTGGGCCCTGAATAGCTCCCCAAAGTCAAGAGCGCACCCCTCCAGCAAGGTCACGGCCAGGTCTTGGGTGGCTCCAACGTCGGCTCAGACACCCCAGGCAGGAACTGGAGTTGTTCAGGGCCTCCTTCCTTCCTCTCCCCACATCCAAGCAGCCTGCCTATGTGTCAGGCTCTGTTCTCTGCATTTTACCTGCATTTACTCATCCTAACAGCTTTACGAGGCGGGGAGAGGAAGGTGTGACATGCTGGTGGTCACCCATCTAGCCAGCGATGGAGCTGGGCTTGGAGGCTGGGGTCCACATGCTTAACTGCAGGGTGGCAGTGCCTCCTGGGCTGGCTGTGGAACCGCCCCCAGATCTGCTCCCCTGCCTGCACCCCTCCAGTTGCCCCCTTCTCTTCCCTGTGCTCATTTTGCAGCTCCCACGCCAGCCCGGACACCCAGAACCTTTCAAATGCTTCTTTGCCTCTTCTTTGAGACATGACAGTGGGAAGATTGAAGAAAAATCTTAGAGATCTTAAGCATCAAAAAGGTTAAGATGGAGGCTTCCCTGGTGGCGCAGTGGTTGAGAGTCCGCCTGCCGATGCAGGGGACACGGGTTCATGCCCCAGTCCGGGAAGATCCCATATGCCGTGGAGCGGCTGGGCCCGTGAACCATGGCCACTGAGCCTGCACGTCCAGAGCCTGTGCTCTGCAACGGGAGAAGCCACAACAGTCAGAGGCCCACATACTGCAAAAAAAAAAAAAAAAAAAAAAAAAAAAAAGCTTAGGATGGCTCCTCCCCACACTCCCAGATCTCATTACAAACAAAAAATAAATACGTAAAAGAAGGGTAAGGCATGTCAGGAAGTCCTCATTTATTCTCAGAGCTTTATTCTGATGATTTTGGAGGCTGATATCAAGTATCAACTTCTTCTTAAACAATTTTCCCTCACTTTGGGGGGTGCTCCTGTTTACTTGATATCTCAGTGCCTACATTAGTTGCCTGTTGGGGAACACAGTTCTAGAAAGAGGGAGCTTATATTTTCCCCCTGAGAAGTCATGGTATGGGGCACAGTCATGGGAAATATTCCCGTTTCCATAGTGCGAGCCTGCTTCAGCTGAGGGAGAGAGCTCCCTATGTGGGTCTATGTTAGGTGGGTCAGAAATTTGGGGGCAAATACCCAGAAATGGAAGAGAGGGGTTTTTCTGTACTCAGAACTTCTAGAAAACTTTTGGGATCCATATAAGATGTCTAGCATTCTGCTGCCTTTACCCAGGCGTTATTAAGGGTTTGAAGTCATCGAGTGTGGGATGCTCGGCAGTGAAGTTGTGAAGGATGCCTGAAGCTTTCTGTTCACTCCAGATCAATCTTATTTTGCAGATGGGAAACAATGGCCAAGGTCACTGTCTTCTCACCAAACGGGTGAGAAGCTAGGAGCGACAGGGCTGCCCTGGGTCATCCAGATGGGCTGTGCATGGCACCCGGGGTCCACAGGGAAAACGAGTAAGCTTCGCTGTTGTCAGGCTGAGAGGCGCTTGCAAGGCGCCCAGGCACTTTGCAAATCTGCTGCACGCTGGGATGTCGGGCCCACTGTCGTGCCTTTGTCTCCTCCCGGGCAGAGTGAATCCCTTTCTCCCTGCAGGCATTGTGCTGTCCAGTGCACAAAGGGAGGTGATTATTAGTCTGACTCGGGCGAGGACAGGGACGAAGCGTGACCCACTCCCACCTCAGCATCTCTCCCCACGATGGTCTGGCAGGAGAAGCTCAGGAGACCTGCTAAGGAATTACAGGATAGAGAGTGCTTTGACCCTGGACCCAAGAAGTACAAGGTTCCACATCTAAGAATATCCCACTCCAGCTGCTGAGTCCTAATTCCTGGGAGGAGAGAGCATCATGGTCTGAAAGCATTTTGGGGGGACACCCTTCTGCTCTTGCCTGTGGCAGTGCCCACACATTTGGAGAATTCAAGACAGAAAGACTGAAATTGGCCCTGACTTGGCCAACATGTGAAGAACTGAAGCCTCGAGAGAACAAATTCAAATCCACGAAGCTGATTTCCCTTCATTAGAGGAATGTCTTAAGCAAAAAGCATTCCCTTGTGCACACCTGTGCACGCGAGCGTGTGTGCCTGTGTGTCTGTGTTACCTGGGGAGGGGAGGGGAGTGTGCATTCCCTTGTGCACACGTGTGCACGCGTGCGTGTGTGCCTGTGTGTACCTGGGGAGGGGAGGGGAGTGTGCATGGGAGGGAATGAATGGTTGAATTTTCTGCTTAATTGTTCTTGTTCTCAAAGTAACACTAACAAAAATGAATGGACCTTATTGTTGGAGCAGTTGTAGGTTTACAAACTGAGCAGGAAGTACAGAATTCCCACCCGCGCCCTCTGTCCCCACCCCACGTCTCCCCATTGAAGATGGAAACAAAGCCAACTGTTCTTGTAGGACTTTTGATGCAAATGGACCACGACCAACACCCATGATTTCCGGCTCTTCACTGAGGTGGAGTAGCAAACCCCCGAGCCTGAGAGTACACGCTGCTGATTTGCCCAGTCATTTTTTCCTGTGTTGGACGAGTGTGCGTTCACTTGAGCTTCGTTCCCCCCTAGGTGTGATTGGTGAGCACTGGGGGTGAACCCCAGTCCCTGCCCTCACCTGGCTCCCAGGCAAGTCCAGGATACACCCACGTAGGAGCAGGGAGAGAAACTTCGTGGAGAACACAGTGTCTAAGATGAGACATTCAAGAAAAATGAAAGAGGCAGGATTTGCAGGGCTCTATGACTGCTGGGATGTGTGGGACATGGAGAGCATCCAAAAAAACAAGACCTTGGACAATTAGGTAGGTGGTGCCATTCATGAAGTCAGGTGGCAGGGAGCAGGCCTGAGGGAAGGGATGCACTTCAGCTGCCTCTTAGGGCTGTGGGTACCAGAGGCATTTGGCACCTGTGTTTGAGGTCAGCAGGGGGTCTTTATTCAGGTTTCAGTGTGGAAGATGTTACGGGATAAATGGCCAGTAGAAACAGGTAGGTCCCCAGGAAGTGTGTGTTGAGTAGAATGAGAGCAGAGTGGGTGAGGCTGGATTATGAGGGTCACCCACATATAAGGGGTGGGAGATGATGGGGATAAGTGCATGCACCTTGGGGGCTGCAGTGTCGGGGCTGAAGTGATCGTGCAGAGGCCACATGGGAGGTTCCAGTAGTTCCAGAAGAGCCCCAGGAAGGGTGAAGGGGGACTAAGGCAGCAGAGTGGGGACACCAGGTTCTGACCCAGCCAGGAAAGACCACGATCCATCAGCTTCACTTGTGAGCAGTGACGGCCAGCAAAAGGCCCAGGGATGGAACCCCATGGAATGTCCTCAGGGGATGCACCTGCCAAGGACTAGCCTGAGCCCCTCTTCATGTCCCCAGATGTGATTTGGAGGAGAGGAATGAGGCCAGGAGTAGGAAGGGAGGCCAAATTACACCTACAAGAACTGATTCATAGTTGTGCAGCGCCCACCTTGTGCTTCTGAGCCGCGTGGCTCAGAATTAAATAAATAAGTAAATAAGTAAGTAAGTAAGTAAATAAATAAGTAAATGCTGTTTACGCACCTGAGTGTGAAGCCTTTGGCAACACCTGTCCATTTGTTGATAAGTGGACTGCCTCACGCACCGGCACATAAGCTTTATTGAAATGGGTAGATCTCCTGCTGCTTTATCAAGAGCACCCACCACGGTGCTGGGCATGTGGGGTGCACAGCGATTGCGGAATGAGTAAGCATCTGTGGTAGAGAGCGAGCCAGGCTCTGCTTGCAGATTTCTCTCCTTTCCTGGGTAATTCCATCCCCCAGGATCATAGCCCTTTTCTTTTGCAGATCGTTCTGAATGTGACAGAGTTCACCTTTTTTGAGCTCTGATTGGACCTATGATGACTCTCCTCTGGTTTGGTTCACTGGAGCCATCATGGAAAATTCTAGTCTTCCTTCTGGGGCCTCTCCAGCTCTCAGATTCATCCCTTAAATCTTTCCTCAGCATGGCTCACTCATCAGAGTCAGGACAAAGCCCCCGAAGACGAAATTCCCAGATGTGGTTCTGAAAGGGGTGTTTGCCTTCATTCCTGGGCTCACCCAGCCCTGAGTCTCCCAAATACTGAATTGGGGGATGGGGAAGCATAAGACAACATTCCATGGAAAGCAATGTGAGGAGTGAGCTAAGGGTTTGGAGGCTAACCAGGCCGACGACACGGAACAGAATGATTCTCCAGTGGAAGAACCACTGTCTCTTAATGAAGAAGTTTTGTGTTTGAAGGTGGACTGGCCTGGCCACAAAGCAAAACTTGCATTCACTCCCTCCTCTCAGAAAGCAAGGATGGGGCTTCCCTGGTGGCGCAGTGGTTGAGAGTCTGCCTGCCGATGCAGGGGACACGGGTTCGTGCCCTCGTCTGGGAAGATCCCACATGCCGCGGAGCGGCTGGGGCCGTGAGCCATGGCCACTGAGCCTGCGTGTCCAGAGCCCCCGCAACGGGAGAGGCCACAACAGTGAGAGGCCCACGTACCGCAAAAAAAAAAAAAAAAAAGCAAGGATGGATTTCTGAGAAGTCTGATGGATGCCAGCATCAACCTCACTGCTCAGTGGACCTCTGCAATTTTTACTGAACACCTACTTTCTGCCCAGCAGGTGCTTCACACTAAGAGCGATGAACAAGCAGTCATGGTTCCTACCTCCAGGGAATCTACACATATGCTTGGTGTGAGTCTAAATAACTGGTGACTTTGGCTAAAATACTGTGGGAAGAGCTGTGTGACACCAGAACCCGCTCCTGACTGTTTCCACCAACTTGTTTTCATCCATCCCCTCTGTAATCATCGGATGCCCTTGGCGTACCTGACTTCCTCTTTCCTAGAAGGCCGACTCAGCCCTCTGTTCACACCCAGATCATGTCTTCCTCACCTTTTTGTCTCCAGTACCCAGTACACTTAGCATCCCTCCCAGGTACTCAGGGAACGTCTGGGGAAGGAACCAGCGTGAGGAAGAGAGAGCCAGGGCTGGGGGCCCATGGCAAAGAAGAAAGATGCAGAGGCACTGTCTTCTCGTCTTTAAACCTATCAGGAGGCTTGAGAACACATTAGGTCTCAATATATACTTTCTGGAAAATCACAGGAATCATGGGAAACTCCAGCACAGCCAGCAGCTCATTTTCATCACGGCACGTTCCCTCCTCCAAAACATAGGGGATTTTGATTCCAAGTTGTCATCTTCCTTCTCCAAGCCTGGGTTTGAAGCAGCTCCTTGGGAATTGTGTTGGAGGAGGCCTTGTGTTGCCGAGAATCTCGCCGGGCAGGTTGGAAGCCATCCTTTCTCAGCTGCCTGCTCATGGAATATGGCTGGGGCTTCCCCAGCCTTTGTGTCTGCTATGGAATCTGACAGTTGAACTTGCTTTTTGGCTGAGTTCACCATGGCTGTCACCCAGGCAGGCCCATCTCGGGACCAGGGGTGACAGAGAGTAGAGGGACATTAAGGTTGGGGGGCGCTGTCTTCTGTACATAGAACACCGCCATGCCTCCACTTGCTGTGCCCAGACTTGAGACAACGCAGGTGGACCCCAGTGGCTTGAAATCTACACTGGCTCGTCACTCAATTGACAGTAGAAGGAATTGATGAACTGCCCCCCCCCAAATTGTCACTGCTTAAAATAAGCACAAACCATTCGACATACCTTGAATTGAAAGCGTTGTTGGTTACACACTAACAGCATCCTTAGCGGGCACCAGACGTGTGTGTGTGGGGGGTGGTGGTGGTGGTGAATGTGTGTGCACTCATCTGACTCCCATTCTTTGTGCAGCATTGGACCCAATCAGATGCCTCTTTTACTTTTTTTCCTTTAATTTTCTGGCCAGTTACTGTTCATAGCTCTCTCAGAAAAATATGGATGTATTCATTGAAACCCTAAATTACCCAAGAAGGGAAGGTATGAGGTTAGGTTATGGTGGGAGTGGGCGTTGCCCATGGGGGCAGGCACTCCCTGGGTGACCAGTTGTCTGTGGTGTGTGGCATGCAGTGGGCTTTGAATACCAGCCTGCTGAATGAATGAATGAAAACGGAGGACAAAATACATACTCAAAGTTCTCTACCCTCTACTGACTATTCTCGTTTGGAATGCAGTCTTCTCGTCTGTTGTGTTGAATTTTGCATTCTGTTTTCCTTTCGACATTATATCATAAAACTTTTTTCCCCAACTTTACATTCTAGAAGTCTTTACATAGACCTCGGTAACATGATAACTATTATTATCGGTGACAATATAATATTCTGTGATGGGGAAGTGACGTATTTAGGCAAGCATTTCTGAATTTGGCAGGATTTAGAATCTTTCCAGTTCTCAGCGGTAGCCAAATCTAAAATGAACAGCCTTGTGCCTATAGCTTTTACATGTAGTAGAGCTTATCACTTTGAAAGGTTTTCATGTTTTCAGGGGTGGAATTAAGCTTTGCCACATTTTGCCAAACTCCCTTCCAAAAGGGCATTTCCAACTGACCTTGACACCAGTTACCTCTACCGTATCTTACTCACATGGAGCATCATGAAATGTTCTACTATTAGATTGTGATGGTGGTGGCACAAATTTGTAAATAAATTAAAAACTGTTGAATTGTAGACTTACAACAGGTAAATTTTATGGTATGTAAATTACACCTCAATCAAGCTATGGGTAAAAATGTTATAGAAAAAAAAAGAATGTCTGTCTTGAGTGCCTACACCTGTGGAAATATTTTAGACTTGTCTGTCTCCACCATCCAACTTGACATTTGGTTGGAATGTCCCTGCAGAGGGTGGGTACAGGAGTGCAGCCGGGCCCCAGAGACAGCAGAGCCAGGAGGGCTGGGCCTTCATTCAGTGGTTCCACTGATGAACATTGGGCATTTGCTATGTGTCAGGCAGAGTTCTAGGCACTTGAGATATATAAGTGAACAAAAGAGACCATGATCTCTGCCTTTGAAGTGTTTATAATCCAGTGAACAAATAACCAGTTGTCCTCAACAATGTCCATTCTTCCCAACTAGACGTGTAAGCCCCTTCGAAGCAGGGGTAGAGATTCAAGCCCCTCCTTCTGGCCTCCATGGATTCATGTATGAGGCCCTCCTTTCCAGGTATCTATGGCTGCCTCATAAAATACCCCACAACCATAATGGAAAAGAACATTAAAAAAAGAGTGCATATGTACATGTATAACTGAATCACTTTGCAGTATAGCAGAAATTAACACAACATTATAAGTTAACTCTATTTCCATAAAAAACTCAACAACAACTGCTTGATTTTATCCTACGATTCTGTGGGTCAGAAATGTGGTCAGGACTCAGCTGGGCAATCGGTCTGCTCCATGAGGTGTTGGTGGGGTCCCCTGGTGGTACTCAGCTGGTGGACAGGCTGGTTTGGAGGGTTTAAGGTATCTGCTACTTGGATGAGAGGGCCTGGAGGGCTGAGCTCAGCTAGACCCTTGGCCCTCTCCACGTGGTCTTTACTTGTCACTTGGCAGCTCTGGGTCCAGGAGGAAAAGTGGAAGACGCTAGGCTGGTAAGGCCTGGGCTCAGCATCACTTCTGCCATATTTGATTGGTCCAAACCATCAAGAGCTTTCTCTGATTCAAGGGTAGTGGACATAAACCCACCTGTCCACAACAGGAATGACCGAGACATTGCCGCCATCTTCAACCCACCACTGACTGGGTTTGGTTTTTTTTTTTTGCGGTACGCGGGCCTCTCACTGCTGTGGCCTCTCCCATTGCGGAGCACAGGTTCCGGACGTGCAGGTTCAGCGGCCATGGCTCACGGGCCCAGCCGCTCCACGGCATGCGAGGTCTTCCTGGACCGGGGCACGAACCCGTGTCCCCTGTATCGGCAGGCGGACTCTCAACCACTGCGCCACCAGGGAAGCCCCTGGTTTTGGTATTTTAATTTTCATGGCTCTTCCTCAGTACCAGGAACGCTGATCTGGAATTTGATTTGGGGACTTTTCATCTCTGTGAAGACCCTCCCTGTCTCAGCTGAAGCCACAGTTCCAAAGTATATAAAGTAAAAATTAAACATCTCCCTTGAACCCTTTCTCTGTACCTTTCTACACTTTTCCCACCACGAATCCCTGTGAACTCTGTGTATCCTTCCAGGTAGTTCAGTGCTCACGTAGCACTCACCAGGGAATATATATGTTTATACTTTAAAACAAATATCATGATGCTATGCATACCGTTCTGTAGCTTGCATTTTTCCACTTAATGATGTATCAAGGTCTAAAATGAATTTTAAAAAATATATTGTTTGCGAAGACTTACAAAATGAACACAGTGCCTGGATTAACCCTGACATCGGGGTACTTCGGAGCAGGGTGGGTTTGGTGGAGGTCATTTTGCACATCTGGACTGGTGAGACTTTCCCATCAGACTAGCCACGGGGCTCGCGCGTCTCGCTGAAACTTCCGATGACTCAAGATGTGTGCTTTTCATTAGGTGTGGAATTCATGGCTTCTTATGCAAACTCACCCAGTGTGTCAACAGGGAGTCATAAAATCCATGGTCAGATCCTGGCCATTTATTAGCCATGTGTCCTTGGTCATGTTTGTTTTGCTCTTTTTGCTTCTCTGTGTTCTCATCTGCAAAATGAGGCTAAGAGCCCTTCCCCTGCATTCCTCTGAGGGTTTTGAGGGAGAATCATAAAAGACAAATGCAGGCGAAGTCGGTCTATAAATTGTAACCGCTGGGTTCGTGTTTGCTGAGTCTCTCTCGCTCAAAGCACTGTGTGAGCTGGTGACAGACACTGGGGTGTCTACAAAGGATGTGCAAAAGGTCCTTCTGCTGCAAACAGGTCAGAACAAGTGAAACATTCAAGAAAGTCACAAAAGTGTGTGTGTCCAAAGACACAATTGAAACAAAGAAAAACGCGTGAAATGCTATCCATTGTTTTAGGTGACTATAGGGTAGTGATAATAATATATTTACAACAGCTACAGTTTATGGATGTCTTATTCAGGGCTGGCCCTATAGGTTACTGCTAAACCTCACAGCAATCCTACTAGGCAAAAGGCTTTTATGTCCACTTTCCTGATGAGAACACTGAGGCTCAGAGAAGTGGACTGTCATGCTGAGGGCCACTGAGCGTGGTCCTTCGGATTTCCCAGAACTTGAGTGTTTCACTGTATCTGCTGTCAGAGGCTCAAAGACTTCCAAGTTATCTGTCTCCACTGCCTATTTATACCCCAAGAGAGCAACAGGGAGAAAGAGAGAGCATTTCTCAAGAAAGAGCAGCTTGAATAGACATTACCTAGCATTTGTGCCTTGTGTTGGAAGAGAACATCTCTACCCTCACTCTGCTTTGCAAAAGCCATAGTGAGCTTGATGCTGGGTTTACAGGCCTGTAGCTGGTCTCCATTCTCACTCCTGCATTTCCCGAGATGTCAGATGGGGCTGCACAAGGCTGGCAGGTGTTGGCACCTGTCTGTCTAAGCCTTAGCTTTTTCCTCAGGTGCTGCCTTTGGCATCTTCAAGGAGCCTGCAGGTTCCTTCAGGCCTGGGGACATGGCTGGGGTTTCTGCCACATGGGTCCCTCCCCATCCCCTCCCTCCTCCAGAGCTGATATGATAACTTCTACACGCTGGGTGTCCTGAACCCCTGCCCTGACAGGCCTTGAACTTGGGCAGAGGGCCTGGAAGCCAGGGCTGAGTTCAGGTGAGATGGGATTCGCCCAGACACCAGCCACCAGAAATGAGCCCAGGCAGGGTCCTGTGTCCCATTGGGATAGAGAATGGAACTCTGAAGCCAGACAGAGCTGTTTCAGGTTTACTCGCTTGGTGACCTTGAACAGGTACTGACCCTTCCTAAGCCTCAACGCAAACTGCTACTGTGGGGATTAAAGATCGTGCCAGTAAAAGGAAGAAAGAAATGTCTCTGTGTCTGGCCCCAGGGTGTGTGATAAGCCAGGCAAAGAGCGACCAGAGCATCAATTTGAGGGAGGCGGGCAGAGGCTCAGAGAGTGGGAACCAAGAGCGGGGTCAGGGATTATGGTGCCAGACCAGAACTCTCTCCAATCCCTTTCCCGCAGCGTAGTAGCAGAAGTAATCTTAAAAACCTCCAGGTAATAACAGCAGTGCGATATCGTGATTTACAGGAAAAATACATATTTGGTCATTCAGATAAGCAAATGTATATGAGAAATATATATTGAATCTTCAGCCACAGTTTCTGACTCACAGCTTCTAAAACCCTTGGAATTTCCTGAGCGCTGGGTTATTTGGTCTTTTGTCCTCCATTCCTGAACTCTTTAGGGAAGGTAGCTTTTGGATCCCACCCCAGGGTGGGAGCTGGTTGCCAGGAGAACCAACCAGGTGATTTGAGGGATGGGATTTCAGTTTCCCCCCCTACCCCTGACCTCCAGGGAGAAGAAGAGGGGCTGGAGGTGGAATCAATCACCAAAGGCCAATGATTTAATGAATCGTGATTATGTAAAGAAAACTCCATAAAACCCCAAAAGGATGGGCTCAGAGAGCTTCTGAGTTGGTGAACATGTGGACTTGGGGACTGGGGTCTGGGATAGAGAGAACGTGGGAGTTCCGTGTCCCTTTCCCATACCTTGCCCTGTGCATCTCTTCATCTGGCTGTGGATTGTATCCTTTAACATCCTGTATAATAAATCCGTAACCTAGTGAGTAAATGGGTTTTCCTGAGTTCTGTGAGCCTTTCCAGTGAATTAATTGAACCCAAGGAGAGGTAATTGAGGAACCTCTGATTTACAGCCAGTAGAACAGAAGTACAGGTAAAATCTATGTTTTCAACTGGTGTCTGAAGCGGAGGGCAGACTTGTAGGACTGAGCCCTTTACCTGTGGAATCTGATTCTATCTGATTTTATTTCCAGGTAGGTAGCGTCAGAGTTGAGTTGAATTCTCATACACCCTGTTGTATTCTCATACACACCTTGCTTGTTGGTGTGGACACACACACACACACACACACACACACACACACACACATTAGAATTGTGGCCAGGAACCCTTTTTACCAATAGATAACACATATTGAGTACATTGACTAGAAGGCAGGCTCTGTCTTAAGTTCTTCACATGGGTTAAAACTATGAGGCGCCTATAACTCAGAAACACCACGCATAGCTATTTGTTTTGTTTTGCACAGGGAAGAGGTGCTCAGAGGAGGCCTCTCTGGAGATGTTCATTTGAGTGGGGTCTTGAATAAACTTGAAGAAGGAAAGGGGGTCAATATCTGGAGAAAGTCCTTTATTGACAAAGTGGCTGTGCAAAGGCCCTGAGGTGGGAGCATGCTCAGAAGGGAAGAGACCTTGGAGACGTTAAGTGATTCGCTGTGGGAGGCTGAATAATGACCCCAAAGATGTCACATCCTGATCTCTGGAAACTGGAAATGTTACTTAATATGTTAAAAGGGACATTGCAGATATGATTAAGTTAAGGCTCTCTAGATGGGGAGATGACCTTGGATTATCACTTGTGCCCTAAATGTAATCATAAATGTCCTTATAGAGAGAGACAGAATGAGATTTTTTAAAAAAATTGAAGTATAGTTGATGTATAATATTGTATAAACTTCAGGTGTACAATATAGCGATTCACAAGTTTTAAAGGTTATTTGTAGTTATTATAAAATATGTGTGATATTCCCCACATTGTACAATATATCTTTGTAGATTATTTTAAACCTAATAGTTTGTAACTCCCACTCTCCCATCCCCTATGTTGCCCCTCCCCCTTCCCACTCCCCGCTGGTAATCGCTAGCTTGTTCTCTATATCCGTGAGTCAGATTCTTTTTTGTTGTATTCACTAGTTTGTTGTATTTTTTAGATTCCACATATGAGAGATATCATTTGTCTTTCTCTGTCTGACTGATTTCACTTAGCATAATACCCTCCAAGTCCATCCATGTCGCTGCAAATGGCAAAATTTCAGTCTTCATTATGGCTGAGTAGTACTCCATTGTATATCTATATACCCCATCTTCATTATCCATTCATCTGTTGATGAACACTTAAGTTGCTTCCATATTTTGGCAATTGCAAATAATACTCCTATGAATATTAGGGTGCATGTATCTTTCTGAATTAGTGTTTTTGTTTTTGTGTTTGGATATATACGCAGCAGTGGAATTGCTGGGTCATATGGTAGTTCTATTTTCAGTTTTCTGAGAAACCTCCATACTGTTCTCCATAGTGGCTACACCCATGCACCTTCCCACCAACAGTGTACGAGGGTTCCCTTTTCTCCGACAGAATGAGGTTTGACACACAGGGGAGAAGGAGATGTGAGGACAGAAATAAGAGGTTGGAACAATGTGGGAAAGGGGTCATGATCAGAGAAATTTAGGCAGCTTCTAGAAACTAGGCAAGGAGACCTATTTCCCCCAAGAGCCTTCAGAAGGAACCAGCCACCTTGACATTAGCGCCCAGGAACTGATTTTGGACTTATCTCCAGAACTTTAAGAGAATCAATTTGTGTTCCTCGAAGCCATCAGATATGTGGGAATTTGTTACAGTAGCCACAAGAAACTCATACATGTGCCCAAGACCACAGGGATGTTCAGAGTTTTTTTGTTTGTTTGTTTTTGTTTTGTTTTGTTTTTGCAGTACGCGGGCCTCTCACTGTTGTGGCCTCTCCCGTTGTGGAGCACAGGCTCAGTGGCCATGGCTCACGGGCCCAGCCGCTCCATGGCATGTGGGATCTTCCCAGACCGGGGCATGAACCCGTATCCCCTGCATCAGCAGGCGGACTCTCAACAACTGCGCCACCAGGGAAACCCCAGAGTTTTTAATAGACTATTCTGAGTTCTCATCTCCCTGTCCCAGCTTTGGTGACTTCCTTGAGGAGAAGGCAGGCTCCCATTAGCTGGGAGGCCCTGGTGTGACTTACAGGTGTTTACCTGCTGAGATACTTCTCCATTGTTTGCAAAATCGCTATTGCAGTGACTATCCCCACGGCTCTGGCTGCCCCCAAACCTCTCTCAGGACTGCCCTTAATTCATCCGTTAAAGGGTTAATGTCTGAGCGAGTGGGGAGGGAATTGGGTGGGGGGTGAGTGGGGGCTTGGAGACCAGCTGTAGCAGGTGGCAAGGGTTCATTCTGATTGTTCTGTGTCCTGCTCTACCGGTTGCTAAATATTTTGGAGTTTTGGATATAACCCCTGGGGTAAGGCATTTTCGGCTTCTTACTTTTCCCACCAAGCCCAGAGCAGGGGCAGAGTCTGTTTCCACCAGATCCCTCAGGGCCGGGCTGCTCTGTGCCCTGCCCTGAGCCAAAGGACAAACTGCCTGCTGACCCTACAGATGGTTCCTGAGTCCTGAGTTGATCTGATGGTGTTAGTTTCAGCTCCCTTGAAAACAGGACCCAGAATAATCCAGTGTTTGCCAAGTAGGAGAAGGTCATGAAATAGGAAACAATGAAAAGTTTTGTGATCTTTTAGTCTTGAATGTTATAAACAGATTTTTAAAAAGTCTATAAAAAGGCCCTCATCAGGAGGGTTTGCTACAAATCACAGGAAAACGAAACAAGAAATGCTTTTAAATAAGCAAACAAATCCTTGCTTTTTTGGTTTTGGGGGGTTGCTGCTTCCAGCAGCATTGAGTGGGTTGTGGCTGAATTCATTGCTGGAATGTGGACTGGGCTCTGACTGGTCCCGGGAACGGCGTCTTCAGTTTCTCCTTCCAGAAGTTTCCCATTTCTTCCTGGGCTCTGGTCACTGAGGAGGAGAACTGTGAGGGCTAAGCACCCAGTGCCTGGCACACAGTGGGGACTCCACATGGGTTTGATGAATGAATGAGTGAACTCCCACAACCATTCATTCACCCATTTATTCAACAAGTATTGACTGAGGGTCCACTTTGCTCTAGGCTACATGTCAGGGATGTCTGACACCCCCATTTTATAGCTAAGAAGCCCATGGAAGCATCTGGGCTGTGCTCGATTTTGGGAAGAGAATCTTTAATTAGTTTATTCCAGTTGTGCTCCATTTCCCCCTAATGTCCAAACACTGATTGTTTTCCTGGGGCTAGGAAGTGCAAATGACGATGGCCCAGAGGGATGGCCCAAGGACGGACAAACACACAGAGAGTCTCTGTTGGAGGAACTTGTGGCAAATTGTATCCTTATTCTTTTCTCTTTTTTTTGTAGATCTTTATTGGAGTATAATTGCTTCACAATACTGTGTTAGTTTCTGTTGTACACCAGAGTGAATCAGCCATATGCATACATATGTCCCCATATCCCCTCCCTCTTGCGTCTCCCTCCCTCCCACCCCCCTATCCCACCCCTCTAGGTGGTCACAAAGCACAGAGCTGATCTCCCTGTGCTATGCTGCTGCTTCCCATTAGCTACCTGTTTTACATTCGGTCGTGTATATATGTCGATGCTTCTCTCACTTCGCCTCAGCTTCCCCCTCCCATTCCATGTCCTCAAGTCCATTCTCTACGTCTATGTCTTTATTCCTGCTGCCCTGCCACTGGGTTTATCAGTACCACTTTTTTTGTTGTTTTTTTTTTTGGATTCCATATATATGCGTTAGCATACAGTATTTGTTTTTCTCTTTCTGACTTACTTTATTCTGTATGACAGACCCTAGTCCACCCACCTCATTACAAATAACTCAATTTTGTTTCTTTTTATGGCTGAGTAATATTCCATTGTATACATGTGCCACATCTTCTTTATCCATTCATCTGTCGATGGACACTTAGGTTGGTTCCATGTCCTGGCTATTGGAAATAGTGCTGAAATCCCACTACTGGGCGTATATCCTGAGAAAACCATAATTCAGAAAGAGACATGTACCACAAGGCAAATTGTATCCTTATTCTTGAGATATGATTACACTTCTTGTTGACATCATGCGTGGCCATGTGGCCTGCGCTGGCCACTGACGTGGAGAATGGGAGTGTCCTGTGCCACTGCTAGGAAGGGGCCATAGGAGCCAACCTGTGCTCTTTCCCCTCTGCCACAGCCCCACCTATCCCGGCTGGTGGCTGTTGCTTCAGCTCAGGCTGGAATGAATCTCTGTTGTTGTAAACCACCGGGATTTAGGTTTCTTTGTTACTGCGTATACGTACCTTAAGCTGACCAATACAGATAAGGTAGCATCTGAACCAGGCACTGAAAGATAGATGATGGTTTTCCAGGCACTGGGAATGGGACAAGCAAGGGCATGGAGGCCAGACAAGGAGAACACACATCTCAGTTAGGGTGTAAGCTCACTGTCTGTTAGTGGATACCCAATGTAGAGATTTATCCCTCTCCCAGGCTGGGCAACATCATTCCAGGGCTGGCAAGGTGGCTGTGTGGTGCAGGGACCTGTGGACCTTCTGTTTTGTTGCTCTGCCCTCTGTTGGCCTGCTCACATCCCTACACTCCAGCCAGTAGGAAAGGGCAGGGGACAAACTCCCTTCTTCTCAAGGCAGGACCTAGGGTTGCATGTATCACTTCATTCGTATTTGTCCTGGATGTAGTCACATGGCCACTCCTCGCTGCAAGGGAAGCTGGGAAGTGTGGTCTTTATACTGAGAGCATGTGCTTCTCCATGAAGGCAAGGAGAGTCACACTGAGGGATGAATCTGCCACAGTGTAGCTGAGGACTGGGAAGTAGTTCTCTGTTCACTTACAGGACCCATGATACGGTCAGAGAGCGCTACAGCTTAAATCCTATGTTCACTGGGATGGACAAATATTTTTTGATCAACAAATATTTAATGGGTATTTCTATGTGCCAGAAACTCAGAACCCACGTTCGCCAGTGGCCAATGGCCCCTTTTCCAGTTGGGGTAGATTCTGTTTCCTCTCCCCTTCTTTCTGATTGGAACATACATTTCTTTGTCTATAGCTCATCTCCTCAATTTTCAACGCACAGTCCTGTAATAGAAGTGTTTTTTACCTCAGTGCCAAAGTGATTTTTCTAAATGGACAAAGGCACCTCCAAGTGTAAGTCCTCTGTCTTCCCTTTGCCTCTTCAGACCCCCCGTCACCCCTTATCCCCCTGCTCAGAGCCTTGGGAGCCAACCCGTGGGAACTGCGTTGAGAATTTCATCAAGGGCTTCCATTCCCTCTGGTCTTGGTTGGGTCTGGCCAGTGGGAGCCCCTCTGGCTCCCTCCCGGGTGTGGTGGGCTTGCTGTGCCCTCTGCAGGTCGCAGCTTATGGGAGGCCTCTGCCTCAAGTTCCAGAACTGCACCCTCCACCAGCCTTCAAAAATTGCTCCCCGTGTCCAAGCCAAGAGGAGGCTGCCACGTACTTATTGGCCTTTCTGCCCACACTTTTCTAAGGAGCCCCTGGATCAGATTCTTTTCAGATAAATCCATCTAAGTGTCCACCTGTTTTCTGCCACGACCAGGATGATACCAAACCCTTCCAGTGGCTCAGGACAGAGTGTTAGTTCCTTTCTAAAGCCTCCAAGGCTCGTAGGGGTTTAATCCCTGTCTGTTCCTCTAGCGTCATCCCGGCCATCCTGCCCCCATAACTTCATTCGTTCATTCATTCACCCTGAAAATATTTAGTGAACCCCAACTGTGTGCCTGGCGCTGTTCTAGGACTGAGGATCCGACAGTGACAGAGTCAGGCAAGATCTCCGCATTCTGGGGTCCCACATCCCAGCCCCCGACCACTCGGATCTATGTTTCCAGGTGCTGCGCGGTCTTGCCTCCCCTCCCCCCTCCACCATCTCACCTTTGGCTGGATACACTCTGACCCTCCAATGATAGCCCCTCTCCCCCTCCACGAAGCCACCCAGCTCTCTGTGGGGAAGGACCCCTTTCTCTCCCTGGAGCTCCACTGAGCCCTGTGCTGATGCTTCAGAGCCCTTGCTCTCTCTTGCATGTTAATTGGCTTCTGGATCTCTTTGACCCCAAACTGTGAGCTCCTGCTGAACAAGAGGCATCTGGGGCTTCTCTGAGACCCTGTGCCTGCAGGGCCCGGCGTCTAGCAAATGCTCTGTGGAGATTCGTGGGATTAGTTGAACGAAATGTTACTTCTCTGAATGTATCAAGGGCATTGGCTGACCCTCACTGTGGCCTCTTGAGGAGGGCAGGGCAAGGCTTCCACCCTTGTTTCTAGGAGGGAACACAGCGGTCAAGGGCAGGGGAATTACTCCCCTGGTTCACCTGCCTGGTTAAGAGGCATATCAGAGGCACAAATTCTGGGCCCTGAGACAACAAATGCTGAGCGTCTGGCTCCATCCCTCCCAGCAGAGGCCTCCCGACTTGGGTGCAATACACACTAAGGCAGGTTTGTAATTTGTGGGGATTAAAAGAAATATATTTACTTCTTTAAAGATTTCAAGAGCAATCCTGGGAAGCCCAATTCAAAAAATATAGGAATGGGTAGTGTATCAGCTTCCTAGGGCTGCCGTAACAAATTGCCACAAACTGAGTGACTTAGGCAACAGCAATGTATCGTCCCACAGGTCTGGAGGCCAGAAGCCTGAGATCAAGTCCGTCTGAAGGCTCTAGGGGAGGACGTGCTCCAGGCTTCCCCCCTCCACCCAGCTTCTGGTAGTTTCCTGGCTTGTGTCCGTTTACCTTGGATCTTCACATGGTGTCCTCCCTGTGTCCCTGTCTGGGTCCAAATTGCTCCCTTTTGTAAGGACACCAGTCACATCGGATGAGGGCCTACCCTGCTCCAGAGTGGCTCAACCAAACCTAACTAATTACATTTGCAGCCACCCTACTTCCAAATGTCACTTCTGAGGTTCTGGGGGTTAGAACTTCAACGCCTGAATTTGTAGGGGACACAATTTTACCCATAACATAGAGTCAGAGGCATAATAGAAGAAGCTTCCTTTGCTCCCTTGTGACCTTTGTCTTCTTCTAGCCAACCCCTGTATGAAACAATTGCTATCAACGCCAGATTCTTCTATGCTTCTCCAAACCTTGCCGATATACCCACACATACTCATCTATTACGAGAGACAAAATTTAAAAAAAAAGATACATCTAAAAACATGGGAAAAAAGAGAGAAACCCTTTAAAACACAAAGCCTCCTTGTCAATGTTTAAATTTTTATTTTGTTTCTTTGTTGATTTCTTTCCTGGTCAGTGAGACAAGGGTACCTCTGCTCTGGAGGGACTCAGAAGCAAGGGGCTGGACTGTGAGACCCATTGTGTGCAGAGTTCTGGACCCACTGGCCCTTTCCAGCCCCTCCAACGCTGATTAAAATCTGTTCATTCTCATCCACGCAGAGAAGGGAGGCTGCCAGCCTCTCGTCTCCGATTTTGCAAAGCCTTGAGTTCTACAGCACGGCCAGTCCTGGCTTCTGCTGCCGCGAGGTGGGCTTTGGGAGGGAGGGGAAGGTGGAGGTTACTGTCCTCATCTGGTCCTACGATGGAGATGGGAGAGAGCTGGACTCCGAGAGGATAGCGGAGTGAAAATGAACGCCTCTCGCTGGGCTATCTCCTAGATGTTACTTTCGAGAGGCAAACGACAGGAGCAGAGTGAAGCCGTACATGTGTTAAATTCACGTCAGTAATAAAGATTAAGTAGAAGTTAATAGCATCCCAGTCATGCTTGTGGAGGTAATCTCCTTTCTGAAAATTCAAAATTAGATTTGGAGGATCGAAGCAAACAGGGGGTGAGACTTTGGCGTAATATTTTAATCAAATTGTCATGAGTGAGTGGATACAATTAAGAATTCTGTCAGTCACAGGGCTGAGGCCCTTTTGTTAGTCAGTGGTGGGAGGGGCAGGCAGGGCCAATGTGGGGAGAGATTAAACTTGACCTTTCCCAGGCTCTTCACTTTTGACCCTCTGGATGGGCTTTGCCTGTCAGATAGATGGCCGTTTTTTTAAAAAAGGTATGTATGTGTGTACACATGGGTACACGTGTGCCCGTGTGTGTGTATGCATGCACTTGTACTTGTGCGTGCTGGTGTGTGTGTGCACCTCTGCGAGCATGGGAGTGCACGTGTGAGGTGTGCAAGGGTGCACACAGATGTGTGTGATACTCGTGTGTATGTGGGTGCATGCGTACACACGTGGGCGTATGCCTATGTGTGCATGTGAGAGAGGGAGAGTCTGTGTGTGTGTGTATGTGTGTGTGTGTGTGTGTGTGTGTGTGTCCATGCCAGACAGTGAGAAACCAGGGACGGGGGGCAAACAAAGGATTTGTGCCGCCCCACCAGTGGCAAAACCCGGCCATAAGTATGCCTTTCAGTCTTCTTTTCCCCCTTTGTTTTTTCGCAGCCAAATACAAGCATCTTGCATGTGAATATCCGTGTGTACAGGATGTGTCCACATGAGTACCTGGGGATAGCTCAATGCCTATATACACATGCATATTAACATGGGCCAAGTCTGCTGCGAAGGATAAGGCAATGGATGTGAACGCATGAGTGAATGACGGCCTGCATTTCTGTCTTTGACATTAATGCCGTTCTGCACAGCCTGTTTAACTCCTGAATCAAGGTGCACCGTCCACGCTCTCTTCTCTCAAGGGTTTGCCGTTTTCAAGACCTGCTTTGCAGAGCCCCATGAATGATGCTGGAGATGCAGGGAGAAACTGACTCTTCCTACTTCTCTCCTATCACCTTCCTCTCCCCCGCATCACACTGATTTATTTTTAATTTTGATCCGTGGGTGGCGGAGGGGTGGTTGGGAAAGACGCTGGCAAAAATAGCTTTCTTTTTCCTTCTGCAAGGAGTCTGCCATGTAGGTGTATCTTATTTATCAGTGATTATAAATCAATAAGGAGAAGGCAGAAAAGCCAGCCAGCCAGGCTTCCCAAGCCGCTAGAGTTACAGACGTCAACATGTATGAATGCAATGTGTCTGATGCAGAATTTATTATTTTAAGCAGAGTCAAGTAGATTTGAGGTTTAAAAAAAATTTTTTTTAAAAGATTTCGTTCAAGGTTGCAGCGGCTGCTCTATGCTCTATCTCCCATCTTTAAACCCCCGGGTTTGGGAAACAGACAAACCATTCGACCTAGCAGGACAATATGTAATCAGCATCCTAGTGGTTTATTTCACCTTTTGTTGTAGAAGAGAATAAAGTCGGGTGTAACTTTCGCTACTCCCCCCACTTGGGTGAGCATTTGGAGGCCAAAGGACCTAATTATTTTTAACACCGCCTTTTACTGTATTTGCCTGGGGAATTATTTCAAATCAACTGACAGACCTATTGTGCTTGTGACATCACAGCAACGGGCTTTTTTACACCGAAAACAAGCCTTCTGTTAATTCAGCAGTAACACACCCCGCACGCAAAAATTGCATTAGCAACGTCTAACCCGAGTGTTGAACACATTCGGAAATAAACACTATTGCACTACAGGGGTTGAGAGGGAATATGCATCAAAAATGCCTGGCATTTAATTTATTCCCCCCTTCTTCGGGAATTTAGCCAGTGAAATAGAGCTGCCAGTGTCCCGGGCCTGCGCGCGCGCGCTCCTGCAATATGCTCTCGATCAATCAGATTTGCATAACTAAACTGTCTGCGCGCCCGCTCGGCTGCCCAGGTGCAAGGCCATTTGCATATAGAACAGTGAGGAGGTCCCAAGAGTCACTTCAGACCGAGCGACTGCTGAGCCCGCAGTCCACACAGCCCGGGAAATGAAATTGGAATGACAAAAAAAATGGGAGTGCTTGCCAGGAAGGGTGAAATATGCCGGCGTGTTGCAAAGGTTATGTAGAGATTACAAGGCGGAGGCTTCCAGATGCAGAAAGGCCCCCCGGAGTCCAGGGGGCTGCACCCACGGGGGTGAGGCCATGGGGGTCCCATCACCTATGGGGGTCCCCTTGAACCTGTGGAGCTATTGAAGGTCTTCCTGGGTCTTTCCCTACATGTAAGGACTTCCCAGCCCTGATCCCTTTGTAAGACAGGATTTCCAAATGGATAAGAGGTCTGGCTCTGTGTCCAACACAGAGCAGGGGCTTGTCACACTTCTTGGGCACCCAGAATTAACTGCTATATAAGTACCAGGACGCCACTGAGTTCGGGTGGGTCATCCTCACCCAGCCTTACCCCAGCCCTATAAGGTGGGGCTGTCATCATTCACATTTACCCAGACATCCAATCACACGTCAAAGTTCACCAGGACACTGCTCGAGACTCTCAGAAATCCAGAGAGGGCAAGCCAGTTGTTTCAAGTCATCCAGCATGTCAGAGATGGACCAGCACCTTGGTTTCCGGAGTCCCAGTTGAGGATGAGATCTGCTGGGCCAGGTGCCCGCACATTTTTCTGTAAAGATCCAAAGAGTGAAACATGGAGCAGGGCCTCATTAAGACTTCCGTGGACCCTGAACACTTTTGCCTTCTTGGGTCTCCTCCTCCATAAGGAAATATTAAACCTTACATTTTACAACTGCACGGATATTGAGATGAATATAGCCCAGGCTGGATTCATTATTTTTATAGTTACGTTTTTCTTCTGATTTTAAAATAGGTTAAAATTGAACTATTTCCATGGGCACCTGAAAGTCACTCGGGCCCCAGGCACTGGGCCTGCTGTGCTTCGTGGAGTGGTCCCCCTGCTTTGCCGCAGTGCAGAAACAGTTGTGGGCCATGCATAGTCGTGGGCGCACTGTGTCCAATGAAACCTTATTGATGGACACGGAAATAGAGAGTTCCTATCATTTTCAGGTGTCACAAAATCTTCTTTTGGTTTCTTTTTCGCCCGTGTAAAAACCAGTCTCAGATCAAGGGCCCTAGGAAACAGTACAGCCCCCTGCCCAAGCCATGTAGGTTTCCTGGGCAAAAGCCCTGTGAGGTTGGACAGGATAACAGGAGAAAAATCTCTCGAGAAATAACAATGTGGCTTTTCCTTTATTGATTAGGGACAGCCTGATTTTGAGGGAGCTGTTCCTCTGCCTGCCCTGCCCAGGGCTAATGATAAGGATGACTGCACTCTCTCACCTGCCCGGGATCCAAGGAGGCTTAGAACAATGACACCCTCCACCATCTCTGATTTCCCCAACCCACCCCATAGAAAATTGTGATGGAAGTTACATCTTTGTCATTCTCATTTAATGAATATGAATAGGTCAGTGCTTTAGGTAAAGGAAAGGACATTCTTTTGTACCTTTCCCCCTGGCGACTCTGTGTGTGTGTGTGTGTGTGTGTGTGTGTGTGTGTGTAGTGGGGATCAGGTCAATGGCCCTCTTGGTTTGAATGTCACTTGTTGTCAAGTTGGCATCCTATGTGGTTTCCATGGCAACAGCTTTTTGTGCAGGGGAGGGTCACGCACCTGTAATCTCCATGAAAAGGACAGCAAGAGGGTGTCCATTGGTTAGTGCTTTTGTCTCTCTTGATGGATTTGAGTTTAACCTTGAAACTGGGTGAATAAAGGGCAAAAACCATTTAACACAACCATGGTGTGGGCTACATCCAGAGCCAGGGAGCAGTTGCTCGCTGGGTGGGGGTGATCTGACCTGCTGCCAATATTCTGGGTGTCCGAGTGACAGCTAGTGCTTTGAACCTGACACCTGGCTGCCTGTTGACCACCTGGGCTGGGTGGGGCATGAAGGGTAAGAAGCCCCACCTGGAAATGGAGCCAGGAAAGCCGTTTCTTCCTCCAGTCATGATTCTTACCTGGCTGTGCAGGAGCTCCCTGCCCTCCGGGGTCTCTGCTTGTTCCTTTACTTTGGGGACCTCCAATTTCAATGGTGGCTGAAGGCAGCTATTGGGTCAGACAGCAGATATGGCCTGTGTTCCAGCTTTGCACCCCAATCTCTACGGAGCCACGCGTCCATCCATTCAACAACTGTTGGCTGGGGGCCTGGTGGGGGGATGCTGGATGCGCCAGGTGCAGAAAACAGAGCTGGTTCTTGTCCATGAGGGATTTACAGGCTGGTGACAGAGATTAGTGTGAAACAAACACCCAATGAATATATAATGATCAATCATGATAAGTGCTAGTCAAGTTCAGCCAAAGACTTAGTGAGTGTGCGTCTGTGGCCAGACAGGGTGCAAGTTGCTGGGATCTCAGAGATAACAAAGGCAGCGAGCCACAGCAAAGGGGGATGTGTGTGCAGTGGAGACTGTCCAGCCTTGGAGTAAAGGAAAGCACATCCACTCTTCCTCCAGGAGCCCTGTTTCTAAGGGGGTCCAGGACGACTGTTTGCTCTGAGCCTCATTTCCTTGACCCTGAAGTGGGATAATAACACCCACCTCTAGGTAAATGTCTTAGTCAACTCTGGCGGCTATAAAAGAATACCAGAGACTGAGGGGCTTATAAACAACAGATATTTATTTCTCACAGTTCTGGAGGCTGGAAGTCCAAGGTCAAGCCACCAGCAGATTCAGCGTCCACTTCCTTGGTCACAGGTGGCTGTCTTCTCGCTGTGTCCTCACAAGCGAAGGGGCGAGGGAGCTCTCCCTCCAGGGTCCCTTGTATAAGGGCACTAATCCCATTCATGAGGGCTCCACCATCAAGACCTGATCACCTCCCAAAGGCCCCACCTCCTAATAACAACAAAGGGGGGTTAGGATTTTGACTATGGCTTTGGGAGGGGACACAAACATTCAGTCTACAGAAGGGAGGATTAAATAGGATTAGTGCATGAAAAGCTCTTACGAGCACAGTGCTTGGCACAGAAGAAGCTCGGAAATGGTAGCAGTTGCTGTCGTAACAGAAGAGGTGAAGGCACGTGGCCCACTTTGCGTCAGGCACCCTGGAAAGAACGTTGACTTGGCATCAGGAGATCTTGACACTGCTGCTCTTTGCCAGCAAGGGATCTAACCTCTCTGATCATGGTGGCTTCCTCCCTCCCTCCTTCCCTTCCTTCCTTCCTCCATCTTTCCCTCCCTTCATGGACATTTATTGAGCATCCATCATGAACTTTTCACTTTTTTACACGCTGGGATTCCTGCACCTATGCTTGACTCGGCCTATAGCATATGCTCAATAAATATTTGACAAACAGTACAATGAAAGCATCATTGAAGCAATGCTTGCTCTGAAGCTGGGCTTCTCAACTCTGGCTGCATGTCAGAATCACCCAGGGAGCTTTTCACAATATCTGTGCCTGGGGCCTATCCAGGCTAAGCGAACTGGTCTCTCTGGGTGGGAGGCTGAGAACCACTCTTCTAACGGAAGCAGCAGAAGGCAAAGCGCCTGTTGGAAGGGCAGCCAGCCTACAGGGCAGAGACCCGGGAGGCTGTAGCCCCTGTAGCTCTTGGTACCCTTTTCCCTCTCCTAGGGTCATGGCACTTGCCTTGGTGTCCAGGATAACTGGATCGTGTAGGGTCAGGTGCTGTGGCCCTTGCTTTCTCTTGCAAGCCAGTTTTATCAAGAAGTCAGGTCAAAGGGGCAAGGGAGGTGATGGGAGGCTGCGAATAAATTCTTACATCTGTTTAGGGCTTCACTCGTACTGAATATTAATATACAAACCCACCTAGATGGCAGGGCACTCTGGGAGAATTATTGTGCCCATTTAGCAGACAGGGAACCGAAGTCCAAGTCATCATGTGATTGCACTGAGGTCACCCGAGTAGGAAGGGGCACAACCAGATTCAAACCCAGAGCTTCTGCTTTCCAGTCCAGGGCCCTTCGTACCTGAATGCAGACGGACAAGGTCCTTAAGGTGAGAGGGAAGGAGGCCATTCACACTCAACCCTTAGGACTCCTCCAAAGCCTGTTCAAATGAAAGAGAAATCAATTCCTGGCCCTCTCAGAGTTTAAAACCAGTTGCTTACCCATCACCTTAAGGCACAAACCAAGACAGTCTGGGAGTGAGTTTTGAACAAGGGACTATGCCGCCGGGTGCTGCAGGAGTTTAGAAAAGTGCAGTGTGGTCTGGGGAAGTCAGGGAAGGCTACCTGGAGGAGGGGGACTAAGCGGAACATTGATCAATAAACAGGATTCAGAGGAGATGGAGGATTGGGAGGAGGTCTTAAAAGTGAGGGGACGGGGCTTCCCTGGTGGCGCAGTGGATGAAGTCCGCCTGCCGATGCAGGGGACATGGGTTCGTGCCCCGGTCTGGGAAGATCCCACATGCCACGGAGCGGCTGGGCCCGTGAGCCATGGCCGCTGAGCCTGCGCGTCCGGAGGCTGTGCTTCGCAACGGGAGAGGTCACAACAGTGAGAGGCCCACATAGCGCAAAAAAAAAAAAAAAAAAAAGTGAGGGGACGTATGAACACAGGATACATTTTAAGAAAAAATTTCTGTGTACATTATCTATTGTGTAACAGGCCACTCCTAAACCTAATGACTCAAAATAATTCGCATTTATTAGGGCTCAGGAGTTCATGGGTCATCTTGGTGGTTCTGCTGTCTTGGGTCAGTCTCTGCTCACCTCACATGCTGGGTTCCTTTGTGGTCAGCTGGTATGTCGGCAGTGGGGGGCGGTGACTGGTGGTCCAGGATGGCCTCACTCATGTCTGGCCACTGGCCAGGGTGATGGAGGTGAATGGACCACATAACTCCATCCACCAGGCTGGCCCTGGCCTGTCCGCTTTGCAGCTGGCTAGGGGGACAGGACAGAAACACCTAGGCTCTTGAAGCCAAAGCTTAGAATGGGTACACTGTCACCCCAGCTCATTCTAGTGGTCAAAACGAGTCATAAGGCAAGCCCAGTTCAAGTGATCTTGATCGGGAGAGATTCCACCTCTTGGTAGGAAGAGATGCAAAGTCAGACGCAAGGTGGAGTGGATAGAGGGAAGGGAATAATTGTGGCTATTTTTGCAAACAATCCTCCCTCCCTCCCTGCGTTTCTATTCCTTCCCTCTCTCCATGAGTATTTATTGGCGCCCATCCTGGGCCCACTGCGTGAGATCCTAGAAGGACAGAAATCAAGGAGACTTAGACGGTCCCTGCCCGCTGGAGCTTGCACCCTACTGAGGCGAGACAGCTATTGATCACACTCAAATGTGTGTTACACACGATGGCAAGTGCTATTTAAAAAATAAGTTCTCAGCCACCGTGGAACAGCTTGGCAGTTCTTCCATAAGTTAAACATAGAGTTTCTGCGTGACCCAGTGATTCCGCCAGGAGGATCCACCCCAAAGAACTGAGGACAGGTGCTCAGATGAAGGCTTGCACTCAAATGTTCCTTGCAGCTCTAGACACATCAGCCAAAAGGTGGTAACAGCCCAAATGTCCATCACTGATGGATGGATGAACAAAAAGCCATATATCCACACAATGGAATGCTATTCAGCCAAAAGGGGGGAATGAACACTGATACAGGATCCAACATGGGTGAACCCTGACCACATTGAGCTTAGGGGGAGAAGCAAGAGTCACACATCATATGATTCCATAGAAATGAAATGTCCAGGAGAGTCGAACCCCTAGAGACAGATAGTGTATTTGTGGTTGCCCGGGCTGGGGAAGGTGGGAACAGGGAGAGACTGCTTGTGGGCATGGGGTTTCTTCTTGGGGTGATGAATGTTCTGGAACTGGATGGTGGGGGTGGTGCATGACAATGTGGATGTACTAACAACCACTGGACTGGACGCTGTGAAGTGGTTAAAAGGGTGGATTTTATGTTACGTGAATATTATCTCATACACACATAAGTTCAATGAGCTGGTGAGCTCAGTGCTAGTGATCTGATCTGGCTGGGGCATCAGGAGGCTCCCTGAAAATGTGATGTTGGGATTGAGACCCTGAGAGCATTGAGATGGGGCTCCGAGGACCACTGTCCTCACTTGCACCCAGCGGGAGCCCAGCCTCAGCGGATGCCAGCTCGTGACTGCTCAGCAAGCCAGGAACAAGTCCCTTTTGCCTCAGAAGGGCCGCGTTTAGCCACGCGACTGTCAGGCCACTGTCACTCCCTGCCTCTCAGGCCACTGTGTGTTTGGGGGTGCTCAGGTGCTGCCCCGAATGTCTGAATGCAGGCCTCTCTTCCCTGGGTGCCTTCCTCTGAGCACAGCAAGGCCCCTGACAACCTCCGGAGCCTGGAGTCCCAGCTGCTGGGTGTCGAGGGGCTGGTGTCCGCCTTCCCCTCTTCTCTCTGCGGCCAGCGTCCCTTCCCTTTCAGATGAAGGATAATGAGGTTTGGGGCCACCTCGTGCTGGCCCCCCTCGGGTGTAGACTCTCACTCCCGCCAAAGTTGACAACTCTTGGTGAGCCCTGGGCATCCTCTCCCCTTCCATCCAGGTTTCCTGTCTCCCTGTAGCTTGGCACAGTAGCTGGTGATGCAGGCTGCCTGCCAGGTGGGCATCTACATGGCCTCCTTGGTCCCCAGGGTGTGGCCCAATCCCTGCTGCTTTGGAATCATACCATCAAGTCATGAGAGCTGGGCAGGAAGAGCTGCCAGCCCTTCCCTAGGCATCCGCCTGCTCGCCAGCTCTGTCCTGGGCCCGCGGCTCTGTATCTGTGGCTCTTGCTAAATTCAAGAGGCTGAGAGTTGTGCTGAGTTCTTCCTGGCCCCTACCTTCCAAACACACAGAGCCCTAAAGACTCCCTCCTGCATCCCTGACCTGGCCAAGGAGACTCACCCTGGGCCCAGAGAAGGAGAGGCCAACGGTGGTCTTTAAGTTGCCTCTTCCTCTCAGATGCCCCTCTGCCACTGAGGACCACTGACCCGGGGTTAATGGAGAAGGGTCCATCCAAGATGCTGATTTGCATACTGATACGTGTTAATGCCGAGATGCATGATGGCTGCCGTGGTGTCCCTAGGCCCAGCCCCTGCTGGGCTGCCCCCTGATACAATTGGAGACAGAAACTGTTTCCATCTCAGCCCCAGGGAAAGGGCTGCATTTCCCAGAGAGTGGCCTGCAGGAGGGATGCCTCTTCTCTGAGGGGTCCCCTCCCCACCCGCCTCCTTCCCCTCTTTCCTCCCAGCAGCCTGGAGACCCTCACCCTTTTAAAGAGTTCTCTCTCCAGAAAGTTCTTTTGTATTCCAGAGTGCACTGTCAAAATTGAGACTCTGAGTAGTGCCATCAAACGTGCCTAGGGCAGAGTGGCCCTGGTGGCCTCCAGTGCACCGGAGGGGGACTGTGGCATCGGGGTGGGTGTCAGGGGGCCTCAGGCTCTGCATCTTCCTTCGGTGTTTCCTAAACCTGCCTTTTGTGCTTTATGACACAAACAGTCTTAAGGACCCCAAGAAGCAATGAGAAACTGTAAGAAATTATAGTCTTATTCTCTGAATATATTTTAAAATTGCACATCAGTACTGTGAAAGAGACCTTGACTCTCTACATGGTAATATTTTGCATGATCTTTCCAACGAGAAGACGAAACAAGAAGATCCATTCATGGACCACTTCTTGGCCGTGTGCACCAAGGTGTCTGCAGATCCAGGTGTGAACAGCATCTCCCTCCCTTGCTGGGTCCTCATAGCATGGATGTGAAATGGAGTAACTATCCCTTTTCAGGGTCCAGTAAACTGAGGTCCAGAGAGGTCATGGGATTTGGCTGAAGGAAGTGATGCACATGCAAAGGCAGGGAGATCTCAGCCTGTTCACCTGCCCAGAAGGTGTGCATGGCTGTCCCTTGGAGTCATGCTTCCAAATGTGAGTCTTGTAGGGTTTGAAGTTGATTTTCAGCAAATTCCATCTCTCTTTTATAGACCTTTCACTTCTTTTCTGATGGTTTTACTCTCCCTCTCTCCCTCCCCGGAACCATCCTCTGGTACCTGAAGGAAGGAGAGTAAGAAGGAAATTAGCATTCGTTTCACCCTGAAAGGCATTTCACATTCATTATTTCATTGGTTCCTCACTAGAGCCTTCTGAGGCTGGTGTTATTCCCACTTAGAGTGGAGGAAATGGATACTCAAGGGGTGAAATAACTGGCCCAAGGTCATTCAAAGTATAACGGGCGGAGCCAGAATTCATACTGGGGCTGCTGGCTCCAAAGTCCTCTTCTCTGTAACACCGAGTTGGAGGTTCTAAGGATCTGCCAGGGACTCCCTGGGGCAGAAAGGTGGAGAAACTACTTTATCCAAGACATCCCTTCATTGACTTTTTCTTCCTCTTTGTATTGTGTGAAAAATTCATGTTTGCCCTCACGAGGCAAAGTAAGGAGGACGTTGAGAAACCAGGTAAATGTCACTGAAGAAACAGAGTTGGCACCCTAGATTCATAAAGCACGGAGGAAAGGAAATCTAACTTAGGACCTCAGAGAGAATCATTTGTGGTCATGCATAAAGGAGAGAGATGTGATGTCATAGTCTAGCCCACAGATACAGGGGCCAGGGGCGTTCAGAGGAAAGAAATCAGCCAGAAGGCAAGGAGGAAAAGGGGATGGAGTCTCTCTGTCCTACAGCCCGTCCTCCAGATGTGATTGTGTTTTCATCGTGTCCATTCTCAGGGGAGCATTTATCTTTGTCCCTATGCCGTGCTTCAAACCAGGCATCCTTGTCATGTGGTCACTGTAGAATGCACCAAATACATCTTTGAGTAATGTTATTAAATAATATTGACACAACCATAATGTATTCACATGGCATTTGTTTTTAATGTTCTTTCACATACAAAATGTCACTTAGTCTTGATAGCAGACTATGGAGATACTGAGGACAAGAATGACCATCTCCATCTTGTCCTTGAAGAACCAGAGTCTAGTGGGGCTGCAGAAATGACATGGAATAAAAGGACATTCACAGGCCTACTGGGTTCTCGAGGCCATGCTTTTGCCACCCACCAGATTGCCTTTTTTTCTTTTTCGGTACGCGGGCCTCTCACTGTCGTGGCCTCTCCCACTGTAGAGCACAGGCTCCGGACGCGCAGGCTCAGTGGCCATGGCTCACAGGCCCAGCCGCTCCGCGGCATGTGGGATCTTCCCGGACCGGGGCACAAACCCATATCCCCTGCGTCGGCAGGTGGACTCTCAACCACCGCGCCACCAGGGAAGCCCACCAGGTTGCCTTTTTTTTTTTTTTTTTTTTTTTTTTTTTTTTTGCGGTAGGCGGGCCTCTCACTGTTGTGGCCTCTCCCCTTGCGGAGCACAGGCTCCAGACGCGCAGGCTCAGTGGCCATGGCTCACAGGCCCAGCCGCTCCGCGGCATGTGGGATCTTCCCGGACCGGGGCACGAACTCGTGTCCCCTGCATCGGCAGGTGGACTCTCAACCACTGCGCCACCAGGGAAGCCCACCAGGTTGCCTTTTGATCTCGTGTTTCATGATGCTTTCATGTGTATCCTGTTACTTTACTCTCCCCATAGTCCTGTGTGTTAGATATGTTTTATGTCTGTTCATTTTACGAATACAGAAAACCCACACATAAAAGAAGGAGGTGGGGCTTCCCTGGTGGCGCAGTGGTTGACAGTCCGCCTGCCGATGCAGGGGACGTGGGTTCGTGCCCCGGTGTGGGAGGATCCCGCATGCTGCGGAGTGGCTGGGCCCGTGGGCCATGGCCGCTGGGCCTGCGCGTCCGGAGCCTGTGCTCCGCAGCGGGAGAGGCCACAGCAGTGAGAGGCCCGCGTACGGCAAAAAAAAAAAAAAAAAAAAAAAAAAGAAGGAGGTGACTTGCTCAAAGTTCCATGGTGGAACCGAGGCCCCAATTCATGTCTAAGACATGCAACCTCTTCCTTTTTCTACTACTACATCGCTGACTTCCTACTTGCAGTTGAGGTTGATGGGGTGGGTGTGTCTTGATGAGGGGGGTGAGAAAGAATGGTAGAGAAGATGACCTTTTAGAGGATGCTGCCAACAGCCCAGGTGTACTTGGTCCAGGCCTTTATCATGGTGGGTATGAGAACTCTTCAAATCACTTGAGTCAGCTTTCCAAAAACGCTCCTGCACCTCAAAGGGTAGCTCATTCGGGAGGGGCTAAAGGGAGGGAGGGTTTGGCTGTGGAGCAAAACGAAGGGAAGAGCTTCTGGGTTGTTCATTGTCCCAGCCTTGATGGTTAGGCTGAGATTATGGCTCGGGGCATAAGAGTCCATTTATCTGGTGCGTTCCCACAATCTAATTGGAAAAGTGGAATTACCACTTAAGACCAATGGTAACAGAACGTCTTTAAGCTATGAAGCTAAAATGAACTGTGAAGTTACACGCAGGAGCGTCTCGCTTTGACTGCAAGGTTTTATTTGAAATTAGAAAATGAAAATTACCGATCAATGCAGTAAGAATGGATTGCATGGCATTTCAATTGTGCTCTGGGAAAATATAACTCAGAATCAAGATGTGCTATTTACCTTCTTTCTAACTCTATCTCCTTCCACTCAATGGCAACATATATAAATAGATAATGCATTGGTTAGCAGCTGAGATGCAACCCCCAGCCTCAGGTAAACCCTGCGATTCTAAAGTGGGCTTTGGGGCAGTTTTACAGAAATCGGAGACCTCTGTGAGCTTGTCTTACTAAGAGAGGCAAACAAATGAAGTCAAAGCCTTGGCCTGTGGTCCTTCTGTAAACCTAGAATGCTGTGGGGTTCTGCTTCTTTAACTAGAAAAGTCAGGTCATGGTTTTAATTAACAAGCGTAGGCCACCAAGAAAGATCTGTTCTTTCAAAGGAAGTTGCTGAAAGAGCAGTTGTTGTGATGAAAGAAATGGTTCCAACCAGAAAACTGGAATGATGGGGGGACTTATATGATACATTTTAAAATTAGTATTATTGGTGTTGTCAAAAGACTCATAGCTTTTATTTCTTGAGCAATGTGTATGGGTGACATGATTTTTTTTTTTAAAGAAGATGTTGGGGGTAGGAGTTTATTAATTAATTTATTTATTTTTGCTGTGTTGGGTCTTCGTTTCTGTGCAAAGGTTTTCTCTAGTTGTGGCGAGCAGGGGCCACTCTTCATCGCGGTGCGCGGGCCTCTCACTATCGCGGCCCCTCTTGTTGTGGAGCACAGGCTCCAGACGTGCAGGCTCAGTAGTTGTGGCACACGGGCCTAGTTCCTCCACGGCATGTGGGATCCTCCCAGACCAGGGCTCGAACCCGTGTCCCCTGCATTAGCAGGCAGATTCTCAACCACTGCGCCACCAGCAAAGCCCATGGTGACATGATTTTTGAACATGATTTATTTATTCATTCAACAACTATGTTTTGAATGCCTACTGTATGCCATCTGCTGTGGACGTGGTGAACAAATCAGGCAAACATGCCCGCTTTCATGGAGCTTTTATTTTGGTGGAGGATATACAAATAAGTCGATTTTGTTGAATGTGATGACTGTTGCAGAAAAATAAGTGAGGGAAGCGGGGTAGGATAACCTGGTGAGGCATAGTTTGCATTTTTACAAAGGACCATCAGAGGAGGTGGGAGATGAGCATTTGAGGAGGTGAGGAGGTGAGACTCGTGGCTGTAGGGGGAAGAGCAGACAGAACGGTATGTGCAAAGGGCCAGAGGCGAGCATGTCCTTGTGTCAGGAGAACAGAAAGGAGGTCATCATATTTATTCCTCAGAGACCCACTGTGAGGTAATGTTGTTAGTATGTTACCGACGAGGGTCCTTGGCCTCCTTAATCAATAGAAATTGATAAGAGGCCAGACAAGAAATTCAGGCAAGGCTTTATTTGGGCTCCTGCTGCAGCAGGGGGGAGCGAGAACAAACAACAGGCTCCCTTGCTCACTGAGGGGGGTTGGTTCCTTATACTATGGGGTCCAGGGGTCGGGCCAGAGGGGTGGCTCAGGTGTTTCGCCCACCCTTTCTGTGGTGTGAGTGCAGGGGGCACGTGCAGTACCCTGCTTTTGCTTCCGGCTCTTCAGAAGTGGCAGCTGGGTTTTTGGTCTTTTCGTACATTGTTTTCTGTCATTTGCACCTATTGTGCATGCACACAGTTATTTTCACTCCCTTAATAGTTTCTTCACATTTTATTGCTTGAGGAAACGTTTGTCCTGGGGCAAGCACTGCAGCAAAGTGTCCCAGGTCCCAGGTCCCAGCCTGTATCAGTGTCACAGAGATGGTTGAGGCCTGAGGAGAGGTTGAGGATCTTGACCATGACTTTAGCTCTTAATCACTGTACACCTGCTTCCACCATCCCAGGGATCCCTTGGGTGCCATGGACACCCTCTGAGTCAATGTGAGGTTATAAGAGAGGTTGAAAATGTGAAGTCCAAGCCTGTTTTTCTGCTTCCTGAAAACCTCTTGCATCCATCCATTTGTCTCCAGCTCTAGCCCCTCCACCCTGATTCAGGCTGCCTTGTCTCTCTCTTGGATTTACTGAAAGAACCTTCTATTTGTTCTCCTTGCTTCCACTCCTGCTCTCCTCCAACCCCTTCCCCTTGCAGTGATCAGAAAAGTCTTACAGAAATACAAATCTGATTATAGCACTGTCCCCCAACTTAAAATCCTTCAGTCCCCATGGCTTAGACTTGAGTCCTAACACACCCCTTTCTGCCTTCACACCCTGGGCTCCAGCCCCACTGGCCCCTTCTGCTCCCCAGACACATCATGCATCTTCCTGTTTGTGTCCTTCTTGAGTGCACTTGACCCTGTCTGGAACAGTCCCTTATATCTATCTGGTTAATCCCCTCTGTATTTCTCAAAGCTCAGATCAAACATCACTTCTTGCTTTCTCTAAGGCCTGATCAGGTCACTGATTCCATGTCACGGTCCCCTGATTTGTCTGCACTGCTCCCTCATGACCCTTGCGACATTAATGTTTCTGATTATTTGTTCATTGTTGTAACTCAGCATCTAGATCAGCATCTAGATGCCCAAGAAGAATGAATAAACATGCCACTCTGCTAGACTCTAATGTCCATGGGGGCAGGGATCTCTTGTTTTGTTCATCATAATTCCCCTGTGCCTAGCCCAGTGCTTGGCATCTAGGATATATTCCATAATGACTTCTTAAAGGAATTCACACAGTTTGCAAAATATCAGTCCCTGGTGTTTTTCTCTGGTCCTGTCTGGGGGAGGCTCCTTATACATAATAATAGATGGACCCCATTCATAGTTTTCATTCTGTTTGACTTGTGAACTGGTCCAGCTGTGTCCCCAACCTGCTGCCTAGAGGGGCCTGCTGTTTTTCTTTGTTTGCCTTGGCTCTTGGAGTCTTAAAAGCAATTTCTTGGGCTCAATTCTAAAAATTCTGTAAGTCTATTCTGTGTGCAGACCCCAAGCTTCATGATTTCACTTCTCTATCCTCTCTCTGCTTGATCTCTTCAAGAGCATGTTGTCTTCTTTAGTGTCGAATATATTTTTATACATTGCCACGAATTTATTGTGAAGTAGTAAAGGAAATGAATAAATTAAAAACTGGGTTTCCAGCCATGCTAAGAATCAGATAGAGTAGGTGTATATGTTGGGTTCCAGAAAGGATCCAAGTCACATCCCAGCTCACTCCACCATGGCTCAATTATCCTGACCTGGGGACCCTCTTCAGATTCCCACTCTACTGTCTGCCCAGTTACCTCACCTTGTCTTTCTTTCTTTTTTTTAAAATCAATTTTATTGTAGTATAATTGCTTTACAATGTTCTGTTAGTTTCTGCTTTATAACAAAGTTAATTAGTTATACATATACATATGTCCCCATATCTCTTCCCTCTTGCGTCTCCCTCCCACCCTCCCTATCTCACCCTTCTAGCTGGTCACAAAGCACTGAGCTGATCTCCCTGTGCTATGTGGCTGCTTCCCACTAGCTATCTATTTTACATTTGGTAGTGTATATATGTCCATATATACACTACCACTCTCTCACTTTGTCCCAGCTTACCCTTCCCCCTCCCAGTGTCCTCAAATCCATTCTCTAGTAGGTCTGCATCTTTATTCCCGTCTTGCCCCTAGGTTCTCCATGATGATTTTTTTTTTAAGATTCCATATATATGTGTTAGCATACGGTATTTGTTTTTCTCTTTCTGTCTTACTTCACTCTGTATGACAGATTCTAGGTCTATCCACCTCACTACAAATAACTCAATTTCGTTTCCCTTTATGGCTGAGTAATATTCCATTGTATATATGTGCCACATCTTCTTTACCCATTCATCTGTTGATGGACACTTAGGTTGCTTCCATGTCCTGGCTATTGTAAATAGAGCTGCAGTGAACATTGCATGACTCTTTTTGAATTATGGTTTCCTCAGGGTATATGCCCAGTAGTGGGATTGCTGGGTCATATGGTAGTTCTATTTTTAGTTTTTTAAGGAACCTCCATACTGTTCTCCATAGTGGCTGTAACAATTTACATTCCCACCAACAGTGTATGAGGGTTCCTTTTCTCCACACCCTCTCCAGCATTTATTATTTGTAGATTTTTTGATGATGGCCATTCTGACTGCTCACCTTGTCTTTCTGACCAGTCTCTTTCTGTTTTTGGGAACTATCATGAATCCAGCTAGCTCACACTTTATTGCAATGTCAAAGTCTTGCTAAAACTTTTTTTCCCAGAGCTTGAGCCCAGCTCACTCTAACCTCTGTTCTCCCCACCTCCAACATTTGCTGGGATCTTGCAGAGAATCAGCTGGCCTTGAGAGCTGTGTCTCAGTTTCCCAGGTCTCTGCATTAGGTTTTCATGTTTTTGGGTGGCTATGTTTAGATGGTTCTCTGCATTTCCTGAGGCACCCAGAAACTCCATGCTTAGGACATATTCTTCTTTTCTATTTAAAGTGCACCTTTTGTGAAAAGCATACAAGTGGGTCTTAATGTTTCTTAATCCAGTCTGAAAAATCTCTGCCTTTTAGTTGGAATATATAGTCAATTTATATTTAATGTAATTTTTGTTGTGGTTGGGTTTAAATCTGTCATCTTGCTATTCATTTTCTGCTTGTTCCATCTGTTTCTATTTTTTTTTTTTGGTTTGAGTAGTAATGTTTTTAGTATTTGATTTTCTCTCCTACTTTGGCTCTTCATCTATGCCTCTTTGTGTTATTTTAAAAAATGGTTGCTCTAAGATTTGTAATATGCATCTTTAACTTATCAAAATCTGTCATGAATTAATATTATGCCACTTAAAATATACTGTTAGAACCTTATAACAGTAAAGTGTCATTTACCCTTTTAACACTTTGCATTATTGTTGTCATCATTGTACTTCCTCATATGCTACAAATTACAAATTAACAGTATAGTGTTGTTAATTTTGCTTTAGACGATTATCTTTTAAGGAAATTAAGAAACAAGAAAACTTTAAAAAAAAGGTAAAAATTTTTACCATTTCTGGGGCTCTTCTATCCTTTAGGTAGATTCAAGCTTCCATCTACTGTAATTTTTCTTGAACATAAAGAAGTCTTGTTAACATTTCTTAGAGCCTCAGGTCTGATAGTAATGAATTCTCTTGGATTTTGTTTATCTGAATATGTTTTTATTTTGCCTTCATTTTGAAGGATATTTTAGCTGGATTCAGAATTCCAAATAGATCAATTCCATCCACTCCCCCAGCATTTTAAAGATGTTGTTCAATTATATTCTGGTTAGCATTATTTTGGGTGAGGACAGTAGTCACTCTTTTGTGGTTCCTCTCTATGTAATGAGTTTTTCCTTTGGCTACTTTAAAATTTTCTCTTTATCTTACATTTTCAGCAATTTGATTATGATGTGCCTAGAAGTGTGATTTATTTTTGTTTCTGTTGTTATTGTTTTGGTTTAGTCTGCTTAGAGTTTATTGAACTTCTTAAATTATGGGTTGATAGTTTTAATCAAATTTGGAAACTCTGGGTCACTATACTTTCAAATATTTTCTTCTACTCCAATCTCTCTTCTCTTTTGGGGACTCTACCTATACTTGTGTTAGATCAGTTGATACTGTTCACAGGTCACTTAGGCTCTTATCATTTTTTCCCACCCCCATTTTCTCTTATCAGTTTGAATAATTTGTATTGCCATTTCTTCAATTTTACTAGTTTTTTTCCTGCATTGTCCAATTTGCTATAAAAGTATCCAGTACATTTTTCAATTCAGATGTTTTATATTTCAGTTCAAGAATTTCCATTTACTTCTTTTTAAAAATAGTTTGTTTCTCTACAGAGTTTTCCCATTTATTTCCTCATTATGTCTATTATTTTGTTTAAATCCTTAAATATATTTTATGTTTCTTATTTTCTGCTAATTCCAAGATCTCTGTCATATTTTGATCTGTGTCAACTGACTTTTTCTCTTGGCTATTGGTTATATTTTTCTGCTTCTCATGTCTAGTGAATTTTGATTTTATGCTGGATATTGCAGCTGTTACATTGATGAGAGTCTGGATTTTGTTTTTCCCTTTAAAGATTGTTGGGTTTTGTTTCAGCTGCCAGTGAATTTATTGATGGATCAGCTTTATCCCTCTGAGGCTTGTTTTTAAACTTTGTTATTGTGGGTCTTGTGTAGACTTTACTTAAGGGCTAGTGTGACCTTTATATCTAAGGTGTGGCCTTTCTGGAGATTCAGCTGAATGCCTGGAGGGTTTATTGAGCTCTTCTACCTTGGCTGTTCAGAGTGTTAATACTTACCAGCACTGTGCAATCTTTAAAATCTCTATTCAGCTTTCAGCTTCCAATAGTTTTACCCGCCAGGTCACAGTGGAGTTTTTTCCTGCACATGTACAGCTTAATATCTGGCCAAAGACTTAGAAGGACCTTTATACAGGTTTCTGAATTTCCTTTTTGCATGACACTCCCTCCTCTTTGGTATTCTGCCCCCAAAATTCCAGTGCCCACAACAGCCCTAAACTCTGATCTCTGCTTCCTCCATTCAGCAACATGATCATATTTCCTTGGGCTGTACCTTCCGGGGCTGTGGAACATAAAGTGCCTTCAGGCAGAAAGCCAAAGAAATTGTGGCACTTACCTCAAGTATTTATTTCTTTCAGGGATCACAATCTTCTGAAGACTCTTGTGCAATATCTGAAGATAGTTGCTTCATATATATTACCCAGTACTACAGGTGTTTTCAACAAGAGAAATAACCTAGTACCAGTTATTCCATCATGGCCAGAAGTGGACGTTTTGTCACATCCTCTCTTAACTGTGCCCAAATATTGTAAACCACCTTAAAACACAGTATTCTTTTTCCATAAGTGAATAGTGATTATTTGCAAATAATAAATAAGTTGACCAACATCCTTCTCCTGGTCATGCTTAGGCAGAGGATGGAGGGATGGGATGAGGCAAGATGAATTCGTTGGAAGGTCTATAATATGTATTATGAAAGATTTCATGATAGAGATTGTTAGCTGGAATGGGTTATAAGTGTTAGCACTTATTCTCCACTCTTGATGTTTCCTTCACAGTAGACAGATACCTATTAGAGTAATAATCTTTTTTTAAATAAATAAATTTATTTATTTATTTATTTATTTATTTGGCCGTGTTGGGTCTTCGCTGTTGTGCACGAGCTTTCTCTAGTTTCAGTGAGCAGGGGCTACTCTTTATTGTGGTGCACGGGTTTCTCATTGTGGTGGCTTCTCTTGTTGTGGAGCATGGGCTCTAGGTGCATGGACTTCAGTAGTTGTGGCTCACGGGCTTAGTTGCTCTGTGGCATGTGGGATCTTCTGGGACTAGGGCTTGAACCCGTGTCCCCTGCACTGGCAGGTGGATTCTTTACCACTGTGCAACCAGGGAAGTTCCCTAGAGTAATACTCTTGATCTCTCGTCTTATCCCAACTCTTCTTAAGTGGGCAGAATGTGTACCTGATTGGTGAATTTGGGACCAGAAATGGGGAAGTTCAGCTTGATCCTGTCCTCCTGCCCTTCTCTTGGGGATCTGGACCTGGTTTACTCCTCCATGGCTTAATTTATATAGTAACATGAAGGAAGACAGTAGGAGCTCAATCAACGTTAGAATTAGAAGTTCTAATCTAATCTAAGATCTAGGTTGGAATGATCTCAGAACCAGCCCTCTACATGGATGATTCTTACCCTTTTGTTTGTCTCCCATATATTCATAGTTATGGCAAAGAATGAAAAGACACATAGTGTGAGCTTGAGAGCATGGCTTCTGGAGCCAGATTATCTGGTTTGGTTCCTAGTTTAATCACTTACTGACTGCCTGGCCTTGGAAAAATCTTTTAACCTCACTGTGCCTCAGTTTTATCATCTGTGAAATAATAGTAGCCTAATCATAAGGTTGTTGGGAAAATTAAATGAGCTCTAGGATACGAGACAAAATGAGATAATATGTCATAGTTTTAATATTAAGTTATGCAAGCTAACATTTAATAAGTGTTCCTTATGTGCCAGACTTTATTCTAAGAGCTTTGCACATAATGACTTGTTAACCTTAGCACATAGAATCCTATGAGATAGTTCACTATTATTATCTCCATTTTACAGATGAGGAAATAGTTTCCTGGTTAGTGCTGTGGCTGGGACCACAGGTTTGTCTGCTGAAGACCTTTTCTTGTTCTCTGGACCATCTCCCAGACCCCACCAGGTGTGTTGTCATATAAAAGGTTGAGAACGACTATCTAGGTTAAAACTTCATGCAGCAGAAAGGAAAAAACAGAGGTCCTGGTGGGGGTGATGGGTTTGTTTTGTATTCTGTTAAGTGATAGTCAATCAGGTATGGTCAAGAGAAGCTCAGAAAAAAAAAAGCCAAAGTTTATTATACTCATAGATCCTAGAGACAGGAGGCACACAGGACCATCCAGAAACACCAAGGTTGTCGGGAAGCAGAAGATAGGAGAAAGGGGTGCACTTAGATGAGGCCTTTATTGGCATTTCTGTAAGAAAGGCAAGGCGGTGCAGGGTGACCAGTTTAGGATTACCTAGTGTGAATAATTTCAGTGGACTCAGCCATAAGGGTGGTCTCTAGTTGGAACCAGGCCCTGGGAAAATTAGGCAGCGGCTATTGCCTCCTGGGGTGTGCAGACCAGATAGAGAAGGTAGGGCTCTGGATTGGTCAGTTTGCACATCAAAGGCATCTTCTAGGCTGAATTCTTTGCTACCCCTAAGAATTGGCTACCCTGGTGAGGGACAGTCTTTCTCCAGCCAGAAAGATTTTTTAAGATGCCAAAACATTATAATATACAGAAAGTCAAGCAATCAGTCAACCAAACAACAGACATACAATACAGGCTTCTAGACCATGTGGCACTGGCGTTGGAGACAGCAGACGGGGTTTCCAGCCTCCTAGCCCATGACCCCTCAGGACCCCCATCATGCTTGGTAATGGCTGGGTGAGAATTTTTCCTGGCAGCCTCCGGGCAGGGCAGGCAGCAGCAGACTAAGGGAGACAGAACCACGCCGATGTCCCTGAGGGCATCCTGTCTCAGTTGCTAGAGGTGACAGGACAGCTGCCTAGATCACTGGCAGCAGCTGGGAAGAAGTAGCAGAAAAAGGAAGAAGAGAGTTTGCGGAAGGGTCACTGAGGGAGAGAACAGCCACCGTCACCCGGAATGAAACTGGTCTGAATTGGTCTCAGAGACTCAATCCAGTTACAAGCTGTTCATAGAATCATAGCTGACACTTGTTTGCATAGTGCCTGGCTTGCATTTATTTAGCCTTCACTCACATCATCTAACATTTTTCCTTTGTTATTTTTATTTGAAATTTAATTCTCATATCCCACGATCATTTCTTTAAGATATACAATTCAATGGCTTTTAGTACATTCACAGAGTCACTAATTAGTCACAGAATGCAACCATCATCACTGTCAATTTTGAAACGTTTTCATCAACCCAAAAAGAAACCCCAAACCCTTTAGCAGTCGTCTCCCTGCCATTCCTTCCCAGCCTTCCAGCTCTAGGCAATCATGAATCTACTTTTAGTCTTCTCTCTGTCTCTAAATAGTTGCCTATTCTTGACCTTTCATCTAAATGGAATCCTACAATATATGGTCTTTTCTGTCTGGCTGCTTTCACTTAGTATAATGTCTTCAAGGTTCAGACATATTGTAGCATCATATCATCTAATTTTGATTCTTCAATAAATTTTGGAAATAGGTACAGTAAATACTGTTGTAACTGTTTCCACTTAAAGATGTGAAAAAAGAGCCACTAACTCCAAGTCAGCTTCTGTGCTGAGCTCTCTACAGGGACCATCTCATCCTCACTATGATGCCAGACATAGGTACCATCTTTTTTCCCACTTAACAGATAAGAAACTGAGGATCAGAGAGTTGGAGCAATTCGCCTGAAATCACACAGCCAGCAAGTGGTTGGGCTGGCGTTGGAGCCCAGGCAGGTTGGCTCCAGAACTTCAAATGTTAACCACCAGCACTCACTGCTTTCTGGGCTGAATGCCTTGCCCTGGGGGCATGGCTCATCATTGGCCAGGATGGAACTCTGATCCAGATCTCCTGCTTCTAAATCCTATTTTCCTCTCCCTACTCCATGGGCTTTCCACAGTCAAGTTGGAATGGCCATTCTTGGTTATGTTATTTAATGTATTTTGGGGAGATACAAGTCCTAATTTGAAGAAATCTCAGGAAAAATGTCAAGATCGCATTTCATATAACATCCATTTTTGAGGTATCACCAAGTTCAGAAGACAGAGGGCAATACGAGAGAGGATTACATCCTTCAGCCCAGGAAGGAAAAAAAAAGAAATGAGCATCAGTACTGTTTGCCTTTTTCCTTCTTTTCTATTACTTCTTTCCATGGGTTTCTTATATTAGTATGAGGTGTTTAAATCATCACATTTAACTTCTCTTGCAAAGTTATCACACAATGCATTTGTATTTTATGCAAATATTTATGGATCTCTGTATTGCCTGTATTCTAGAGGTGCCCTTAACATAGGGACTTATATTCCCAGGAAGATTTGGATACCCAGGCCCAAAGGGACCATCACTCCCTACATCTAAGATATCAGCTCTTTCCTTCCTTTTCTTTACCTAGACCCAAAGAAAGCACATACATAAAAATGGAGGAAGATGTTCAGGTGATGGTGACTATCCTGCATCTGCCCGAGTTCCTTGCATTCGATGTGGGTTCCTCACTCCCTGGCCCGGCCAGATGTCTGCCAGGGTGACAGAACCTGAGGGTCTCCACTATGTTCAATGAGATGCTTTTCAATTTCAAAACACTATTTAAAAATTTTTTTTAATTTCATATTAGAATATAGTTAATTTACACTGTTGCTTTAGTTTCAGGTATACAGCAAAGTGATTCAGTTATACATATACAGATATCTATTCTTTTTCAGATTCTTTTCCCATTTAGGTTATTACAGAATATTAAGTAGAGTTCCCTGTGCAGTTGTCCTTGTTGGTTATCTATTTTACATGTATTTTATATATAGTAGTGTGTATCTGTTCATCCCAAACTCCTAATTTATCACCCCCTTTTCCCCCTTTGGTAACCATAAGTTTGTCAAAACACTATTTTAAGACCCTTGTACAGTGTGACAGGGATGTGAGACTTCAGAGAGACTGTGGCTGTAAAACTGCTTTAAAATTGAAAAGTGTTATGCAAATGTGGGAGGTCATTCCTAGGGGTATGACTTGTTATCAAGAAATATAATTGATATAACATTATATTTGTCGTCTTATCCAGTGATCATCAGTGGCAGTCTCCTGGTCTCTCTTCCGCTGGCACTAGACGCTCCATCTCCAACTCCCCGCGTCAAGCATGGTGCTTGGTTCAAGGAAGGGCTCAGCCCACTCTGCCCGGTGGAGCCTCAGAACAGGTGCCTTCCCATATCTCAGATGTGCATCCAGGTCCACCTCCCATTTCCTTCCGGCTGAACAGATCCTTTCCCTGAGCTTTGCCTAATTTAATTTCTGCAAGCAAGGTGTGCTGGGGAGTTTTATGTGTCAACTTGGTTTGGTGGGTTATTTCATCAAACACGAATGGAGGTGCTGCTGAGAAGGTATTTTGTAGATGCACTTGACATCTATAATCAGTGGACTTTAAGTAAAGGAGATTACCCTCCATCATATGGGAGGACCTCATCCAAGCAGCGGGAAGGCTTTAAGAGCCCAAACTCAGGTTTCCAGAAGAAGAAGAAATTCTGCTTCAAGACTGCAAGCTGAGTTTCCAGCCTGTTGGCCTGCCCTATAGATTTCAAACTCAGTTCCTCAAGGTCAACTTTTGTTGCATTTCCAGCCTGCCTTGTGGATTTTGGACTCACCAGTGCTCACAGTTCCATGAGTCAATCCCTTAAAATAAATCTCTTTATATAAATATAAAGGTCCTGCTTCTCTGGAGAACTCTGACTGATGCACAAGGCCCTGGACGTTACACCCTCCCTTTACTCCACCTACCTTTCAGGGCAGCTGGTTTGTTCTCTAGAAGCTGAATTTCTTTTTAAATTTTATTGGAGTATAGTTGATTTACAACATCGTGTTTGTATCAGGTGTACAGCAAAGTGATTCAGTTATACATATACATATATTCATTCTTTTTCAGATACTTTTCCCATATAGGTTAATTACAAAATACTAAGTAGAGTTGCCTGTGCTATACGGTAGGTCCTTGTTTGTTACAGAGGCTGATTCTTGGGCTTCCTCTTCCACCAAGAGAAAAGAATGACCATTCTTTGGTGTTTCTGCCTCTCCCTCTGTATCCTCCAGTCTTGGAGCTCCACCCGAGAACGGACCTCTCCCACCTCCCCCTGGGGAAACTTACTAGAGAGAAACCACGTGAGTCGGCGTGTGTGCAGTGAGATTTGGCCATCAGAGAGACTCCGGTGAATTTTATCATCACTTTGAACATTGAAGGAGATACTTTAATGTTCCCAGGCCATTCCACCACTACCCCCCCCGCCCCCCCCCACATCACTATTTTTCTTGTTAATTTACAAACAGAACTGCGCACACGTGGTCTCCTGTGCGTCTACATTTAATGAAGAATAGTAGTCTGAGCCTTGCGTTTGTTTGTTTTCCATTTCCTGGGAACTCAAAAGAAGGAAGTGTTATCCCCACACTGATAGGTATTTCACCTCCGAAGGATCCCGGGGGGTGGAGTCTGAAGAGTCATATCTCATTCAACATTCTTTCCCCAAGTTCAGCAATCAGACAGATAGACATATGGGTGATGCTAAACTTAGGTACCGCAGATAGGAGGAATATTCGCATGGCACCCGCTCTCTTCAGCCCTCACTCAGCGCAGAATACCATCCTGTTAAAAACGGTCTATTTTTGTGGAACTCTTTTGCTTATATTGAGATATAAAATTATTAGTCTGAGGTTGGCTCACATCATCAGAGCCTCAGATTCTTGGCAGAGCTGCCTGCAGTCTGTTCCAGTCATTCACTGCCAGGGACAGAGCCCGCGCAGGAGCAAAAATAGGTCTTCCTGCCGAAACCTGCTGAGATACCGGGAAGGCGATGTGCGAGAAGAATTTAATACCCTGGCCTTAAGAAAGTTTCAGTCTTCTCCTCAGACAGACTTGCCCTTGGTAGGTGACTGATCATATGAAATGAGAGAGTTTCAGCGGGGATCGAGGAAGTAGCAAAAGGAGACTTGGCAGCCAGCGGCCCTGTTATAGGAGAGTTTTGCATATAAATTACATATGCATATGACATTTTAGCTCCAACTTTACATGTGTTTTGGAGGCTGGATGCAGTCTTGTCCCTGCCTGTCTGTTTGCTTTTTCTCATCGCTGCATCAATATTAATCCTGCTGTTTTTAGTTCGCTTTGAAGAAAGCATAGGTTTTCTTTTTCTTTATTTGAAATGGCAAGTGGGATACTGTGTTTTTTTTGTGTGCTCTCGATAGCCTTTATTTTGATTTTCGGTGAACCCTTGCATTGTCCATGCAGAAATGCGTCCCATTCTCCGTTCTGTCAGAATGTTTCCAGGGTGATCCCTCCCCCACTACGACCTCCCTTGGAATAGGCAGTGAAGCTCTAGGTCAATGTTTTTCATGATAAAGTTCGATTACCAGTGATTTCTCCCTTCTTAGATCTGAGAGCCTTCTGAGGGGGGAAGGTGATATGAGACCAAGGTGTTGCAACCCTTCACTTACTGTTGGAAGAAGGAGGGTCCTGGGCGGAAGTGGTTTGCTCTGGGCCTCCAGCGAGTTGGAGATTGAACTGGGGATAGAACCCAGATCATGTCACTCTTCTCCAAGACTGGCTTTGCAGATCCAGTGGGGATGCCAAGGGGATCCTCTAAATACAGCCCTTGGCGTAAATCTGACCTGCCACCTGTTTTCGTATGGCCCGCAAGTTTAGATTTTACATTTTTAAATAGTACAAGAAATCAGAAAGACACATGAAGATTATATGGAATTCAAATTTTGGTGCCCATAAAAAAGGTTGTAAGGGTACACAGCCATGCCATTTTGTTTGTGTCATATCTGGGGCTGATTTTATGCTACAACAGCAGAGGAGAGTGATTGTGATGGCAACTCTTCAGCCTGCAAAGCCTGAAACACTCACTTTTTGGAAAAAAGTGTGCTGACCCCTGCTCGACCTCACTCCAGTGTCTCCATTCTCCGGACAGATCGACATATTAGCATTTTCTTCTAATTCAGTCAAATCTACCCATTCATGGCTAGGAAGGATTTTCTCCATTTATAGTAAGGGTCAACATCTTTGTAGTCAAATTCAGGTTAAATGTTTTATTGGGCATTTCAGGTACCAATTAATGCATAGGAAGGAGATCTTTGAATTGACCTTTGGGATTCCCATTTCTAGTTGGACTAGTGGTGTCTAAAATGGCTTTAATAGTATATCAGCCAGAACAAGAGGAGGAGGGGATGTTTCATTCTCCACTCTGTGGATTGGCCCACACTGGGATTCCTGGTGGTCACTACACTTCTTAAAAGGGACATTGAGGGCTTCCCTGGTGGTGCAGTGGTTGAGAGTCTGCCTGCCGATGCAGGGGACACGGGTTCATGCCCCGGTCCGGGAAGATTCCGCATGCTGCAGAGCGGCTGGGCCCGTGAGCCATGGCCTCTGAGCCTGCGCGTCTGGAGGCTGTGCTCCACAATGCGAGAGGCCACAACAGTGAGAGGCCCGCGTACCGCAAAAAAAAAAAAAAAAAAGGACATTGACAAATCATATCTAGTCTGGTGTGAGCAGGTGATAAAGAAAGTAGGATGGAGGCGGCAAGAACGTTAGTGTCAAAGACCTGAACTGCTGTGGAGCAGAAGGATGATTAAGCTTGTGTTGTAGGTTATGGGGGCCAAAGATGGAAGACACAAACAGGCAGATTTTGGTCCACTAGGACCAAGATGTTATCAGTTGAAGGTAGTCAACCATGGAATGAGCACCAAGGCTCGGAAGTGCTCTTCCCTGGAGACAGCTGACGGCCTTTAACGTGGGCTGTTCTAGAAGAGGTTCAAACATTTCTTGTTTGGATCCAAAAATGGCTGACATATCTCATTCGAAGTTGAGCTGATTTGAGTTCTTTTCCCACCCATTCAAGTCCAGTTAGAATCAGTGTCACCAGCTTGGATTCTAGGGTGAGGGTTTAATTCTGAGGTAGGAATTTCTGTTTGAAGAAAGTAGCCTATGAAGCTTTTCTTTTTAAAAATGAAGTTAATTCAATTTATTACTTTAGCATAGAGGGATTTAGGAAGATTTCACATGACACACAGCTAACACACATTAAGATGTAGAATATTTAAAGCATTGTCCAAGAACAATTTTCCAAACACAAGCTGGGCCCTTAGTTCTCCAGAGTGGTGAGTTTTTTGCACTCTGCTTTGTCTTATGTAGGAATAATGTAACGAATGAAACAGAGACTCGTTGGTCTTGCTGTAGAATCAGAAAGAGCTAGCAGTTGGCCGGGCAGGCTGATTCTCTGCGATTTGCATGTTATCAAGAAGACTCTGGCTTGCTAAAATTCTTCATCAAAACTCCAATGGCAATAAATTTCAGATGCCACAGTTTTCACTAATAAAGAGATGGAGGAAATGCTCTCTGAGTAGCTCACTCATTCACACAACAAATATTTACTAAGAACCGTTACGAGCAAGGCACTGGCAAAAGCTACAATTCTTTATATCTTTTCAGGACTTGGGATGTTTTTTATGTTGAGCATTTCTTTTAGTGACAAACATTTGTGAGGTATCAAGTCTGTGTAAGATGCTAAGCAAGATGGAATGTAGTGGGGGAAGCAGGGTAGGGGGACAGCTGAGAATACAGACCCTGGAGCCAGGCTGCCTGGGTGTTAGTCTCACCTTCACTTTTGCTATGTTCCTTGGGAATGTTCCAGAATGTCCAGAGGCCTCAGTCTGTTTACCTCTAAAATGGGGATAATGGTACCCCCAATAGAAGCCTCTTGTGAGGATTAAGTGAGTCAATGTATGTGAAGTTCTTAGACCAGAAACGGGCACTCATAGTGTCATTTAAGTGTCTGCTACTATTATTTTGCTGAAGCTATGAAGATACTGTGTTATCCCTTTCGTTTTCATTTGTATGGCACTCTATACATTACCTTTACAGGCATCCTTTTGATCCTTACAACAACTGTATGATTTGTAGCAAGAGGTTAAGTCTACTATCTTCATTTTATCATTGAAGAAATGAGATGCAGATGGGTCAATGGCACGTCCAAGGGCACCGAGAACCAAAACCTTGGCCTTGAGTACCATCCCCTTCCCACTGGGCTTCCACCTCTGACAACAGCGGCCACATGATGCTTCAGTTCAGGCTGAATGGGTATTGGCTGTGAGCCAAGAGAATTAGATTCAGCGCCTCTCGTTGATCATGGAGCTAAGAACCCAATGCTCCCCTTGGCTTTAAGAAACAGTTTGTCCTAACTGTTTGAAGGAAAGATGCTTCACTTTGTCGGGTCGAGAGACTAGGAGCTGGGGGGTCTGCTTGGCAGACCTGTTTCTTAGAACAATTCTTCTATTGACCTGGGGACCTTTGAGCAAAGTAAGAGAATCCAGTAGAAACAGGGCAGATACTGAGCAGAACGGATGTCACCACACTCACCCCTTTGTACCTCTGTGTGGACCATTCGGCAACATCTCTTGGTGAGAATTACTTTAAATGTAACCAGGCGACAACCCCAGGCTTTGCTGCTGGGACATTAGAAGATTCCAGGGACCTGCTGAGAGGTCATGAGAACAGCTGAGGAGCTTCTGGAGAGACATAGGAAAGTGAAAGAGGGAATCTGAAAATAAGACGGCACCTTAACTCTCAAAGGTAGGAGATGGTTCCTGCAGCTCCCTTTCTCCTGGGCCCTGTGAGTGGACAGCAGGTTAGATGGGGGCAACTAAAGATGACGGGGGTCTCTGGGTACAGGAGGAGTGAGCCCAGAGCTGGATGTAACTGGAGGACAAAACGGACTTTGGTGGAGAGATGAGAGTCAATGAGCAGCTCGGTCACCCAGATCTGAGAGGCAATGCCTTCAAGACTCCATGTGTGTGACAAGGTTCTAGAAAACGGTGGTTGGGGGGCAGAACACAAATCAGATGCTTCAGTACCTCGCACAGCATCACAGGATGCCACAAGAACGGCGGGTTTTCAGACCTGGATGTCCAGGGCTTAATATCTGATGGAGAGTTCCAGAGTACTTTCTGTTGAATCCTTTAACCTCACTATGTGTGATGGTTCATTTTCTGTGTCAACTCAGCTGGGACCCAGTTGCTTGATCAAAAACCAGTCTAGATGTTTCTGTGAAGGCATTTGTTCAATGAGATGAACACTTACATCTGTAGACTGAGTAAAGCAGATGGCTTACTCTCCATAATTTGGAGAGACCTCACTCAATCAGTTGAAGGCCTTCAGAGCAAAAAAAGTTTCCTGGAAATGTTGCATGGTCATAGAAATATTCTATATCCTTATTAGAGTGATGTTCCCATGGGTGTGTATATTTACCAAAACTTCTCAATTCCATACTTAAGATCTGTGCATTTTACTATATGTAAATTTTACCTTAATAAGTAAAAATGATTACACCTTAATCCTTCTGTAAAAAGTGCCTTAAAAATCAATGAAAATACCAAAGAAAATTGCATAACCAGAAGAAAAATTAATTAAAATAAAAGAATCTTCCTTTGGAAAGAAAAGAAAATTGTTTTCCTGGAAAAGAAGAAATTCTTAAGAGTGCAACATAGAAAACCTGCTTGAGTTTCTTACCCACTGGCCTGCCCTGCCTAGTTCAGACTCAACCCCGTAACATCAACTCCTACCTGAGTTTCCAGCCTGCAGATTCTTGCTATGTCCACACAATCATGTGAGTCAGATCCTTAAAATAAATCTCTATCTCTCATATATATCTCTATCTCTCATCTCTCACATATATATGTATGTGTATACACACACATGCACACACACACACACACACACACAAATACATGTACTGGGAAAGAGAGAGGAAAGTTGCCACCCTGCCAGAATCCCTTTCCTGGAGGGAATCACTGGAAGTTTTCCTCGTTACAGGATTTTCCCCAAAACAAGAGCATCTCCAGCACTGGGAGCAGAGGTTAGGGTCAGTGAATTCACACGTCCCTCTGTGTAATGCCACCATGTTTTCTCATTTCTAAAGTGCCAGCCACCATAAGACAAAGCAACAGCTTTTCCAGAATAAACATTCCAACGTTAAGTATTCACATTGTTGAAAAGATGCATCTGAATTACAAAAACCTTAAAATGTAAAGCCATGTGTATTTTTGAACTTTAGAAAGACTGTAGTTAGCAATAGTTAACTTTTATTTTATTTTAGCAAATGTCAGGCCCCATATGGATCAGTGAAAGCATAATTGTTGTAAGCCTTAATCTCCTCACCTGTGAAATGGAGACACAACAGCAAGGACCCCATGTTGGGTTGTGTGGTTTAAATGATATGATGCTCAGAGTGTTTAACTCAGGACCTGGTTGCAGGAATCGCTCAGACTCTCTTCCTTTGTTCTGATTCTTAGCATGTGTGGGCCACCAAGCCTGGTGGATGGATCTATAGACAAGAGGCAAAGTCCGTAAGCTCAAGTTCACAGGCCACTGGGGAAATTCCTGTGTCACCCCATTATGATACCAGGTTGTAAGTGCTGAGAATAGGGAAAATCAAGGGAGCACCCATCACCTTAGCCAAAGTGGAGTTTCCACATGACGTCTGCAACTTGGCACCCAAGGGCTGCAGCGAATGGGCTGGTCCTGCCGCTGCTCATCCTGGCTGCTCTGTCCACGGGGATGTGCTTGTCCAGGCCCAGGCACTCAGAGAGGGAGGCCCAGCTAAGCTTTCCTGACTGCCTACCACTTCCCAAGCTCTGTGTCAAGCAGGCTCAGATTCCATTCAAACGGGATGGTCTTCTGTTCACTTGTCCGTTCATTCAACAAATGGTGGTATTTATATAATAACTGCTTGGTACCAGGCACTCGGTCCAAGAGAATGATACTCTGTAGAGGACAAAATAGGCAAGAATCCTGTTCTCCTGGGGCTTGTTTTCTAGTGGGGGAGATAGATAGTAATTCTGAAGATAAGTGCCATCAAGAAACTAAAGCCCAGTGATTCGAAAGCACGTTGCTGTGCCATCTCCAGGAAGCTGGCCAGGGAAGGTCTCTAGTGAGGCACGTGGGAGCTGAAAGCTAAGTGAGGAGCCAGCTATGTGAAGACCAATGGGAAGAGTATTCCAGAAGGAGAAAACAGCAAGTGCAAAGGTGCTCGGTGGGAATGTTACGGAACTCAGGTTTGGCTGCCCGTGACTCAAGAATCCAACACTGAGAGACGTGTTGGGTAAAAGGAAAGATGCTTTATTAAGGAAGCCAGCTATCCTGGGGAGAAGGTGGACTCATGTCCCAAAGAAACAACTCCCCATTGCCAATCAGGCAGCAGGAGTTTCTAAAGGGGAGTCTCAGGGATGCATGATGTGGGGACTAGGGGGTGCCACATGCAGAGCATCACAGTCAGCTCCAACAGTCATCTTGAAATTGGCCCTGCAGTGGTCTGATCAGGGTCATCTTGATTATTTTCAGTGCAGTGATATCTTTAGTTACAGGGTTGGTTTTTTCCCATTTCCTTGAGGCCAGTTCTTGGAACTGTGGCAGCTTATGTCATGGCGACAGTCTGGTCATCATGTAGTTAACTTCTTCCACCTGGTGGAGGTTTCAGTATCTACAAGACAGCTCAAAGGATATGGCTCAGAATATGATCTGTAGGCCTTGAGGAGGAACTAAAGGTCCTTGACTTTGTTAAATGGCTAAACTATAATTATTTTGTCTTGTTTGAACTGTTTTCCTTTGTTTCTGCATTATTTCATTTCTCGGATTAAATTTATTCTTTTTTTTTTTTTTTTTGTGGTACGCGGGCCTCTTGCTGTTGTGGCCTCTCCCGTTGCGGAGCACAAGCTCCAGACGTGCAGGCTCAGCAGCCATGGCTCACAGACCCAGCTGCTCCGCGGCATGTGGGATCCTCCCAGACCGGGGCACGAACCTGTGTCCCCTGCATTGGCAGGAGGACTCTCGACCACTGTGCCACCAGGGAAGCCCTAAATTTATTCTTTGACTAAAGTTTTTCTACAGACAAGAGGCAGGTGGAGGACATGGGGGTGCTGTCTGTCCTGGGAACGCTCCGTGGGTCTTGCTCAGTTCCAGGAATGGGCTTGCAGTGTTGGAAGTACAGAACGGAGGCATGGGGCAGTGGTAACAGAGAGCTCCCAGAGGTGAGTCGACCATAGGTACTAAGAAATCTGAGTGCCCTTCTCCGTGAAGTGGAATCATGATGGCCATAGTGCTAGTTACCCACACACCAGGCAGGATGGTAGCTGCTCCCTGCATCTTCTGTCTTATCCCTTACATCAATGAGGATGTCATTATCCTCATTTTATGGACAAGGATATTGAGGGATAGAGAGGGGAATTACCTTGTCAGGGTGAATCAGGGCTAATCAGTGATGGGTCCAAGGTAGAAATGCAATTCTGTGCTCTTTATACCCTAAGTTTTATTGAGATATTCTCAGTCACCATAAGGAGCAATTGGACTCAGGCTACTATTTTGGGGCTTTGTGAACATGAGTGATTTTCCAGGACCTGCAAGGTCACACTTTCTGTAGATCTTGAGACCCAGGGTGACTCAGGACCCTCGTGGGGGAACACATTTGCCTCACGAAACCTCAGCCCCTGGAGTCTCAGGTTGCCCTTCACATCTGACATAGAACAAGGATGAAGCGGCGAGCCTTCATTTTCCTGAGTTGAATTTGAACTTGCATGGGGAGGATGCAGGTTTAGGGGGAAGAGAACGGGAGGGGTTGGTCTGTAAGGCGAGCATGTAGGGGAAGGGGCAGGAAAGAAAGAAAAAAGAGCAAAGCCCAGTAGTCAGGTTGTGGTCTCAGCCTTCTAAACCCTTTTGCTTCTCTGATTGATACTTTTCAATTATTCCTTCCCATTTCACTGACATTTGAAATGCTATTTTTTTTCTGAGCGATAACTTCAAATGCTCAAGTTCCCACAGTCCTGGTAGCCCTGTTTAGCTGTAGTGGTAAATTGCTTCCTTGTACAACATAATGGCATTGACAGCCTTTTGCTATAGGGAAATGAGTTCTCCAGTGGGACATGCCGATGATAAGACGTCCGGTTTTGAAATTGTATTTCTCTGTATCAGAATTAAATCTGGACTTTATATTTCTGGGCTGCCATGCTCAGGAGCTGGCCCCTATACAGTACACCCCGAGACTGACAAGCAGTGCTTACATAGGGACTCTTTCGCTTAAATTGGATCTGTGCTTTTATGCTCTCTCCTATTATTAGCTATTAAAATCTCTCAAACTGCAACCCCCCTCAATACCACTTTTTCTCCTTCTTCTTCTTCTTCATCGTCGTTTTTTTCCCTTTTTAAACAGTGATAGGGTTTTTCAGACCTAGTTATCTGAAACCCAGACAACTGTGGAATGGGGGCAGGCAATAATTCCCCTCCGGAGGCTGAAAGGTGTAAAATTAACGCAAACTTAGTAAAACGCGGTATTGATTTTCTGTGATTCATAGGGGAATCTGCTTTTCATTACAATAGGGGGTCAGAGCTGAGCATATAATACGGGGAGGCTGAAAGGCTTTTGTGCAGATGACTCTTCCTGGATGGAAAAGGGGAGTCCTTTTCTGATGCTGTCTGTAAACCCATCTTATGTTTTCCCTTCCTCTTGGGTTGTCACCTGTGTGTCGGTCTGCTTCCTCCCCAACACCCCGCCCACTCCCAGTCCTGATTCCCCCCAGAATGGGAATACTTCAAAATCAAAGTGCTCTCTGGCATCCCCCCCCCCAATAATTTTCATCTGCACCCGTTTTTGACCATATTCTAGTGTGTTCACTGGGGTAATGCTCTTATTAACATACCATCACCCAGCTGAATATAGGAGGTGGCCTGGAGGGTACCAGCATATGTAATTTATTTCAGCCTGAGCGTTAATTTATCTTAAAATAATTTTTAAAAAAGCATAAAATAGTCAGCTGTGTCTGGTTAAGGATTTTTCCTCAGCTTGTGTTCTCTTAAGATCCAAGGGCTTTCTCTTGATCCTTTGATCCCTTGTTTCAAAGTTATTTAGGTTCCTGGCCACCAATTCTTTCTGGAAGATTTCATTATTGGCATTTGAATGGGAGGGGGTCCTGAGAAATCCAAATATCTTCCGTGAATTTGGTTTCATATTGCCAAGGTCCTATCTCCCGACAGCACTGCCCGGTTCTCATGGAAATGACGGTCAAGGTTCCCATGTGTGGAAAAGCAAGGAAGGGAGCTGGAAAGGCTGATGCAGCTGCTCGGCACTGACCTTGAACTGGCTCCTGGCTGAGCGGGTGGGACGAGGGGGGCAGCACAGGGTGGGGAAGCCTCCTTAGCCTTGGACCAGCATGCTGGTTCCTTCCCAAGTGGGCTTCCCCCCATTCAGATGTGCGGGTTCCCTTCTGCAGGGCACAGAGGAGAGGCTGCAATTCGACCAGAATGTAACTTTAGAGCTTGTGTTTCCTAAATGTCATTAATAATCAGGAACGTTGGATACAGAAGGGCAAGTTAAATCCTGTCATTGAAACAGCAAACAGCTTTAGTCAAATGTATTGGCAAAGGATTAAAAATGCATCAAGCATGTATTTGTCTTCTCTATGGGAAGCCCTTATTAATAGTCTGAAGAGTGGAAAGCTTTGCCCTTATACAATCAGCACTGTAGTTGTTTCTTTAAAAATATGTTTTAATGTGTGAAATTGCAGGATGCCAACGTTGCCATTAAAACTCCTCTCCAGTTCCAATAATTTCTCCACTTGTATTTCTTCCCTTTCCCCCTCCCTCTTTTTTTTTAAAAAAAACCCTACTTCTTTTTCTAAATCATATTTCAGAGTGGTTGGAGCAGGAACGCGGGGTTATCAGGAAGGCAAACGCACAGCCCTGACCTCCATTTCTGCCAGCTGCAGCCACAGCGTGGTGTGGTCCCGTGGCACCTCGTGGGCTCCATTTGCAGGTCAAGGCCGAGGAAACCTTTCCTTCGGAGGAATTTAGACTCCGATATTTGTGGCGGAAAGAGCATGATCTAGTTCCAGCTTTGTTTTGTCATTACTTGGGCACCTAGTGCAGACCAGAAAGTGGACATGTGATGATTCTGTTGAGTTCTTCTGGCTCTGGTACTGATGTGGTTGGGAGAGGCAAGGCAGCATAGTCAAGGTCAAGTGCGAACAGGGATCAGAGGTCTATTTGATGTCTCAGTTGCTTTTCTTTCCTTTTTTCTGCTCCCATCCTTTTCCTTCTCTCCCTCCTTTCCTCCCTCCCCCCCCTCCCTCCCTGTTTGTCTCCATCTTGGTAATTCAACAGACATCTTCTGAGTACCTATTGTGCGCCAGGGTCCAGGATGAGAGATGCAGCCTCTGCCTTCAGAGACCCACTTCTCTCCATGCACACAACCCAGGAGCCCCATGGCTGGCTGTGGTCCCCACTTCCCTACCTGTACAAACATGGATATCAGCCCTGGGTCACCTCCAAAGGCCTTTCCAGACTTGCATTCTCCAAGACTACAGCCTGTGGAGAAATAGGAAGTGTGTGAAAAAACCACCTCTCTCTCCTGTCTTTATTGAATTTCTCCCAATTCCCAGGGCAATGGGTCACAGCCACCACAGTTCAGTGAGCCTCCTCTTGGCTCCTTCTGCCTTGTGTTTTAGATTCAGTGCTTACGTGCCGTATTGTCAATGCTCCTGCTCATGGGCTATTATTGTCACACACACACACACACACACACACACACACACACACTCATGAAAAAAAATCAATGCAATTTGAATTTCTCTTCCCCAGCCGGTCTTTGGTAAATTGTTGTAGAGAGCTATTGATCTCTTATTGTGATGTGATTTTTAAACAGCATTAAGGTAAACACAGTCTTATTGTGTTCATTTTACTGGATAACACTTATCTAGACAAAAGGAGACATGAAGCTGCCGGAGCTACTCAGCTTACCTTTAGGAGAGATGCAGTGAATCACCTCCAATAAAAACAAAGCAAAACAAAAAGCTCTCCATGCTGAACGGATCGGGAAAATTGCTCTCTTGTCACTAATTTTGATTGAATTGAGTCGGCAATCTCTGAACTGGTTCACTGATACGACAATAGGAAACATTTAACTATTTCTTGCACTTTTACACATAGAAAGTGGGTTTTCAGACAGTCGGTAGGGTGTGCGTGTTTAAGGTTCAGACACACACAGACAGTGGATGGCCACCTTGGATCCTGGGACTTGATGAAGTAAGATGCTGCCCAGAGAGCTCCCAGCCGTGGCTGGAGATGCAGAGACCTGGCCTTTGCCCTGGGCAGGACCTTGGGAGAGAAGGGACCCCAGAGTTGACAATGCTAATGGCCATGGGAGCTGACATATATTGAGGATTCTCTGTGCACCAGGCTCCACTCTAAGTGCTGTGTGTGTATCATCTCATGAAACCCTCATGACATCACCATGGTGGCGCTGCTTTACGACACTCGTGTTTTACACATGGTAGAACTCAGAAGTTGCCGGACCTGGTTAAGAGCGAGTCTTGGCTCAGAATTGCAATGGACCAGGAGGCAGGAAACTCCTATTCCAGCTGTGACTCTGCTGATAGACTTGCCTCAAACAGAACCAATAGGATATATATATATGTATTATATATGTATATTATTATAATGTGTATATATATTCATATATACATGAATGTAGAGAAGAGGTGAGGGAAGGAGGGATTTGTTTAAAGGAACTGGCTGATATATGTGGACACTGACAAGTTTAAAATCTGCAGGGCAGGCCAGGAGGCTGGAGACCCAAGAAAGACTTAAGTTTGCCCCTCAAGTCTGAAGGCTGTCTGCTGACAGAATTCCTTCTTGCTCGGGGAAGGTCAGTCTTTTTTCTCTTAAGGCCTTCAACTGATGGAATGAGGCCCACCCCCATTATGGAGGGTAATCTGCTTCACTCAGTGGCTCCTAATTTTTTTTTTTTTTTTTTTTTTTTTGCTGTACGCGGGCCTCTCACTGCTGTGGCCTCTCCCGTTGCGGAGCACAGGCTCCGGACACACAGGCTCCGCGGCCATGGCTCGCGGGCCCAGCCGCTCCGCGGCATGTGGGATCTTCCGGGATAGGGGCACGAACCCGTGTCCCCTGCATCGGCAGGCGGACTCTCAACCACTGCGCCACCAGGGAAGCCCAGTGGCTCCTAATTTAAATGTGAGTCTCATCTGAAAAACACCCTCACAGCAACATCTAGACTAGTGTTTTACCCAGTCTCTGCACACTGTGGCCCAGCCAAGCTGACACATAAAATTAATCTTCACAAGTTCACCCTTCACTAACATGGCCCCCATATGCATTCCCTTGAACCACAGGCAATCTCTGAATAAAGACAATCACAAGGTCATGCTTACATGTAACACGATACACCATCCTGCATACAACCAGAAACACTCCAACCTCTTCCCCAGAAAAGGATGGAATACTTTGGTGATGTTCCTTCTTTTCCTTGATAGCCTATAACTTAAACACTGTGATGTGAAACTAACAAATACGCTACTAGAAATTTGGGTATGTTGCTGATTTTTCTGTGCATTGGTCCCCTCCTTCATAAAGTGGGGAAAGTAACCCTAACCTTGCCGCCTGCTGGTGATGATTAAAGGACCCCATGCCTATAAGATGCCCCGCACTCAGTAAACACAGGCCACCTTCTACTTCCCTTTCTCAATCACAGACGAGGTGCTGGCAAGCTTTTTCTGTAAAGGGCTGGAGAGTAAATATTTTAGGCTTTGCGAGCCATTACGTCTTCTCTCCTCACTCTTCAACCCTGCCCTGGTGGTGTGAAAGTCCCTGTAGATGACACCTAAACAAATGGGTGTGGCCATGTGCCAATAAAACTTTATTGTCATCACAGTAATGTGAACTGCTGATCATTTTCCTGAGTCATGGAGTCTTGCTCTTCTTTTGAATTTTTCAACCATTTAGGCATGTAAAACTATCCTCAGATTGCGGGCCCTACAAAAGCAGGTGGCAGGCTGGACATGGCCCACGAGCCATGGTTTGTGAAGGCCGGCACTGGACTCTAAGCCCCCAAGGGCAGGAGCTGTGGATGTTTTCCTCTGCCCAGTGTCCCCAGCATGTTTCCCACGCAGAGCAGGTATGCAACAAATACCTCTGGAATCAACAAAACACGTACTGTGTGATGGAGTTTAGAATCCTTGGCCCGTCTACACCTTAGGGTTGAGGGGGACGGCTGAATGAAGATATATTTGTAAACAGGGTTGACACCTCGAGGGGCTGTGCCTTTATAGAGCCTTATTTACCACTTGGCTCTCAAAGGGGAAACTATAAAGTTCACAGCAGTGACTAGGAGGAAGTGGCCAATAAAAAGGGAAGGAAAGAAGGCTCTAAAATCCATTTGGTTGAGTTATTCCTTTATATGCTTATTAATCTAGCAACAACAATTTCATCCCACCCCCTTTGCTTCTCCTGGATCCCCGGGGAGCCTTCCTTTTGGAGGTAGCCTAAGGAGAGGTCAGGGAAACTATGCGGTGCAGTCTATTAAAGCACAGCTGTCCATCAATTAGGACGGAGAAAATTGTCCTGCTGTTTTAGAGTGGCGTGATGCGTCTCGCGTTATCAGGGCAGGCACCGTGAGACAGGATCGGCGCCCGTTCCCCTTCATCCATCTACCCCAGACACTTGTCTGGAGGGCACCCAGGTACCCACATTCCTGCTTCTCTGCTGCCCACAGCCCTGCTCCATCCAGCCCGGATCACAGCCAGAGGGCACCGGCTATCCCGTGTTAGTCCAAAAGCTGATCTACGTCCCAGAGGGCGGTGGGAGACCGGGGGCCCCGTAGGTTCCTGTGGATGCATTTCAAATAGCATAGGGCCTCAGTTTCACCTGAATGAGGCATCCACTGAGTTCCCTCCTGTTCTGAGTAGGGCTCCCTGCAGAGGGGGAGTTGGCTGTGGATTCAGAGAGCCTGTTTTCACTATCATTTATATCCCCAAATGCTATTTAATCTACTCTCACTGCCTACAGTGAAAGGGAGCATCAAAGAGAATATTGAGTATCATCAAGTAACCAGTTCTCAATCTCATTCTTGATTCAAGTCTGGGTTACTTTTTCCATAATATTTATTTATTTTTATTTTTTAAATTTTATTTATTTATTTATTTATTTATTTATGGCTGTGTTGGGTTTCCGTTTCTGTGCAAGGGCTCTCTCTAGTTGTGGCAAGCGGGGGCCACTCTTCATCGCGGTGCGTGGGCCTCTCACTATCGCGGCCTCTGTTGTTGCAGAGCACGGGCTCCAGACGTGCAGGCTCAGTAATTGTGGCTCACTGGCCCAGTTGCTCTGCGGCATGTGGGATCTTCCCAGACCAGGGCTTGAGCCCACGTCCCCTGCATTGGCAGGCAGACTCTCAACCACTGCGCCACCAGGGAAGCCCATAATATTTATTGTTTTAAAAAACAATTTATTTTATATTGGAGTATAGTTGATTTACAATGTTGTGTTGGTTTCAGGTGTACAGCAAAGTGATTCAGTTATACATACACATATATCCATTCTTTTTCAGATTCTTTTCTTATATAGGTTATCACAGAGTATTGAGCAAAGTTCCCTGTGCTATACATTAGGTCCTTGTTGATTATCTATTTTATATATAGTCGTGTGTATCTGTTAATCTCAACCTCCTCAGCTATCCCTCCCACCCATCTTTCCTCTCTGGTAATCAGAAAGACAAATAGCATATGATATCACTTACATGTGGAATCTAAACAAGTGATACACATGAACTTATTTACAGAACAGAAACAGACTCACAGCCTTCTATAATATTTAGAATCATACTTTCCAAGGTCATGTGTGGGTTGGCCCCCACCTACCCCTCCATCATCAGCTCCTGTCAGAATACCTCAGGGCCTTTGCACTGTCTCTTTTGCCTCCTCTACTCTTCACTTAAATGTCATCTCCTCAGGTCGTGTTATCTGAAGTCACTCTCCCATCACTTTATCACATCATCCTCTCTGTTTCCACGATTTGTAGTTCTTTGGTTTGCTCCCTTCTCTGCATCCTGCTTTCATCATCTCCATAAAAGCTTGGCACAAAGTAGGAGCTCAATACAACCTTGTTGATGGGATGATTGCAATGTGAGGCTGAAGAAAGAGTATCCCAGATGGGGGCCTGCTCCAGAGTAGGGATCAGAGCTCTGGGGTTCCAGACTCAGCCTCCACACATGGCCGCTGTGGTCTGGGGCCAACCATTCAGTCCTTGAGTGTCAGTCTCTGCAGCCGAAAAACAAGGACAATGCTACCACCCTCCCCTCAGGAGCACTGGAAAAATTAAATGCTGCAATGGTTGTGAAAAGTGACTTGTGGACTGTAAATCACCCTGCACGTCTTAGTCACTGGGGACCCTGCCAGCTCTGGAGGGCAGGGACGGACAGTGGCTCGGCTTTGTCACTGGACCACCTGGCAGCATCCTTGTTCACTTTCTGTAGTGATTGTTAAGGAAAAGGATGGTGTGGGCTGGTCTAAGCCAACACTAAGGAATTGAGAATAAAGAAATTGTGAGCTGAAAGAGAGATTGTCTAGCTTTCCCCTTGTTATTATGGGCTGCATGGACTCCATAAAATTCATATGTTGGAGTCCTAACCCCCAGTATCTTAGAATGTGACTGTGTTTGGAGATAGCTCCTTTAAGGGGGTGACTAAGGTTAAGTGAGGTCTTATGGGTGGACTCGGATTCAATCTGACTGGTGTCCTTACAGAAGAAAAGATCAGGACACAGGTACAGAGGGAAGACCATGTGAAGACACAGGTAGAAGGCGGCCGTCTATAAGCCAAGGAAGGAGGCCTCACAAGGAATCAACCCTGCTGATACCTTGATCTTGGACTTCCAGCCTCTAGAATTGTGAGAATAAATTTCTGTTGTGTAAGCTGCCCTGTCTGTCATATTTTGTGATGTCTGGCAGCCCTGACAGTTGGATATACCCAGACAGCCCCATTATAGCAGCAAACACCGCTCCTCATTATGGAAAACTGACCTGGTTCAAGGCCCCGTGAGAAGTGCCTCTCCCAGCAACTGGCGAGGCGGTCCTCAGCATCTCCAGCTGTAAGATGAGGAAACTGAGACAGATATGGGGTAACGTGGCCTGTGCCTGGGCTCACAGCCAGGATGAGGCAAGGCTAGAGCCATGAGGTCGCTAAGCATAGAGGCTCTGAGAAAGACCTCAGGTTTGAATCTTGGCTCAATCATTTCCTAGCCCTGAGATCTTGGCAAATTACCAACCACAGAGTTTCAGTTTCTCCTTCTTTAAATGGGGCTAATCACTGTGGTACCCAGCTCTTAGAGCTGTTAAGGGGAGTTGGTGAGGTAACTCCTCAGAGGCTTTCTTAGCACACCATTGGTGGCACAGGAAAAGCTCTCAAGCTCATGGGCACTGCTCACAGTTCATACCAGGTTAGCTGGACTTGAGCACCTGCCCTCTTCATGCTGCCCCAGGCTGCCCCTGGCCCCTGGTGATGAAGGCTTTGGGCAGGAATGAACCACAGGCCCTGCTGCCTGATGCACAGACAACAGAAGGGGAGCTGGCCTCCTGCAGCAAATCTGGTGGTTTGAACCCCTCTCTGAGCCCCTGAGACCGCCATGTGGGCCTTTTAAGGACCTTCTCCTGTATCTCCTGCCACCGTAAAACAAACAGGAAGCCTCGTATGGTAGCCCGTCGCTTCTGTAATTAAGCAATGTAAATGTCAAAAAGGGTGTGAAAGCAAGACACCTTATGGATGATCTAGCTTAGCAGATTGAGAACAAATCCTAGGTTGCAATGTAAATCATTTTTTTTTCTTTTTTCTTTTTTTTTTGACCATGATGAAATTATTGAGCTCCCTGGGAAATGGGACGAAGTTAAAGCAGTAGTTCATGATGGTTCCTAACCACATTTACAAAAGGCGTAATAGTCCACGAAAGATTTCTGAATCGAGTCACTCCCTGGTCTGGCCACATCCTAGCTGCGTGGCTTTAGAGGAACTTCCGTAACCTCTCTGTGCCTTGGTTTCCACATCTGTATAATGGGATTCATAAGATTACTTATCTTGTAGGTAGTTGGAAAGATCAAGAGATATAATACACAGAAAGCATTTAGCAGAGTGTCTGCTCAAAAAATGACAGTTGTGGTCTGAGTTCTCACTGTTATCCTCATTCTTTTTATTTTATGAGCAAATAGTTAATAGATTTTAGACTGTAGTTTATATCCTCAGCACGCACAATTATGTAAAAATAAAGTCCTTTCAAAGATGTTTATTTATTTATTTATTTATTGGCCGATAGTTGTCCTTTATTTATTTTTTTTAAACTTTATTGGAGTATAATTGTTTCACAATGGTGTGTTAGTTTCTGCTTTATAACAAAGTGAATCAGTTATACATATACATCTGTTCCCATCTCCCTTCCCTCTCTTTTTTTTTTTTTTTTGCGGTACGCAGGCCTCTCACTGTTGTGGCCTCTCCCGTTGCGGAGCACAGGCTCCGGACGCGCAGGCTCAGCGGCCATGGCTCACGGGCCCAGCCGCTCCGTGGCATGTGGGATCTTCCCGGACCGGGGCACGAACCCGTGTCCCCTGCATCAGCAGGCGGACTCTCAATCACTGTGCCACCAGGGAAGCCCTATCCGCATTCTTTTAATTCCCCTCCTCCTCCCTGGTCCACTGTTCTTGGACCCTCCCAGCCCACCAACTGCCCCTGTCCACATGTGTCCCTAATACTCTGTTCTTGCGCTACCATTGCTTTTCCTGCAATGCACTGCTCTCAGCTCTGCATGAGAGACTAGTTAGTAGTCATCCTCCAAGGTCCAGCTGTTGTTACCTCCTCTTTGAGGCTGCTGAGTATTTCCAGGTTCTGTGGTTTGTCTGCCATAGTTCTCCTAAAATCTTGCCAGGTGAATCCACTTTTCCTCATTTTACACGTGGGGAAACTGAGGCTCATGGAGATTGATTTGTCCAAGGCCATAAAGCTTTCAAGGTCAGAAGGTTTCAAACCTAGAGCTCTGTGGTCCCCAGGCCACCCTGATTTACCCCTATCTCTCTTCCCACATACTGTATTCAAATTATTTGTGGCCCTTGACCCAGTCATGATGTGAATTCTTTGATGGTGGGCATAATTCTATTCCTCTTTGTATCCCTGGCATCCAGCAGGATACCTGGTACAGGCAGATGCTTGATAAATACTGGGTGAATGAGTGAAGGGAAGAATAAATTCCACACACATGTAATAAAGAAGTTAGATTTGAAGGGATCTCTAAGCTCGCCAGAGCCCTCAAAAAGCTAAGTCCCATAATTCATGGAAATTTCTTCCTGTCAAAATCGTGTTAGGAAAATACAGCAGCGAGTGGTATGGCAGGATTTTTAACATAATTTGCAATTTCCAAAGCTTCTTATTGAGACATGTACTGAAACAGGCATGGTGGTTGGTCGAATATGTGTATCCAGAGAATTATGTGAGAATCTCAGAGTGGACCCACCTGAGTAGTACCTTGAACTGGGACAGATGTGGAAATAGAAGGGGCGTTAGGGCTGAGATCTGTGCATGGTCCTTCTCCGCTGCTTGCTGGTCCCCCTAACCTTCGCCGAGTCACTGGCTTTCAGTTTCTTCGTCTGTAAAATGCGGACAACGTGAAATGGGGCTGTGGTAGGAACCATGGCTGCTACACGGAGAACCCCAGGTGAGTCAGTTTCTTCTTCCTCCCTTTGCAATTTATGAGACAGAGTTCAAGTTCTTCACTCTGACAGTTCAGTTGTTAGTCCATCTTTCTACCTAAAATCTTTGTCTGTTCTCTGTTGCCACCTGGACAGCATCCCAGCTGCCGTGTCACATTTGCCAGGCCTGGTGCACCAGACAGCTCCTGGTCAACGTGAGAGAGTTGGTATAAATGACCGAAGCTCTTAGAGGTCACTGGATGGTGGCATCTCTTCCAACTGGAGGACTGACTTGGCTGTGAGTGGTGGGACTTCAGTGGGCAGTTACAGGGATGGGGGAATGGATGGTATATTTGAGGGTCCAGAGGGCAAAAAATTCGAGGCATGTGTAGGGGTCATCAGAAGATAGTGCTTTTGAACTGGGAGAGTGAGAAGAGAAAGTGGAGGGGTTAGATGGAGGGAGGGGCCTCTTGCTGAGCCGTTGAAGGGATTTTATTCCTTCCTCCTTTCCTATTGTCCATCCTTCCCTCTTTCCTCTCTCTCACTACCTCTCCCCCTGCCAATTTCAGAAGGACAGAGTTTAAGGCAAGGTTAAAGTTGGAGGAGAGAGAAGACAGATCTCAGTGGGGTTCTGAGTGGGTGTGGGAAAGAGATCAAATCAGCAGAGGATTAAAATATCAGTACAGTTTCTGAATCCTGAAACTAAGTGCCAGTCGGTAAAGGGCAAAAGACAGAATACCGTATCTTCTTCAACATCACCCGTCTCCTGCTTTGTTTCTGTTCCTGCCTTGGAGGACTATGACCCAAATGCTTAGGAACGGGGACCTCCAGGGGACATCTTCCTGACCTACTCTGTAAATCAGAAATCTCAGTTGGCAAGAATTTGATTTCTCCCAGCTTTAACTGAAAGGGAACAAGAATACTCCCTGTCTATCTCTGTCCGTTCACCATCCATCCACCCATCTTTCTTCCTTCCATCCATCCATCCGTCCATCCATCCATCCATCCTTCTATCCATCCATCCATCCGTCCATCCATCCTTCTATCTATCCATCCATCCATCCATCCATCCATCCATCCATCTTCCTTCCATCCTCCTATTCCATCCATCCATCCACTACTACCCAATAATAGTAGTAGAATAGGGGCAAGCAAGGGAGGAAGGGACAATTATTTACTGATGTAGAATTATTGGGGTCATATAGACTTGGGGAGATGAACTCTGTCTTATTCTAGTTACAGTTTTCCTAGTCAATCACCTCATCACTCAGAGATCCAGCTTTGTCACCTGTAAACTGGGGCTAATGGCGCCTGCCTTACAAGGATGTGATGCAGCGTCCACCCAAGCACTGTGGATGTAACCTCCCCTAAGCACTTCATCCGGAGACTTGGGTGAGAACCTCTTCTCGCTAACCTATGCCAGGCACTACTGCACAGCTAAGGGGTTATTTGCATATTTTTCCAGAAGGAGAAAGGGGCAGGTCTGCTCTGGCCCCACCCTTTGTGGAGAACGTTCTTCCTGAAGCCTGGCCTTGTGGCAGTGGTTGGGGGGGGAGGGGGGTGCCTCACTCCGCCAGAAGCTCTGGGGCGCGCTGTGTGGCTCTTGCCCGCCAGGGGGCGTGCGCACCCGCGGGCTGGGCAGAGAGGGAGCCCCACGGGGAGGGTTCGCGGTGGGTTATCCTCCACAAGGATGGGCGCACGTTATCTCCCAGCAGCCCGGTGGGGCGTCCTTGGCACTGTTTTTCCAGATAAGGAAGCTTAAAGGGGCTGGGAAGGGTAAATAACGTGCCCAAGGTCACACGCCCCTGGGTGGACAGGCAGGATGGCCGGAGGTTTAGAACGGGGGGCAAAAGCCTGCCGGCTCAGCTGCCCCCGCCCCACTTCCGTTTTGATTTCAGAGGGAAGAGCTCTGCCTTCAACTCAGACCTGTGAAGTGGGTACACGCTGAACAAGAAAAAGGCCACCAAGTTCTGGAGATTCAGCCAGTTGGTTTGGCCGGGGTGTGGTCGGTGACCCAGAGATGCGTGCCCGAGCCTCCCTGGAGACATGCCCAGGACCAGGGCAGCCGCAACAGGACGAGCAATGAGGAGGCTGAAGTGAGTTTTTCAACAGGCTGGCTGTCTTCGTTTTAAAAAGCCATCCTTTATCCTGAGACATCTTTATGGCTGTCCTAGAATTTAGATGTGCAAAGTCCTTTCTTTTATGAAATGAGAGTGAGAATAGATGGTACTTGGGTTTTGATTTTAAAGTTTTGGCCACAGATAAAAGCTGGAAAGTCTACACTGATTTCCTTATCTATCTATTATCTATCTATCTATCTATCTATCTATCATTTCTATCATATCTGTCTACTTATTATCTGTATATCCATCTGTCATCTTTCTATCTGTTATCTGTCATTTATCTATCATACCTATCATCTATCTATATATGCATCTATCGTCTTTCTGTTTATCTACCTACCAATCTATCTATTTATCTACTTGCCCGTCTGTCTTTAATTGTAAAATGTACTACTCTGTGATGTCCACAGGTCTGGGCATCCCTGCTCTGTATATCTCAAGGAAGTTCCATAGATTTGGAGGTTTCAGAACCTTTCAGGGGCTTCTGAGCAGCCACATCTAAGGCAGCTCAAAGCCTGGGAGCACTAGAGAGTAGAAAAGACTCTCACAGGGCTGGCACACAAAGGGCATCCAGCCAGCAGGACTTGGCTTCATCCATTCATTCATTCACTCACTCAACAAAGCCCATGGACCTCTTACTGTGGACCAGCCCCTGTCCAGCGTGCTGGGGGAATAGCAGACAGGGACAGTGACAGCCTTTAGCTTTTCAGTGTAGCAGGGGCCCCCCAAAATACATGGCAGATCTGCTCGCAGTGTGGGTTGAGGAGGGAGGGCTTCTGGAGTGGGGTGGGCAGGGAGTCACAGGAGCTCATGGAGCTAGAGTTGGGGGAGAAGCACCTCGCTCGGCTTGGGGCATGGGAGCTGGCTGGGAGGGGGGCAGGGCCCTGTCCATAGGGAAGAGCTTCTGGCTCTCAATGGGAGATTCTCAGAGGACCAGAGGAACAGATTCCTGGGGAGCCCAGGAATTTAAACACCAGAGAAGATGCAAATGTGTGATTTCTTGGAACAACAGATGGACTGTGGTCTTTTTTAGAGCAGAACGCCACTGCTGATTTGGACATCACACCTTCTCTGAGGGTCATGGTAACTGGCCCCTGCATTCACAAGGTCTGTCTGTTTATGGAGCTCTTTCTCAGACTTGATTTCATCTGATCCACACATCAGGCCCACGAGGTGGGTATTATTATCTCCATTATGTAAGAGGACATGGAGCCTCGGACAGATGAGATGACTTGCCTAAGCCCACCTGGCTTGTCAGTTGCGACGTGACCCAAGGCTTCAGGGCCACTGCACCCAAAAGCATCCATTTCCTTCTAAACCCTCTGGACACGATATTTGCCCCATGAACCGCTGCCCTATTTTGTTTTTCTGACATCAACTGGCTTTAGAAAGGTCAATCAGCTCCTTCGACCAGTGACCTCAGCATCCCGTGTCTCTGAAGGGGACACAGAGGTGGGCAGTGGTCCTGGTGCCCCCTGTACTCCTTCCTTAGCATGTTGGGGGCCACCTCTTGAGAAGTGACTTTAGAAGGGGCCTCAGGAATAATGGGACACGTTGACTCTCAGTGTTCAAAAGGCTGGCACCTGGGGGAAATTCATTATTTATATTCTGCTGGGGGAGTCTCTGCTTATGTTTTTCTCAAGTGAAAACATTTGCTAAAAAGCTCGACAAATCAGAAAGAAGGAACTTAACTTTTTTAAAAAAAAGGAAATTTAGCATCGGAAGTTGGACTCTAATATTCTGGGTTAAATCTTTCTGAGCTAGGGAAAAGACGACCCTCACAGCCCTCCTGTGTGGACTTCTATTTCCATGAATGTTGCCCAGTGTTAGTTTTGTTGTTGGTGTACAGGGTTTTTGTGTGTATGTGTGTTTTTTAAGGATATAAATTCCAACCATGTTTTGTGTGAAGGGTCTCAGTGCATACTGACATTGTGAGTGTCAGCCCCAGATCACTTTAATCAGAGAGTGGATATGCATGATAAAACGGATAAGGGACTTTAATCAAAAAATCCACTGGCCTGGAAACGTGACGCACTCCGCCAAACACACTTCATCCCACTTTTCTTGTGTCACTGCCAAGATTCTATTTCATGAATATGCATTGGGCATGATATTACATTAAAATGTGACATTGGTGTATGGTGTGGAGGATTTAGAATTCCCTCGCCTGCCCCAAGATGTATGTGTATATCTGTATACACACACACACACACAGACACACGCTCACACGTGTGCATTTCTGCAAAGTTTTTGTCAATTGCACATTAATGTCCCAAGATGATTTTTTTTTTCTTCCCAAAGCTTATTTGGGAGCTGAATATTGGATTTATAACCTGTATCATCCCTAAAAGAAACTAATGGTTATACTAGGCAGGGGTTTTATCTAAACTCTACCCAGGAGTGTCAGTCCCATTTTCAGCAAGGGTTACACCTTTCCATATAAAATTCTCATTTGTGAGAAAAGGCACAGGCAGGCGATTTTATGGTTTGTTTCTATTTCAAGGAATTAATTCCAGGCATAGTGAACGAGGGAGTGTTTTGGCTGCATCACGTGCCTTTAGAAACAGGCCGAGAGACCCTGGTGAAATGCTTGGGGCACCCTTCCTGAGGAGCACCTTTGGGGCTCACGTCTGTCTGCTTTGGAAGCCTCAGACTCCAGCTAATTGGTGGCCGTCAGCCCCCAGCTCTCCTCTCTGCCTGCTGTGTTTTTTCCTCCATCTAGATGGAGGCTGCAAAATTTGAGACTCGATCGGAAATAATATCATGCCGTGCAAAGCACACAACTTGCCGAGTAAAGGTGCACTGCACAGATTAAAGATGAGTGTATTGTCAGACCTTGTCTGATGTCTTGCAGAGTCCCTCTGTGGAAAAATTCTGGGTGGTGTTTGGCAAGCACAGATTCATCTGAAGGAATCAGGGGCTGCACGGCTCCATAATACTATTTGCATAGAAATGGGCTGGCATCTGACTCCCCAAAGGGCTGGGTGTTGCTTGGATTCTCCGTGGCACTGGTGGCAAAAGGCTCGTGCTAGTCTCTGCTGTAATTCTGTCTGTACAGACGATCCAGACATGGTGGGAGTTTTCTGGGCTTTAGTTAGGGTCCTTTGAGCATTATGCCTACTTCTCTTACCCACTTAAAATCTTTTTACAAGGATGCATATGGGGTTATGTACTTGGTGGAATAGTGTCCCATCCCCAAATCCATGCCCACCCAGAACCTCAGAATGTGACCTTAATTGGAAATAGGGTCTTTGCAGATGTAATTTGTGAAGGACCTGGAGATGAGCTCCTTTTGGATTTAGGATAGGCCCTAAGGCCAATAACTGGTGTGCCTATAAGAGTAGAAGAAAACAAGCAGAGAGGCGTAGAGAAAAGGTGGCCATGTGGAGACGGGACAGAGACGGGGTGCTGTTACCACACTCCCAGGAATGCATGGGGCCACCAGAAGCTGGAGGTGCCCAGGAAGGATTCTCCCCTAGAGCCTTTGGAGGAAGCGTGGCCCTTCTGACACCTTGCTCTTTGGGTTTCTAGCCTCCGGAGCAGTGCAAGGATACATTTCTCCTGTTTTTAGTCACCCAGTTTGTTATGGCAGCCACAGGACACTACTACAGGTCATACAGAAAAGGGTTACTGAAGACCCTAAAAACAACCCCGTCTGTCAGGCCCCACTCCCTGCTCTCCAGCCGTGTGGCTAGAACTGTGTCATCTCCTCTGCAAGCTGGGGGCTGCCACTGTTTCAGTGCTGGCTCTGTGAGCTCACAGGAGGGAGAGGACACTGCCCTCTGACAAATGAAGGCTGATCAATGCGGTTGCAATGAAAAGTTGAGCACAAACCCAACGGGGGACGTTCATGTCCAAGAGGAGGTGGTGGCTTGGCCATGCTGCCCACACAGAGGGACAGCAGCCCCTTCCATCCCTCCAGAGCTTCCCGAGAGCTGGAGATCTGGGAGGGCAGAGGGAGGGTTGCAGGGGGAGCCCAAGGGGCTAACGTCCCGGGGTGTCTGATCACGAGACCACAACTCCCCACCCAGCTTTGTCCCTCCGCTCAGAAGCCCCTGGCACTGATTGTTCAGTGCATCCCATTTTCTTTCCAAATCAACAACTTTTCAATGCAAAAATTGTAATACACACTAATAAATGGGGGGAATCACATGTCATCCTCAATCAACAAGGTGTGGGGTCCTGAGAGTCATGGACATGGAAGGTTCCCTTAGGATGACCGTGGCAGGGGGTCATATGAACGGCACTGGGTAGGGGGGCATTTATGGCTGGGCAACCCTTATCAGGCCCCTTCATCCCTTTGAGCTTCACTTCTAGCATTTGAAAAATGTGGGTAAAAATTATAACTGGCACACGGGGTTGATGGGGAGACTGAATTAAGTGAAGTAACTCATGTGAACAGTCTATAAACTATGAAGCTTTGTATAAAATGAAAATGATTATCTTTTAGAGGTAATTTGCCCTCCCTCCTCCCTTTATCTTTCTTTTTTGGGACACCCAACTCTGTGCTGTTGTGTGCGTTCCAATAGGGTGCTGCCTTTCTGGACAAAGGCATACATAGCATCTGGCTGGAAAAAGGCATCATTTGAGGCTATGAGTTAAAGTTTTCTAAGGAAAACCTTCTTTGACAATTAATAGACATGCATTGATTTTGAAGTACTTTGCCCACTGCCAAGATGTCCAAATTGCTCCTCTATAAAAACTAAAATTCAGCAATGTTGGACATTCCGATGTCACTGATGGCTTCTGGTGATTGATACCAGAGTCCCTGACAGACCAGTGGAGCCTGTGTCCAGGGACCCCCAGAAGCAAAAGCCTGCAGGTCACCTGAGAACGCTGAAAGTTGCAGACTGGGATTTGGGACCTGCTGGATTGGGAAGCATGGTCCTCTGTGATGGGACCTGAACTCAGGAGGGACGCTTTGGTTCCCTATTTGGCTGTTTCTGATGAGCTTCAACAACATCCTGAAATCAAGCAAGAGAAATATTGTGATACTTCAAGAGCTCAGCTGCTGCTCACAAGGGCTGTGATAGCCTGATAGGGGAGGCACGGTGTCCGGGAAGTCCACGTGGATTAGACCCCACTAGGAGGGATAGCTGGGTGCCGTAGACTGAGCCCTGGACAACTGAGAGGACATCTGTCCATCCCAGGCTCTGCTGCTCACAGCGGGTGAGACCTGGCCACCTCCCACTTGGGGCCTCAGTTTTCCCATCCGCGAGATGGGTCTGACTCCACATCATAGGACATTTGTAAAGATCAAAAAAGACTATGTATTTATAAGCGAAACACACTTTGAACAACTATGGATCAGGGGCAAGTGCTATTGTGATTTCCCACCATCTACTAGACACCCGTTTGCTAAGAAAATGGGGGTGTTTTCTGATCGAAAAAGATATGTGCACCCCAATGTTCATAGCAGCACTATTTGCAATAACCAAGACATGAGAGCAACCTAAATGTCCATCAACAGATGATTGGACTAAGAAGATGTAGTATATATACAATGGAATATTAGCCATAAAAAAGAATGAAATATTGACATTTGCAGCAATGTGGATGGACCCGAAGAATATTATGCTTAGTGAAGTAAGTCAGAGAAGACAAATACTGTATATCACTTACATGTGGACTCTAAAAATAATGCAAATGAATCTACATACAAAACAGAAACAAGGCTTCCCTGGTGGTGCAGTGGTTGAGAGTCCGCCTGCCGATGTGGGGGACACGGGTTCGTGCCCCCGTCCGGGAGGGTCCCGCGTGCCATGGAGCGGCTGGGCCCGTGAGCCATGGCCGCTGAGCCTGCACGTCCGGAGCCTGTGCTCCGCAGTGGGAGGGGCCACAGAAGTGAGAGGCCCATGTACTGCAAACAAAACAAAACAAAACAAAACAAAACCAGAAACAGACACACAGACATAGAAAGCAAACTCATGAAAAAAAAAAAGAAAACAAAACTTATGGTTACCAAAGGGGAGGAGGGAGGACCTAAGATTAGGGGTATGGGATTAGCAGATACAAATTACTATACATAAAATAGATATGCAACAAGGATTTACTGTATAGTGCAGGGAATTATACCCAATATCTTGTAATAAACTATAATGGAATGTAAGCTGAAAAAATACTGAATCACTATGCTGTACACCTAAAACTAACACAATACTGTAAATCAAGTATACTTTAATAAAAAAAAAAGTGGTGGTGTTTTCAGGGAAGTTCCTACAACCTTAAATAAATAAGTTTCTTGGAAAAATTCCATGTGTTGTAATTTTTTGCTTAAGAGGCAAACGTGATTATGGGGCTTGGGTGGTGACAGCTGGCAAACCCAGATGGCATTGTGTCTACCTGTGGTCCCTGGCAGGTAGAATGACCCTTGCGTTCAGGGCATAATGACCTGGTTCTTAACTTTATAAACCACCCCGAGCATCACTTGAAAAGGGAGGTGCCCAGGAAAGGCAGGGTGGTTCTTCCCATTTACAGCCAGCGTTATCATCAGATCCAAATCTCCAAACTCTGTAATCCAGGGGTCGGGGCAGGAGGAAGAACATTCCATGTGCAATTCTGACATGCTTGGTGATAATGAATCCTTTTGCATTTGCTTATGTCATGTTGACGCCTCACATTGGGTTATATCATGTCATGTTTCATTATTCTGGAATTCACAAGACGTAGTAGAATACTGGCAGGAATTTGGGAATTAGGGGAAAAAAAAGAACCAACAACCCCACACCTACAGTATATTTTTCTTATCTGTTCCCTGCTGCGGTTTCAGTTAAAAAGCTCCCCCTGTGACTTTGTGTTATTAATTAGAATGGTTGGTTATCTGCAACAAGCAGATATTTCTAAGATACAGGCACACAGTATGTGAACGAGGGTATCTGGGGACTCACTCCACTTGAGGAAATAGAACCATGCTTGAAAGTTGCATTATGTGGTGAAGACAAATGCATCTAAAAATAACTCACTAGTCTGATTTTTTCCTCCCTCTTCCTATACAGTTGTTATATACTTCAGCTTCGGCTTTTCAATGTTTTGGGGTCCTCTAGACATACACTTCAACTTTCTTCTTTTCTGCCTGGGCTGCTGATTAGTTTTTAAATTTTATCTTATTGTGGTAAGCACACTTGACATGAAATCTGCCATATTAAATTTTCAAGTGCACAATACAGTATTGTTATCTATAGACACAATGTTGTATAGTAGGTCTCCAGAACTTATCCATCTTGTGTAACTACACCCGCTGTACCTCCTCTTCCCTGTCTCCTGCCCCTGGCATCCACCATTCTTTTCTTTGCTTTTATGAGTTTGACTATTTTAGAAACCACATGTATGTGGAATCTTGCAGTATTTGTCTTTCAGTGACTGGCATATTTCACTGAGCATAACATCCTCAAGGTGCCTCCATGTTGTTACATATGGCAGGATTGACTTCATTTTTTAAGGCTGAATAATATTCCACTCTATGTATATACCACATCTTCCTTATCCATGCATCCGTCAATGGACGCTTAAGTTGTTTCTACCTCTTGGCTATTGTGAATAGTGCTGCAATGAACATGGGAGTGTGGATATCTCTTCGTGGTTCCAATTTCAATTCTTTTGTATAAATACCCACACGTGAGATGGCTGAATGAGATGGTAGTTCCATTTTTAATTTTTTGAGGAACCTCCATACCTTTTTCCATAGGGGCTGCACCATTATTTTTAGAAGGAAAAACACCAGGACACAGATCTTTTCCTCTGCAGTGCTTAGCAGGGGTTTGGGTGGGAACTACCAATGAACATACTTAAAGAGGCAAAGTGGGATTCAGGCCAGCAAGCCCAGAGGCTGCCTGAGGTCTCGGTCAGAGTCCAAGTAGCTCTGTTCATTGGTCCCTCATTGAAAATAATGACAAGGACACGTGCTCTTTAAATAAAGAAATGGTCCTATTTTTATGGGCTCATTTGTAAGAATAGCATAAGGGGGTGACCAGGCTGGTCTGGATGGGTCTCAGGAAGAGAATGAAGTAGAGTTATTCGTCTGTTTGTTACATCACCAGCAGCCCCAGTGTAAAATTTTGCCCCTCCCATAAGCCCTGATTATTAACCGTGGCCACACAGTCTAGCTCTCCAGAGGAGATTAGAGAGCCGTGAATACTGCTCCATGTCAAGCTGTTTGAGTTGTGCAGCTGAGACATGTGGACGTTTGTGTTGAAGTTTCTGGGTGTGGTGCTGTCCATTCTTGTGGTGCTGAAGAGCCAGGGCTCAGCCATGCTCACTGCTTCGTTCCACATTCCTTCCCCGTAAGGGGGGTGTTGGTGGAGGAAGCAAGGTACACAGGAGCCATAACCAAGATGGCAGGCACTGCTACAGCTCAGTACGGGCTGTTTGATAAAGCAGTTAGACTTTTCTGGTGAGGTACACAACCTCTGCTCCCCACTTCCTTTCCTGCATCTCAGATGGCTGCATCTGCAGAGGAGGATCTGCCTGGCTCACCCACCCCGGTGCAAGTAAGGAGGGTTGGAACTGGATAAAAAAAAGACAGGCCCAGTTTTGGTCGACTTACTGCCTGGGGACTGGCAGCACCAGGGGGAAACCCGTGTTTGCATACTGACCATTGTGACAGAAGAACTCCACCTGTGGGTAAAATTTGGACCACGGGTGTCCTAGAGTCTGACTCATCAAATAAGTGATTCCTCTTTCTTAGAGGCCTGGAGGTGCTCTCGGGAGGGGACAAGAGAAAGAAAGAGCATTAAGACAGTAGAAAATTTCTTTCTAATATTTTTTGGTGTGGTTGCCAGATTTAGCAAATAAAAATACAAGATGCCTGGTTAAATTTGAATTTCAAACATATTTATTGAGGGGCTGTTTATACTAAAAGAATTATTTGTTGCTTATTTGAAATTCACATCTAATTGGGTGCTATTGACTGAAGTGTGCTCCATCCCCGAAAATTCATGTACTGAAGCCAAAATCCCCAATGTGATAGTATTTGGAGGTGGAGACTTTAAGAGGTGATTAGGTTTAGGTGAGGTCTTGAGAGTGGGGCCCTCATTATGGGATTAGTGCCCTTATAAGATAACAGAGAGCTTGCTGTCTCACTCTCTCTCCCCACCATGTGAGGACATAGCAAGAATGTGACCATCTCTAAGTCAAGAAGAGAGCCCTCACTAGAAACTGATCATGCCAGCATCTTGATCTTGGACTTCTAGCCTCTAGAACGATGAGAAATTAAGTGTTGGTTAAGCCACCCAGTCTATGGTATTTTGTTATGGCTGCTCAAGCTGACCTAGATACTGGGCATACTGTATTTTGTCTGGAAACCCTAATTGTTGGTTTATTCTTTCCTGACTGTACCTAGCATTGCCAATGCTATTTGGGCTGCCCAGAGGTGGTTTTGGCTGGGGAGTTTGGCTGTGGGCATAGGCAGGAGCTAAGGTGGGAAGGAGCAAGAGATGGAGAAATAGAAAGATACCAAGACATTTCCTTTTCAAGTGTTACTAACTTGGGGGAAATTGCAGAACCACAAGGCACAGGTTGCTTTTGCTGCTACCCTACTGAGAGAAAAACACCTTTTCAGTGACCTAAATGGTTGTCATCCTACATGGCCTGGGGTCACGGGTGGGAAATTTTCCAAAATATATGTATGAGTTTGTCTACCATTGCCCTTGTGATCCCAATTTTCACATCTGTTTGCACGAAAATGAGTGGCTATGTTGGCAATTTCTGTATGAAGAGTAAATAAAGGGAACTTAAAAGCAGTCACAATTACAGCCAGTGAGATGCTTCTGCATCAGTCTTGAGGGCTTTACTTTAGTCTTTTTCTGAGTACTGGAAGCACTTGGTAGCTGTGTCAAAGTAGAAAGTCCTCGAGTGGAAGACCTAGCTCCTCACTGGATATCCTCACTTTTCGGATATTTGACAAGTTACTTCTCCATCCTGGGCCTCAGTATCCTCTTCTGTTAAGTGGGGTTGAAAGAGACAGGACTATTGTTAAGATTAGACCATGGATTGAGGGCATAGCCTGGCACTCAGTAGGTCTTCAATAACTGGCTGTTATTATTTGTCTTCAAATAGTTTGTGTCCCAGCTGTAGATACACCAGCCAGTGTGTGCATAGTACGGGATCATCAGGATCACTTACAAATAAAGACATTTCCCTCTTAAGCGGAAGGCTATTTCTTAGTGAATAAATACTGTATTGATAGCATTAATAACAAAAGATACAAATGTGACTATAAAGCAGTATAATGGATGTGACTTAGCAATGTGGGAATCTGAGTGGGTTTGGGGAATCCATTTGATTTGTGGGGTTTTATGCTAGGCAGTAACAATAGATAATCCTTGTATTTTAAAAATAAAATTATTTATTTATTTATTTATTTTCGTCTGTGTTGGGTCTTCGTCTCTGTGGGAGGGCTTTCTCCAGTTGCGGCGAGCGGGGGCCACTCTTCATCGCGGTGCGCAGGCCTCTCACCATCGCAGACTCTCGCTCTGGAGCACAGCTCCAGGCGCGCAGGCTCAGCAGCCGTGACTCACGGGCCCAGCTGCTCCGCGGCATGTGGGATCCTCCCAGACCAGGGCTCAAACCCGTGTCCCCTGCATCGGCAGGCAGACTTTCAACCACTGCGCCACCAGGGAAGCCCCAATCCTTGTATTAATTGGCTTCCTCATCAGAGTTATGGAAATCATGTTTGTGTTAACTGTACAAAAAAATTCTAGAATGATTGTTTCAATAGGAGATGCTCCTGCCCTGTGCATCAATACTTACAGGCGTTCCTGTCCTGTGGTTGCTGGGTGGCCTGGCATTTCTTGGTGCAACTTTTCAGAAGTGGATGCTGGGACCCTGGTTTTGAAAATGACCCTCTTCCCGAGTCACTGTATGTGTGGTCTCATCAGCACCAACTCAAGATAAGTGCAGAGCAGTATAGAACCACTGGGATGCTGGAGAGACTTTGACATCATCTTCTCCTGGAGAGATTGAGGCCAGAGTTGGGCAGCGGCTTGCCCAAGGTCATAACGGAGAGTAATGCGAATCTCTGAAACCGTCCTATAATCATTAAACCTTGACTTTCAAAATCGCTCACTAATGTCTTCTCTCTGTCTCCCTGGCCATGGGTGACTTTGGACATCACCCCTTTCCGCCATATGGAAATCACACAACTCAAGTTATGTCTTCATTTTTACGGTTGACTCCCAACTTCTATTCCACCCCAGATGGTTAGTGTGAGCCACCCGGATTAGTCAGGGTAATCATTGCTAGCTGCAGTAACAGATAACTTCCAAATCTCAGTGGTTTAACACAATACAACATCAATGATGTCTAGTGGGTGGCCTTTAACCAAGTGGTTCAGGAATCCAGATTTCTACATCCTGTGGTGTTGTCAGCTTTTAGGGCCTGAGCTGCTGATGAGAGAGCATGGAGGACTACACAGGACATTTTAAGGACAGGCCTGGAAGTGACATAACTTTTCCCACATTCTATTGGTAGAAGCCAGTCAAATGGCCCAATCTGTACTGTAAGAGAGGCTGGGAAATGCAGTCTTCATGGATGTCCAGGAGGACACATGGGATTAGAAAATATCTACCAGGTTTCTCCTACAGCATCCATGGTCATCCCTTCCCCCTTGCCAATGGGTGGCTTAAGAATGGGTATGGAACCCAGGGCATGTGTATGGAACCCAGTCCTGGCCAATGAGTCTGGAGATGATGACAGCTGGGCCTTTTAGGAAAGGTTCTCTCGTACCTAAGGAGATGGGCCCATGTCTTCCTTTGGAGAAACCCCCAGAATTGCTGCATCCTGGTTCCTACCTACCTGAGGAAGACGTACACACATGGAAAAGGGCCAAGCAGAGGGAATGTTGGAGCAGCAAAGCAACCGCCTAAAATATGGTGCCTGGAACTTGCCCTGCCTCTAGACCTCTACTACTGAGATGGTGGCATCTCAGTGTTGAAGCTGGTTGGAATTTGGCCTTGTTGTTGCTTGTGGCTGAGATCATCCTAACTGATAGCAGGTATGGTGAAAATTCTTTGATGCAGTGTCCAAAAGCGAGCAAAAGATGTCAACATTATTTAATAAACTGGATCATTACAGACAGCCAGTGCCAGACATGTAGGTTGGGCTCAAAAGCCCAGAGGAAACTTGGAAAAGGGAATAAGCATGGGCTCCAGAGTCAGAAAGACCTGGATTCAAGATCCTAGCTTGACTGTTTGACCTGCTCTGCAACCCTGGGCAAGTTACTTACACTCTCTGAGCTTTTTTTTTTTTTTTCCCACAGAGTCCAGTACTTATCTTGCCAAGTTGTTGAAATTCTGTTTGTTAAGTGCTGGCCCGTAGATGACACTTAATGGCTGGTAACTACTTTTTTGCTTAATTGACTTGCTCAGGGAAGAAAGTACCTGTTTCTTCAGTGAGTAAAGTTTTTGACCTCAGTTAACCAGTAGATCTCCTTCCCTCCCTGTACAGACAGCCTTGCGGAGGGAGTTTTGTGTCTAAGATCCTACTTTAACATGGCAGCCAGGTCGGACCCTCCATTATTCATTTTCTGCAGTAATGGGCTCATTACGCCTTTTCCTGAGACTCCGCGGATTCTGGAACAAAACCAGACACCACTCCTCCAGTGGTTATTTTCTTCCTCGAGATGCTTATACTTTTTGGAGGTAATGCCAAGACATCCAGCGAGGCACTCAGATCCTTTCTGGAAGGAGACAGGATATAAATCATTAATAAGTAAATAAATAAGTAACCATGTGATTCTGTCAATTCAGGAGGGAAAAAATCAGTCAAGACAGAGTTTGCTGACATGTAGACCTTTGGATTGACTGAATTATGAACGTTTTTGGGGAGGGGAGAAAGGGGAAGGAGTATCGACATTGTGCTACTCTCTGACAAGGAAGTTTGGGAACAAAACTTAGAAAACAAGGAGAGGAAAGTTGGTCCAAGTGACTGCCTGTTTTCCCTCCTGCAATCAACAAAGACACAGGGATAAAGTCCTGTGCGGGCACAGAGTGTGTGCCAGTCGAATATTTCGACCTCCCTTTTTCCCTTATAAAAAATTAAAATTCTACATCATGTGTTTCTTGCCTCAATACAAATTATTGTTTCTCTGCAATATTAATTCTAATATTAAAAGTCTGTAATATTCAAAGAATTGCTCAATTCCTTTTTATAAAGGGGTGGAGGCTCTTTCATTGAAGAAATGATTTTACATCTTCCTATGGATTTTTAAAAAATTAATAATGAATTTATTATCCCCCCCTTTTTAACATTACAGTATAATTACATAAGTAGAAATAAGTAGAATCTCTTCATTTTGGGGTAGAGTTCTGTGAGTTTTGACACATGTAGACAGTCATGTCTCATCACCATAAGGATGCGGAGGTCAATTTCTATCACATGAGAAATTTTCATGTCCATTTGCTGTCAACCCTCCTCTCCTTCCCCAGCCCCTGGTAACCTCTGATCTGTTACTGCCCCTATAGTTTTGTCTTTGTAAGAATGCCATATACACTACCAAACGTAAGGTAGATAGCTAGTGGGAAGCAGCCGCATAGCACAGGGAGATCAGCTCGGTGCTTTGTGACCGCCTGGAGGGGTGGGATAGGGAGGGTGGGAGGGAGACGCAAAAGGGAGGGGATATGGGAACATATGTATATGTATAACTGATTAAATTTGTTATAAAGAAAAATAAATAAATAAAAAATAAAATTAAAAAAAAAAGAATGCCATATAAATGAAATCTTAAAGAATTTTGCCTTTTGAGTCTGGCTTACTTCATTTGGCATAGTGCCTTGGAGATTTATCTTTGCTGTTGTATGTACAAGTGTTGGTTTGTTCCTTTTTCACTGATTAATAGTATTTCAAGGGCCGTGTTCCCCCCTGGAGTCTTGGTGAGATGCCTACACACTCTCCAGCTCTCTCTGTCTCCAGCCCACCCACAAACACTGACCAAGGGCTCACCAGACCTCGTTGTTTTAGGGCAGACATTATTTGCCCAGTTCTTCCCACCTCTCTGTATCCATGCTCTCTGTTACATCCTTTGAGGTTACCCCCAATAAAGGCAGAGAATACCTCCTCCTCTTTATTTTTGGCTCGGCCATGTGATTTTTATTTTTGTCCACTAGAATGAGGTGGACACGGCCGAGTAGCACTTCTGAGCCTAAGGCTTCATAGGTCTTGAGGTTTCTACTTGCTGTTGGGGTTCTGCCATCCTCATGGGATGTACACGCTAAGCGAACCTCTGGTCTCAGGCCGAGGAGGAGAGACACAGGGGGCAGAGCTGCCCCTGTCAAGACCAAGCAAGAGCAGTCGCCTGCAGGTGTCAGGGCAAGAGTCGATTGTGGTTTGTTACACAGCCGTCGATGACTGATACACCCACTGCCTTTGCATCAGAGTGACCTGCTTAAGAAGAAAGAAACTGCTGCTTCTCACATGGACAAAGGGGAGCAAAGAGTCATCTTGCTCCTTCTTTAAGGCTCAGCTCAAAGTCTGCCTGTTCCCTGAAGCCTTCCCTGTTGGTTTTGGTTCAGATAGATTTCTCCTTCCTCTCATCTCCATACTTCCAACACAAGAATTTATTTGGGTTCTTCTTTACGAGCTTGTTAGGACCTTTGTACTTCTGTTCCTCTGTCTAGAACACTCGTACTCTGAGTCTTGGCATGACGGGCTCATTACTGTCAAGTCAGCTCAGATGTTACCTCCTGAGGGAGACCTTTTCTGACCATCCTGTCCTCCAATCCAAGGCAGCCCTTCTACTCACTCTCCACTGTATCTCTTTGCTTAAGACACCCGTCACTTTCTGGAATGATCTCATGCGTGTTTACATGGGTGTGTTTGTTAAATGCACTGGTTGTGGGCTCCAGGCGGGCCTGGACTCCTCTGAATTGGTTCCCACTATATCCCCAGCACTTAGAACAACTGGGTACATTAGCAGGCCCACTTTAAATACTGAATGAATTGGGGGCTGAAGTTTTGTGCCTGTCTGCTGCCCTCCCACTTTTGTTCTTTAAAAGACTGATTGATGTTTTAAAATAAAAAAGGACCAGGCTCGGGGCTTCCCTGGTGGTGCAGTGGTTGAGAGTCTGCCTGCCGATGCAGGGGACGCGGGTTCGTGCCCTGGTCCGGGAGGATACCACATGCTGCGGAGCAGCTGGGCCCGTGAGCCATGGCCGCTGAGCCTGCGCGTCCAGAGCCTGTGCTCCACAACAGGAGAGACCACAACAGTGAGAGGCCCGCGTACCACAAAAAAACAAACAAACAAACAAAAAGGACCAGGCTCATGGTGTTAGATGCTTAGGGCTTGACCACTGATCTCTGTGTCCATCCTCCCGACGTGCCAATTCCTGGCCTCTTCCTTGCATACAAGACTTAATTTCTCCCATCTTCACCCTGACTCCACCTCTCCTCCTTCTCTCCCTTTACTGAGAAATAATTCACACACCCCAAATTCACCCATTTAAAGCATACGGTTCAATGGTCTTAGTGTATATAGAGAGTTGTCCAACTATCACCACAATCGAAGTTAACTACATTTTCATCACCTCAAAAATAACCCCCTATCCATTAGCAATCACATACTCTTAACCTTAGGCAACCACCAATCTACTTTCTGTCTCTATAGATTGACCTACTCTGGACATTTCCTATAAATGGAATCATACAGCATGTGGCTTTTGTGACTGGCTTCTTTTACTAAGCATCATGTTTTCAAGGTTCATCCTTGCTGTAACATGTCATGCTTGATTCCTTTTTATTGCTGGAAAGTGTTCCATTGCAAGGATAGACTACATTCTGTTTATCCAGCCACCAGCTGATAGCCATTTGGGTTGTTTCCACTTTTTGGCCACCATGAAAATGCCTGTAGGAGGTTTTTTGTGGATGAATGTTTTCATTTCTTTGGGTCTATAGCTAGATCTATAGCTCCACGTCCTATCTTGACTTTTGCCTTCACCTCTTCCCCTATCATTTACTCATGAAACCATTATAATGATGATGACAATAATGATGACAATGATAATGATATGATTAATCAGCTCTTTCTGAGCATTTAAGATGTTCAAGACACTCGTTAGAGCACCTTGCACGTATTCATCAATTCATCAGAACAACTCAGTGCTGATAGGAGGGTTGTTATCCCCATTTCACAGACGATGAAACTGAGGCACAGAGATGTTAAGTGACCAGCCCAAGGTCACAGTGCCGGGATGTGTCAGACTCTGGTTGACTCTGGCTCAACTCCCAAATTCATCTCCCTCGGAGGTAATACCCCTTGTTTGATCTGGCCCTCAGAACCTTGACCTATTCTGCCCCTGTGGACAGCCCTCCATGCATCCTGTCCTGGTCTCATGTGATATCTCCCTGCTCTAAAAGTGAGCTCTTGTGGGCAGGAACTGGGTCTCTTTCATTTCTGTGCTCTTGCACATTTTTCACACCACCTGGCACATAGTAGAGATTTGAAAAAATACTCATTTAATTGAAAATAATTCAGTTAAACACATAAAACATTCCTCAGTGTAGGCTATGTATTTGCTGACTCAGGAGAGACAGGTACAATTGACAGGGGTGAGATATTTCCAGATGGGGGAGGAGGGATCCTGGGCGTGAATTCTGTGGGTTGCTAAGGATGGAAATTGTTTCCTCTTTTCTTCTTTTTTATGGTTTTCAATAACTCTGAGTTCTGCTATAGTTACTTCCAATAAACCCCCAATATTCGTCACATACAAAAATGAAACATCTGATTTCACCTACAAATGAATGCATAAGTGAATGAGGTAACCCCCATCAGTCTTACACACAGTAAAAAATGAATTAAGTAAAACACTTGGAAAGAGAAATATTAAGATCCTCTGTTAGTGACATCGGCAAATTCTAGCTCCATCTCCTAGTTTGATCCCTGCCCCCCCATCTGTCCAGTATGGTAATAATATCAGATAATAACTGACATTGTACAGAGCCTTATAGCCCCAGAGTTTACAAAATCCTCTTATTGAAATAATCATCTTGTGGATCCTCTAAAGCTCGTCTTTATCCTTTCCATTTCTGATGCTGAATTCCTCCAGCAGGACTGAACTGCTCACAGGACCCTGCACAGGCTTCATTTTCTCTGGTTCCCAGATCGCTGTGCCTGCTGAGACCTCTGGCCTCACAGCCTTATTCCCTTTCGTGCCTATCCAGCCTTCCCATTTTAGCTTAGATGTCACTTCCTCCAGGAAATCTTCCTTGACTCCTCCGTATGGGTCCTGTGTCCCTCTGTGCTCACTGAGAGTCTTGCAGCCTCTATCCCACCACCAACACTGTTCTGTGTCCCTTTTCTCCAGTAGACTGTGCACTTCTGTATTCAGAGACCATCCTGCATATGGAGGAGAACAGATGTCCAAAAAAGGGCATTCAATGAATGGCTGATGGCAAACACCCGTGAAGTGAATATGATACACCTCACTGGGTGCGTGAAGAAAGAGAGGCTCAGAAAGGGCAGTTTTGAGAGCGGTTTTGCACAGACTCTCTCTGGGATAACTTTGGCTCAAGAATTAGGAGTCTTGGGCTTCCCTGGTGGCGCAGTGGTTGAGTGTCCGCCTGTCGATGCAGGGGACGCGGGTTCGTGTCCCGGTCTGGGAGGATCCCACATACCACGGAGCGGCTGAGCCCGTGAGCCATGGCCGCTGAGCCTGCGCGTCCGGAGCCTGTGCTCCACAACGGGAGAGGCCACAACAGTGAGAGGCCCGCGTTCCACAAAAAATAAGAATTAGGAGTCTTCCCTTTGCCATCTCTTTGGGCAGCTGTGCTGACCCCGCCCAAGGCCACGGCTGTCTCTCAGGGGCTCATTTAAGATGCTGAGGAGATGGGATCCACCCAAAGCATCTCTGATTCCTTTAAGGTTCTGCAGGTGTGAAGACTATGTACCAAATTGAAACATGCATTAAAAGAATTTTATGGGTTGAGCCGATCACGGAAAAATACTACTGTACAAATACTGTCAAATGGGGCATGTATTTAAAAGGTTAGACAAAATATCTCCTTGCCGTTTTTTCTTTGGTTCTCTTTTCATAGTCCACTGCAAAACAACAATGGGTAAAGGGTGCAGAGAATGCATGTATATTTTCTTTTCTTTCTTTTTTTTTTACCTTTCCCTAAGGAGCTTCTGTGCTACCCACACTAATTGTAGGTTTTTCTGAAAATGCAGCATGAATCATTTATAAATAAAGAGACTTTAAAATCCCTAAAAGACTCCCCAAGGCATTCAGTATTTCAGCATAAAATAACTGTTAAATGGAGTTATTCTGAATTAGCTTTTACTGGAATGTGGTGAAAATAAAGTTCTCTTTTCACTGTGATTGTTGCAGTAATTCTTTTACACAGCCACCTGGGGTAATTGACAACCCATTTCCATAATTCAGGTTTCAGCAAAGCCGTTCCCTGAAATGGCTCGTGTTGGAGAAATGGGGGTCTCCAAGAGGGACGCCTCTCACACTGACCAAGAGAGAAGCCAGCCCAGGGTCCCTGGGGGGAGACCTGAGATGGCTGTTAAAGCTCCAATACAAGTGCAGACATAGACTCTTGAGGGTAGGAGAGAGCAGCACCTTTGGATTCAGACCACCCAGAGTTCTAAGCCCAGCTGTGCCTCTTATAGGCTTTGTGACCTTGGGGGAGTTGCCTAACCTCTCTGAGCCTCAGGGATAATAATAATCCTTACTCTGTCGAGTTGTTATGAAAATTTGAAGTAACATTTATAAATGCCGAGAACAAAATAGAAGATGAAGATGGCAACTATAATGAGTTAATAACAACGATGCCTCTGCTTGTCCAACAAATGTGCCTTGAACGCATGTGCTGAAGGGCCATCTCGATGTCTTGCCTTCTCTCTGTCTCGCTGGTCACCTGAATGCCCTCGCTCCTCCATCCTTCCGTCTTTCCACTCTCACATCCATTGTTTGACTGGTTCGTTTAGTCTGCAGATATTTTCAGAGTTTTTCAGAGTGTATGATCATATGCCATGTGCTCTGCGCAAGGGACTGGGGGTCTGAAGGTGAATTAGACTGCAGGGCAGGGATTTAGTCTAAGGAGCAAAGGAAGATAGATGGTGAAGATGAGCAAGACGGTGACACAGGTGTGACAATGACAATTATTTACTGGGCACAGTGAAGGTGAAAAGGAAGCCATGGCTGTTTCACCTGGGGGTGGGGAGGCAGGTCAGGGATGGTTTCACAGGTGGAGGGTAGGCCCTAGAGCTGACCCTTGAGTGGTGAGGGTTTTCCAGATGAGAAAGAGGTGGGGGAGGGCAGCCATCATCCCACAGGATGGATGTTCTCTGAGGTCAGGGACAATGTCTGTCTTATTGTCCCCCCATCCCTGTACTGGTCACATGTCTGATTCAGAGCAGGCTTTCCATATGTGTTTTGTTGAAGGGAGGAATGAGTTCCAGGCACAGGCCCAGAGGAAGCCAGGACTTGGAGAAGGAACAACTGGTGTGGCGGCCAGTGTGTCTGGAGATGGCCAGTAGCCGAGTCAGGCAGGGAGAGGCACAAGGGCAGGAGTGCTGGAGGTGGGCCGGGTCCAGGTGAGGAAGGACCTTTGCCACCTGGCTAAGAGCAGAGAGGAGGTGCTGAAGGGTCTGACAGAGGGAGGCCATATGCAAGAACTCCCCTGCCCTTTGGCAAATCCTCTTCGGGAGGCTGGGAGAGCAAACTGGCAGGAGGAGGGCCTGGAGGCTGGAAATAGGCAAGAATTTGACAGGTGCCGTTGGAGTCATCTTTTGCTGTCCCAGCGCGGCATCCAGTCAGAAGTCACTTTTGATCCCAGGTGTAAAATTATGCAGAGGAGGTTCCCCTTCTACTCTGCAATTGATTGACAAATTGTCCTGTCACTCAAACGCTTCTTCCACTTATCATAAAGAGGAAAAGAAAATTATCTGTTCAGTGCACATGGGAAAGAAAGCACGTTCATTAACCTCTGGCTGCTGAGATTGGAAACTTATGCAGCTTCAAGGAATAGAGACGCTTCAAGGAAGACACGAGGAGAAAGCCAGGGAGAAGTTGCGTGCATGCTGCTGTGTACACATCACTCTCTCTATTTACACACACATGCGGTCCACACATCTGGTCTCCACGATCCACTGCAGAAACACACAAACCCAAACACACATACATACACCCTTACATTCACCAGCACACATATATCTTGCAAAGGGTGCAGCTACTGCATACGTTTACGCCTCCAATGAGTGTATACACATAGAGACAGATGCTTTCATACCAATGTTTTACAATGGGAACTGGCTGCCAGCGGTTGGAACTTGGGACCCGTCTGAAAACATTGCACTTTTTGGAGAGTTTTGTAAAGGACCCATCTATTTTCTGATTTCTCTGGAAGACAGCTCAGACTCTTCTAAGAGGAGAAGTTGGTTAGGAAGGAAACCTCAAGATGTCAATGTCCCAAGTGACAGATGGACAGATGTCCTCCTCTCCAGCTATCATAGTATCCTTACACATTAGTCAAGGTTCTCCACAGAAACAGAACCAATAGGACATGTGTATATCTCTCTCTAGAAAGAGATTTATCATAAAGTATTGGCTAAGGTAATTATGGAGCTGAGAAGTCCCACCATCTGCCATCTGAAAGCTGGGGACCCAGGAAAACCCGTGGTGAAGTTTAAAGGCCTGAGGGCTGGAGAGCCAGTGCTGGAGATTCCAGGGCAGGTCTGAAGGTCTGAGAACCAGGAGCGCCAAGGACAGGAGAGCCACGTCTCAGTCCAGCAGTCAGGCAGAGAGCAAATTCCACCTCTGCCTCCTTTTCGTTCTATTCAGGACCCCAGTGGGTTGGATGAGACCCACCCACATGGAATGGGGGGGTTATCTACTTGCCACCAACCACCCATTCAAATGCTCATCTCGTCTAGAAACACCCTGTCTCGTCTAGACACACCTGCATTCTCGGCGTCCCATGGCCCAGTCAAGTTGACACATAAAATTAACCATCACACCCATGAAGTCACAGCACCTATTCCTTCTTGACTACGTACCCTGTACCCATCACCAACCTTGGTCCTTTACATGCATCCTCTAGAGCCCTCACTGAAATATATATGATCCCATTTTACAGGTGAGAGACTGAGGCTCAGAAAGACACCCCTGTACCTTCAGACAAGGTCACAGAGGGAGAAAGTTGCTGGGGTCTAACACAGGCTCCTTCCACCCTAAAAATCTATCTGTAGTGCCCTTTTTCCCCCCTTTTTTTTTTTTTGACTGTTAAGCACTTATACTTCTATTAGCACATGTCCTCACACAAGTAATGGGAGGTGGGCCTTAGTAATTCTTTTATTCAAATATTTACTGAGCCAGCCACTGTGCTGAGTTTTGGGGAAACAGCCAATTCACAGAGCAGACTGAATATGGACCTCAGTCTAATAGGAGAGGGCAGAGCATAAACAAGTTAGCAAGGAATCCTGCAGGCGATAATATGTGGATTGAAGAAGAAGAAAGACTAGTAAGAAGGAAGAAAGTGCCGGGGGATTTCTTTTAGATGGAGGGGGGTCAGAGAAAAGCCTTGCTGATGAAGGGACTAAGTAGAAAACTCAGAGGAAGGGAATCACCAAAGAGGAAAAGAACATTCGAGGAGGTGAAGTCGGGCTCAGACCAAAGCCCTAACTCTCACCACCACAGCTGCCTCCTCCAAGCTTCCGTGCACAGAGCCGATAGAATCTTCTGCTTGCTCTTTGCTGCTGGGTCAGACAGAAGGAGGGCCGTCTTTCCTAAGATGGGCCATGTGCCCTCAGTTCCCAATGACAGGCTCAGAGAGTGCTTCTTGGGGTGACGTACCCTCATCTTGTCTTCCCATGTGATCTTGGTCTGCCACCCATCACCTCTGGCGGCAAAAAAACTTAGCAAAGTTAAGGCCACCCTACAGGCCTGAACAGGAACGAACGAATACCCTCACTGTAGCTTCTGTTCTCAAAGCCCAGCTTCTGCTCTGCTATTTAAAATATGTCTCTCTGTCAGTCTTTCTGGCTGAGTAGGTTGAAGTCTTTGAAACCCTGAGTGTTCTATAAAATCCAAATAATTCCCTGTAAATCAAAGTACTTGGCATGCTGGCTGCAAAGCCTGCAGCTTTTTTTTTTTTTTTTTTTTCCCTAAGGTAATCTCTAGAAAGTAGTTTGTACTCATGTTTCCACAGTGATTAAATATGCAAAGTAATTTCCACGATTTTCACCACGTTCTGAACCAAATCAGATTCTGTTCTGCTCCTCTTTGTACAAAGCCACTTATTGGATCAGATTCCAAAACAAATCCCCTAAATTTGGCGGATCATCATTTTAAAAGGGGGCTTGTTAAGGTAATCATTAAATTAAACCACCCCTTTAAGAATATTTAGATCTGGTCCGCCAAGCGGAACGGTCTAATGGTTTTTAAATTAGAAGCTGCGGAATGCTGTTGAATTTTCTTTTGTGGGTCAAGTGGGTATTAACAAATGCTAAGACTGTTCTCTCTTTTGTCATCACCTTGAAATCTGCAAAGAAGTGCAAAGAGTGGGAAGGACCCAAGGAGACAAGTAGGGTGGCTTGGTGGGACCCATGGCTGGCTGCAGAACAAAGCAGGAGCAAGCATGAGATACTGCTACTCACCATCTTTTTACACCCAGTCTTGAGAGAGATGGAAGCCTGAATCTGCCGGGAAAGGCAGATGCCCAGGGTGCCCTGACTCCTGCAGGCTTAAGCCGCTCATGGGGTCAGCTCTTCCCACCACAGAGCCTGGGCTGATACCTGTGGCCAGGAGACTTTTAAAAAAATCTTATTGTCTGTCTTTCCAGGGAAGCTCGAAGAAAGCCAGAAGCAGGAGCTTTTTGTCAGCACATCTGTAAAATACTCAAGGAACTGTGACTCTCATCAATGCGTTTCACTTCCTCTTACGGGGGGTCTTAGCTTCCTGGCAGCCCTGGATCCCAAGCTAACGTTGCCCAGGCCTGGGGCCCAGTAGCATAGCTCTGGGTTTATCTATGGTTAATTCAAGTGCACTCCGAGCTAGGCTTCAGGGTCACCTGGAGAGACTTTCATGCCATGCATGTGCCCAACTCCAAAAGGTTTATTGAATTCATCTGGGGTGGGACCCAGCGCTGGCTTTTTTTTTTTTTTTTAACTTTCCAGGTAATTATAATGTGCAGCCAGTGTTGAAAACTATTAGATTTAGGGAAAAAAAGCAACTCTGAAAGAGAAGTCTAAATGGATAAATGTCCTGTGTGAATGGGGCCTTCAGTTAAGTCAGAAGGTTGGCAAACTAAGGCCCCTGGGGCAAATATGCCCTGTGTTGGTCCCAGTTTTGTATGACTCTGAGCTAAAAATAGTTTGCACATTATTAAGTGGATGGAAAAAAATTCAAAAGAAGAATATATTTCTTGATATGGGAAAGTTCTATGAAATTGAAGTCTCAGGGTCCATAAATAAAATTTCATGGGCCCTGCTCATTTATGTACGTGTTATCAATGGGCTGCTTTTGCACTGCAATGAGTTGAGTATAGGTGTAGCAGAGATTATATGGACTGCAGAATCCAAAATATTTACCATCTGGCCCTTACAGAAAAAATTTGCCGACCCTTGAGTTAAATCGTAGGAGAAAAGAACCACTGCAAAGAAGTGTTTCTTTAATTGAAACCATGTAAAGTGGGACCTGTTTAAAATCAATAAGCCCAAAGAAACAAAGAAAGAAAAAAAAAAGAGATGAAATTCAGTATTACTATGGATATAGGGGGAAGAACACTTCCACACACAGCCCAGGGGAGTGCTGGTGTATTCTTTCTGGAAGGCATTTTGTTAGTACATATCAAGGATTTTAACAATGTTCCTATGCTTTGCCCAGTCCATTCTATTTCCAGAAATAGGTTTTATGGAAACTCCCAGTTATATGTGCAGTTTTATCTACCAGGATTTTATTGCAAAGTTATAATATGAAAACAACAGCAATCTCCCACTCCCAAATCTGTGTCCAATAATAGGAGGTGTTTTATCAACAGAAGAATGGATAAAGAAGATGTGGTATATATAACAATGCAATTGACTCAGCCATAAAAAGGAATGAAATAATGTTATTTGCAGCAACATGGATGGACCTAGAGATTATCATACTAAGTGAAGTAAGCCAAAGACAAATATCATATGATATCACCTATATGTGGAACCTAATAAATGATACAGATGAACTTATTTACAAAATATAAATAGACTCACAGACATAGAAAACAAATTTATGTTTACCAAAGGGGAAAGGGGAAGGAGGGACAAATTAGGAGTTTAGGATTAACATATATATAGTACTATCTATAAAATAGATAAACAAAGACCTACTATATAGCACAGTGAACTATATTCAGTATCTTGTAATAACCTATAATCGAAAAGAATCTAAAAAAGAATCTCTCTCTCTCTCTATATATATATAGAATCACTTTGCTGTACCCCTGAAACTAACACAACATTGTAAATCAACTATAGGTCAATTAAAAAAATAATAATAGGATGTGTTTTAATAAATTGTGTTACATCCATATACAAATATAAAAATGAGGTGGTTGAAGAACAGATAATAACACAGGAAAATGTCTGTGGTCCATAAAATGAAAAATAAGCCATAAATAAAACATTCTTAACAGAAAAAATTCGATGTATCAAAACACATACGTATATAGAGAGAAAATTGGAGAGATATACCCAAAATGGTAATCATGTCTAATTCTGGGTGATTATGCTATGAGTAATTTTAATTTTTTTCTTCCTACTTTTCTATATTTTTCAAATTTTCTACATTGAACTTGAATTAATACGGTAGCGTTATTTACAAGTGGCCCCCTAGGGAGAGGGCAATACAGGACAGCCTTTGCTTGGAAAGTGAGAAACCTGAATTTATGTCCCTGGACCCCCTCTCCAGCCCCACCTGCTGAATGAGCTTCAAGATGCCAAATAAGAGCCCTGACATTCTCCCACCCTGGCCGTGAGGCATGTTGTGAAAAGGAAGGACTTCTGGGCCATGGGACCTTGATTTGATTCCAGTTCCTGTCACTTCCATGCTCAGTAATTTTAACCATTTCGAGGGCCACTTTGGTCCTCAGAAATGCAGGGATGATAAACCTTTCTTATGAGGTTCCTTTGTCTGTTGACAAGAGAGCTTATGCAAAGCACCAGATGCTGTACCTGGGACAGGTGAGCATCCCAAAACCTTCAACGCCCTTTTCCTCCCCTCACCGTGATCTTTAAAGTCCCTTCTACTCTCATCAACAGCTTGTATTTTTCTAATTTCTCCTGTTTGTATAAGGATAAGAGATGGTGACCATAGTTTCATGTGCTCAGGGGACATCTGTCCTGAAAGCCAGGCCCGATGCACCTGTACAGATGCTGCTGGGCCCATGCTTCCATACACGGCAGGATCAGTGGGTGTGAATTCCCGAAAATGCTCTCCAAGGCAGAGGGGTGCTCCATTCTTTCAGGGCTGTCGTATGGATGACAAGAGCTAAATGTGCCTAACCTCTGCGTTAGGCATGATAAAACTCCCTGGGAGTGACAGACAGAGCTGGACCCATCCATCGTTGCATTCCCCACCCTGGGCATGCATTCTGGAGGGGACTGGACAGCTACCCAAAACCTGGAGGGCTATTTCGTTTCAGTGCTATGAATCACACAACACAAGCACCTTGCATGGAGCATAGCTGTGGAAGGCAGAATAACGACTTCCGTAGATGTCCACGTCCTAATCCCCAGAACCTTGGAGCGTATTACCTTACACAGCAAAGGGGTAATTATGGTACAGATGGAATTAAGGTTGCTAATCAGCTGACCTTAAAATAGAAGATCCTGGATTACCTGGTAGGCTCAATATAATCACAAGGGTCCTGAAATGTGGAAGAGGGGGGCAGAGAAGAGAGTTAGAGAAAGATGTGACAATGGAAGAATAGTCAGAGAGATGCATGCAACGTGGCTGACTTTGAAGATAGAGGAAGGGGCCATGGGCATAGGAATGTGGGCATCTTCTAGAAGCTGGAAAAAGCAAGGAAACAGATTCTTCCCCAAGGCCTCTGGAAGAAATGCAGCCCTGATGATACCCATGTCAGACTTTTAACGTACAGATCTATAAGATAATATATTTGTGTTGTTCTAAACCACTAAGTTTGTGGTAATTTGTTACAGCAACAATAGGGAACTAATACACTTGCCATGCAACCATGTGACATAAATAATCTCACTGAATTCTCACAACCTTGTCAAGTAGGTAGTATTATCTCCTTCTTACAAATACAGAAACAAGTTCAGAGAAGGCAAGTATCATCCCCAAAGGCACACAGCTAATAAGTGGTAGAGCTAGGATCCATATCCATAGCTCACTTTCTTCTAAGACCCATGCTCTGTGTTCTACACAAGATCGAGGCCTCAGTGTAAGCATTTCTGGACCAGCACCTGTGAGGTGTGTAATCCAGACTTTCAGGGCTGGATGGGCACTCGGATGACTCCTCAAGCTCTGTCTGGTGCTTGGACTCTTGAATGATGTCTCGTGGGAGATGGATATTCAGCCTGTGTTTGAATGTCTCCTCTGATGAGGAACTCACTATCACTCATGGACCTCATCTAGGTCTTGGATAGTTCTGCCTATTGAAAAGTTCACTCTGATTAGGCATATCAAGCATTATCTACTGCCCCATAATTCTACTTTTTCGTCCCATTTTTTCTTTTGGAGACCCTTGGAATACTTGCCCCCTCATACTTGGTGGGTTAGCCCTCTGAACACGGATCTAAGATGAAAGCAGACCCCTGGAAGTTGCCATTTTGCAGAACTGGTTGGCTTGCAGGCCAGTCCTTCCTAGACAGCCCTTCCCAAGCCCAGACAGCTCTTGCTGGAGAAGCGACCCATCCAGGACCCCTGTGGAAAGTTCGGGTGCTCCCATCTCTGCTGATGTATTTTGTTACTGATATTCTCAATAAATGTGGAACTGATTCTTCCCTGGCTAAAAATTCAGTCAACCTGAATTCAGGATCACTTGGAAAGGGATTGGGTTGGATTTCACTTTTCTTCTTTTCTGTAGTATAAAAGATTGCTGTGGCATGAGTCACTCCTGTGAGACAGTGATTGAGAGGGGCACACTGCACTAAGTGGGGTTTGTAATCGGCACATGGACCATTTATCCTTGGAGGCAGAATTCTCCTGGATGTCTACTCATCAACACTTTAGTAGTCTTCTAGAAGTTACTCTAATTACAATTATAGTTATTTCTGGGTGTTTCCAAAGTGGCAGGAACTGTGCTCAGTAAGAGTTTTACATGCATTTCTCCTTTCCTTCTTAAAAATAGAGCAAATGAAGAATCAGAGAGGTTAAGAAACACGCTTAAGGTCACACAGCCACTTAGTGACAGTACCTGCAACTCCTCATCCCCAGCAGGTGAAGCTCCATTCAGGGGTGAAAAGAAGCTGAGATTTGGAGTCAGATAGACCTGGGCTTATATCCTCCCTCACCCCATGTTCACATGTCAATTTGGAAAACATAAAAGTCAATAAAGAATTGTTCCTTCATAACATTGATTATCTTTTGTTTCTTGTCTTTTTGCTTATTGTCCCTTTTCCCCACTAGAATATGAAATCCACAATACAGAGTCTATGTCATTCTGTTTCCTGCTGAATCTTCAGAACCCAGCACAATTCCCAGCATGCAGTTGACACTCAAAAAATGTTTGCTAAGTGATTGAATAAATAATATCACAACTGAAAATGAGCCTCGGATATCCTGAGGCTTATTTCCCTTCCTCCTCTGAACCTGAGTCCCAGTAACTAGGTGGGACTTTTCGGAGTCTTTCAAAATGGGATAAAGGGAGGAAAGGGTGAGCAAAGCATTATGTGCCCTGTTCCCACAAGGGTCATTGGTTTTCAAAAATGACCTAGGAAGAAGAGACAATTCTATAATGTTTACTAGGTATTGGGTTTTGCATTCCATGAACTCCCCATAAAAGCCCCCAAATACATGGCATGGTTTCTCCAGGTGACACTTCCAAACTAACTTTTGTATCTCATTATATTGAACAAAGTTTACTGATAGGACTGGAAAATTCATAAAATAATAGTAAGATAATAACAACAGCTTCCCTTTATCGAGGGCTTGCTGTGTACCAGGGGTTATAATAAACATTTTATAGGATTTACTTAATCATTAGAAAATGCGAAGAGGAAAGTACCATCATCCCCATTTTACATAAGGAAACTGACTCAACTTGCCTCAAATCATACCGCTCATAGGGGGTGGAACTCGATTGGCCCCCAGGTTTTCCTTCTTTTCATTTATAGCACAGCTACATGCTTCTTATCTGCAAGGCAGACTGCTCAGACTGCTGACAATCTAGTTCTCCAAATCATTCTCACGAACCCAAGCATAAACAAAGGACTTTCCAGAGTGGAAAAAGTAATCACAAAGACTGGCTCTAAGGCCCATGCAAATTTCCTCATTGCTGATGTTTTCTGGTCTTTACTTAGAGCCTTCTGTTCTATTTTATTTTACTTTTTAAAAATTTATTTTATTGAGGAATAGTTGATTCACAATGTTGTGTTAATTTCTGCTGTACAGCAAAGTGATTCAGTTATACATATTCATACATTCTTCTTCATATTCTTTTCCATTATGGTTTACCACAGGATATTGAATATAGTTCCCGGTGCTATACAGTAGGATCTTATTGTTTATCCATTCTATATATAATAGTTTGCATCTGCTAATCCTAAACTCCCACTCCAACTCTCCCCCACCCCCTTCCCCCTTGACAACCACAAGTCTGATCTCTATGTCTTTGAGTCTGTTTCTGTTTTGTAGATAAGTTCACTTGTATCATTTTTTAGATTCTACATATAGTGTATCACATGGTATTTGTCTTTCTCTGTCTGACTTACTTCACTTAGTGTGATAATCTCTAGGTCCATCCATGTTGCTGCAAATGGCTTTCTTTCTTTCTTTCTCTTTTTCTTTCTTTCTTTTTCCTTTCTTTCTCTCTCTCTCTTCCTTCCTTCCTTCCTCCCTCCCTCCCTCTCTCTCTCTCTTTCTCTCTCTCTTTCTTTCTCTTTCTTTCTTTCTTTCTTTCTTTCTTTCTTTCTTTCTTTCTTTCTTTCTTTCTTTCTTTCTTTCTTTCTTTCTTTCTTTTTTAAAGCCTTCTGTTTTAATCCTGTGTGGTGAGGTAAATCATGTCCTCCTGAAAGATATATTCAAGTCCTAACCTCTGGTACCTTGGAATGGGATCGTACTTGGAAATATGATCTTTGCAAAAGTAATTAGTTAATTTAAGATAAGGTCCTACTGCCTTAGGATGAGCCCTAAATCTAATGACTGGTGTCCCTATCAAAAGAGGAGAGGACACACAGACACACGGGGAAGAAGGTCATGTGACATGGAGGATGGGGTGATGTAGCTACAAGCCATGGAATGCCTAGGATTGCCTGGAGCCACCAGAAGCTAAGAAGGGGCACAGGATGTTTATTCCCAAGACTCTTCAGGGAAAGCATGTCCCTGCCAGCACCTGGCTCCCAGAACTGTGAGAGAATACAGTTCTGTTGTTTGAAGCCTCCACGCTCGTGGTAATTTGTTACAGCAGCCCTAGAAGAAGACCACACCCCCTTTATAGAACTCTTGGTTCTCTGATTGCTCAGCCGGGAGTAGTAAGAGTAGAGCATGGGGAGAAGGTTAAATATTGCTGGAGGAAGTCATCCCAGCCTCAAGGAAGAGCGCTAGTAGCTTGTTCAATGGCAAGGCTTATTCCAAACAGCCCCATAAAGCACAGGCCCGGGAACCAGAAGCACAGCTGCCTGGAGATGTCCTGCAAACTGGGGTGTTCCTGGAGGACTGGCGGTGCAGGATAAATACAGTAACTCGTTGCAGTGTGCTTTCAAGTTTACGTGCAGGGGCTTCCCTGGTGGCGCAGTGGTTGAGAATCCGCCTGCTGATGCGGGGGACACGGGTTCCTGCCCCGGTCAGGGAAGATCCCACGTGCCACAGAGCGGCTGGGCCCGTGAGCCATGGCCGCTGAGCCTGTGCGTCCGGAGCCTGTGCTCCGTAGCGGGAGAGGCCACAGCAGTGAGAGGCTTACCTACCAAAAAAAAAAAAAAAAAAAGTTTACATGCAGCGCTTCAGATCGTAAGTCTCATCTAATCCCCTGGATATTAGTATTATTTTTATTCCTCAAGAAGCCAATGATTAAAAAACTTGAGAGATTTACCCAAGGCAGGTAAATCAGAGGAGCAAGGTTATAAATCCACAGCGGTGATACCAGAACGCAGCTTAGGTAAATCTGACGTGCATTCATTAAGAGCCGCCTGCATACCAGGTACCAAGGTGAGAAAGACACAGCCAGGCTCTTCCTGCCAGGAGATGACAATTTAGTGGTATAGACAGATAGAAAAACAGAGCTGCTCCATGCGGGGGATAAATTCGAAGTGGAGGAAAGGTGTGGACGCCTGTTGCAGCCTCAGGGGTTCAGGCAGGAGGAGGTAGCTCCCCAGCCTGGCTTCGGAAGAGGATTAAGAATTTGGCAGGCGGAGAAGGAGGTGTGGGTGATCCTGGCCGGCGATGCTCAGACCTTTCGGTCCTAGGACCCTTTTAACACGCGTATAAATTATTGTGGGCCGCAAAGAGCTTTTGTCATGTGCATTATAGTTATCAATAATTAGTATATTAGAAATGAAAACTGAGATATTGTAAACATATTTACCAATTTATTGAAAGGAAAAATACTGAACCCATTACATGTGAACATAAAGAATACCTATTTTTAATGAAAAATAAGTTATTCCAAAACCAAAAACGTAAGCTACAGCAAAATGGCCTTGTTTTACATTTCTGCACATCTCTTTAATGCCTGGCTATCTGCCTTATCAGCTGGGTCTTCCTATCTGGCTCTATGGTCAATCTGTTGTGATATGTGGTTTTGGCTGATGTCTATGGGGAAAACATCTGGCTTCACATACATAAGAAGGAGGAAAAGGAGGACCTCGGAGACCCCTGGCAGGCTCCTATGGATCCTCTGGGGTCTCCAGCCCATGCTGTGAGAACTGCTGTACCAGGGAGAGGGAACAGCCTGACCTGAGCCCAGGAGGCAGACCACAGCATGCAGAGTTTGGGGGAATGAATTACACACAGCTCCATGTGACCAGAGCATCCTGGGAAAGACCTCAAATGGTGGGAAGGACCCCTGAAGTGGGAGTGAGGGAGGGTCCAGACACCTGGTGGTCCATGCTTCAGCCAGCAGTGATGGAAGGGAGGCCACGCAGGGTTTTACCAGGGAGGGGTCCCAAGCCGCTGGCATTGGGAAAGAGAGCTCCAGCTGCTCGGGGGTGGGGTGGGGGGAGGGCTTGTGGGGTAGGACGGGCTGGAGGAAGCAAGCCCAGAAGCAGCTGCAATGGTCCAGGCAATGGATGACTACCCTTTGGAAGATTCTGGGAAGATCTATCACTGAGTTACATCAGAGTACAAAGCTGCTGTTCACGCTGATGGCCCTGAGCCAGTGAGACAAGGTTAATCACACTGAATAGGCTGTTTTAAGAACAGGGGAAATGTTTCCATTAAAATAATTAAAATCTTAAAACGTTTTGGGGCTCAAAGGTATATGTTTCAGTTACCTGGAAAACCTACTTGCTGAAACTTCATTTTTTCAGCATCCCAGAGAAATAAGACATTACCGTATTTTCTCTATACAGTGAGACTGGAGGGGGACAAAGACTGTGTAGGCGGACAGGTGGGGTCCCAGCCTTCCAGAGCCTCCCCACTCAGTAGCTCTGTGACCTTAGATGCATGAATCGGTCTCCTTGTGCCTCAGTTTCTCCATCGATAATACAGTAACAATGATTCCTACTGCAGAGATGAAATGAGATCCTGATCTATTGAGCTTAGGTCAACATCATTTCCTGTCCTTCAGCTGCCCATGTCAACTTCCCACACAGAGCCCCAGAAGTGTTTGTTCTATCAGGGGTCTGACTGATAGCATTTAGAGCTAAGTTCCCAACCCAGCTGCAAAATCTCTTGCTCTGTATAACTGGTCTTTTGCTTCAGAACATCCCTCTCTATGATTACCTATAAATCTCACATGGCATATAACTGGGGATTTCACATTTTGAAAACACATGTACCAAAAAGCAGTGAACATCAACTAGGTTTATATGGATTTCGGAACTTCACCCTTTCCCCCACCCCTCGCCGTTCCCCCAGATGGCTTTTATGTCTGTGGACAAAGTGGAGAGCCATTGTGGACAACCAGGGGCACGGAGGATGGTGAGAGGTCCCTCCTCCAGGGTCATAGAGGAGGGTGGAGTGCTGGGGGGCAGAGCTCCAGAGTCCCAGGCACCCCCATCCCACTTCAGCCATTGCAGTGTGTCTGATGTGCTTCTTTGTGGGGATTCCACAGGAGTCTGATCGACAAGATGGGTCCTACAGAGCACACACGCATGTACACACACAGGTCTGCAAAGCTCAATTTCAGGACCAGTTAGATTAGCAGGGAGAAACTGGTGAATCCCACTGGAGTCTCTCTCTAGTCTACCTGCAATGAGGGGCTGCGGTGGTGTCCCATCAAGGGTTCAAAAGCTCTCCAGCTCCCTCTTTGTCCAGCCTTCTGTTCCCTGATCTCCTTTGGCTTGGGAACCACTCCTGGCTCCAGGACCTCCTCCAGTGCACATGGAGTGCTTCTTAACCCAACCTCAGTCTTAGTGGGAGAAGCAACTGTAGGGGAAATAGTGGGACCCGGGCTCAAATCTGCCACTATTGACTTAACACAGACCCTTCAGTTCTACAAGCTTCCATTTTATCATCAGTGAAACAGGACTAAGATTGTTGGGAGGACAAGATGGTTGGGATTGTAAATGAGATCTGGTAAGCAGAAGCACCCAGGATATAATAGATGCTCAATAAAAGTCAGTGGAATGCTTTCAAGATTCCTAAGATAAATGGAATAACATGAAGTGTGTGTTTGTGTGTATGTGTGTGTGTGTGCTGGGATGGTCCAAAATGAGGGATCTAGGGGTGCAGAATACCTACCTTTCTTCTTTTAGGGGATGGGATTCTATCCAGGGACCAGTTTCAGGAGGATCAGAGAATGTCAGACACTCAGCCTAGCTCACCCCAACCATCTTTCTATTTTGCCCTTCTGCATTGGAGTATGACTGGTTATTACAATGAAAAATTCTCTCTTCCTCACCCACAGCAGCTGTTTCATTATGTTTTGCATTTCTCTCCATCTAAATGTTAGCTCTTGTCCCGGGCAGTAACTTTCATAATTTCTTTAATGTATACATCTCTATTGACATTATGATGGATGATAACAGACTTCCGCTGAGGAATGAAGCAGTCTTACAGGGCCAGTCCGACCTATAGGGAAAAGAGCAAGGATTAAATAACCAATTATAAATGGATATTTACCTGATAGATTAGGCTGGAGGCTTTAGAGCAGTCTTGCTCCATTAGGTAAATGATCTATGCTCTTCAAAGTTTATAAATATGTATTTCACCAAAAGACTCAAGTCCTGGCAATAATTAATATACATTTCATAGCATTCCATTAAAATCCGAGCCCTCCTTTTGATTTTTCTGAAGGAAATGAGCTTAAAATAATGCTGCAGCAAATAAGTAGCTGGTCTTCTTAGTAATGCTGGGACTTGCCACTGTTACATCAACTTGTCCAAAACTGTTCTGTCTCACATGTACCCCCTCCTGGGTCCCTTCTCATCACAGGTTACTGCAGCATCTTCTCAGTGACGAAGTTACAACCACACACCCTCATTGGATCCTCACTCCTAGTGTGAAATTGATCACAAAGTCCTATCCATCCCCTGCCCCCATCTCAATATTTTCTTGCTGCCAGCATTAGGTTTCCATGTTAAAAATCTACATACATTATTGCTCTTCTCAAAAACCCTCCACAGGAGTCATTATGCTGTATGCTTGAAACTAATATAATGTTACATGTCAATTATATGTCAATGAAAAAGAAAAACAAACAAACAAAAACACTCCACATCTCTATGCTGCTTTAGTAGCAATTCCCAATGTACTTTGGAATACCAATTCCACGAGACAACACTCTAAAAATTAAAAAAGAAAGGATGTTGTGATTAAAACATTTAGGAAATATTGTATCTTTCATAGTCCCTCTTGGAAGTTCCAATGTGTACATAATTTTCTTTTTGTTGTTGTTGTATTTTTGTCTGGTTTTGGTATCAGGGTGATGGTGGCCTCATAGAATAAGTTTGGAAGGGTTCCTTTGCAATTTTTTGGAATAATTTCAGAAGGATAGGTGTTAACTCTTCTCTGAATGTTTGGTGGAATTCACTTATGAAGCCATCTGCTCCTGGACTTTGGTTTGTTGGGAGTTTTTGTACTCACAGATTCAATTTCAGTACTTGTATAATAAATGGTCTGCTCATATTTTCTATTTCTTGGAAGTTCCAATGTCTTTGAGAGTATTAAAGGCTCTGAGAAGTCCTGTAGTGTTTACCATGATGTTTTCCAAGCTTATTTTTGTAACGTGTATTACCATCTTATGGAACTCTTGTTTGATAGAGCATACCTTGATAAGTCCTGGCTCACAAGATAAAGTCACAATCACTTAGCCCAGCCAATGAAGCCCTTCACAACTCCCCTCTAGGCTACATTCCTAGATTCATTTCTGCCTGTTCCCTCTTTGTTGTCTCCCCATTATAGGCCATTCTTTATTCTCAGAATGTGCATGATCTGCTCTTTTCTTTCCATGGAAATTCCTCCTTTCTTCTCCTCCTTCATCTTGCAAACTCATATTTAAGCTTCAAAAACCAACTAAAGCATTGCTTACCCCAACCACAAATTCTACACTCCCTTACCTTCTTCATCATGTTAGCATTTTTATGCACCTTTACTATTTTTATTTTAGCTCTTTCTGTATGAGAGTTACTTGTTTATTTCACCGTTTCACCAGAAAGACTGGTGGAGAGAAGCTTTATCTTGATCCTTTCTCTACCTCTGCAGCCTAGACGGTTCCCAGCACTTAATTCATAGGCAATGAGTATTTATTTGCTGAAGGGACTTAGAGATCAAATTACCAAAGGTAAGTTCTTCTTGCTCTTTTTTAGGTTTTGAGCTTTCTCTGCATGACCATATGAATTATTTAAGCAACAGAACCTGAAAGAAAAGAAGGATGCCTGATTTTGTCCAGCCACGTCACCATAAAAAACACTTCGAAGAAAGGGAAGACTCAGTCTTTCCCCCCAATGCCCACCTCTCCCTGACCATCCGTGAGTGAAACTAGTTGATTTATGGCTCAAGAGGATCAGTTGTTTGAAAGAGCCATTGGATATTATTTTAATAGCGATATAAACATTATGCTCCCATTGTAGATTTTCTGATTCCTTATGTCTGAGAAAGTGCCTTTAGCCTTGACTCAATGGCAGTGATATTGGAATGAATGCACTTCCCACGGTATCTGGACCCCCATGAATATAAGATGCTTTATCTCTGGCAAGCCATGTTTTAAATAAATAAAATGAATGCTCTCATCATCCAGAATGCCTATGAACCGAGGCTTTTCAGTGTTATAATGTGGATACAAAGCCTGATTGTGGATACAGGCAAGAGGGAGGGTAATATAACAGAGGCAGGAGACCATAGCTCTGCATCAAAGTAATAGAGCATCTTAATGGGAGCCTGGACAGGGTGACGACTTGACTCTATAATCCCATCAGTTTTAGTGTCCAAACGCCATTTGTACATTTATGGAGGAGCCTCTTTAATGGGAGGGAAATAATAATTGTAACATTTTAAAAATGGACTAGACAGGCATCATGTCTGATTCTCTCTCTCTTTCTTTCGTGTGAGTGTGTGTGTTTGGGTGTGATGCATATATGTGTGTAAATGTGTGTGACTGTGTGTGTCATATCTGGGGATGCATGGTCCCCACCTGATGGCAGTGACTGATTATGCCACAGAGAGGTTGATGTCACAGACCTCTCATGACCCTGAACTAGGAGTGGGGGCTTATTCAGTTTGTCCTCTTTGGTTAAAATACTTTTGTTTTCATCAGCTGCTTCTATCTCCCGGAACAGTTCCCATGGTCTGAATGGGACCCCGAACGAAGATCAGCTGGAGACGGGGTGAATTTCCACGGAGAGGCAACCCCTGCATCTGCCCTGTGTCGTTTAGGACTCAAAGCGTACAGTCCAGCCTTACTTTAGTTTCATTTCAGTTTCACTTTAGATCAGGGGTCCACAAACTAGGGCCCGGGGGCTGCCCACCTTCTTTTGTAATTGGTGGTTTACTGGAGCACAGCTGTACCCCTTAGCTTACATCTTGTCACGCTGTGCAGCACAATGGCAGCACTGAGGACTTGCAACAATGATGGTGTTGCCGATGAATTTAAGGTTCTTTTTTTTTTTTTTTTTTTTTTTGCGGTACGCGGGCCTCTCACTGTTGCGGCCTCTCCCGTTGCGGAGCACAGGCTCCGGACGCGCAGGCCCAGCGGCCATGGCTCACGGGCCCAGCCACTCCGCGGCATGTGCGATCTTCCCGGACCGGGGCACGAACCCGTGTCCCCTGCATCGGCAGGCGGACTCTCAACCCCTGCGCCACCAGGGAAGCCCTAAGGTTCTTTTCTTCATCGTGAAAGAACTTGGAGACGAAGTGATGGGTAAGAATCAGATTTATTTAGAGAGAAACACACTCCACAGACAGAGTGTGGGCCATCTCAGAAGGTGAGAGAGAGCCTCAAAATCTGGGGTGGTTAGTTTTTATGGGCTGGTAATTTCATAGGCTAATGAGTGGGGGGGTTGTTCCAACTATTTTGGGGAAGGGGCAGGGATTTCCAGGAATTGGGCCACTGCCCACTTTTTGGTCTTTTATGGTCAGCCTCGGAATTGTCATGGCACTGGTGGGTGTAGCATTTAGCATGATAATGTATCACAAGGAGCGTGTAAGGAGGCTCAAGGTCTACCAGAAGTTGAATCTTCTGCCATCTTGGACCCAGTTTGTTCTCACTAGTTTTCATCCTGTAGTATGGCTGTGTCATTCTTTTAAAAGTTGTGCCCTGCCACCTTCCCTCCTGTTTCAATGGTGGAAACTGCAAACCCAAGACATTTACTCCCTGGCCCAATACAGAGAAAGTCTGTGGACCCCTGTTCTGGATCATGAACCTGAGCTGGGCAGGACCTCCGAGGTGCCCTTGCTGGCTCTCGGCTGATATGGAGACCCACCTGGTCTTTCTTCTGCAGCTGCTTGAGCAGCTCCTGTGACGGGTGATGGCACCTGGCTGGAAGCAGAGTGATTTTCAGTGTTTCCTTCTAGAGTTCTGTCTTCTCACATCTCCCAAGGTCTTGGAGTTCCAGAAGATTCCTTACAGTGGACCTTCACAGCTTCTTTCCATATAGCCATTTTACTCAATGGGAGGTACAATTTACTTTTTCCATACCCAACTCAACACCAAGAAATGCAACCTCTCGCTCCTGGAAAGTCTGTTTTTGAATGAACCCGAATGCCTCCAGAGAACATCCCTACACAGTTTGAGTGTTGGCTGCTGTGCTTTTGGCTTCTCCTCCACTTGAGATGCCCACTGGTGAGGCAGAAAGAGCATAGCAGTAGAGCCAGAAGACCTGGGCTTAAAGGATCAGTTGGTCACTCAACCATTTTTACTGAGACTACTTGAGTACAATGACTCTGACTGAAATAGAGCAGGAACCTATGGTCTTGTCCCCCATGTCCTCCACCTGTCTTTTGTCTGTAGAAAATCTTTAGCCAAAGAATAAGTTTAATCAGAGAAGTGAGAAAAACGCAGAAGCAAAGAAAAGCAAACAGGACAAAATAATGATAGTTTAGTCATTAAGCAAAGTCAAGGACATTTAGTTCCTCCTCAAGGGCTACAGATCATATTCTGAGCCATATCCTGTGAGCTGTCTTGTAGATACTGAAACCCCCATCAGGTGGAAGAAGTTAATGACATAATGACCAGACTGTAGCCATGACATGAGCTGCCACAATTCTGAGAACTGGCCTCAAAGAAATGGGAACAAACTGACCCTGGAACTGAAGACTAACTGTACTTAAACCAATCAAAATGATGCTGATCAGACCACTGCATAACCAATTTCAAGATGACTGCCAGACCTGACTGTGCCATTTCTGCATGTAGCCCCCTCTTTCCGCCTATACACCCCTGAAACTCCCCTTTAAAAGCTCTGGCCCATTGAATGTCAGCAGGGGAGTCGGCCTTTAGACACGAGTCTGCCTTCCAACCCCTGTTTGTTGGCCTCAGAGATAAAGCACACTTTCCTTTCCACCAATCTTGGTGCTCAAGTATTGGCTTTTGAGTGGTGAGAAGCGGGACCGCACTTTCGGTAACATGTTATCCCCCCGGGGACAGAGTTTTCAAAACCAATGCCTGCCCTCTGTTCCCAAACCTATGGAGAAGGTATATAAGCAAGCAGGCTGTCGGGGGGACTTTAGTATAATAGTTTGGAAGGTGCCTGTGAGTCCCCAATCCAATCAGCTGGGGTCTGGGAAAGCTTGAGATCAAAAGCAGTGGGAGCTTGAGATCCAAAGGAGAGAGTTGGTAGAGGGCATTTTGGGCAAATAACTGCTATTACTTGGAAGGTCCCTTCCAACTCTGACTTCCCATTGCTTACCTTAACCTGCCACCCCCCAGTTTAAGATGGGCCTCTGTGCCTAGAGCAATACTTCTCAAACTCTAATGTGCAGGAATCACCCGGGAGCTTGTTAAAATCCAAATTCAGGTCTTGGGTGGGACCTGAGATGCTGTGTTTCTCACAAGCTCCAGGTGATGTGGATGGATGCTGCTGGTGGGGTTTTTGAGTACAAAGCACTTAGAGGATTTTATTAATTCAACAAGTATTCATTAAGCACCCACTGGGTGCCAGGCACTGCACAGGCTCTGACGGAACTGGGATATGAGAGTCAGAAATGTTCACACCCTATCGTGGTCTCAACTGGTCCAGGAGAACAGACATGGAGTAAGGACCACCTCCCAGATGACACATCACATTTGTGATTAGCCACACAAGGTACCATGCAGACATAAACTCAGGTCACATGATTAGCTGAGGGTGGAGTTGGAGTGAGGAATGGCTCTCCTGTAGGAAGAAATATTTAAGGTTAAAACTTGGTTATCAAAATCCTCCTCTCCCATCCTGGGTCCCCACAGAGAATATGCTTTCTGTATGCCCATGACCTCTATTCCATAAATATCTGGGACGATCAAGATGATCTCAGTTGTCACACTGACAGTGAACTCTCTGGCCATGAGACTTACCCCAGACACCTCCTCCAGGAAGCCTGAGAGGATTGGTTCTGTCTGGCACTATTCAAGCTAATCCTCTCATTAGATCATTCTGAAAGACCCCTGTTTCTTAAGAGTTTTTCAAGTGTATCAGCTACTAGATTATAAAAATATCTGAGGGCAGGAGCCTGGCTTCCATCTCCTATTACCCCGGTGCCCAGAGCAGTGCTACATAGGGCACACTTGTTCACATTTCAGTGGAGTGACTTTGAAATAAGGACTTTGCCTTAGAGGGGGTTGGTCATGTCCTGTGCATTGTGTACCAGCCATCCCCCCACCAGAAGTCCAATGCTTTCCTCACATCTTTTCCGGTGTGTCAAATGAGGAGAGCCCATGACCTTCCCTTTGGCTTTAGGGTCCTAAAACTCAGGTTGACTGTCCCAGAGTCAAGTCCACGTGCGTGATGTGAGGCTACCTGTGACTTCCTTTAGTGAGCACATACTACGTGCTGGCTCTCCTTATGAAGCAGGAGTTAGTGTGGACTTTTTCCAGGCTGGCTGAGCTGGTCATAAAATAAAAGTTCTGGCCGTTTTGAGTAATATTTGGCAAGAACGGGGTTAACACGGAGCTGGGTTAGAAAGAGCGCTTCAAAGGTTTGCCTGAGAGAAACGCGATCAAGCGTCTTTGGAGAGAGGCAGGGAATAAGATTGGGCACGGTGCTCTAAGGGAAGCCAAGTCACCCTCTCCCAGTGGTGGGAGGGGACATTAGAAGTGACATTACCCCTATATTCAATATTTTGTAATAACCTATACGGGAAAAGAATTTGAAAACGAATATATATATATATATATATATATATATATATATATATATACACACATACACATATACATGTTTATATATGATTGAATCACTGTGCTGTACACCTGACACTAACACAACATTGTAAATCAACTGGCAAGGGGATGCAGACTGAAGAGTACTCAGAAGAAGAGACATGAGAAGGAGAATAAACAGCACCTTCTGCCAGCGGTGGAGGAAACCACCAGAACGGGCAACAGGAGGTCTGTTTGTAAGAGTCAGCTGGGGCTGCCCCAAGGACACCATTTCCAACAGGTTTGAGGGGAGTCTTTAATTTTATTTAACGTTTTAAACTTTTCGTTGTATTACTTTGCGAAAAGAAAATAAAACTTTTTTTTTTTAGCATACTTGGAGTAAAACCCACACCTATTAGTTTCCTGTGGCTGCCATAACAAAGCACCGCAAACTGGGTGGCTTAGAAAAACAGAAGTTTATTCTTTCGCAACTCTGGAAGCAAGAAGTCCAAAATCAAGGTGTCAGCAGGGCTGCTTTTCCACCGAAGGCTGTAGGGCTCTGGCCTCTTCATGCTTTCCGGTGGTTCCAGGCAGCATCGTTCCTGTTTCTGGCTCCGTCTTCAATGGTCGTCTTCCCACTGTGTCTTCACATGAACCTTCTCTTCTCTGTGAGTGTCTGCCCCAAATTTCCCTCTTCTTAGAAAAACACCAGTCATATTGGAGGAGGGCCCACCCTAACGACCTCACGCTAACTTGATTCCATCTGCAAAGACCCTATTTCCAATAAGGTCACATTCACGGGTACAAAGGGTTAGGACTTCAACACATTTTTGGGGGGACACAATTCAACCTGTATCACCATCCATCACAATTTTCAATTTATTTCCTTTAGATGAAGTTTTATATTACTATCGATGTGCTATATTTAAAATAGCCAAAGAACTTCCTGTACACCTTCAAATTATTTTTTGTATAACTTTAAAATATAAATATTTTCCTAGGTAGGCTCTTTTAAAAACTTGTGGGAAAATAATTGTGGGTTTTTTTTTTTGGCACCAAAGCCTAGGTCATATGACACTCTCCAAATAGTAAAGGCAAAAGTCCTTCTTGTATTTTAACGTAGATTCATTGAAGAGAATATCTTGTTTTCTTAGCAATCCATAGTGGTGTGTCTAATAATATTATATAAGAATTTAATAATACATTTGTATTAGTACATATTATTATGTATAGTAATACTACTTCTTATGTACTTACTTTGGAGAAAATATAGGAAAACGCCCCTTCAAGTAATGCTTACATTTTTGTAAGTTACCACTTTCTTTTTCCATTCTAAAATTCTGTAGTTTTTTTATCTTATAATTTTCTATTATAATCCTAAAATTCTGTAATTATGTCCATCTCACAAGCACAGAAGTAACACATATTCCTATTATTAAACTATTATAAATAGTTCAAATTGGTCCTCATAGTGGGGAAAATTATATTAAGTTTAAGAAACAAAAATACAGGCTAGGACAAGATAACTGATCTCTCTAAGGATCATCCACTTGTAGAAATATTACTCTTCACTCTGATTTTTGCATCACGTTGTTAAAAGAGAACCTTGCCATAATCAAATTGTGAAATGCCAAATTAATGAGTGATATGATCTTTGGAGAAAATGCTTTTAACAATACTTTATTTTAAAAATAATGTCTTTTTTGGTCTGTCTTTAGGGAGAGCCTAAAACCCAGGTCAGTATTTTTCACCTGGTGGGGTGTGTGTGTATGTGTGTTTGGGGGGTTACTTATTTAAAATGCAGATTACGAGGTGCACCTGAGACTATTGGAATCGGTGGTTCTGAGGGATGGAGTCCAGGTTTCTGGATTATTAGCAAGTCTCCCTGGGGATGTTTATGCACATATAAGTTTGATAATCTCTTACCTGGACACTTTGCAAGCACTGTTATTCGCCTGATGGCAGGTACCTAAATGAGGGAGGAATATAAAGGCTCAGCCTCTTTTGAGCTGCCTCAAATCCCTGAACCTAGTACACAGCACCGATCATGTGACTCCACACAGGGGGCCCCAAGGACCCCCTGCTCCTCTTCTGCATCAAGACACGGGGGCATCCTGAAGGACTCGCCTTAGGACTGCAGACTGTGCTCTCAGAAACAGGTCCTGTCCTCATCCCCCCTGCTCATATTAACGCCCCTTCTGCCTGTGACCCCGGCCAGCCTGAGTCTTCTGTGCATCTTCTGGGGCCCAGCTATGGGAACCCCGGGAACAAATGCAGGGAACACAAGGAGAGGGTTGGCACGAAGCTTGCCTCCTGCTGAAGGCTGCCAAGTAAAATACAGGACACCCTATAAATTTGAATTTTAGATAAATAATAAATAATATTTTAGTACAGGTACGTCCCAAATATTACATGGGACATACTTAGACTAAAAGAAATTCAAATTTCACCAGGTATCTTGTATTTTTTTACCTGCTGAATCTGGCAGTCCTACATCCTGACACTTCTCTGGGTAAAGTGAGTCCTCTGGGTTCAAGTCCCTATTGTCACAGCCCTGGGGAAACAATGTCCTTCCATACTTTTGCTGCAAAAGGATTAGCCAAGGCCAAGTTCATGTACATTTGGAGGCTGAGTCCAGTTTTCACGTTTTCGAAACATTTTCTAATTTTGGTAGTAACGTACAAGTTGACAGTCACCACTAGATTTCTACGATCTGTAGGTCTTTGAATGATTTTGACAGAAACCGTTTTTACAGCTTTTTTTTCCCCCGTTCCTTTCATGACAGTTTCAAGCTACACTCATGTATGGCTAATTTGTGATCGATCATTTTTCCCTCTGGTGGTGATGTGGCATCCTGAGGGCTGAAGTGGGTCTGCACCACGTTTTGAGTCCCAGCCAACTCTTCAATTAGAAGGCGGAGATAAGTGAGCTGTTACCCAGGCGTGCTCTCTCTTGCTCTCTCTCTCTCTTTCTTGGTCATTTATCTTATCTCTCAAGAATATGCCATTTGGCACTGCTGAAAACAGCCTCCTTGTACTTCACCGTACTATTGCTTTCTCCAGATCCGTTTTGATCCATGTAACATCCCAGCCATTCTGATAAGTTCCCCCAAGTTCATCACCATTCGCAAAACTCAGAGGGGAAAGGGCTGAACGTGTGAAATGATCAGAACAGTAATAATCATCATCATCTCAGGAAGAAGAGATAGACCAGGAGAGCAGCTAAAATATTATAATCCAAACAATGTTATGGGTAATTTTCCCCTCATAACCCAAAGACCAAAAACTTTATGACTCTTTTAAACTTCAGTATTGCACCAATTAAATTTCAGCTTAGGAATCTGAGCTTCTGGTCTATGTTCCATTAAAAAAAATGTAGCCTATCTTATGTTCCCTAAAGAATCATAGGAATAACTTTTTATTCTTCCTAATCGCTTTTATTTTTCTCAATTAAGAAGCGTGAGAAGAATATTAACTGCAGATGTTAACTCATGTGTTCTCGATGTGGTGACGATCACATCTTAAACAATGCTATTTTCTTACAAAAAGTAGGAATGAGGCTTTTTTTTTTCTCGTCGCATTTAACTTTTCTACCTCACAGCTCAGATAGCTTTTTAATCAAAGCAGGTAATGGAAGAACAGTCTGTACCCTCAAATGCAATCATATTTAATCATATTTAATATCCTTATTTCTCAGCTGATCAAACTTTAAAATTTTGGATGCTTTGGTTTGATTTAGAACTCTGTAGAAGTCTAACTAATAAAGAAGCACATTCCTTTATTGTGTGGATGGGGAAGTGTGCTGGGGAGAGGCCTGGGCTGTGGGTCTGGATTCCAGGTACTAGACAGGGCTCTGCGCATGATTTGCCTCTGTGCCTCTGTTTTCCCATCTGTCAAAGGGGTGGGTTAGTGTATGTGTCCACTTAACACTTCTCCATCCTCTGAAACAGTGAATGCAGGTGGGTTGATCTCATTGCCAGAGGGCAGGATGCAAACAATGTCCCTCTGGATTGCTTGTGCTTTGCACAGTGCCTGCATAAAGCAGACGCTTCATAAATGTGTATGGAGTGGGGATTGGACTGAATGCTATACAACCATTAAAAATGTTAAGTATGTTTAGTATATATGTATAACTGAATCTCTTAGCTGTACACCTGAAACTAATGCAACATCGTAAGTCAACTATAATCCAATAAAATTAAAACAAAAATGTTAAGTAGGATTTGCATGTTGAAAAATGGACACTGGGCTTCCCTGGTGGTGCAGTGGTTGGGAGTCCACCTGCCGATGCAGGGGATGTGGGTTCGTGCCCCGGTCCAGGGGGATCCCATGTGCTGTGGAGCGGCTGGGCCCATGAGCCATGGCCGCTGAGCCTGCGCGTCCAGAGCCTGTGCTCCGCAACAGGAGAGGCCACAACAGTGAGAGGCCCGCGTACCGCAAAAAAAAAAAAAAAGAAAGAAAGAAAAATGGACACCGATGGATGGAATGTTGAGGGAAAAATAGACCCCCCCAAATATGTTTTGTGCCATGATTCCTGCGAGTTTAAATGCTTCTCTTTTCAACAACATAGTGTGCCTGGGCCTGGGCTCAGTGGAGAAGGTGTAACGTGAATGCCCACGGCCCACCTTGCTGGCAGCTCACAGAAGGGGGGTTGGTGTGTGACAGCTGTGTGTGCCAGGAACTGGGGAGCCCCAGGAGGGCCCCAGAACCAACGGGTGAGGGCTGGAAAGACCACCAAAGTGTGGGCTGAAGGTAGAGCAGGGTTCCATCAGGTAAAAGGGAAGAAACGGCAGTGCCCAGGTGGAGAGACCAGAATGTGGAAAAGATAAAAGGGAACAAGAGCATGAAAATAGCTCTTGTGATGGGGGAGAAATTGGGGGTGAAATAGAATTTCTAATTTTTTAATATCTTTTTGAGAAAGATTTGTAACTAGAAAGGTCAATTAAAAAAGACATTCCCGGGCTTCCCTGGTGGCGCAGTGGTTGAGAGTCCGCCTGCCGATGCAGGGGACACGGGTTCGTGCCCCTATCCCGGAAGATCCCACATGCCGCGCAGCGGCTGGGCCCGCGAGCCATGGCCACGGAGCCTGTGTGTCCGGAGCCTGTGCTCCGCAACGGGAGAGGCCACAGCAGTGAGAGGCCCGCGTACAGCAAAAAAAAAAAAAAGACATTCCCCGGACTTCCCTGGTGGCACAGTGGTTGAGAGTCCGCCTGCCGATGCAGGGAACACGGGTTTGTGCCCCGGTCCGGGAGGATCTCGCATGCCGCGGAGCGGCTGGGCCCGTGAGCCATGGCCGCTGAGCCTGCGCGTAAAAGACATTTCCCAAGAAAAGGTAGTGGGTTAGGGAGAGCTCAGAAAGTTCTGTCCTGGTAGGCAGAGGAGCAGGGGTCGTGGCAGTCAGGTTTCCATGGGAAACTGAAGATCCTGGGTGTTTCCTCATCTGCCCTCCCAGGGTGGCTCCACTCTGTGCCAGGGTGAGGTTGCCCACCTGTCCATCTCCTGCCCCTTCCAGCTCTGAGATTCCCATATCTTTTCTGCTGGTTATTTTTCCTTTTTTGGCCAGCCAGCCACCCTTCAGAACCCCTCCATCTCCGCAGCTCAGCCCCAGAAAGGCCTGTAAGAGAGATTTCTCTCCTCGCTGCCTTTGGTGACTTTAAAGTCCATTCTAATTATTTTAATCACCCCTCCCCTACACTATCATTACTTTCTAGTGTCACAGTGCCTGGGTTCCAGTTGTGTTGTTACATGGGGAGCGCATACTGCCTATGTCATGGGGATTTTTTGATGCGCAGTGATAGGGTACCTTTTCTCAAAGCTGATAATAGATATCACACCAAAGTAGGGAACATTCAGGGCACTGTAGTCTCGTAGGACCCACACTGTCACCTTGGAGGAGCCCACTATGAGCCTCTAGCCTGGACACAGATTCGTTTCAAGGGACCTGAGTCCTGGACTTGGGTTGCTGGACCCCAACGGCAAGTCAGAAACAAAGAGTTCTAGGTCCTTCGAAAACTATCCATTTTTAAAATTTTATTTTTAATTATCACATTCATACATGTGCATTAGGGAAACTTTGAGATTATTTATTTTTATTTGTGCATATGGATAATGCGCATACACACAAGAAGATTTATATAAGTTTTTTCATCTTGATTTTTTCACTCTGTTTTATGGTATGAACATTTTCTGAAGCTCTTAAGATGTCTCTGAGAATGTGATTTTTTAAAAATGGCTGTAGAGGACTCCATGTGGTGGGTGTAGGTGATTCACTGAACTATTTCGCTGGGGTTGGACATTTGGGTGGTTATCTGGCATCACAGATATGGATGACAATAAACAGCAGGCGCCCTATTCCCACCATGTCCCAGCTCTGTCTGTCTTGAATCCTAGAACTGAGCTTCCCTCTTGGCCCCTTTGGTAGAACTTTCCTTGCTCTGGTGCATCATCACCCTGGGACTGAAATCTGAGCTGTGGCCAGAGCTGCCTCCAGCCTTGTCAGCCCCATTGGGTGAATTAGGAAAAGATGTCCCTTCCCACAAAGCCCTTGACTTCCATCTGTCAGGAGATTTTTGTAGAGGGTATTGTCATTATCTGGGGTGGGAATAGCACCCCCTTAGCCATGGCCCCCTTGTGCAGTGCACACCCTTGAACAATCCTCAGTGATGGCCTGGGAGGGCTGGTCCCTACCATCCAGGGCTGGTTTGTTTCTGCTGTCCCTGCCTCTCTGCTTCTCCCTCCTTTGGTCATCTATTCCCTGACCCCACCAGTGGTAATCTGTCCTTTTCCTGATCAATTGCAACTATTTGCCTTTCTGGCTTGAGCCTTCACACCCACCTGCTTATTATTATGTTTGTTTTCTTTTAAAAATCGTTTTAACTCTTCCTCTAGTCAGGAAGCCCAGTGAAATGGGTTTTGGGGTCAGACAGTCCTTGATTCAAACAGAAGCCCCATCACTTGTTAGTCTTATGACCTTGGACAACTGACTTTGCTGGGCTAATCCTTTTTTCTCATTGGCAAAACGGAATGAGATCACCTAACACATGAAACACTTGTGTGGATTAAAGGAAAAAAATCCAGGCTCACCATCCATTAGTATCTTTCCTTCCCCCTCCTTGAGGGCAGAGACTGTTTGTGTAACTTCCTCTGTCCACAGGGCCAATACAGTGCTGGTGTATGTCAGGGACCCCTGAAGTTTGGTTGAATAAGTAAATGGGGGCTGAGGAGGAGAAAGAGGGGACTCATGCCTTCATCAAGTCATTCTATAATGGAATGTTTACTGAGAACCTGCTATGTGCTAGGGAACAGAGATGTCAAGAAGAGACACAGAGCCCCTCACTGCAAAGGACTCATTGTAGTACCCTGTATCCACCCTATATTTCAGAGGAAGAGAGTAAGTCAAAGGCTTGAGAGTGAGAGCGATGCATATTCGACACCATAATCTACTCCATGTTGGAAGCTGGGAACCAGAAATTAGTCTGTCCTGGTCCTTCCTTTTAAGGCTTCCTGAAGTACGTGCTTGGCTTCTAAGTTTTGAAGGATGCATAGGAGTTCAACACTCAATCAACAAGTACCTTCTGGCACACCTGTTATTTGCCATGCCCTGTTTGCTGGGTGGTGACATCCAAAGGCATAAACTCTGGCTCCTGTCCTCACAGAGCTTCCTGGGGAGATGACATAAACAGCTGGCAAAAGAAGGGCTTGCACCAGAGGATGTCACCAAGTGGCACTGAAAGATGTCACAGGCTGCAGGAGGATTGTGCTGGGCCGGAAGAAACAAGAAGGGCTTCCCAGAGGAGGTGACGTACGAGAGAGAGGGGAGCAAAGGGGCCCCAAAACAAGAGTGCTGTCTGGTAGCTTAGCTGGTGTGCAGACCCCTGGGGATCAGTAGCGTGTCACCATCCACACATCCCTGATTGTTCTCATCTCAGTGGATGCAGAGGGTGATGGCAAAGTCCTGCTGTCCCCATCCACTTGGGAGGTATCTCGTTTCCTTGCAGCTTGGTGGGCAATCCCATTAACATCTGCCTTTGATGTATACGCCCAGGGGAGGATTGCCTCTGAAACTCCAGGACTACCTGGGAGAAGGAGGCACTGAACTGCTTGGAATTATATGAAGGCTTTGCCCACTAATCAATTATTAACACAGTGCCAGGGAAACACCCAGGCTTAGGGGACAAATGGCTGTGTATCCAGAGCTAAGGCAGGTGATGACCTGGCCCTCATTTCTCTCTCCCGCCTCCCCGAGAAGTCCACTCTCATGACTTCAGCCATGAGCCTGCTGTGTGGAAAACTTACAGAAATGCAAAAGCAGAGGCTGCACTGCAAATGTTACCCCAGGTCATACTCAGGGAGTATGTTAGTGATGTTAGGAGTGTGTAATGAGTAAACGTCAGCCCATGACTTGGCATCAGAGCCCAAGAGGGCAGCGCTGTGTGACCTCAGGCAAGTTCTCAACATCTCTGGGCCTCAGTTTCCCCATCTGTAAAATGGGAACAACATAACAGATGTGTAGGTTTGCTGTGATGTATTATTGTTGCATATGGATGAATGAGTATGTAAACAATAATGGTGTAAGCCGAAGGTAATTGGCTGTTTACGCTAAGCCAGGAACTGTGAAAATACCCATTTTCTCACTTAATTCTCAAAACTTCCCTCAGAGGCCTGGGCTATTGCTCCCTTTGGCCTGTTCATATCAGACTCCAGGAAATGGTTGTGGCTGTTATGCTTCCTGTTTCCTTGTGTGTTGCCCCCTCCCAGAGCACCTCTAGGGCCAACTCTTCTCCTTCTTGGCAGCCTCTGTGGCTGGTGTATGGTAAGCGCTCTACGTGGGTGGCCAGTGACCCAATTAGATGCTGGATGTGGGCGCTGGTTCTCAGGGGACAGCCTGAGAGGAGAATCTGCTTGCAAGCGGAACGGAGATGTGTGATCTTCCCTCAGTGGAGGGGAAATCGCTGGAAGGCACGGACCCTGGGTTCTCCCCGGTTGGGCAGCGCTGGTTTGTCATGGTGATTGCTCGAGTGTATGTCCACAGACCCTGCCCCCCATGTTGAGTTCTGACCGCGTCACTTACCAGCCCTGTCTTTTTGGCAAGTCACGCATCTGGGCTTGGGTTTCCCTAGAGGCAGAACCCTGGGGGGTCCAGGAACACCCGCAGGGTGTTGAAGAGGGGACACAGGGAAGGGAAGATGTGAGACATCTACACCGTGTGTTGCGAACATAAGATGCTTGCCTTAGAATGATCCACTATGAGAGAGGGAGCCAGCTGGAGGAGGGAGGGGAGGGTTAATTCTAGCCCGTACATCCTGGATGATTAGCTGTCTGGGCTGTGAAGGCAGCCCCTCAGCTGAGAGCTTCAAAGTCGGCTGTTGGAAGTCTGCCCAGAGTCAGCCGCTGAGGGATTACATCTGCCAGTCGTGTAATCTACCAAGCCTCAGTTTCCTCTCCGTGCAAATGGGCTGGGCGTCCTCATCTGGCCGCCTTTGCAGCAGGCATTTGTAGCAGCCATGGAGTGTCAGCACCACGTCTGTTCTCCAGGAGACCTGGAAGAAGATGCGCTCACGGACCAGATGAAGAGGCTTGGAGCGGGCTGTGGAGAGGGGGCACAGGACCGTGGGATGTTGGTGCATCTTTGAGAAGGGATCCACACCGGCTCTTTTCCTCAGGCCACAGCTAAGGTGGGTGGGGACTGATGGAGCCTTCATCAACCTGTGAAGCTGAGGCTAGAAGGTGCTGGTGCCTGCTTTCCAGCTGGCATCCTGGGAGGTGGCACCTGGCAGGCTTTCTGCTCACAGCCCTATGGTGAGAAACGACAGGCAGGATTTGGTCCTGCGTCTCTTCTACTGTGCAGACTTCTTTTCTGGACTGTAGTTTGTTTGCATACATGGGCTGGGTGGCTGCAGAGAGCCCATGCTCTGGGTTCCTGGGGACGCGCCAGTAGGTGCAGGAGGGAGACTGTTACTCGAGGGAGGGAGAAGGACACAAAAGATGCCAGAGACTACATTTCCCAGCTTCCCTTGCAGCTAGGTAGGTCATGTGACTGGGTGTATTAGCTTTCTATGGTTGTGGTAAACTACTACAGACTCCATGGCTTCAAGCAACGCACTTTCATTCTCTTACATTTCTGGAGGTCAGAAGTCTGACGTGGGCGTCACTGGGCTACCTTCGAGGTGTCAGCAAGGTTATGTTCCTTCTGGAGGCTCCAAGGGAGTATCCATTCTCTTGTCCCTTCCAGCATGCAGAGGGGGCTTGCATTCCCAGTTCCCAGGCTCGTGGCCCGCCTCTTCCATCTTCAAAGCTAGCATCTCTCTGACCCTTTCTTTGCTGTGACATTTTTCTGACCGATTAGAGCCGGGAACGCTTCGCCACTGTTAAGGATTCACACGATTACTTTGAGCCCTCCTGGATAATCCAGGATACTTGCTTAACCTTAATCACATCTTAAAGTCCTTTTTGCCATGTAAGGTAGCATATTCCCAGGTTTCGGGGATGACATGGACATCAATGGGGGCCATTACGATGCTCTTTGCCCATGGATAAGGGCTATGAGGAGAAGCATGTGCAACTTCTGTTTCTTGTATATACCTAAGATGAAGCCACATGCTCTCTACATTTCCCCCACCCTCCAAGGTGTACAGTTTCAGATCCAAGGCCAAGAGCAATTGGGGCACCCAACCTAGACCCAGAGATGGAAGCCGCTTATTGAGGGTGGTCGGGACACCCACCAGCTCAGAGCCCCCATGTGAAGACCCAGAGTACCCTTTACTGTTCTGGATGCGTGTGTGAGAGACATGTAAACTTCTCTCTTATTCAAGGCAATACTTGGGGGACTCTGTGTCAGAGCACAGAGCCTACATTTACTTTTACTAATATAGGGAGATTATTATATTAGAGATGCAGCTGAGTTATGGAAATATAAAGAAACAGACACTTTCTCGCTCCCTTGAACACATGCTGGCTTTGGGGAACGACACCTTCTCTATGGACAGTGGCAGCAGTGAGGCATGAGTGCCACAGAGACGATCGGCTAGAACAGGGATACCCAGCCTGGCTTGGTGGTGACCTTGAGAAGGAATTCCCAGGGGTGGATGTTTCAACTAAGTGTTAGCCACACAAACAGGGATGGAAGGACAGAGGTGCTGATTATCTCCACTAAGCTGTGGCTTGAAAGGCACTCTCTCTCTCTCTCTCTCTCCCTTGTAGCTTTTCCTTTGCCTTCAGGCCTATTTTCCTTATGACCCGAGGCTGGGGTGACTTGGCATTGAAATTGGACTTGCCTTGGGCTGGCAGGCACAGATTAATTTCCAGGGCTGGAGTCAACTGTACACCCAGGGAACAGAGTTGGAAGGGGTCCCAAGCCAGGAGCCGGACCTCTTCAGGTACTTCTGGCTCCAGCATGGGGTAAACTCTCTAACTGGTGGACCTGCGGGACTCCCGTCCTGGGGGTCACTTGTATGACATACCTGGTGAGTGATGCTCTGGCATTTGCTTGTACACCACCAGTGATGGGGAACTTCCCTTCCATTCCCAGATCCATTTCCTGCAGCTCTAAGGTTTTAACAAAGGGAAGCAGGTGGGGGCCGGGATCCCCCAGGGGCCAAGAACCAAGGTCAAGATGAGCTCAAGGCAGAATCAGAGAGAGGTACTGACATCCTGTATCAGCAAAGCTTGGGTTGGACAAACCCAAGTGACCCTGGGTACCTCAAGCAGGAGGGGACTTACAGGGTATTGGAGGCTTTGGGATGATTGGAAGAGCTGGCCTTGTAAAGATCATGGAAGCTGCTGCTGGTGCTTGGGAACTCAGAACTGCAGAGATGGTGGGCACGGCTGCCAGGAGTCTCAGCTGAAACTGTGGGCTGCCCAGGCACCGGTCAGTGGTAAGACCTCGTGTCAGCTGTTTGTGGAAGCCGGGGTGCTCGATGTTCCTGCAAGGGAGAGAGGCTCCTGCTTCTCTCCCACCTTCCAGATCTCTCTGGAGTGCCTCTCATTGCAGGGACCTACTGGGGCATCCTGGGGCTGAGAAAGGCAACGTCTGGGCTTCCAGCCTCTGTCGTGTGGGAATGGGAAGAGAAGAGGGCAGGGAGGAGGGGTGGGAGGGGTGGGAGGAAGGGAAGGCAGGAGACTGTCCAGCTCACGTGGTCTGCTTCAGACACCGTGCCCACATCTTTCCTGGCATTTTCATACGAGGAGTAGTTGACCAAACACACGCTGGCTTAGAAACGACCACATGGGTGAGTTTTCTGTAAGTTGCACATGCTAAAGAGATGACCTCAAATATTGGGTCATTCCTTATTTTCTCAATGAAAAGATTCCCACCGAAGTGTTTTGACTACTCAGAAAATCAACTCGGGATAATCAATTTTAATCTACGAACCTATACTTAAGACCACATACAATATAAAATAGGGATTTTAAAAATGTCCTTTTGCTGTCTCGCATTTCACAGAAGTTTGCCTATCCCTGACATGTGATTATTACTTGTTACTTAAGCTTGCATATGCTACTTTGACACCAGCAGTCATGATCATCTCAGTTCTTTGAGATACAGCATCCTTGAGATCTGTGTTCCCTGGAAGTTGTATTCCAAGCCACAGGGTTTCCTTCACATAACATTACAACCGTTTACACAAATTATCCTGAGAGTGTACATTTGTGATCTGGGAGGCTCTTGATGTGGTCTTTAAAGGGCTTCTTTAGAAAGACACTCAGCACGGAGGGGCGTCAGCTCATGTAGCCCATAGAAGGCTGACTAACTCCCTGTGGTATTTCTTTACCTCCTTTATAGGTGATCTCTCTCAATATCCCAAGCTAGCCTTGACTGAGTTCATTTCAGTCTCTGCATCGGCTCCAGACATAACCTTCCCTTGTATTTGGGCTTGCACAGAATAAAAGGACAGTGAAGACACAGCTCCTGTGTGTGTGTGTGTGTGTGTGTGTGTGTTTACATTTGCATAGTGCTTTTAGAAAATTCTTTCATGGGCCTCATTCCTTCATTCCTTCATTCACATTCATTCATTGACTCATTTATGTCATTTCCATTCTGATACCACTGAGAGGATTCCCACTGCCCTTGGGATAAAATCCAAGCCAGTGTCCCAGGCCTGTGGGTCTCAACATCACCTGAAGCCTGTCTGGGTCCCTCCTCTTCCTTCCCACTCTGTCCCAGTGGTCCCCCTGCACTGGTCGTCAGCTTGTCCAGCCTGCCTGGGGCCCTGGCATCAGCTCTCCCCCTGCCAGGAATGCTGGTCCCCCACTTCTGTACCTGGTGGATCCCTCTCTTCCCCTCAGGTCTGTGTTCAGTGAGGCTGACTCTGTTTATCTTCCTAAAGAAGCAGTTCCCCATCACCATCACCCTTTTTTTTTTTTTTTTTTTTTTTGTGGTACGTGGGCCTCTCACTGCTGTGGCCTCTCCCATTGAGAAGCACAGGCTCCGGACGCGAAGGCTCAGCGGCCATGGCTCACGGGCCCAGCCGCTCTGCGGAATGTGGGATCTTCCTGGACCGGGGCACGAACCCGCGTCCCCTGCATTGGCAGGCGGACCCTCAACCACTGCGCCACCAGGGAAGCCCCACCATCATTCTTGGTTGGGTCTTCCGGTTTGGTTCTCCTCTTGCCTCTTAGCGTTATCTGGCAGGGTCTGGTTCAGCCGTCGGCTCACTTGCCTGTGGTCTGGGTCCTCCCCGTCGCATGAGCTCAGAGGAGGTGGGAACTCAGGACGAGAAGAGCCCTCCCTGCAGCTCCTGGAAGACCTGAGCTGGCTGGCTTTGTGACACCAACCCCAGCAGAGCCTGCTGGTCACCATCAGGTGTATGCAGCCATCGGGCAAGGCTCAAGTCTTATTGGCCTAAGTTCACTCCAGGGGGAAGGGAGCTCAGAGAGGTCAAGTAACAAAACCAAGACCACACAGGGCACAAGCAGGGGAATTGGGAGTGAGCCCCGGCGTACTCACAGCTTGCACTTGAGCACGTGCGGTGCTGTCCTCTCTGCCCCCTCCCACTGACCTGCACACACTGATGCACTTTACCTCTGAAAACATGACTTACATTAGGAAAATTAAAGTTTTAAGGGTCTAACCTTTTCCCATCCCCACCAAAGACATCAGCCTGGGAAAGTCTCGCCCAGGCCTTGTTTAACTTGATGGAAATAGGTAATGTGACAGCCCAGGTTCCCTTGTCGAAAGAAGAGGCAAAATGACTTCCTTTGCTTGGAGTCATGGGTGTAATGATTGGGCTAGAGTATCCATTTCCGCTGGAGAAGGGTGGGTGCTGATAAAGTTACGAGTCTGCTGCACCTTTTAAGATGAAATATTTAAACAAGTGGAACCTCGAGTGGGTGATGTATTAAGCTCTCCTGAGATGTAAATCACACGATTCCTAAGCGCCCTTTAACAAAGTCAATTACGTTACAGAAGCTTAATAGACACCAGGGTCCCTTATCCTTAGAATCGCCTGTTTCTCCCTAGTACTTTCGCCAAGACAAAGACCTCTCTACAGAAGCAGAATATTATTTAAAACCCTTCAACATCGTTTTATAAAGTGGATGAAATAAAAAAGAAATCTGAACAGAAACGTATGCCTTATTGACGTTGCTGGTGAAGTGTGGCACTTTGGCAGGTACATGGCAGGAAACATCTCTGTGTTCCTGAAATCACCTCTATTAGATTATGTAGATATGATCTATGAAAATACTCCCAAACTTAATCTGTTGAGACTTCGGAGGGTGTATAAGCAAATGCTTAGATTTGCATTAGAGTCTTGACTTTGAAATCCGTTACTGTAAGTTCCTTGCTGACTTTTGAGGGGCAATCTTTAGCACAGGAGGGAGGCGGGACGGGACACGTTTGTGTTTAGAGGCTGACTGGCCCCCTGGATGGTTTTTTAAGGCCATTTAAATCTCTTCTGAAGGTCAATCCCATATTTCTCATTAGGGAATTAGTACCAGCCAAGCAAGGTGAGCCTGTGTCAAAACTGACTTCAGCCTGATGGCTTTCTGCAATCATTTTTAGAAAATTTGTTTTATTATGTTTTTGTTCCATTTCATTTATTTAAAAATTGAAATTTGTTGCATTTGCTTTTTTTTTTAACCACTTCCTCTTTCTGAACCACTCTACTTGTATTCTCTGGCAGATGTATATATTTTTTTAAAGTCAAGCGTAGAGTAAAAAATAACAACAAAAAAAGAATGTCCGTTAGCTTCTTAATGATACAGGACTCTCTCTCTCTCCCTCCCTCCCTATTTATTAGGGGGTGGTGCACAAATTCTTTCCGTTCACATTTTACTTTGTTTTATTCAATTATTACATATTTTAAACAAGATGACTTTTCTATGTCAGGAGTCAGCAAACTCTTTGTGTAAAATGCCAGATAATAAATGTTTTAGGCTTTATGGGGCTGTTTGGTCTCTGTCAAAACCACTCAATTCTGCCTTCTAAGCGTGGAAGCAGCTGTAGACAAAATGTAGATGAATAGGTGTGACTGTGTGCTAATCAAATTTTCTTTATGGACACTGAAATGTGAATTTCATATAATTTTCAGTTTTCCCCAAATAGTATTATTCTTTTGATTTGTTTCAGCCATTTAAAAATGTAAAATTCATTCTTAGCTCTCACTCATGGAGAACTAGGCTGTGGGTGGGCTGGATTTGACCCTTGGCCCATAGCTTGCAGATCCTGCTCTATATAGTAGCTGAAGATAATTGCTTTTCCTTAAAAATTTAAGGTTGATATGAAGCTCTCAAGTAATTCTGTTTCAAAATGAAAATAGGGGAGGATTGTTGCAAGTGAAGCCTGGCCATTAGGAAACTATTTGGACTCAGATATGAATTGATTAATCCATCACCTATTTAGAGCACCTGCTCTGTGTGTGATGCTCTACCTGGGGAGGACTATGGGATTGTAGAATGACCTGGGATTATAATCACTGTCAAAGGCAGGGAGGGGCTTGCAGAATAATTTTTGTTATTCTGAGGACATTTTGGCAGCAATGTCAAAGCGATGTAAGAGTGTCTATTTTTTCTTAATTTAATCATCTGTCACTTTCCATATTCCAGTCACTGGAATGGAAAGGAGAAACTGCTCCTGAGAAATTTAAGCCTCTGTAAGTTTTGGACCTGGGCATGGACTCAGCTGTTCCTAATTCATCCCTGGCCAAAGGTCACCCAGAGGGCTTGCGAACTCATCCCTGACAAATAACTTGGTTGACCTGGCAGTGTACATTCATTTAGGTGGACATGTATCAGTGACCCTCTAAAAAGAAAGTGCTGGTCATTATACCAGCAATTACCATCACTCACATGAGGCTATGCATACAACTAAACCCTAGAATAAATGAAACCAAGAAGGTCCTATTACATCCAATCCCAAAGATTTGTCATCCTAACACTCTACGTGGACCTATTTGGGCTGAATTGGGCATGCTCACCTGTGACTTTGGAACAACAATTCAGTACACAGATCTTTAAGAGCCCTTGAGATGTTCCTATCCTTTGACCTTAATTAAATTTCTGGATAAATTTCCTACCTAGAGACCTGTAGTCGAAAGTTATATATAAATATATTTAATGCAGTAGTATTTGTAATATGAAATTTGTGAAAGCTAAATACATTTCCAATAATAACCAAATATGACAAATCATCATATACCCATATATTAGTGCCTACTAACATTTTGTTTTCTAATAGGATGATTTAAAAAATTATTTATTGATAAAGTCAAGACTCCAGACAACCGTATTGAATTGTTGCAACCATAGAGGCATAAAAGTGGGAAATCCTGGACAACATTAGCAATACCTTTCTGACAAGTGAGATCATAGGCTGTGTATTGAGTTGTGGCCCTTTGGAAATATGAAATGTCAAAGTGAAGCTTCGTCTGTGCCTGTGTTTTCCCCCAGTGAAGTAGTTCCTGGTGAGGCCAACACAATGCCTGCCTGGAATGCAAAAGACACTATTAATAATTTTAACCAGTGAATACATGAATAAATCCATGAACCAAATCTAGTTTAATGGGCCTTGGAAAATTCCAACATGGTGACATGGTAGTTAGATGATCCGGCCCTGGAGTTGAGATCTCATTACCTGGGTGTCTCAGGAAACTTAAGGAAATTCCCTGAGGTTCAGTCTTTAAACACATTCATAAATGGGGACAGCACCTCCTTCTCAGGTGATGTGAAGTTTAAAGGAGAAGATTGATGCCGGTGATGTACCTGACCTGGGTCTGCATTTAACGGGTTCCCAATAAAGGTCAGCTTTAGTCCATATGTCATTGTGAAAGACATTGGCCCACTTAAAAAAAGTTCGAATATTTAACTGAGCAAAATAATTTCTTCATGACCATGTTGTTTAATTGTTTACCACACTCTTCCGCATTTCAACATTTACAACATCCTCCTTCTTTGGAGGCACTGTTCTGTATTTCTTTTTAATAAATTAAGTGTAATTTTTTTTTTTTTTTTTTTTTTTTTTTTTTTGGCTGTACGCGGGCCCCTCACTGTTGTGGCCTCTCCCGTTGCGGAGCACAGGCTCCGGACGCGCAGGCTCAGCAGCCATGGCTCACGGGCCCATCCGCTCCGCGGCATGTGGGATCTTCCCAGACCGGGGCACGAACCCGTGTCCCCTGCATCGGCAGGCGGACTCTCAACCACTGCGCCACCAGGGAAGCCCAAGTGTAATTTTTAAGATTAATAATGCCTCCATGGTTTCTACTAACATTAAAAAATTCCATGATATACACACTGGTTTTCATTTGGTCTATTTCTGAGCTTTCAATAATGCGTGTGTGTGTGTGTGTGTGTGTGTGTGTGTGTGTGTGTGTGATGTGTTTCCCTGAAGGTCCAATAATTTCTTTTGTCTAACCTGGGTCAGTTTGTAAGGCAGGAAAACAGTATTTAAAATCCTATTAATGAAATTGTCGGATGCTTTCAGATATTTCCACAGCACACAGAGCACTTGCTGCATATGTTACATATTTTATCATTAATTTCTAGTGACTTATCAACACCAAGGGCTCTCAGACACCTTCCAGCTGAGTGCCTGAAGTGTTCACTTTGGTGGATGCCACCAGGTCCTGACCTTCCCGGCTGACTGCCCCCAGCCCATCATGGAAATCCCAGGCCCCCGGGAATGGTCCAGTCATGGATGGGCTTAAGATAATGAAAACCAGTGGCTTCTGGCCAATGAAACCAGAGGGACACATCTAGGTCTTTTGGGAATTAAACATCCCATTCTTCAGAGAAAGCCATGGGGAGCTAGTTCTTCTTTGTCCTCTAAATGTGAATGAGAAAGCCCCATGGCTGTTGGCAGCTATCCTGCCTTGATGGATATTGAAACAGGAAGACAGAGCCAGTGGAAGGTAGCAGGAAAAAGGTTGGACCCAGTGACCAAGAACACTCCTTGTTAGTTAAGCCAGATACAGGCTTATTTTTGATCCTTGCAGCCCAAAACACCCTCCCTCATTCACTCGGCCTTGGCTAATCACCTGGGAAAATGGCTCACTGTACCTATATGATGGGCAAGTGTAAGAACTAACTGTTGGGACAGTGCAAGGCCCCATGGGGGCCGAGAGATTGGGGACGGCCCCTCCCACTTAACATTCTCCTTTGACCCATGACTGAACAACAGATGGAGTGATTCCTTAGAAACTGGTCTGCAGAGGATGTTTGGGAGCCTCGTCAAATTAAACTGTAAATATTTCCCATGTCTTGGGTAACCTATTTCTATCTTCTTCATAAAGATTAAACATGATCGGCTGTCTCATACAATGAGAGTTTTATTCTGATTCCTTTGATCTCCACTGAACTCAACTGAAATTCAAGGGAAACAAAAAACCATACACAATTTTCAAATCCTATTTAGTTGTTTGAGGCTATGATGTTAAAATGTCACTGGTATTTATTGACGCTGGTTCTGAGTGTGTGTGTATATATGAAAAATAATTTTTGCTTGGAGAAAGAGAGAGAGAGAGAGAGAGAGGGAAAAGAGGAGGAGGAGGAGATGGAGGGGGGGAAGAAGAAGAAGAAGAAGAGGAAGAATGAGAAGGAGAAGGAGAAGGAGAAGAAAGGGAAGTGGGGGGAACGGAGGAGAAGAAAGGGGTGAGGCAAGGAGGGAGAGGACCAGTATCTAAGGGTATTCAAGGAAAAGCAAGTCTCCCTTCAACCTCCAGCTACAAGTCTCTCAGATTCAAATCTATGGTGGTCCAGTGGTAAAGAGTCCGCCTTCCAATGCAGGGGACGCTTGTTCGATCCCTGGTCAAGGAGCTAAGATCCCACATGTCGTGGGGCAACCAAGCCCGTGTGCCGCAACTACTGAGTGCCTCAGTGAGAGAGCCTGCGTGCTGCAAACTACAGAGCCCACACGCCCTGGAGCCTGCACAGCACAACTAGAGAGAGAAAACCTGCATGTCACAACTAGAGAGAAGCCTGCAGGCTGCAAGGAAAGATCCCTCATGCCATAATTAAGACCCGACGCAGTCAAAAATAAATAAATAAATAAATAAATAAATAAATAAATGTTTTAAAAAATTATTTTAAAAAAATCTCAATAACTGTCCCACTTAATGAATTAGGAATCTCTTTATAGAGAGGCACCCTTTCTGAAAGCATAGGCAGGTCGTTATATTAAGTCATCAAGTCTGGCTTTTAAAGATATCTTACATTATGCAGGTCGAAGCAGACCTTTATCAGAGGACTTCTATGTCGAGAGATAGTCAGGACAAGAAACAGAATTACAGCTGAATGCGGCAGGCTGGAACTTCTCCCCTGAGTTCTTCTTCAGCACGAGGAACTGAGCGTTTTCCTCCTAGGTAGAGTCCTCATGGAAATTTGCTTTCTCAAAGCCCTTATCTTGGCATCTGAGGCCCTACCAATCTGAACTTCATCTGTCTTTCCCACTTTATCCCCCATCTCCACTCTCCACACACCCTGTCCCTCCATCAGGGTTATATGTCCCATCCCAGTGTCCATCCAGCCCAGGTCCAGCTCAGTTCTCCCGAGTACCCAGACTTCCCTGCTGGAAAGGTGCTCACTCTATTGAAGAGGTGCCAGGAGGACGTACAGCCTTCTCTTTTAAAGTGTCTTTCATGGGTCTATCTTTAGTCCATTGCGACATTGTCTTTTCACTCCCTTTGGTGTTGGTACATGGAGTGGTGGTCAGAAAGGACAGGCTTGTCTAGGGTCAAGAGTCAAGGTCTCAAAGGGAGTGAAACTTGGGGTTGGAGTCTAGCCTGACCATGTCTGGCTGGTGTGGCCCTGATGAATCACTGTCATATCCACTCTGTGGATAACTCCCTAGAGGAAACGTCCCCCCTTTTCTGGGCCACGGTCTTCTGCCCTGACCATGTGACTGCCAGTCTCTGTCCTGAGGGTTGTCCTTAGGTCCAGGGTCCTACCCAGAAGTCCCCTCCAGACAGATCCTGTTTCACTTTTGAACCCACATGGAAAGAATCACAATCAAAGACATCAGCAATCTAAACAGCTCAAGTAATAAAGATGACTCTCTTCTTGAGTTTGAACCTCTTGAAAAATGCTGAAAATGATCCAACACACGTTCCCCCCAGTCGTTCTGAGGTTCCATTTCTTCCCATCCTTAATTCCATCATTCCCACACTGCTTCAGAGCCTGTGTTTTGTTGCTGGTACCACAAAAGAGGCCACCTACCCTTTCACCCCGCCCACAAGGCTAGCTTCTGCCTCCCCCTCCCCCTCTCTCTCCCCTCTTCTCCCCCATCAACCCATTCTTTCCTGTGAGAATTCTTCATCAGAAAGCACTCTCCTGTGGTTTATCTCATCCATCCCTCAGCATCTCTGGGACTGTCTCAGACTACTCCCTGATTCTAAATCACGAGTCCAAAATCCATGCTCCAGAAACAGGCATGGTAGGGAGTCAAAGGGAGGGTCCATCTGCTGGGAAGAGCAGCCCCCTCCTCACTGAGCAGTGAGGGGGGCATGGGAGCTTCACACACCGGCCACCTCCCTTCTGCACAGTCCCATAGAGTCAGCTATCACGGATGCTAAACAGTAGACACCTGCTAACTGTTAGCATCTCCTCCATAAGCCCTCCTAAGTCTGGACAGTGTCCAAAATGGGAAGAGCAGAGATCTTCAAGGGATGACAAGGGAAGAGCCCATTTATAAGGGAATGCTGACTTCTTTAGATTAGGAGCTCGGGGCAGCTGACTATCCATCATGGTGGCCTAGAAAGAACATGTGACACTCTAGGTGAGAGTTTCCACTCGTTTCAAAAGTGTTCATCTCCTTTTCGTTAGCTCTTGTGAATTACGCTTCGACCATGTCTCATCCTTATTTGTGGCAAACATTCCGAGAGAGAAGACCTGAGCTATCCTGGGGTTCGGATGTTGCCAAATTCAGGGACTGCTCATGTCTGGACTATGAAAAGGCCCTAACAGGCGTGAGGTTCCGAGCAGGTTGAACTGGTGTCCATATCAGAAGAATGGTGATGTAGAAAGGACCAGAGCTGTAGCGACAGGAGTCCAGAATCCAAGTGCAGACTCCTCTCACTTGTGTGACATCCCACACCATCTTCAAGTCCTATTTTTCTCTTGTGTTAAAAGTCCAAGGGAGAAAGGCCAATGGTTTCTGGAACATCACCCATCTGGACAACAACCTCACAATTGTTCACACTCAGCCCAGCACCCAGCCCAGAGAATGCAGTTCCAACATCCCCCCAGAATGCCCGGATGGAGGCTTAACTCATTTCCTGAAAAATATACTCTGGCTTTAACAGGAATTTTGAAAGCACCACCTCCATGGCTATAATGATAAGACATGATTTCCACATCAGTTAAGCCAGAGGAGGAAGCCGGGTTACCTGTAACCCAGTGGTTACCGAGGGGGTCCACCTTCCCCTCCCTCTGGTTATGACAGCAGTAATCCATTCCCTGTCAGACCAGGTCACTAGGAAGCGCCATTCATAATCGTCCCCTCTATTGATCCCGGTCAGTGAGTATTGGCAGCTTCAAAAGATTATGTTTTAATTGGGGACCAGATAGATGGCGTTTTAAGGTTTTAAGTTTTGCTTTGTGCCATGCGATGGATTGTTTGAGAGTTCGCTCAACACCAGGAGGACAAAGATTAATGTGTTGTCCTTTTCTTGGGGTGACCCAGGGTGCAAATGTAGCTTGGGCTAAAGTGACTGAAAATCTTTTGCTATCACAGGGCTGAAAAGGTTGACTATGAATTCATTAGTGTTATCTTTGTCTAGGGTATAAAATCTACGCATTAAACAGCTTCAGTGGAACACACATTTTCTCCAGGCTATATATGCCTCAAGGGACTGGAGAAAAAAATGGGGGTCTCCAGGCACGGTTGAGGGTATAACAATGTATGGGTCATGAACCCAGGCCTCTCAGAAGCTGTTGTTTCCATGTTTTGGCAGAGGAAGAGGATAATAATAACGGTAGTTAGTTGGGGACAAGATGCCTGGGAGGATTAGACAGAGTCTCTGCAAAGGGTTTCGCAAACTGGGAACTTGAGAATAAAAACATAAGAGCTATTTATTGTGGAGTATTTCCTAGGGGCCTCGGCCTGGCCTGGGACGTGATGTACATTATCGACCACATTAGTGGTCGGGGCAAGTGACAACCCTCTGAGTTGTTATGTCATCCCTATCCTAGAGATGAGGAAACTGAAGCCCAGAGAGATTAAGTCATTTGCTCAAGGTAACACAGCAATGGTCTCTCCCTGAAGCCTTGGGTCTGGTCCCCAGCTATTTTATGCTCTAAAAGTGCAATCATCATGGTCCACATTGGTATCTCATTGGTGTATCCATCCTTCTCCTCATCACCACCATTGAATAATTTCCAGGGCTACCCTCATGAAGTACCACAAACTGAGCAACTTAAACAACAGAAAGTTATTGTCTCAAAATTCTGGAGACTACAAGTCAGAGATCAATGTGTCAGCAGGGTAGGTGCTTCTGAGGGCTGTGAGCTGTGGAATCTGTTCCAGGCCTCTCCCCAAGCTTCTGGTGGTTTGCTGACACTCTTCGGTGTTCCTTGGTTTGTAGATTCATCATCCTGATTTTTGCTTTTACCTCCACATGATGTTCTCCTTGTGTGTCTGTGTCCAAATTTTCCCTTTTTAGGACATTGGTCTTATTGGATTAGGGCCCACCCTAATGATCTCATCTTAACTTAGTAATGTATAAAAGGGAGGAGAGGGATAAATTAGTAGTTTGAGATTAAAATATACACTCTACTATATATAAAATACATAACCAACAAGATCCTACTGTATAGCACAGGGAAATATACTCAATATCTTGTAATAACCTATAATGAAAGAGAATGTTAAAAAGGAATGTATATATATATATATATATGTATGTAATTGAATCACTTTGCTATACACCTGAAACTAACATAACATTGTAAATCAACTATATGTCAATAAAAATTTTTAAAAACTGAAAACAAATATACAGAAGACCGTATTTCCAAATAAGGTCACATTCTGAGATACCGGGGGTTAGGACTCCAGCATATCTTTTGTTTTTTGCAGGGGTGGGGGGCAATTCAACCCATAACAATCATCACTATTTAGTTGATAAGAAGTAAATATGGTAAGTCATTGCACCTGTCTTATTCTGCTCAGGATTCTATAAGAAATTACCCTAGACTAGGTGGTTTAAACAGTCAACATTTATTTCTCACAGTTCTGGTGGCTGGAAAGCCCAAGATCAATGTGCCAGCAGATTCTGTTCATGATGGAGGCCCTCTTCCAAGATGCAGATGTTTGCCTTCTCCCTGTATCTTTACCTGGTGGAACTCTCTTTGTCTTCTTATGAGGACACTAATCCCATCATGGGGCCTCATCCTCACCTAAATCTAATTACTTCCCAGAGGTCCCAGTTGTAAATATCACTTTGTGGGGGGGGATACAAACATTCAGTTTGTAACAGTCTCAAAAGATTTAACTTCACCTTCCCAGAGAACAAGTTATACCAGTGTAATAAGATCAATTAATTTGGCATGGAGTGTTCAGAAAACTAGGTAACTATTCACCTTGGTTGATCAGTTTTCAACCAATAAAACTGACACATAGCCACTGTCAGGGACTGCCCCTCTTTGGTTGGCATTTGACCTTTCTCAACTCCTAGGGGCATCTCTAGAGATGTCATATTGGATGCTGAATAAACAGTGAATGCTCTAGGACAGGGGTCCCCAACCCTTGGGCTGTGGACCGGTAATGGTCCGTGGCCTGTTGGGGACTGTGCCTCAAAGCAGGAAGTGAGAGGCAGGTCACATTACCGCCTTAACCATCTCCTGCCCATCACTCACATCACTGCCTGAACCATTGCTCACATTACTGCCTGAACTCCACCCCCCTCCACTCCCTGTCTGTGGAAAAATTGTCTTCGACAAAACTGGTCCCCAGTGCCAAAAAGTTGGGGACCACACTGCTCTAGGACACTCTCACAGAGCCAAGGTCAAATGTGCAGACTCTGAGAATTTGTGGGTGACCTCCACTTAAAAAACCATTTCCCTGACTCACAATCCCTGGTATCCTATTTCTTTCCCCAAAGAGTCTTGCAGGATCTAGAGAAACACCTGCCTGGTTCAGCTTCCCCAGTTCTCCAAGTTTTCTTGGCATCCACTGATTCTTGCAAGAGCGGGAGAATTCTCTCTGACTTCTCAGTCAGCACAGGCCCCCACGTCCTCACAGCCTCTGATCACGCCAACTTCCTGCTTATCAGGGAACCTCACCAAGTTCAAGGTTGTCCTGGAGGCACGAAGCTCACCAGAACCTCTCTAAGGGCACCAGAAGAAGCTGACCTCGATTATATGTTGTGAATGGTCACCATCTTGTTTCTCTTTCCCGCCTTCCTCTGCTGTGCCCTCGGGTCCCCTGCCTTCACCATGAACCCCTCGGTATGGTCCTGTTAACAGAGGCATGTTCCTCAGACACATTTGTGTGAACTCAAAAGACTTGACACTTTGGCATCTTCTGAAATCTTCCCTTGCAGTGCCTGCTGCTTTGTCCCTGCGGTGGATAAGACCTACACAAAAATCAACAAAGAAGAGGGGGTTGAGATAGAAGTCATTTTCCAGAATGCAAACCTTGTGCTTCGAGAAACAGCTAAGCATAAAAAGTTATTTATTCATGATTATCTGTAGTCATGGTTTGTTTCTACCCTCTCAGAGTTTATATGACATTTATATAATGTGCATAATATAATTATATATTTACATTAATTTCTCTTGTTTGTATTCATATATTTATTGTGAGCCCTGCAATATGCATCCGACTAATTTAAAAATAACATTTGTGGAAATCCTTTTGCAACAGGAGGCTCTGTCAGACATTCCACATTAGATTATTCCCATCCTTTGTCATAACTTCTAAGGGGCTGATAAGCTCCATCCATTTGGAAACTGTCAGAGCTGAAAGGTCACTTACAGATTCTTCAGGGCAGACTTTTTACTTCAGAGACAGGGCAAACGAGGCCCCAAGAAGAGAAGAGATTCTCTCATGGTGTGTTGGCAGTCAGGTCTCATGTTCTCCAGTGCAGCCCAGATACATACATGTGCACCTCCACCTGCAGCGTTCATGGCCAAAGGCTTGTGTTAACACAAGCCCAGTCTATGAGTCTTTGTCTAGACATTCCATGGTCACTCATGTTTCCACATCAACTTTATGTTACAGCAGTCTTTCCAATCTGGTTCATCCATTGTTGCACAGTCCAACTATATCATCATCATCATCACCATCATCACCACCACCACCATCATCATCATCAGTGTCACCATAATCATTACCATCACCATCATCACCATCATCATCATCATCATCACTGTCACCATAATCATCACCATCACCATCATCATCATCATCACTGTCACCATAATCATCACCATCACCATCATCACCATCATCACTGTCACCATAATCATCACCATCACCATCATCACCATCATCACTGTCACCATAATCATCACCATCACCATCATCACCATCATCACTGTCACCATAATCATCATCACCATCACCATCATAACCAAAGCCATCATCATCACCACCATCATCATCAACAAAAGGACTTTATTAAGGGACTATGAGCACTGAGAAATGAAAAGAATATGGTCAAGAAAATGTGCATGTGTCATGAGAATCAGGGAGTAAGGATCTCATGTGTCTCTTGGTTTGGTTTATCGGGACACATCATTGAGGCTCCCCCTCTGTGGTCTAACTTGTGTACCACTTTCTTTCCCGCCTGATGCTCCTCCACACTGAGCTGCAGGCTTTCAAGGCTGAAGGAGGAGGAGCAAGAGAGAGATGGACTCAGAGTCTGGCTCTCTGCATATAATTGATTTCAATTTACAGATTAACTTCCTTAGCACTGTGAAATCTTTGTAACAGAGATGTCCCTGTCAAACATTTACACAATTATACTCATGACCACCAGCACCACCAGCACCTCTCAGGGGCCTTCCATTGGAATTCTGAGAATCTTAAGCCTTATTCATGAAAAACAGTTAAACACCTCCCCTTTTTTATTGAAGTATAGTTGATTTACAATGTTGTGTTAGTTTCAGGTGTACAGTGAAGTGATTCAGTTATACACATATGTATATATATTCTTTTTCAGATTCTTTTATATTATAGGCTATTACAAGATATTGAGTATAGTTCCCTGTGCTATACAGTAGGTCCTTGTTGTTTATCTATTTTATATATAGTATTGTGTATCTGTTAATCCCAAACTCCTAATTTATCACTTCCCGCCCCCTTCCCCTTTGGTAACTATAAGTTTGTTTTCTATTAAAACCTTTTATATGCTGTGCTCTGTGCTGGTTTAACCCTCTTGATTTACAGATTGGGGACATCTTGAGGGCAGGAACTTGGCTCACCTGGTCTCACTTGTTGTTGAAGTCACCATTGGTGTCCTAACAAGGAACCTCGCAAACTGTATCCCCCTGATAAGAGTTTATAGATTGAATTCCAGCTGAGAAAGATGAGGTTCAGAGAGGTTCAGAGGCTTGACTGAGGCCACACTGCATGTTACTGCAGAAGTGGCCACAGAGTTTGGACTGTTCCACACCCACCCAGAATGGGTCAAGACAGCACCATATCTGTAGCAGATAGAGAAGCCACATCTCCTACTTTTCATTTTTTTTTTTTTTTGCGTTTCAAACTTAATTCTTATTTGACTACTGAATGTATTTTTTGGTATCAGAACTAGGCTATAAACTCTCAGGAGGAAGAGCCATGACTGACACTGCCATGTTCCTGCAGGAGGACAACATAGTAGGAACTCCATGCCCATCTGAAGAAGGATCTTCCTTCAGGTCTAGAATCAGACCGTCTTGACTCAGATCCTGGTTTCATCACTCATGGGTCCTGTGAAAAAGCTGCTCAGACTCTCAAAGCCTCAACCTGATCATTTGTAAAACGGGGAGAATAGCGCCTCCCTTGTAAGGTTTTTGTAGGGATTTAACAAAGCATCTAACACATTGTCATGTGGTCAACATTAAGAACAATTAACTCCTATTATTTTTTCTGGTGTTATTAATACTATGATTTCCCATTTGAAATGGGAAAATGGCTGAAAATTTTATTCTCCATGTCTCCTCTCCCCTATTTAAAGGTGATTCAAGGTTTTTACCCCTTCATCTAACTAAGCTTTAAATTTGGATACAGTCAATTATCAAAGATCTATTATCAGTCTATTATAATCTTACCTTTAGGACAAGCATATCCCAAATGAGCTTATTTAAGACCATTCTTCAGTTACTTTCAGTTATTCAATAACTAACTACCACGGTGTGCCAGGCACTGAGTTAGGTCTGGGCTCTCAGAGAAGGAGGAGTGAGCTGAGGGTTTGAACCAGGGAGGTTCAAGGCTACCTGGGATGGCAAGGGTGGGATGTACCAACTTAGCTCCCCCACTTGGGGGCCCTACGTTCTCTTAGTCCAAAATTGCTTTTTTATTAGATCAAACATATGACTCACCATTCCAAATTACTTTCTCTCTTCCTTATGCTGTTTCTACATTGAAGACCCCTCTCTAGCCCCAGAGGGAAAGGAGAGAGTGAAGAGATGTGAGTAACAAAGGTGGAGGTATTTATTCCTCCTTCTCTAACCAGGACGACTGGCTGACAGTCTTGTCCTATGGGACCCCGTGATAGGAGAGAAACAGCAAAGAACCTGAAAAGACACACGGTAAAGCCAGCCTTCGTGGGGCCCTGCAAAACCTCATTTTGTTCTAAGAGCTGGAGGAAGAGAAGGGGATACGATCTACACCAATACTTTGCATAATATATAGAATAAAAATCAAAATAATGAGCATTGTTAAGCTCCCACTATGAGCCACTGTGTTCTAAGCTCTTTATACTTGATCTCAGTTATCTCTTAAATCTTCTAAATGTTGTACTGTTACTGCGCCCATTTCACAGGTGGAGAAATCGAGGCTTTGAGAGGTTAAGTGATTTAAGCTTGCAAGTGGTAGAGCCAGGATTTGAACACCAGCATTCTGGCTCCAGAACCTGCAGTCCGCACCTCTCCCAGGACCCTGGGTTGGGGTTTCCTCAGCTGGGGTCAGGGTTTCATTGACCAGGCCACAGTTGGGGAGTGCACCACAGAACAATCTGCATAAGATACAAGAGGTTCTTAAAGCCCATTTGCTAAGAGGGAAGAACACAAGTGTGTTCTTCATTCACCTTAGGAGTGGACTACAAAGAAGAATTTTTATTTCATTGCCTTTTGGTGTTTGGTATGCAGTCATATGCTAAGGTCTCCACAGTGGGAGAAGCGGGGGTGAGGAGGAGAGTCTAAGTCTCTGGTCTGGATATTTTCCTGCTGCCCAGGGAGTCTGGAAGAGTTCACAGTTGCAGCATTTGAATTCCGAAGAGTTTTTCACAACCACAGTGAACTGAGAGACGTTTATAGATGTGAATTTTCATACATAGGAGATAAAAATACAGACTAAGATGATAAACATAGGTTTATAGACTAAGGGCTGTGCGATTGCATCAGGTAAAATGTATTTAATTGTTTCCGGAGATAAAAAGGGTCAGTGTGATCAGGAAATATGCCACAGGTGGCAGGGCACTTGAGTTAGGGTTTTAAGGGATGAATGGGAGTTTGCCAAGCAGAGAATATGGCAAGAGGGATACTCTCCAAGCTGGCAGAATGTCCCAAGCTGATGCTGAAGTGCGTTCTCTAATGTACTAAAATCCTACATTGTTTTATTCTTTTTTTTTTTTTTTTTTTTTTTTTTTTTTTTGTGATACGCGGGCCTCTCACTGTTGTGGCCTCTCCCGTTGCGGAGCACAGGCTCCGGACGCGCAGGCTCAGCGGCCACGGCTCATGGGCCCAGCTGCTCCGCGGCATGTGGGATCCTCCCAGAGCGGGGCACGAACCCGCGTCCCCTGCATCGGCAGGCGGACGCTCAACCACTGCGCCACCAGGGAAGCCCTATTCTTTCTTTTTAATGAAGTACTTTCATAAATTGGCCTGTGGAAGTTAAAGTGAGTGCTCTGAAAATCCAAAACATTTCTATCCTTAAGTTCCCTACTTGGTCCTTGAAACAGAATCTCTTTTTAGGAACACAAAGAAGCCAATTCTAATCGATTTAGAATTTCCCAACTGCAGATGGGGAATGGAGATTAAAAAGTGGAAAATGAAATTTGAAGAAATTGGGTATCTTCAGCACTGCATTCTCCCAAAAGTTATGGCATGTGAGGGTTTGTTCCCAGAATTGAGGCCACATCATGTGTGAATATTCAAGGCTCCATATTTAGCATGATGGATGCAGAGGCAGCTGCGCAGAGCTGACTTGAAACTCTGCAGCTTTAGAGAGTTTTGGAGGCTTTAGACCCATGGTCCTGCTTATCGGAGGCCCCGGATGTGCTGGGAAGAGAGTGTTGTAAAGGGAATTGGCCTCTAAGCTCAGTAACACTGGAGTAGAAGCTCACTTCCAGACTTGCCCACAGAAATTTCCAGAACGTTCCTTAGGTTCAAGTGAGAAAAAGCCCTGTTTTTGCTGTTGGCATTGTGAGTGGCATTTCCTGCCACTACCCCTCAGCACAAGGGACATTCTGAATGTAGCTCCCGGGCTCCATCCTCCCTGCAGGCCCAGGCCTGCCCTGGATCACCTCTGTGTCTAGCCTTCTTCCCAGGGCTGAGTGGAAGGCATTGGAAGGCCTGCGGAAAGAGGTTTATGGACACGTGACCAGGGGAAGGGCTGCAGATGGGAGGGAGGGCCCACGTGGATTTCCACTTCTGACTGGAAAACTACAGCTTCTGGGGATGTTCAAAACCTGAGGGTGAGGCTCTGGTTGCCCCCGGTTACCTGGCATGTCTCCAGGCCGGCCTAAAAGGTGGTCCATGCCAAATGCTCCTGGCACCACCCAGTGTTTGCATTAGGAGTGCCAAATCCCTTTGGTGCTTGGTTATCACGTCAACCCCTGGGCATCAGCTGGCCTCAGTGTCTCCAGGAGATAGAGGATGAGCACGTGGGACCCATCTCTGTGTGGTCCCGCTCATGGGACTCGCCCCCTTGCTGCATCCCCAGGGACTCACAGAAGGGCCCTTTAACTGACCTCCCCAAAGCGGGTCCAGATGGGCTTGGGATTTCTGTGTGATTGTCCAGGAGATGTGGCTACAGAAACCTCATCACTGTTGTTGTTTTCCTCATGGGTGACCTTGTGTCAGCTCAGCCGCAGCCTGGTCCCCATCTGTCTCCTCCACCGACACTGGCTTCCTGGAGCCCTGGCTGCACTGGGACTGGGCCTGGAGGATTATAGCCCATTCACAGAAAATAGTTCCCCAAGCTCAGACTCCTGATACCAGCAGGGGTGAGGGGGGTGGCGCTGGATCAGAAGGAAAGTGGACGTGGACGTTGAAAACATCCAGTGTGTCCTTTAAGCCAAATTCCACCTGGTGCGTGGAAATAGGTGTGACGGGTCCCTCTGTGGAATCGCTCTCTGAGATCTTACTATGGCTTTCCCAACACAGCTGGGCTTCTCACCACCCTCATGTGGGCTGGTCCCCGGTCTGGAATCCTTTCTCCACCTTGTTCTCCACCCTGGACCCTTCTAATAGCCACACGGCCCTTCCTCATAGAATCCCATGTGGCTTAGGGCAAGGGTCCTCCAGCTTAAAGATCAGTAAATTCCAGAACTCTTCTGTGATTTTTTTCTTTCTCATCCATGAATGGGTGTGATCATAATACCTCACATTCCATGTCAGTATTGTGATGTTTAATCATATTCATACACTTGAAGAACCAGGAATAGGACTTCTGGTTAAAGACAGTGGAGTGACCCCAGATATTATGCTCCTGTTCCTCCTCAAATCCACTCAAAAGGCAATCAATGGCCATCTGAATAGACATAGACCCACAGGGGTCCACGAGATGAGGGACAGAAAGCAGCCCGTGTGTGGAAGCAGGAGAGCGGGTAGGTGCATGATGATAGTTTTTGCAAATCTGAGGAAGCACGATGCTAGTGGCTGGTGGGAAAAGCCAAGAGCAGTCCTGTTTAGGCTGCAGAATCCCCAAAGACCTCAGGGATTAGGGGCACCACCTCTGGAAGGGAAGGATGACAAGAAACTGAAAGCAGGGAGTCTGTTGGAGGATGAAGGAATGACTTCAGAGGCGGGTAGAGGCGCTTTCTGCCGTCTTTGAGAAAGATGAGCAGAGCAGCCATAGGTGGAGGACCAAGAAGACACGGTAAAGCAAAGGGGAAGTAAGTGAGATTTTCGGTACAAAGCATGAGAGCCCCAGCCCCGGGACTCTGCCTGCCCTCGGAAGGGGAGTTTGGAGGACTCTTTTCTGGGGAATCTGACGCTCCAGAGAGACCTGAAGATACCGACGTGGGGGATTCCCTGAGGGAATTATCCAGCCAGACGTCCAGGAGTGGAGCTTTCAATGCAATCCGGGGCACATGTTTTCAGAGTGAGCACATAGCCAGGCCTTTGAGGAAAGAATGGGATGTAAAAGACGGTCAGTTGAGAAAGGGCCTGATGTGAAAGGCAGACACCTTCAGAATTTGTGCCTCTGTCCCTGTGGCCTTAGAGTCTGCGTGGCTCGTGAACCTGGTTCCCAAGGGCAGATGTTTCCAGCAGGGATGCAGGGAGGGCTCCGCGGAGCTGGCAGCCATGACGACCAGCTGGTTACTTTCAGACCTTCACCCAGGAGATCAGCGATCGGTGCTTTTCCAAACATCGACCACAACAAAATTCCCTGTTTGCTTCTAATTACAGAAAACATATACAGACAATAAAAATCTCTCAGAACCCCAACAGTGTTGACATTTTAGTGGATTTCCTGTCAATCTGTTTTCTGTGCATGTGTCTATATTCCTTTTAACCCACATATGGATCATAATGTACTCACTATCATAGAAACACCGTCAATGGGTAACACGTCATTAATACTTTCCAGTGGCGTTAAATATTCTTCTACAATTTGACTTTATTTTACTGGCAGCATGTTATTTCATTATATGAACGGGCTCTGATACGCCTTTATAGTAGTTTTCCAGAATTGTGTAGATAATACAGGCTTCATGCTAGACATTTGGAAAACACAATCACAGAAAGAAAAGTAATTTATATTATTATTAAATAATATTAATAATATTAATTTAGATCATATTAAATATTAATAACTAAATATATTATTATTAAATAATATATAGTATATATACTATTTATCCAGTGACCTTGGCTAATATTTTGGCATATTGAAAAACATGTAGCGTTTCAAAGATTGTATGCTATTGCATATACTGTTTTATAGGCTTTAAACTAATATGCCATAGACATTTTCCCATTAAAATAAAGAGTCTTTCACAAAAAGATTTTAATGGCTGCATAATATTCCACATTACAGATGTACATAATTTATCAGCCATTGCACATCAGGCAATGAAATTAATTCCAAAATTTCACTATTATAAATTATTCCATTATAGACATCCTTGAATATATATCTTAGCTTACATTTCTGAATATTTCTTATAGGATAAATTACTAGAAGAGGATTTTTTGGGGGGAGGAAGAGTATTATTGTATTACTTTTCTACAGCTACTGTAACAAATTACCATAAGTTTAGTGCCTTAAAACAACATAAATGTATTATGTTATAGTTGGGAAGATCAGATGTTTAAAATGGGTCTCATTGGGCTAAAATCAGAGTGTGTCAGGGCTATGTCCCTGCTGAAGATTCTAGGGGAGAATTCACTTTCGTGGCTTTTCTTGCTTCTTCTAGAGGCTGCCTGCCTTCTTCCAAACCAGCAGCGACTGGTCCTGTCCTTCTCAGACATGTCTCCTTCTGCCTCCTGCTTCCACAGTTAAGGACCCTGGGATTCCACTGGACCCACCCAATAGGCTAATCCAGCATAATCTCCTTATTTTAAAGTCAGCTGATTAGCAACCTTAATTCCTCTTTGCATATAATATAACATATTCACAGGTTCTGGAGATTAGAATGTGGGCAACTTTGGATGGCTATTACTCTGTATACAATAGGCATGAACATAAAAATGAAGGTTTTAGTAAAAATTGGCCTCCAAAAATCATGTGATGATTTACAATCTCCGTAGCAGCACATATAATTGTCTATTCTCCCCCATACACACCAATATTGAGTGTTACTATAAAAAAAAAAATCACTACCAATTTGAACAGCTGAAACTTAGTTTCTCATTGTTTTAACTCTTATTTCTTTGATGATGTGATGTGTATCATTAGTTTTTTCCCAAAAGGTTATTGGTCATTTAGATTTCTCCTTTCATAAATTGCCTGTTCCTGTCATTGGCTCATTTTTCTATGCGTGTGGGCAGTGGAGCATCATCTTTTATAAAAGCTCTTTTTCCATTAAAGCACTTAACTCTTTATTTATGTCTATGTCAAGTACATTTTGTCCTGGTTAGAGATTACTCTTCAATCTTATTCTTGTATTTGATATCCAGAATCTTAAAACTTTCCCACATAGATTATATCAGTACTTTCTCCTATGGCTTCTTCCTTGGTTTTATGAATTAAAAAAATAATAATAAGGGATAATAAGATTTTCCTCACCTCTGGTTACATAAATATTTACCAATGTTTTTGTAATTTCCATTTATACATTTTAGAATTTATTTTGGCTATAGCAAAAAGTGAAGTATCCTCCCACTTGTGCTTTTTCCAATGACTCTGATCATGTGCATTGAGCCTCTTGATGTTACACCCTATGTAGCACCTGATTTGGGTATATAGCCTTGTAATTTTTTTTTTTTAATCACAAAGGTGAAGCTTCTGCTGCCAAGATCTTATTGCCATTTTAACACAGGTGTTGCTATCCTCCGGGCTTCTGGGGCCAAGCAGTGTAATCCATACAATAGAAATCGGGTGCAGCCATCCAGATACCGAAGGCTCTGATGCCAGCATTGTGAGGCCACGGGCTGCTGTGGGACCATTAAGCTCTTTTTGGAAGCTGCCAGTTGTTTGTTTGCAGGCTCTACCCTCACTGGGACAGCCGGGGGAGCCAGCCTTGTCTTTGTGAGCGTGTGTGGGGTGTGCTCTTGGAAAGCACACAGCACAGCCATAAGGGCAAGATGCCATCACTGCCTCTGGTACTCACCACGTCCACACTGCTTTCATTCTGGGGTGGGGGGCAGAATGAAGGGAGGAATGAGAGAGACCCCTGTGGGCTCAGCTGCTGCCTGGCGCCCCCGACGCTGCACCCAGAGGTCGCTGCCTTGTCCTGGTTACCATGCCTGGTGCCGCAACCCACGCCCAGACAAGATGCTTTCCCAGAGGCTCAGGCTTCTTCCTTTCGTTCGTTCACTTATCCATTCTGTGCATTTTTTTTTTTTTTTTTGCGGTACGCGGGCCTCTCACTGTTGCGGCCTCTCCCGTTGCGGAGCACAGGCTCTGGATGCGCAGGCTCAGCGGCCATGGCTCACGGGCCCAGCCGCCCCGCGGCATGTGGGATCCTCCCGGACCGGGGCACAAACCCACGTCCCCTGCATCGGCAGGCGGACTCTCAACCACTGCGCCACCAGGGAAGTCCCCATTCTGTGCATTTTTATAGGCAGGGGAATCATGGAGAGGAAACTGGGGAAGGCCCCTGGCTACACGGAACTTAGGAACTTGAGAAGAGAAAATAGAGATCAAAAAAGAAAGAAGCCAGAAAACAATGGCACACTGTGATGAATGCTTTGGAGAATTCAAGCTTTGGAGAATTCAAGAATTCACGGAGAAGCCGGGGCTTGGAGAGAACCTTCTTCCGGTGGCAGCTGCGGGAAGGCCCCTTTCCCGTGTGATCTGCTCCTGACCAGCTGGGACCCAGTGCGTGATGGCATCCTCTGAGTTCCTCAAACACAACCAGGCATTTCCTTTCTGGCCCCTGCCTGGAACGTTCTTCCCAGGTTCTAGACCCGGCTGCTTCCAGGTTGCAGTTCAGGCCTCGGTTCAAATGTTAATCCCTGCAGTAAACCGCTGGGAAAGCGCCTACTATAGAAGGCTGCTCCGCTATCTCCTGAAGGAGAGTTCCTCTCCAGCGCGTCATCAGTTTATTTCACTCGGAGAACTCATCTCACTGGAGGTATCTCCAACGGTGATTTATTTATGGGGTTATGGTCTGTCTACCCACTAGGCTCCGAAGCTCCATGGGGGCAAGGGCTGCGCCTGTCTTGTTTACCACCGTGACCTCGGCAACTAGCTTAACGCCTGACCGTAGCAGATGCTTAGTAAATATTTGTTGAGTGAATGAAAGGACAAAGGGGCCGCGGAGAGAGTAAAATGAGTCACAAGGGGCCTAGATCCATCAAGGGGTTTAGATCCATCAGATCTAGATGGGGGTGTGGGCCCGGGCTGTGGGTATTGCCTCTTCATCCTCACCTTTCCCTGGAAGACTCCACACCCACCCAATGGCTGGGGCAGGAAGGGGCCACCTTCTCTGCACCTTCCCTAGGGCTGGCTGGTCCCGTCTGCTGGGCATTTGGGAAGAAGACGTGGAAACACTGACCCCGTTAGCGATCGGGAGCCCCGCTGTGCAGGGACCAGGACGATGCTGGGCCCACAGCAGGCTAGAGCCCGGTCCACTGAAGTTACAGGGGAGCAGCCAAGAGGCCAGGAGAGGAAGCCACTTCCGAGAGAAGGAAGAAGACAAGAGCAGAGAGGAGCAGGGGTGAGAACCGGGCAGATGTGCAGGGCGGGAGGTCATAAGTCCAAGGGAGAGAGGGAGACAGGGAGGGAGCGGGGAGGTGTGACTGCCTGATCGGCTCTGAAGCCACAGTTAGTTTTGAATCCTGGCTCCACCCCTTTCACTGCAGGACCTTGGGAAAATTCCTCAACCTCTCTGAGAGTCAGCTTCCTCATCTGGGAAATGAGGATCGGTGTTCTTCACAGGGCCTCGGGGAGCGTTACAACACACGATGTGATGGACCAGCATCAGTTCCCAGCCTGGCCCCGCCTCTGCTTCGGGAGGATGCGGGGGTGTTTGTGGACCCAGGAGGTTTGCTGAGTGCAGAGCTGCTCTGAGAGCCAAGGTACCAGCCACGGGAGAGCCCAGGACCTTGCCCGAGGGAATTTGCACACAGCCGTGAGTGGAGACCATTTACAGAACAACTCCCTCCTGCCAAGCCTGTGGGTCATGTCACACCCGCCTGCAACGCCACGAGATTTGCCATCAGGAGCTTTGCCAAGCCCACGCCCCGGGTGGATCCCGGCCTCCAAACCGCTCACCAGGGAGCCACGAATAAGTGCCCAGCCACGCAGAAGTCTGCTGTGTGAGGCTGGACGAAACCAGGCTGACTTCCAGCTGTGGGGCTACCCTGGGCCGGTCCATCTGGCCCCTGGAGACCGCCTCACTCTGGAAAATTCTGCACAGCCATGAGTGTCCCTCTGTCCAGTGAGGGATACAGCCTCATCCAGCTTCCCCCTTGTGGAGAACTTAGCCTTTGAAAAATGGAGAGAGAGAGAGAGAGAGAGAGAGAGAGAGAGAGAGAGAGAGAGAGAGAGAGAGAGAGGTTGGGGAGAGAAAGGGCAGCAGGTAGGAAAGCTGGGGCCGAAGCAGCTTGCATATTGCATATTTTAAGGCATTTTAGGGACCTCCCTGGTGGTCCAGTGGTAAAGAATCCACCTTACAATGCAGGGGACATGGGTTCCAACTCTGGTCAGGGAACTAAGATCCCACATGCCACGGGGCAACTAAGCCCATGTGCCACAACTACTGAGCACACGCACCCTGGAGCCTGAGCGTCACAACTAGAGAGAGAAAACCCGCAGGCCACAGCTAGAGAGAAGCCCGCATGCCGCAACGAAAGATCCCACGTGCTGCAGCAGCCAAAAATGAATAAAATAAATAAATAAATAAATAATAAATCTGTTTTTTTTCTTTTTAAAAAAAAGACATTCTAGGTCATTCTGTCTGGCTCAATACAGAGTATTCATTGGATCATGTTGTCCCAGACTGAACCTAATTGGACTGAACAGCTTGGTCTCCAGGGCCCCATTCTTTGTTCACTGGAGGTCCTAGGGGCAGGTGACACTTGCCTTCCCACACAGAATGAGACAATTATAGAATCTCAGGGTTTCAAGTGACCTCATAAGTCATCGAATGTAGACTCTTCCTCCATCTCACCTGGTACTTAGAGGTGAGTCACAATCATGACCCAATCTGCTTTTGATCTCCTCTAGGGACTGGGCGCTCACTACCCCTTAAGGCAGCTCATGTGACCAAGGTTACTTGGCAACCCACTTGGAAGGTTCTTCTTTACACGGAAGCAGAATCTCTTCCCTCAAAACATCAACGATTTGGGTCCTTTCTCCTCCAGACCCTGAATTCCCTGCTCCTTTGGCTGCTGGGTTCTGACAAGGCCCAGGAATCCCCCTGCCTCCCCACTTGTCTCCTTCTGCACGGCCTGGCCAACTGGCTGCTGCTTCGGTCAGGATGGGCTCAGCCGGGCTGCGCAACAGCTAACCCCAAAGCCTCCGTGTTTTACAGAAACAAAGGCTGATTTCCACGCGGGCTGCACATGCAGGAGGTGGGGGAGGGCTGCAGCTCCTTCCTGTGCCACTTTGTCTCCAGGATTCAGACTGAGGGAGAGCCCTGGGCCTGGGATTTGCCAGTTCTTCTGACAGAGGGAAAAGAGGACATGGTGAGCCATGTGATGGCTCCTGGAACTTCTGTTCAGAAGCAGCTGATGCCAATTCTGCTCACATTTTCTTGATCAAAGCAAGTCACACGGCTACGTCTGAAATCAACAGGGTGAGGATGCCTGATCCTCTCTCATCTGCCACATCTCCGTTCCTTTAACAGGAAGAGACCCAGAGCCGAGGACCTCCCTCCTGTTGCTGTTCTTGCAGCAAGTCGAGTTGAATGGTTTCTTTCCCCCTTCCAGCTCCGGTAACCCGTGAGGGCATTCAAGCCATCCGTTTATATTTTGGCAAAGCTCACCACTCTGTTGTACCCACAGATGCAACTGAAGGTTCCTATGCTGGAATTATTGCCTCATTCCCACCCCTTATCGTTTACCACTCTCCCACTTCAGGTCTCATCTGAAATGTTGCTTCCTCCATGAAGCCCTCCTGGCTTCCCATGCAGTTGAGTCCTTCTGTCATTTAGTGGCATAACTCCCTATGATTCCTCCCAGCACTCATCACACATCTAACTCAGCCAATGCCCATCGTTTTGGCTAGACTGAACATTCCCTAAGAACTGGCATAGTACCTGCCTTATTCAGTCCTAACACCCCAGATCCTATTATGAGACTTAACACACTGAAGGCACTCAGTAAATTTTGGTTGAATGATTAAATGGCAAAAACATAACTCTTTCACGGGGTATAATTTTCCTATAAATTTCTTTTTTTAGCCCAAAGCGGGTACTTCAAATTTCTGTCCCCAAACCCTGATATCCTCTGAGATTTGGTTTTCCTTCTGTGTATTTCAATCCCCTAAACTAGAAATCACACAGACCTTGCAGGATGAAAAACCGATTACATGTGTGCGAGCGCGCGCACACACACACACAATGCAAAGTCTCATCTAGGTTGTTTTTTTTTTTTTCTTTTACTGTATACAAAAGTCCCCTGCAAATTTCTTTTATGAATTGGGTCCTTCTGTTTTATAGCCAGCGCATTCACCGCAAAGCTGTATTATGGCCACACATTCTTCTTTTTTGTAGTCCTGGAACATGGGCCCCCGGAGAAAGTCGCTTCACAGAACAACGGCCAGTAAACTGGGTTCATGTGTCAGCGAAACGCTTCTCACAAAAGTGAGTCAACTCTCTGTTCTTACCCATTGTCATCCTTCACCTTAACAAGCACACCCCGAAAAAGTCCTCTGGTTTCTACGGCTTGTTAGGTCTATCATCTTTTTAATTAATAGTGTTTTTACAAAGCCGTCTGAACTGTGTCATTCCCATTATCAGAAACGCATTGCCACTAATGAATCATTTTCATTTCTGATCTCTGGTATCATGCTAGTTGATCTCCTGTTTCCATGCCTTCCAATGATAGCATCGTTTTCTGCCCACGATCAAATTTAATTTGGACTCTGATTATATTAGTCTGTTGCGACTGAAGTGTCAATTTTTGTCAGGCAATTAGGAGCTCTAACCTGTGAAGTTCAGTTTGATAGGCATTGTAATTGGATTGTTACAGTAATAGCCTAGAACGTTCCTTTTCCTCCTGCTTCTTTGATTCTTGATTCATACTCCCGTCGTGAGAACAAAGACATTTGGGTTATTATACATCAGGATGTTTGTGACAACAAGATGGCAAGTCAAAGTTTTTGCAGCGGAGTGTGCTTCCACCTAACTCCAAGTGTGGGACATTGAAAGTGTGTGGGGTTTAGAAAAATCAGAACAAAGGGAAAGTACACAGCGCTGTGTAAAGAAAAGTGACAGACCTCAGAAGTTAGTGTCGAGATTCCTGGTAAGTTGCAAAGAAAGAAGCCCGAATAGTTTAGAACCTTCCCTCCCTCCCTCCCTCCCTCTCTCCCTCCCTTCCCCCTCCCTCTCCCTTTCTTTCCTATCCCTCATTTCTACAATCTTTCACCCAGGCACTCGGCTAAATCATCATGAAAAAGACAAGCCTTCCGTGCTGGTGCAGTTCACGATGTAATAGTAAAGAAATGGAGACCCATAAGGACATCAGGTTTTTGTAGAGAACACCTGGATGCATCAGAAGATCCTAAATCTTGCTGGAAGGATAGGGCTTTGCTGCAGGAGAGAGGAGGAGGGCGGGCCAGCTGGTGGGAAGAGCATGCACAGACACCTGGGTGCATCACAGAATTTGGCCAAGTCAGGCAGAGATGAGCATTGCAGCATGACAGGTGCCCGTGGTGCCTGGCTGGGGTGGACTGGCAGGAACTGAAGCTGGAAGGGGCGGGGGGGGCACATGACAAGGGAGGGGCATCTGGATTTCATCCTGGAACGCATGGGTATTTAAAGGCAAGTTCAGTGATTTTGGAGGGTGGCATGGATGACTTCAATAGCATCTTTATCAGTCCTGATTCCATGGCCCTGAAAACTCAGTTGCTTCATAGCTCTTCTCAAATGGAAATCCGGGCAAGAGCGAGCGGGCTGCTTACAGCCCTTCAGGGGCTGTGAAGGCAGGACTCTCCGGCATGCCCTGCAGAAGGCAGACCAGATGAGTTATTGCCCAAACCAGGGCCCTTTGGGAGAGTGAAGAAGGTGAGGGGTGACTTATTACTAATTCCACCTCTGCGATGATGGTATCCTTGAGGACAGTCCTGGGCAAACCAGGAGGCTGGCCATGTACCTCTGAGGCCCACGTGGTGAGGTCTGGCTCCTTCGTCCTTCCTCAGTGTCCTCTCACGTTGTTCCAGCTCTCTGAGGCCCAGCTCCATTGACTTTTCTGGTTCCTCCCACTCCTCCAGCCACAGGCCTTTGCACATGATGTTCCCACCATCTGAACCTTGGCCTTGTTGCCTTTCACTCCCGCACAGGCTCTCATGCCAGCTGGTTCCAGTGACATTAGTCAATGGAAGGTACTGGAAGAAGATGGATGGGCAGGAGAGGAGGTTACATATTTCTCTCCTCACTTCTGTCTCTGTATCTCTGGCAAGAGCTGCATCCTCCACAACTTGGCTCCTACCCACTGTCTCCACCCGCATTGTTGCCTCCATTTTTCTGCCTCATCCCTTCAGTCCAGGGAGTGTGAACAGCTCCCTGCGCCACTTGCCTCCGAGCGAGGCACCATCCCTTGTTTGCTCTCTTTACGCCCTCATCTCTGTGAGGAGTCTCTTCACTAAAGGTTCATCATCAGTGGTGAATTCTGTCTCCTGCAGGGACCTTGGCTGCTGCAAAGTGCCCCAGGGGAAGAGAGACTGGGTGCACTATGAGCTTGCAAAGGAGCTAATGCTGCCTCTGAAGACAGATGTCAGCAGACAGAGAATCTGGTGAGAGGGTCTTTTGGGTGGAAAAAATGGCATTTGGTATTTGCCAGTGCATGGAAGAAAGAAGGAGGGTCAGTTTGTGGGCTGGTGAGCAGTCCAATTTCTTCCTTTCTTTCTTTCTTTCTTTCTTTCTTTTTCTTTCTTTCTTTCTTTCTTCCTTCCTTCCTTTCTTTCTCTTTCTTTCTTTCTTTCTCTTTCTTTCTTTCTTTTCCTTTCTTTCTTTCCCGTTCTCTCTCCTTCTCTTCCTTCCTTCCCTCCTCCCTTCCTTCCTTTAAAAAACATTTCTAGAGCTCCCACTCTGTGCCAGGCACTGTTTTGGTCATGGCATCAATGACAGAGAAATCCCCTGCCCTCACAGATGTCCTATTCCAGTGGGAGAAGACCGGAAACTAACAAATGGACATATTTCTAATATGGCAAGCGGCCATGAAAGCATGGAGAGAAATAAAGCCAGGTAAAGAGAACCACGAACCTGGAGTGTGGTTTTGAAGATGATATATTATTAGGGGCTTTTCTGGAAAGATGGACTTTGAATAGAGTTCAGAAGGAAATGAGGCACCAAGCATGCAGCCATATGAGAGATGGGTGTTCCAGGCAGAGAGCACACCAAGTGCAAAGACCCGGGGCAGAAGCTTACTTGGTGTGTTCAAGGTCAGCAAAGAAGCCAGAGCGGCTGGAGCAGGAAGGATAAAGGGTGGAGCAGAGAGGCATGATGTCGGCAAGGCTGAGGGACCAGATGGGTCCAGTCTTAGAGGCTGCTCTGAGGATTTGGCATTTTCTCTGAGATGGGAAGCTAAGGCAGGTTGACAAGAGAGGAATAACATCGCCTGGTTGCTGAATGAAATCAGTTTGCTTGGCAAGGGTGGAGGAGGGCGACGAGGCAGGGTCTGGCTGCAATGGTCCAGGTGGCCAGAAACAGGGCAATAGCAGAGGAAATGGTGAGAGGGCGTCAGAGTCTGGATATGTGTTGCAAGTAGCGCCAAGGCTTCACTGGGTAATTGGAACAGGAGCGTCGGGGGAGATGAGATGCCCGAAAGGTGACACCAAGGTTTCTGTCTTTAGCGCTGCCACTTACTGGGGTGGAGAAACTGAAGTCTTAGTTTTATGTTATGTTTCTTTTGTTTGGGGGTCAGGAGTTCTGTTTTATTTATATTAGAGTTGAGCTTCCTCTTATGAACCCATGTGGTGATGTTGATGAGGCAGCTGGATCTAAGAATCTGAAGTCCTGGGAGATATGGATTCAGGAGTCATCCCTATAGAGATGGTACCTAAGGCCACGTGACTGGAGGGGATCACCTGTATGCAATAGGGAGGAAGCCAGTCCTAAGACCATTTGATTCAGCTTGAGTGCAGTTTGGTTCGGGAGAGCCCATAATGATATTCCTGTCCTTTGGACTCTGATTTTTCTGATGGTTGCCTCATCAATTGTGGCCCTTATTAAAAATCACATCATTTGTTATTATTTCCTGGTATCATCCTGCACACCAAGTACCTGGTGCAGAGCTCTGAGTGGAGGAGATGCTCAGTTATTGAATAAATCAATGCATGAATGAATCAACCAATAATTGAATGAATGAATGAATGAATGAGGCGCACCTTGACTTTCCCATGTCATTGTAAGCAGCCGAAGGGCCGTGGAAAAGTCATGTTCTAGTGGCTTGCACTCCAGGGAAACATCATATAGTGAGAAGACAGATCTAATATCAAATCCCATCTTTGTACTTCAGGCTGTGTCACCTCGGGCAGGGCATGTCACCTCTCTGAGCTTCACCTTCTTCTGTTTATAAAACGAGGACTATTGTGAAGGATCAAGGGAGGTGGCTGTCACTGTGCTGAGCACACAGTAGGGCTGCTCATGTTTTTATTCTTTCTTCTGACCCCACCCCTGCCCTCCAGGATCAGATGAGGTTGGGCCCAGAGTGACCAGCCAATTAATAATAATTAATTATACGTCGATAATAACAAGGTCTAGAGTTTTATCTAACAATTTATACTCTCAAATGCTCTTTGGTATATGTTTCCTCTCTTGGCCTTTGGTGACCCAGTGATGGTATCACTTGGACGGGTGATAGTTACTGATTTTCCTGATGAAATGGAGCTCAAGGGGGTGAGGGGGAGTGGTTTGGTCAAAGCCCCCAGCTGGTGGGTGATGAAGGGAATATCAAAACTTGTCCTGAGGGGCGTGGTGGTGATGGGGGGGATGAATTGGGAGATTGGGATTGACATATATACACTAATATGTATAAAATAGATAACTAATAAGAACCTGCTGTATAGCACAGGGAACTCCACTTCGCTGTACAGTAGAAACTAATGCAACATTGTAAAACAACTATACCCCAATTAAAAAAAAAAACAAAAAACTTGTCCTGAGTCACAGTCTCTTGCAAGTTGCCTATTCGTTATAGTGCCCTGACCTGGTGAAACAGATCTAAAATGCAGTGCAAAGGCCTAGGCTGAGCTCTGGGGATCCAGGTGTGAAGTATGCCTGCTTAAGGTGCTCACATGTTGAAGCCCCGCTGGGAGACGTTGGCAGAGGGAAGGCAGATGGAGAACCTCAACTTTCAGATCTGTAAAATGGGTTCTTTCCAGCCTACCTTGCTTGTAGGTATTCCCAAGGCCTGCAATGCCTTCCACCTCTGCACCTCCCACCTTGTCACCCAAATCTTGAAGTCAGCTTTACTCATCCTTCAAGGCCTAGTTTAGATGCTGCTTCCTCCAGGAAGCCTGCCTTCATGCCCTCCTATCCTCCAATTTAAAGAGACCTCAACCCCGAACCTCCAGAGCAGTAGATGCCTCCCTCTATGTCACTGGTTACTCTCTCTCCAGGTTAGACCTACACGAGAACACATGGCATCCATCCCTCTGCAGACGGCAAGCCCTTCCAGGACAGAGGCTCTGCCTGGTCCATCCCTGCATCCCAGGCCAGCTGGGCCTGTGGGAAAGCTGCCATGTCATGAGTGAGGGACCCCCAGGAGGGGACTGAGGAGGCTCAGGATAGCCTGGAATCGTGCAGAAGCAGGAGGATGACCGGCAACGCAGGGGAGGATGATGGGAGATGAAGCAAGACCATCGAGGCAGCTTCTGGTCTGAACATGGACTCAGGAGCCTTCAAGGCACCTGCCACTGGCTCCTTTTCAATGAGGATGAAACCAAGTGTTCAAGAGATGAAGTGGCCGCCCCAAGTCACAGGGCCGCTCCTGGTGCTGTGGCCGCAGCCCTGCAGTTGAGGTGGCCCCATGCACCACACCCACCTTCTGTGAGGAGCCCGTGGCTGGAGCTGGGCTGGCCAGCTGGTTAGAGATGTCCACTTACAGCTGGTTAGCTAGCTTCATTTTGGGAGGACATTCTGATGGTTACCAATGCTTTGTCTCCTGGTGGGGCTGGACAGACCAGGTCAACCCTTCTGCACGCTGTGTGGAATGTGGTTGGTGGCCAATCACGGTTAGCCGTCATGGTGTCTGTAACTACTGTTGTTCTTCCAGGGCTGCTTCTATTGTTTAGAGCTGCAGGGCGAGCCTAGGCCTTTGTTTCCCCACCTCTAGGACTGATGTTCAGTGCTTCATCTACCTGGCTTACCTCCTCTACCTCAGACAAGGGACACCCAGCAGCATCAAGACAGTGTTCAGTACTTGACATGAGATTCTTGGGGGTCTGCCTTCAAGATTTTAACATTGGAGAATTGTTAAAAAAAAAAAAACAACTTTTTTTTTAAAAAAGGTGGTTAGATGGTAATTTCTGGGAAGTTGAGCAGCTGAGCAGCAGAGACGGGACAGGATATCAGGCCAGGAACTGCCTTTGAACAAGGAGTGGCTGTGGCCATTGAATGGAGGGCTGGGCGGTGAGGCGGCCAGAGGTTTGAATCCTGGCTCCATCATGCACTAACTGTGGGAACTTGCACAGACAATTTGACCTCAATTTTCCTCATCTGTAAAATGGAGCGATAACAGTATCTGCCTCATATTCTGTGTGAGGATTAAATGAAGTAATACGATAAAGGGCCTACTTCACCGTGAACATGGGGGCCACGCTCGTTATTATTGTTATTGATCAGCAGCGCTGGGAGAAGGCAGGGTTCTTGCCCTGGGCTTGGTCCAGACTGAGTTCCTCCCTTCTTTCCCCAGTGACAGATGTTTAGCTCTGTAGGTGCTGGGGATTCACGCACTGAATTAGCTGAGTGAGAAAACCCAGGCCTGCGCTTTAGGGACTCCCTGTCTCCCTGCGGGCCCACCAGGGAGACTGAGTTATGAGCAGTGGTGACATTCATTCCCCACCTACTGTGGGCAAGGCACGATCAGGGAAGGCTTCCCAGAGGAGGTGACACAGGAGCAGGGTATGGTGGTGCAAGAAGGGAAGGCAAACCGTTTGCTTCTGGAACCTAAGGGTCAGAGCACTTGGGCAGAGATGAGCAAGAGAGGGCTGGCTGGCTGAGCTTGTCTGCTCGTCTTCAACCTGGGGTGGGCAAACCACAGCCTGCGGTCAAAGCCAGCCTGCAGCTTGCAAGCTAAGAATGGTTTTCACAATGAACGTTTGCAATTGATTTGAGGATAGGAAACACTAACTTTGAAAGTCAGTTAAACCAAATGTTATCTCAAAAAAGGAATTCCATTCTGCTCATATGTAGACCTATATTACACAAATTTATACTCAATTATTATATTTTAATTTCATCAACAAAAATGTGAGGAAATAGTTTTTCTTCTATTGTTATATAAGTACCTACCTGATATCTTAGATTTTGCCTCTTGGCCTGCAAAACTTAACATATCTAATATATGGCTTTTTACAGAAAATGGTTGCCAAACCCGATCTTAAATCCCAGGAAAAGAAAGAACATTCAAATTCACCGAGCTAAGGAATGTGCCAGCACTTTCAGACGTACAGTTAAAAATCTTGACCATGACATTGCAAATTTCACAAATGGTAAAAGGAGGCACTGAGAAGTCAGAAGGCCTCCAAAGTGGTCCCAGAGCCCAGGCTTGGTCTTCCATACCCAGCCAGGTCACCGTGCAGCCAGGTGACACGCTGACCAGGAATGCCAGGATCCATCCTTTCACTATGCCGGAGATTCTGCTATTTAAACTTAAAATAGCCATTCTGCCTAAAATCTCTAGCCTCTTTTTTGTGTGTGTGTGGTATGCAGGCCTCTCACTGTTGTGACCTCTCCCATTGCGGAGCACAGGCTCTGGACACACAGGCTCAGCAGCCATGGCTCATGGGCCCAGCTGCTCCACGGCATGTGGGATCTTCCCGGACCGGGGCACGAACCCGTGTCCCCTGCATCGGCAGGCGGACTCTCAACCACTGCGCCACCAGGGAAGCCCCCTCTAGCCTCTTATTGGGAGCCGGGTTATCACGAACTTAGACTCCAGGTCACTTCCTGAGTTCTTTCTTAGACCCTTTTCAGAACAAGCATCCGAAACTCCCCTCCTTCTCCTTCCCTCTGCTATGAATGTGACTGGTGGTCCAGGAGGGTCAATGTCGTAGCCTTTATAAACGCAAGGGCCAGCCATCAAGACCATGCGTGGTCTTGGGCATCACCCAACATCTGGCCCCATACTGGCTGCTCTCCTGGCCTGGGATGGAAGATGGCCCATCCAGCTGTGAGGTGACCTCTGTGCCACACCGGGATGCCAGTCATGCAGCTCGCCCGGCGACATGATCAAGCCAGAATAAATTTTAGAAAACTTAATGGAAAAGATGAAAATGCACACATTAAGAAAACAAATCTGAGTTCCTCGGCGTGCCTTTGGACACCAGCCAAGGTGTTGATAGTCATCTTTATTAACTTTCCGTCCTGCTTGATGTCGAGTGACAATTATCATAGCCAGGCGATCGATACCTCATTAACGGCAAGCTCTTGAGCAGAAATCACAAACGGGGTCTTTCTGAAATGCAGCCTCCTTTTTCCAGGTTCCCTTGTTTGTGCAAAGAGAAACACTGCAGATTTGCCTCAGACCAACAAACAAAACCCTCCCGAGTTGGGGGCTTTTACTGCGGAAGAGGCACCTGTTAGCTCTGCAATCCAAATGCCCTCATCTTCCTCTTACGTCTGTCCTGATGAGCAGAGATGTTGAAAAGTTTCCCATTTTTCTCTGATGTCAGAGATGTTTTAACCAGCTGGGGGCAGAATTACATTCTGGAAATTATAGGGGATGAGAAAAAAAAAGTGAATATTACAAATACAGTAGTCTTTTGGAGTCTGAGCTTCGCTGTTAATGCATTATAAAACAACTTAAAAAATCCTATCAGGAGAAGTGATGTTTGAAGCCACGTTATATTTTAAAAGTGTCAGGACATGGGCAAGTTTACATTTGACAAGCAATTTAAATATTTCAATATATTTTATATCTTGAAAAAAAATTGCCATGATCAAAACCTAGATGAAACTCTTTCATTTGGTACCTGGGTAGGAAAACATTGAGTTACAAATCTTTTTGACAATGTGGATTCTGGGTGTTACATAACCATTTTTAATCTTCTGAAATATTTCATTGCCTGGGAAGGAAAATCAGGGACGGGGTATTGTGTGCTTTTAACTTCATTTGTCTTAACACCCTTTCACTTTCTTGTTCTGCTTTGATGGTCTGATTATTTCTCTACATAAATATAAGCCGGAATTCATTCTGAGTATAAGCCTTATCTCTTTCCTCAGTGGTGATACGGGATGCAGAGGGTCTTTTTTTCCCTGTGCATCAAAGTGAATTTAGTAGTGAATGGTGTCTGCCGTTGCAGAAAAGCCCATTTATTTATCCCTATAATCAGAGCAGTGCAGACAACGGAGCCTGGCGCTTCCTCATTTCAGGTTCAGATGTAGGGAAGATTTATTGAGCACATACTGTGAGCCAGACACCCTGCTAGGCATGGCCCTGCTAGGAGGAAAAGGGCCCCACTGGCCTGCATTAGCTCTTTAGCCCTGCTTGCTCCTTGCACCAGGCAAGAAAATTAACTCGCCCTCTGCCCTCAGGGAGGGAGTGGGGAGCTGTTCCAGGTTGTCTGAATCCAGTTCCTCCTTGCCTAGGACCTGTAGAATGGGGAGGGCAGTCATGTCGAGGTGATAAGTCTGGAACTGGAATCCCTGGAGGCAGGGCGGTGGGTGAATATTTCCTGTGCCTCACCTTTCTTCTTGGGCTCATTTCCTGGTTGGTGGTGGGGCAGGACTGCAGAATAAGCTGCATCAGCTTCTGGGTCACTCTCAATTGTGGTAGAAAAACTTCTACTGACATTTTATCTCTTCCAAAATTCCTTTTGCAAATTCTACCACCCCCCACCTTCTTTTTCTTGGCACCGTCAATGAAATAATCCCCAAAGCAAGGAGGCTCCTTACCCAGCTCTCTGGTGCTATGAAGGGTCAGTAAAGCCCCCAGAATGACCCACACTCCATGGAAGTGTCACCCGTGAGTGGCTCCCTGGGACACCTTTGCCAGAAAGTGTCCCAAGTAGGTTATGGTTGAACTGGAGATGGAGACACTCCCCATGGACAGAAAGCCATGGCTTCTAGTGGAGGGGCGGTAGACTGGGAGGAAAAAAGGTTCCATGGCGGGGCAAATAAAAATACTGGACAACAGTTAAATTTGAATTTCAGATAGACAACGAATAATGCAATATTGGTGACACAGCCTAAAAATAACTATTTGTTGTGTAATTAAGTTTGCAATTTAAATTGAACTGGCCTCTTACGTTTTTCTGGTAACCCCATCAGAAGGACACGCTCTGTTTCAGGGGCTTTTGTCCTAACTGGTAACTGTTTAGGTGCAGAGAAGCTAGGCTATCTTTTTGGTGGTGATGGCAGAATTGATTTCAATTGGAAGGCATGACTTGGAGGGCTTCTAGGCCCTCTCTCCAAAATCTCTCTCAGCACCACATCCCCAAGCCAGCCCAGAAAAACGAGTAAGAGCACACAGTGGGACTTCCCTGGTGGTGCAGTGGTTAAGAATCCACCTGCCAATGCAGGGGACGCGGGTTCGAGCCCTGGTCTGGGAAGATACCACACGCCGCAGAGCAACTAGGCCCATGCACCCCAACTACTGGGCCTGTGCTCTAGAGCCCCCGAGCCACAACTACTGCAGCCCACGTGCCTAGAACCCATGCTCTGCAACAAGAGAAGCCACCACAATGAGAAGCCCGCACACCACAACGAAGAGTAGCCCTCGCTCGCCACAACTAGAGAAAAACCGCACAGCAACGAAGACCCAACGCAGCCTAAATAAATAAATAAATAAATAAATGAGCACACAGTATGCTTAGTAATATATGCTTACAATAGTGTTTCAGCTTAGGTCCCTCTTTCAAGCAGATGGCCACCCAAAGTCCCTCCCATGGAGGAAATTTGGAGCCTCTCTGGCTTTAATCAAATGTGCTTTTAGGGTGTCTCTCAGTTCAGTAATCCCCATTTGGTTACAACAGCCGGCAAGGCCAAGCACTGACTCCCACCCGGAGCAGATGGAATCATCTCTGAGAAAGGCCACGTGGATCACGTCATCCCAGGGCTCACAAAGCCTGGTCAGAAGGTGATGTCACAGTCCTCAGGCACGCCTCGCCTGGCGAGTTCTTACTCATCCTTCCGGGCTCAGCTAAGAGGCCCTTTCTTCTAGCGAGCCTTTCTTACTCTGACCCACCCCACTCCACCTCTCTCCAACCAGCCCAGGGGTTTGCTGTCCTCTGTGTGCCTTCAGGACATCTTGGAGATTTCCCATCAGAGCTGTTGTCGTTGTAAAATTTCACAGTTGGTATGCCTGCATCTCTTGCTTGACTTTCAGCATCCTGAGGGCGAGAGATCCACCCCATTGCCCGTCGCTGTGTCTCGGAGCCTGGCAGAGGCTGGCCCGGTGCATGTATTCAGGATGGGTTTACCAAACGATAGACAGCTGATAGAGTGAATGAACAAACCAGTGGCTGAATCAAGGAATGAATGAGTTACTTGGTAAAACATTGATGATATAGTATTACATGAAAAATCCAGCAGAATGACTTTTATGCAAAAATATACACACCTTCTAAAATTTACCAAGTAAAAGGAAGAAGCTCCTATGCTGAAGCAAGGACAAGCCACACTGATCCCACACACATGAGGCCAAGGACATAACAGGTGATGCCCGCAGCAGCCGAGACCTCACGCAGGAAGTCAGGTCCAACTGCTGAGGGCTGCAGGGTTAACCCCCAGCTGGCGGTCCTGGAGGTTCTCAGTGCTGCCCGTGTTTCTTTTCCTCTGGGGGCTTCTTCATTGAGCAGGGATGCCAAATGCACAAAACCCCAAATAGCCATAGGGATGTTGGAGGGGTGAAGCAGAGGAATAATGTTCACTTTCCGGCTGCTCTGCATCACCTGCCTCTCATATTTACACTTCCCTCCCTCTGGGGAAAACTCTGGATTCCGTGTTGACTCCGCCAGAGAACAGTGCTGGGTGCCCACCTCCCTCTGCCGCTTGCCCTCCCAAGCTCAGGATAAGGGGTGCAGATCCTTCTCCCACCAGCAGGGTGGTGCAGCCAGAGGGGCAGGCTAAGCACCCCCAACACCAGAGGCAGCTATGTGCCAGTGGTGCTTAGGGTGGGCCTTGTACGGTTCCTCATGCTGGGTTTCTGCTCCCGCGGTGCCACCCAAGCCTGGTACTCAGCCTCCTGTCAAATCGGTCCGTCCTCAACATTCTTTCAATAAACTCTCTGCCTCTATTGGAAGAAGTAGCCAGAGTAAGTTTCTACTAATTTAAACCACGAACCCAGAGGGATACAAAGGGGAATTAGTTAAGCAGCCAATCTATACAATCCCTCTGGGAACCTCCCATGTGCCCGGTTATGTGCTAGGAGGCTCTGTGGCTCCTGGCAACTCCACCCTCCTGTCCCACCAGCCCAAGGCACCGTCCTTCACCCAGTGCAGGAGAGTTTGAAGCTCCCCCAGCCCAGACCCCACGTTACGGACTGAATTCTTGTGTCTCTCCAAAGTTCATGTATTGAAGTCCTAATCTCCAATGTGATGGTGTTAGAAGGTGGGGTCTTTGGGAGGTAATTTGGTTTAGATGACGTCATGAAGGTGGTGTCCCCATGGTGGGCTTAGTGCCTTTAGAAGAAGAGGAAGAGACACCTGAGCTTTTTCTTGCCATCCTGCAAGGACACAGTGAGAAGATGACCATCTACAAGGCAGAAGGTGGATTCTCACCAGGAACGGAATCTGCAGGCACCTTGATCTTGGACTTCCAGGCTCCAGAACTGTGAGAAATGAATGTCTGTCGTGTAAGCCACCCAGTGTATGGTATTTGTGAGAGCAGCCCCAGCTCAGACACCCCAGAGGCTGGCCCGGTGCATGTATTCAGGATGGGTTTACCAAACGATAGACAGCTGATAGAGTGAATGAACAAACCAATGGATGAATCAAGGAATGAATGAGTTCTGACCTCCCAAGTCCATCTGACATGGATACACCCTTGTGCTCAGTTCTGATAACCACCCATCTATCTCCATCATGGAATCCCTTCCCACCAGACTGTCCCAGACTTTTCCTCGTGTGGGTATAACCTGCCTAGCACACAATCCTTCAAGGACCTGCCTTGGTCTTGTAGGTGAGTGACAGGCTGGCAGTGGGGACACAGGCCCTGCCACCTGCTGTTACACCTCCCAGGTCGGGCTGCTCTTTTTATTGACCATCTTATATATTTCACTTTGGGCCTATCACCACTGGCCCATTTTCTAGAAGCCCCATGTCTGGTCTGGGGATGCCAGATAGGACATCCTCAGCATGAGGCATGGGGTCTGCTCCAGTCCCACACCTCTAGTGGCCACCTAACCCTAAAGAGCTATTCTAGGGCCCCCCACCCCACCCTCAGGGCCCTGTTCTGCCAGGAGCAGCGACCTCATTGCCTTCCCTGTAGAGCCTGGTAAGGCAGATGCAATGAACAGGCAGGACACCCCAAGAATAATCACGTGCAAACTCTGGGTGAAGGCTGCAGGTCAGTGGGGTGTCTGGAGATGGCTGAAATGGACAGTTTTAATCCCCAGGACTGCAGTTTCCCATCTGTTATTTCTTCCAAGTGTCAAAAGCATCGGGGCCTCAGAAACAAGGCCTGGATGCCACCCAGAGCCCATCGCTGGCAGCAGGGACCAAGGACACACAGTAGGTCAGCACCACTGTGGTTGGTCTGCAAAGATGAAGCAGTTGGAGCTGCAGGGCGGATTGGAAGACCCTGGACAATGGCACAAGAGGCATTTATTTTCAGAGGCTGCGTAACCTTGAAATTCTCTCACCCTCTTTTAAAAAAAAATTTAATTAAAACACAAGGAGGTTAGACCAGAGGACACACCTGAGATGTTGAATAATAATAACCATGGTAAAAGGAGAGCGTCGTTCATTGAGTGCTTACCATGCCTCGGGAGCTTCATATACATTCCCTCATTTAATTCCCTCTTGGCACTGACCGTCTGACCAATGATGCTACGAGTGTCTTTATCTCTCATTTGCCAAAATTTCTCTGCACAGAAAATGCACTGATGCCTTCATGACTCTATGCAACCAAAGTGAAGTTCCAATGGCTGTTAGAGTCTTTATTGAGTCAGGAGCTAGGGGACCTGGTTGTGTTCATCTGACTGCACTTCCGGTCACCGAGTCTCTAAATGGACAGCTGGAAAACTACTAATTGGTAACTGATCAGATTATCTTGTTAGGAAGATAGATGGCTATGATAGCAGTGGGGAAAACAACGCTAGCATTGAACAGTGTAATTATATGTGGGTTCAATTCAACATTTAGTCACCCTGTGAGCATGTAAAATTTATATTTTGGTTCCTGGACTCTTTATCTCTAAGGATTTGGTCATTGTGTATTAAACTCTAATACGGGAAGCAAAACTCCACTGAAGCAGTTACGGGGTTTGTAACGGAGGGCTGGATGGAGCCACCCCCAAGGCTTCCAAAATCGACCCCTTTGATCCTGTTAAACACTGAGGGTTTATTTATTTATCACTGGCACAAAAAAATCCTGCTTTTTGGCTTGAGGATACATACATGGAATTAACATTTTCTCGCTGGAAGAGACAGAGATGGATCTTCTAAGGTCAAACCTCTGTCTTTTTGTAGGTGAAGAAGTTAGCAAGAGAAGTTGAGGTCCACGCAAGGTCTCACAATGGGCTGGGGTCAGACCCGGGACTGGGGTCAACCTTCTGGATCTGCCCTGCAGCGATGTTCATGTGGGAAACTCAGATGCTTCCCATGTCCATGGTCACAGTTGGGCCCTGGAAAAGTTCTGCTTCCCCCCAGCCGTGTCCCCTGAATGTGTGAAGCCCTCACATTCTTTGGTGACTTTGTGCTCACTTCTGCCTCTTTCTTAAGCAGCAGCTCACATGACACCTCTCTGAAGAGTCTTTTTCCTTCTGTGGCCAGTTTCTGCATCTTTCCAGGGCCTAAAAGCCAACTGGGCATTTAACAGCTGTGAAGAGAAGCTATTGGGGGGGATGCACAAATACAGGATGAAAATTGGCATCCCAGGAAGTTCCCATATGTGGACCACACCCTCTTTTTCCTGCACGTTGCTTTAAATGTCATGTCTCTAACTTTTATGTAAGGTTCTTACAAACCATATGATGCTATTTCTGCATTTCCTGCAAACATCTATCTCGAGATATTTCATTCAGAGTTTAGAACTAGGAAGAGGTCTGTCTTTCCTGGGGAGCTGGCATCATTCAGTACTTTTGGACAATCCACATTATTTAACATGGAATTTCCCTCTTTGCTTTGGCCACTAAGAAACTCAGAGCCTGGAACTAAACTTAGTCACAGCCACTGTGCTGACCCTTGTCTGTTAAAATAACGTTTTCTTATTTCTGTTCCTATTTTATTCATCTTATTTCATGTTGGCTGTCCTCAAATCGTTTTTTTTTTTTAATTAAAGGATGCAGGGTATAAACACATCTAATGAGTATATTTTAAAAATAACCTTGTGGAGGAATAACACTCTGCCATTTCAGGATTCATCATCTAGGTTACAGATTATCTGAGGTTCTGGGATTTTCTGATTATAAACAATGGGGAGACTGAGGCTTTGTATCTGAAACCACTTTACCCCCTTGTCTGTCCCCACTGTGGGGTGGGGGCCCATGTCCTTGTAGGCCCTTTCATGTAGTCTGTGGGATCCTTGAAGCAGAGTCGTGCCTGCTGCTCCCTCACCGCTTAGAGGTCCACAGTGAAGGTTATCTGAATGCACCTGCCAAATCCCTACAGCTTTCCAGAGTTCTTTATTTAATACTTACAAGAGGTGGGTAGGAAAGGAAAGGAAATAAAGTAAAAACCCAAACACTGGTTGCTGTCCTTTCTTATTAAATTTGGTAGAATAATTGGTGGCTTATTTTATACAAGGTCCTTCTGAGTCTGACCACAAATTACCTCTTTAACTTCTTTTTTGCACATTTCCCTGCTGCTTCTGTCCCCCACACATCAGTCATGTAAAATATTTCTCTGGTCTTTAATCACAGAATGCCCTTTCCTCCACTTCTTGCCCAGCCCAACTCCTATTCATCCTTCAAAACCCCAATGAAATGACTCATCTTTCTGAGAAAATATTCTTGATCTCCCTACACCTACATATGGTAATTTGCTCCTTTTATTGTGTGTGTACACCTGTAGAATCAATGTATATGTATATGTTACGGGAGCAATTAGCCCATTGTATTATGATGGATGACAGTTTTTACTTGAAGGAGTGGCTAAGAGTCCAAGCTTCCTGCACTTGAATCCCAGAGCTGCCATTTAGCAGTCATGTGACTTTGGACAAGGTGCTTAATCACTTTCTGCCTTAGTTTCCTCATCTGGAAAATGGAGTAACAAAAGAATCCCCCTCATAGGAAGATGGCAAGGTAAATAAAATCAAGTGCTAAGACAGTACCTAGCATACAACAAGCTCTGGGTCAAGATTACCTCTGTGTTTAATCTCTTATCTTCCCCTAACTCTTTAGGATAGGATGTCCATGATATTTATGCTAGATTCTCTTACCTTTTCCAAAGAATGCTTAGTGAAGTTTTAGCAAATGATTGCGGGGTGAATAATTGAATGAGAAGGTTGGATTATGTGAAGTGTTATTTGTTTTCCCAGGGAATTTATTTATCTTGGGGAAAGGTCTTCAATCTTTCCTTCCAATAGCAAAAGAGGCCCAGGCCCAGGAGGAGAGGCCTTCTTGGAGAGGAAGAAGCCACACGTTCTTTGGATGGATATCGTTTTCCCTTCTGCATCCTCCCTCCCTTCCTTGGGGGAAGGTGGCGGAGTGGGGCACCCACCTAGATCCAGATGATGAGCTGGTTACAAGGGAACTGTCTCTCAAACAAGCAAATGCAGAAACCTCCCGTGGAGCTCCTCCCCGAGCCCAGGGGAAAAGTCGACTCTCCTGAGGCCTGCAGGGAGCACGAAGCGGGACATGGAACTAGCCTGGGGGGGCTTTAGCAGCAAGAGAGGCTGGTGGGCTTCCAATACACGCCCCCCCCCCCCAACCAGCGAGCTTGGCTGGAGTTCCTCTGGACCTGGGACCCTCAGGAACTGGGGCCTGAGGAGGAGCTACACCTGTCCAGCACTTACTGAGCTGAATGTCAGACTCACCCCCACTGAGGCCCTGGTCCAGAGGTGAGTGGGAAAGAAAAATACGCACTCTAGAATATTTCCAGTGAGAGCACTATGATGGGGAAGAATGCTGGGAATCCAGAACAGACAGGTGTGATTCAGGGGTAGGATGCATGGAAGGCTTCCTGGAGGAGGTAATGTCTACACTGCTACCCAAAGGACTGAAAGGGATTTAGCTTGGTCAGGTCAGAAAGTTTTGAACAGGTGAATAAGGTCAGTTTAAAAATCTTTTTCCAAGAGTTTCTGAGCTTCCACTGAGGCAGGCTTCTGACCTTGTCTAGATTTGGAGCAGGTCAAAACTCTCTGAGTGTTTGGAAAGCTGTTGTCCATTGATACCTGGCACAGGCCATCTGTGGCTGTTATTTTAAAATCTATATTATGTTAGTTATAACATGAGGCTCACTTAATGATTTCTGGCCCCTGAGTTGCCCCCATTCACAGCCGCAATGAAAATAACATTAATTCTTCTTAAATATTTTGCAAATCATTGGAAAAAAGTGCATTTCTTTGCACTTTGAAAATGACATTTTCTAGCACTCCCTGAGATCACATCATCAAAGTAGAACTTCCCTGGGCTGAAGAGTTTCTTCTGTATAATTGAGATAATAAATTGTGATTTAAAACTATTGTGATAAGAAGCCCCATAATGGCTACAATTATGGTGTTTAGAGATATCCTAACTCTGTCTGTTTCACAGCTGCAATAAATCTCTTTGGGGAGGGTCGCACCTCACTGGTGTTGGCAAAGTACAATTAAATTAGTCAAAGTGTAATAAAGTCATGGGGAAACATCGAGATATAAGAGCCGAAAATAAAATAAGGATAATTTAATCATTAAAATTGGCGCTGGTTTTGAGGACATTCATTGCTATGGAGATGTTTGAGCAGATTCCAGCTTGCATTTTAATAGTGAACTTAAATAAATCTGAGTCCTGGAGAGAAACTGCTAAGTGTATGGAATCCGAGCTAATCAGAGAAATAGCTCCGACTTGGAGTTAAAGCTGGTGGTTGTTTGTGGGGAAGAAGCCGAATCATCCAAGCCCTGTCTGTTTTTTCAGAATTTATTTTCAAGTTCTTGGAGTTTTGGCGTCAAGTCCAAACTTTCTAGCCAGGCCTGCGGGGCCCTCGGCATTCTGGAGCCCGCTTCCTTCCCAAATTCCCATGGCCTGAACTTGCCCCTCAGGTCCACATATCCCCCCTTTCCTTCAGGGCCCATCTCTAAAGCGCCACATATCTTGGTAACCCATGTTCTTTCCTGGAACCCCTGTTCCATGTACCATGCGGTACCTCCGAGTGTGGGCTCTGGACTCAGACAGCCTGGGTTCAGATCCTGGTTCTGACATTTACTGAGACTTTGTTTCTTTCTCTGTAGAATGAGGATAATAATAAAACCTGCCCCTAGGATGGGTGCTTAGGTAAGGGGCCAGTGCCTTCATGTGCCTGGGAGCTACTGCATGGTGACGAGAAATTATTGCTGTCACTGGAGCTCTTGTCCCCTCCTCTCTCACTTGGTCATGGATGTACATGGACTCTTCATTGGAGTTTAGGTGCCTTACAGAGGAAAAGATGACTTATACACCTTTACAAGTAATAGATGTTAAGTAAAGGTGTTTAATTAATAAATAGATATCTGCTAATAGCAGCATATTTATATATGAGGAAAGTAGATGGATTCTTTCTACGTAATAATGTATGACTCTAATTATTCTATCTCTCTGAAGAAGATAAAAACCCAGAAGAACAACCAAGTGAAGTGGAGATAGGCAATCTAACTGAAAAAGAATGCAGAGTAATGATAGTAAAGATGATCCAAGATCTCAGAAAAAGAATGGAGACATAGGCATAGACCTAGGCGGATACAAGAAATGTTTAACAAAGAGCTAGAAGATCTAAAGAACAAACAAACAGAGATGAACAATACAATAATTGAAATGAAAAATACACTAGAAGGAATCCATAGCAGAATAAAAGAGGCAAAAGAACGAATAAGTGAGCTGGAAGACAGAGTGGTGGAGATCACTGCTATGGAATAGGATAAAGAAAAAAGAATGAAAAGTAATTATTCTGTCTCTGGTGTACTTCTGATAATTGGGAGAACATTTAATGTCCACATGTGTGTGGATTGGGGCTAAGTGATGTCCACAGAATGAGGTCAACACTCTTATTATCTTCCTCAAATGCTGGTTCATTAGTTAGAGTAACACTAGCTGCTGAAACTAAAAGACCCCAAGAGGATATTTCCAAATCAAGTAACAGTTCAAGGTGGGTGTTTCCATCCAGGAGCAGTTCCCTCCACACGGTGATTTGGGGATCCAGGCTTCTCCCAGCTTTCGGCTCCACCATCGCCTTTATGGTTCTCCTGCAGAGGGAGGAAAGCTAAGAGTAGGCGTGCAGGAGGCCACCCCACTTCTTAAAAGATTGCACTGAAAGCGACACAGACCAGTGAGAAATTATCACATGACCACACTTGGATGCCAGGCAGGAGGCTGGCTGGGAAACATGGTCTGGAGGCCACTGCTGTGCTGGTGCCATCAAGAACTGACTCTGTGTGTCTCTTCCCAAGTCCAAGTTCAGTGAGTGATGTCACTGCGTAGCTTGAAATCGCCAAAGTGAGAGTATTTACATCACAGCAGTTGGCAAATGCTTCGATTTGTTTGCACCGCTAGTTTATCAACATTGTACTGGTCCCTTCCCAGTGGCAATGGTGTAAGATGGAAGGGAGAATGTGAATTTTGGAGGGCAACGGTCATCTCTGCTAGGTATGATAATAACCCCGTTAAAAAAATGAAGAATTGGAGGTTTAGGCGTTCTCACTAACTTTGCCCTGGACTTCAGAGCCAGTAAGAATTGAGTTAAGAAAGGCTTCTAACTTCAGCTCTTACTGTCCTGCCATCTGGCCTCCCAAACCCAGAACATTCACTTGCAAGATTATTAGCAATTCTATTTTTGATGTATCCACGTGTTTATCCTCTCCAAAACTATTTTAGAGCGATCGGGAAAAGAGGATGATTTCTTTCTCTGCAAGTGGCTTTAACTAGGACCGAAGCCACTTTATTTCCTCTTTTATCCTTATTAAAAATAAATTTTTCTTTCTTTGTCCGAGAATTGTTATAGGAAACGCTATTGAATAGGATCCTGCAGCTCTGAGCATTGTTCTATCACTCTGAAGGCCCAAACAGCATTTTTTTTTTCTCTCCCAGAAAATGTGGTGGCTGACTATTTTTTACTGAGTATTTTCCTAGTAAATCTCCCTGCTAAATTGGCCACTTTATTCATGATGATTCTTTCAAACATATCATTCTTGTGGCACAATATGAATAATGAAGAGGAATATTTTCAAACACATACAGGGCTCTGAATAAAACTAATGGGTGAGGCATTTAGCAAAGTCTATGGGGGCTTGATCAGTCCTCACATGCCTTGGAGAGAGAACGGGGGTTGCAGAGAACCCGATCCAGGGACCCTCAGTCCCTGGAGAAGTCTTGGCATCCTTGGCCTTGGTGCCAGCCTCCAGGGATGGCCGAAGTAGCCCCATCAGGGGTATCTCTCAGCATTTCCACTGGCAGCCATCAGCACACCTGTACTCAGCTTCTATCCCAGAGGCAGGACGGCACCCAGGTCGGACACTCAGGAGGGGAGCCAACCTCCAGAGTTTGGACCAGCTACCCTGCCTGCTGGCTGTGAGGAATCGAGAAAGCTAGCTCACTCCTCTGAGCCTCTGCCTCCTTGTCTTGAAAATGGGGATCATTATACCTGTTAGAGTAACATCCATCTAACGACTTGTAAAGTATTAGAATGCTGCTGGCAGGGGTTCTGTGTTCTGTGTCACCATCATCATTGCCACTGTGATCTACCACATGTTGGGTACTCCAGTGGCAAGCTCTGGGATGCAGTTTGGCTTCTCTAGGCATCACCCTGCACGGTGCAAACGGTCGTAGCTCATGATGGGTTTTTTTTGTTGTTTTTTTTTTTGCTTTTTTTAAAACATCTGTATTGGAGTATAATTGCTTTACAATGGTGTGTTAGTTTCTGCTTTATAACAAAGTTAATCAGTTATACATATACATATGTTCCCATATCTCTTCCTTCTTGCATCTCCCTCCCTCCCACCCTCCCTATCCCACCTCTCTTGGTGGTTACAAAGCACCGAGCTGATCTCCCTGTGCTATGCGGCTGCTTCCCACTAGCTATCTATTTTACGTTTGGTAGTGTATATATGTCCATGCCACTCTCTCACTTTGTCACAGCTTACCCTTCCCCCTCCCCGCATCCTCAAGTCCATTCTCTAGTAGGTCTGTGTCTTTATTCCCTTCTTACCCCTAGGTTCTTCATGAGCTTTTTTTTTTTTCTTAGATTCCATATATATGTGTTAGCATACGGTATTTGTTTTTCTCTTTCTGACTTACTTCACTCTGTATGACAGACTCTAGGTCCATCCACCTCACTACAAATATCTCAATTTTGTTTCTTTTTATGGCTGAGTAATATTCCATTGTATATATGTGCCACATCTTCTTTATCCATTCATCCGATGATGGACACTTAGGTTGCTTCCATGTCCTGGCTATTGTAAATAGAGCTGCAATGAACATTTTGGTACATGACTCTTTGAATTATGGTTTTCTGAGGGTATATGCCCAGGAGTGGGATTGCTGGGTCATATGGTAGTTCTGGTTTTAGTGTTTTGAGGAACCTCCATACTGTTCTCCATAGCGGCTGTATCAATTTACATTCCCACCAGCAGTGCAAGAGGGTTCCCTTTTCTCCACATCCTCTCCAGCATTTATTGCAGATTTTTTGATGACGGCCATTCTGACCGGTGTGAGGTGGTACCTCATTGTAGTTTTGATTTGCATTTCTCTAATGATTAGTGATGTGCTCATGATGTTTTAAATGACCGCTATTTAGAAAATCTGGGAACTCCGAACAGAAAGCCTTTTTTCTTGGGGAAAAAAATCAGTTTTCCACTGTTATCACCTCTCTTATGCCCTCTACACCTGACGTGCTTCACTACATGTGTTTGTGTAGATGTGTGAGTTTGTGGTTCCCTCTCGGGCCATGGAGGGTAGACTTGGCCTGGTTTTCGGGTCAAGAACACTTCTGGGGCAGACTGGAGGACAAGAGGCGGAGGTGGGGAGAAGAGCTTGGAGGCCATTGTGTCACTGCAGGGCATTATTATTACTGGTGCTGTCTTTGTTGGTGTCACATGTTAATTGCCATTGGGGCAGGAGGAGCTCCAGAGACCAAAGATGCTGCCTCAGCCTCCACTTTTCAGGACAAGGGTCTCACTGGGTGCCCCTTGACTCCCATCCCCAGCCCACCTGGCCTGGCACTCATAAGCCATGGATGTTTCAGAGTAAGGGAATTGATTTCCTGCCCCTATGTCCATTCAGACATTCGGCAAACATTTTTAAGCACCTACTATGTTCTGGGTACCATGTGAATTTCTCTAATGCTATTTATTTAATTAAAAGCATTCTTCATAGTCTTTATCTCTTGTTGTTTTATATTATACATTTGTTTATTTGTACAGGATGGCTCTCCTCCAGTTTCTGGGGGCAGGAACTCATTTTGTTCACTGCTGTGTTCCCTGGTGCCCAGAACGGTGTCTGGAACCAAGCTGGTACCCAACAAAAGTTCTTGAATGAGTGAATGAGTGAGTGTGTTCTCTATACTCTTCGAGGTGGGCATTTGTCTCTGTATTACTAGGCAAGGAATAGAGTTCCCAAGAGGATGGGCATAGGAAGGGGTTTAAAAGCAAGGACTTTGGGTCTTCCCTGGTGATGCAGTGGTTGAGAGTCCACCTGCTGATGCAGGGGACACGGGTTTGTGCTCCGGTCCGGGAAGATCCCACATGCCGTGGAGCAGCTGGACCCGTGAGCCATGGCCGCTGAGTCTGCACGTCCGGAGCCTGTGCTCCACAACGGGAGAGACCACAACAGTGAGAAGCCCGCGTACCGCAAAAAAAAAAAAAAAAAAAAAAAAAAGCAAGGACTTTGGAGTCAGATAGAACTGGCTATCTTATTTTCTTTTATTTATTTTCTCTCTCTTGGTTCCTATATAGAAAAATAGGAATCATAATAGACCTACCTCACCTGATGGTTTTGAGGACTGAATTAAACCAGATAAAGAGCTTAGCTCAGTGCCTGATGCATAGCGACCGTTCAGTGAATTGCAGCCAAAATCATGACCAAGAAGTAGGATCAGAATGGTTGTGTTCTGTGGCTCCTTTTTCTTGCCAAGGGCCAAGCCTGCTCTACGGAGAGCTGTTCTGGGGTGCTGCAGAGGCTGGGGTGTGGTCCTGGAGAAGGCAGATTTTATGCTGTCAGCTGGAGGGTTACGGGGAGACCAGGGTGCTGGGCTCAGCTTTGCCTCTGTTCCTTGCTGGCTTCAGGGTCGTCACTTCCCCTCTGAGGGCTCCGTGTGGTCTCAGATATGTTAACTGAACATCTACTATGTGCTGAGCACTGTGCTAGGTCTGGGGCCACAGAGATGGATGAGACACAGCCCCTGCTCTCAACTATGCTCTCTGCTTCATGGAGAAAACTGATGGGAAAGAGAAATGGACTGTATTTGTTTCTTGCTTTTTAAAAAAAATGTATTGAAGTATAGTTGATTTACAATGTTGGGTTAATTTCTGCTGTACAGCAAAGTGACTCATATATATACACATGTGATAATATATACATATATATATGTATATACACTTTTTCATATTGTTTTCCATTATGGTTTATCACAGGATATTGAATAGAGTTCCCTGTGCTATTCAGTAGGACCTTGTTGTTTATCCATTCTCTACATACTAGTTTGTATCTGCTAATCTCAAACTCTCACTCCATCCCTCCCGGACCACTCTCCCCCTTGGCAACCACAGGTCTGTTCCCTATGTCTGTGAGTTTCTTTCTGTTTTGTAGATATGTTCATTTGTGTCTTATTTTAGATTCCATATACAAGTGATATCATACAGTATTTGTCTTTCTCTTTCTGACTTACTTCACTTAGTATGATAATTGCTAGGTCCATCCATGTTTCTGCAAATGGCATTATTTCATTCTTTTTTATAGTTGAATAATATTCCATTGCATATATGTACCACATCTTCTTTATCTATTCATCTGTCGATGGACATTTAGGTTGTTTCCATGTCTTGGCTATTGTAGATAGTGCTGCTGTGAACATAGGGGTCCATGTTATCTTTCGAATTATAGTTTTGTCTGGATATATGCTAAGGAGTGGGATTGCTGGATCATATGGTAATTCTACTTTAAGTTTTTTGAGGAGCCTCCGTACTGTTTTCCATAATGGCTGCACCAATTTACATTGGACTGTATTTGTTTCTTATTGCTGCTGTAACTAATCACAAACTTGGGGGCTTAAAAATAACACAGACTTATCATCTCACTGTACTGGAGGTCAGAAGTACAAAATGGGTTAGCAGGGCTCTGTTCCGTTCTGAAGACTCTAGCAGAGTATGTTTCCTGAATTTTCTTGCTTCTAGAGGCTGCCCCACATTCTTTGGCTTGTGCCATCATCACTCCAACCTCTGCTTCCAATGTCACACCTCCTCCCTCTTATAAGACAATTGTAATTCTGTCAGGTCCACCAGGATAATCCGGGATCATCTCCCCATCTCCAGATCTTAACTTAATCACTTCTACAAAGATGTGACATGTAAGATGACATATTCACAGCTTTGGGGGATTGGATGTGGACCTCTTTGGGGGGCATTACCCTGATGACAACAGTGGTACCAGGACTGATGCACTGATAAGGGCTGTGATGGGGGCCCATACGTGGGACACCTCACCCATTTGAGAATCAGGGTTTCATCCTCTAGAAAGCCAGAGTTTGAACGAGTTGATCCCCAAGGCCCTCACCTTGACCTTTCTGAGATGTACGAAAGCAAACGCATTTCCCACTCCAGGATTTTGGGTTTGCTGCAGCTGAGCTCTACTTGGGAAGTCCACATCTTGGCAAATTACAAACAGGAAGAGGAAAGGGTCAACACATAAGAAGATTTAGGTTCCCTGGGTGAACACTCTCTTGTTTCCTTCCTGCTGGCTCCACAGTACCCTGCCCCTGGGAGACAGCTGTGTGAACCAACAGCGCTGGTCCTCAAATAACTTGGAGGAACTTTGACACTTTCAAGGCTGAGGGTATTTTTGTTTTTTTTTAATCAATATTTAATTTTTAACTTTAATGTGCAGATAAATAGAAATGGAAAACTACATTCAAAACAGCTGCAAAGGAAGTACAAGCCCCAGAACAGAAATTCTTCAAAAACAGAAGAGATGCTCCCTAGAAGCATGCAGGATGAGGGGGCTTGGTGGGATATGGCCCGCACCCCAGGCTCAGGCAGAGGCACAGGAGGGGCTGCGGGCTCCCGAGGAGGACGGCTGCCGGGAGGGTCTGGTTCAGGAATTCTGATAAGTTTCCTTCTTATAAAACAAGGATGTGTACAAAGTGCATGGATTACACGTGAGCCTTGAAAAAGGAATAATTGAAATGATGCTGAAGAACAACCCTCTTCACCCCCACCTGTCCCTGCTGCCTGCAGACCATCTCCTTTTAAGCCATGCCATTCTGAAGGCCCGGCTTCCTGTGCTCAGCTGCGTGAGTCAACACTAGGAGAAACATTAGTCACATCGGATTACACACGGCATCAGCTAAAACAGGAAAGACGCTCCCTGAGTCATCCGGAGCCATAGCAGAAGCTCTTGCTCTGAACCGTGTGTGGACCTGAAATGAGGAGGTCCTCAGGCTCCTTCCTGGAGTGGACCAGAGCTTCCAACGGAGAAGTTGCCTTTTTTTCCTCCAGCCTTCCAAAGCAAGCGAAAGGAAGACTCGAATGTGAAAAAGCGTGATCTATATAGCCTCTGGGTCTTGATGGGTGGGACCCTGGGGGGCACCTTGTCTCCTCTAGCAGGTTCCGGTGAGTTTACAAGATGAAGTCTACGGGAGCATCACCCCCTCCTCCCCCCCCCCACCCCGTGCATCTGCCCATTGCATATTCACTTTGTATTTTTAGTTCCCAAACCTTGACATCTAAAGTCCCCGCACTGTGGCTTGGGCGGCAGGCTGCCAAGCTTCCTGTGAAGTCGCCCGCTGCTGAGCGTCCTCACGCTTCCTCCGGAACAGCGAGTCCTCCAGAGCGGGATCTTCTCGGAGGAAGACGGAATGTGGGCGCCGAGAGGAGGGGGTGGTGACGGAGGTGACAACAGCCACCTAGGAGCCTGACTCAACCAGACGGGACATGGAAGTCAGTGGTTCCCTCCTCTTTGGAAAGTCATAGCTTCATCTTTCCCCATTTTGCAAAGCACACACACAGCTCTACCAGAGATTCTGTGTCCGTGCAAAAGGTAAAATAAACGCTCATCTCTGGTGGCCTTAGGACATCCAGGACAATTTTCTTTCTTGTTTGCCAATTTTTTTCTTTTTTTTTTTTTTTTGCGGTACGCGGGCCCCTCCCCGCTGTGGCCTCTCCCGTTGCGGAGCACAGGCTCCAGACGCGCAGGCTCAGCGGCCATGGCTCACGGGTCCAGCCGCTCCACGGCATGTGCGATCTTCCCGGACCGGGGCACGAACCCGTGTCCCCTGCGTCGGCAGGCGGACTCTCAACCAGTGCGCCACCAGGGAAGCCCTTCTTGTTTGCCAATTTAAAAAAAAATGTTCAAAAATACTTAATACCCAAAGGAAGACAAGACCTCTAGAAAAAGGGCAAAAGGTCTCAAGAAAAAAAACCAAAGCCAGCTGACATGATGGCAAAGAGGCAAATAGAGAGATGTGAAATAAGAAAAGAACGTAAGGAAATACAAATGGAGTAGGAGAAGAAAATCTACATTGATTTTAGGGTAGAAAACAGAAAACTGACATGAAAGAATTTGGACCAGAGACATGGACAATGAACTTGAGAATCCTCCTAGGATGAAGAAGTAAAAGAAAAAAGGTAAGAATGCTGAGACAGTGTATGATTAGTATGGTAACAGAGAAAAAGATCACTTATCACACATTTTAGGGAAAAAAAACCACAACGGTACAAATAGAAGTTATCATGAAGATGTTAGGAGAAAATTTTCTTAAACTGAAGAAGGAGCTAAGCGTTCAGGTCTAAAGGAGATACAGTGACCTTCTTTTAAAGACACTGATATTGGGAATTAAGGCTGAGAGAAAGCACGTGACTTGATCAAAGTTTCAAGACTGGTTGGGTGGCATCCCTTTCCATTTTCTTATCTGCCCACATGCTTGCAACGCACATATGTGTATGTGTGCACGTGTGCACGTGGGTGTGTAAATGAGAGGATGGAAACTGACAGAGGGGAAAAAAATAGAGGGAAAAAATATTTTCAGTGGTGGCAAATCGGGCCCCATGGTTAAGAATTAGATTCTAGGTCTGGCTTGGTTCCACCAGGCTCCACTATGAAAAGTAGCAGGACCTTCAACATAATGTTCTTGTAAAAATTCAATGAGATGAGGCTGGTGAAGCTCTCAGCAGAGCAGCAGACAGGGAGTTAGCACTCCAAAGGGGTGAGCTGCCCTTATTAATATTTAAAAAGTGAGTGAGAGAGAGATGCAGAGGCTGGACATGAATGGCTGTCTTAGGGAAGAAGACACAGGCAAGCAAGACATCAGACCTGGAGGAAAGTCATGCACAGGGTTCTATTTTGCAGGGAGGAGAAGTTCATGGGACAAGGGCATTGACTAAACATTTCTAAGGTTGGACATAAACTCACTATCTGGGTATCATTGGCCCTTGGTCAGGGGCCATCATCCCTTTAGCCTGACACAGACATTGGCAAGGCAAAAGGTCATTAGAACATATGTAGGGTCGATTGCTTGCCCTACATGTCCCATCAGAAGTTTCAGGTGGTACAGAGATGCAGCAGGCAAGGGGAATACCCCTGTGACAAGTCCTCAATAAACTAGTCAAGTGGACCAATGTCTTGAATCACACCTCTTGAAATATATGGTGAAAAGTCACTGTAGAGAGTCATAAATGTTTTGAGTGGGAAAGAATATTTGTATTAGGGTATTCCACCCCTCTGACCCTTTCATATCCCAGAAGAGGAAAAGGGGGTACAGAGAGTGGAAATGACTTTTATAAGCTCATACGTCTTCCTGATGGCTGGAGGCCAGAACCCAGGCGATAGCAATAGTATCATGTAATTGACCAAGGTTTTGACCAAGCAAATGACTGGTGGCTCCCTCAGTTCATTTAGTCCTTCTGACAGCCTTCTGGAGCAAGTAGAGTGGAGATGATGACTCCAGCTTGAAGGAGAAGAACCCAGGGCAGAGGGACTAGTTACTACAGCTAGTTAAGTTGCAGTGTTGGCACGAATCCAGATCCCCGGACACTCAGACAAACATATTTTCTACTTAGAATCTCACCTCTTTGAAATTTCAGAGAGAAAAGTCAATCTGCTTTTCATTATGTTTCTGTAATGTGACTCTCCTATAAGTTAATGAGTCTTTAAAGAGTACATCCAAGAATGAATGAGTTGATTGATAAAGGAGCAAATGGATGCATAAAGGAGTGAATGGATGAATTCTTAAAGAGATAAAAGAAGTATTCTCATTAAAATTTCAATCCAGCTATTAAATGTAGGATCCCCAGGGTCCTCTCTTTCCTGCTGACCTAAAAGCAACAAGATAAAGTTATTGTCGAAATTCCAAATGGTATCTCCGTTCTCCACATATGCTTGCCATTTATTCTCATCACTGTAAGAGAGAGATTGTCAAGGATGAGTCACACGGGAACCTCCCCGTACCCTCACAATTATTATAGGGCAAATTTCTGGAATTGGAGAATTTCTTTTTGGAAAAAATCAAATGGAGCATTCCTTCTGAAGAGGGAGCAAGAAAGGCAGTTGGTACAGCCCGAAGAGCTAAAGCTTGGGAGTCTCTAGTTGTGTGATTCTAGGCAGAGTTGAGAGGATTTAAGAAAGGAATTTGCATTTTGTATGATACCTCATACTAAGAATGTGTTCAGGAGATACTGACTGGTGGATTTATGTCCCTCTAATAATTAAAGCCAGAGCCTTTAGCCTCACAGCTTTGGTCTGTATTTGGTAAAGGAGTTTGAAGTACATCTTTTGCACTCCTATCTTTCCTTTAATAATCTTTTGAACATCACCTCCTCCGTGAAGCCTTCTCTGATAGCTTCTTCCCCCCTTATCTAGACAAAATCAATCACTCCCTACTCTGCGCTCTCCTTGAACCCTGTACCTTCCTTAATAATCGCAGTGTTTTCCAGAGGTATCCATAAGGATATCTTAGAGGCAAATGACCAAAACTGACTCTAGATGACTTTCATGGAAGACAGTTGATTGGAAGGGCATGGAATGGGGGCCACTCCAGGGGATGCTGCAGCAGGAGCTGCCAGTGTTGGGATACGTTGGTTTTGACCCTTTTCTCTCTTGCATCATTCTATTCCACAGGTTATCTGAACTTGCGTGGGGCAGCTGCCCTTTCCTTGCCCAGAAGATGGCAGAGCTCCTCAACTGACCTTCCCATGCAAATCCTACCCCTCCCCTCTGGGAGATGGATTAGCTCTTTCCAGAAGATGGGAGGGCAGACTGAGAGAAGTGGTCCACCGCCCCACTCCAGAGTGTGATGGTTGATGTGCGTGTTGGTCTCCCTCCCCCTCCCCCTCCCCATCCCCCCTCCTTCCAGCAAGACTATGAACATCTTGGAAGGAGAAATTGTGTCTTACTCAGATGCTCAGTAAATGTATTTCAGTGTCTGAACGCAGTCATGGGGATGTGAAGGGTATGGCCAAGAACACTGAGGAGGTCACTGCTCAACCGGAAGCACACGCTCTTTCCAGTTGCCTTTGAGAGGTTCTTTATTAATAAACACAGATCTGATGCCCCCCCCCAATATATCTTACCTCCCTTAAGGTCCTTTATAGGTGGTGATGTGAGGTTGTGATAACTTAATTAGACACCTTTTTGTTTCCAGAACTCCTACGAACAAGGAGTGCCTGCTAGGGTTTCCAGAACTACCTGGTTTTTGGGTTTTTTTTTCCCCTGCTGCAGAAAATTTATTTCCAGTCGTCATTAAAATTCTGCTCCTACCATTTGTAACAAGTAAGAGAAAGTACGGGGTACAGTATGTGGAGTATACGCTTGTGAAAACGAGGCATGAGTACCTTCCAACACTTTGGGATTTTATGAATGATTTACATCTGGTGCTAAAGTTCACAAATGAAACGTCGGGGAAGCAGATGCTTCATTTCTTGACGGCATCGTGCCTGCCCATACTGATGGGGAATTGAAAACAGCGAGGTCTCATAAATCAACAAAATCTATTTTTGTGCCTCTTGATCTCCATTCTGAACATCCATATAACACCCAAACAAATGTGGGGAAGGGAGTCCCTCAAGAAACCCTTTATGTTGAGTAACAGTGCGGACATGTTAATAAAAAGAGGAGAGAAATAAAAATGGACTGAAGCGGGGTGGGAGTGCGGGCGAGGGGTGGGGAGTGGTAGCGAAAAGAACCAAATCTCAGAGTCCGAAAACTCTTCGATGGTCGGTGATTTATGGAGAGCAGGGAAGGAAGTGTGGGACTGGTCTGGAGAGACGAAGGAAGACCTGCCCTGGCCAGCCTGGGGTTCCAATGATTTGGAAAGAGGGCTCATCCCAGGAAAGGGAGAATGCTGTGCTGCAAATTGAAAAAGAATTAGCATCTGGAAATGAACTTGAGTTGGTAATTGGAAAATCATGGAAAGATACTTGTAAAGAAGACAGGAGTCTAATGTTTTTGTATTTTTTCCCCTTCCTCTTTTCCCCTTCCTTTCTGCCTTCCTTCCTCCCTCCCTCCCTGCCTTCCATGTAAAATATGGTCTTATGTGAAACATGGTGACCATCTGACTGTTGAATAAGAAAACACAACTTTCCCAGAAATATACATGGGGCCCAGCCCTATGGGGTAATTAATATACAGGATTATTATTATCATCTTGGAACACCACCCCCATTGAGTCCAATCCCTTGAGTTTCTTGGATGATTTTAAAAAGTCTAACATGTCACCTCAAATTTGTACTTTATCATCTTATGTCTCTCTCATTGTTTTATGACTTATTTAATCGATAGAGTTTGACCTTTCTTGAGGGCAGAGGCAGTGTATTAATCACTCTGGGGTTGGGTTGCAAACCTAGCCCTGTACTGAGCAGGGGACATTTCATTGGCAATCTTCAACTGCACGCTACCAGCATCGTTTTTAAGGGTTCAGTTTGAGAGAGGAACTGGACTAGGTGCTGTGAATATAAACATGATCACACAAGGTCCTTCCTCAGAAAGGACCCACTTAGAGGAGGAGCAGGGCTGCCTGTCATGGATCTAGAGCTAACCTGTCTTGAGACTCAGAGCACAGTGGGAGCCAAAATAGGGAGAGAGCAGTTGTGTCCAAGGAAGCCCAATGGGCTTCACAGAGGAGGTAACGTGAGCTGGGTCTGAAAGAAGAATTATTTGGGGGAGGGCAGTAACTGAAAAGGCAGGAACGGACACTGGTAAAGAATAAATACCTATTGCTTTTGCATTTTTTCCTTCCAGCCAGAACCCCATTCATTATAATGAAGCACTGACTTTCTAAATTAATTGCCTGGGGAATTGTAAGAGTTAAGGTACACTTTACACTGTACCTAACTTATATCCTGCGAGGAGTTTATTCATTCACAGTTTCTAGCTGGTTGACTTTTATAAATGAAGCAATAAACACAACAATATTAAATATGCATCTATAATATTTCTTCACATTTATTTCTATAGCCGTCACTCTCAAGTACCCGCTGCATCCTTTGTTGAGACTTTTCCCTTTTGTATTTGCGCTTTTATATGCAAGAGACTTCTTGATTTACGGATTCCTCTATATTTGGTTAAAGAAAAAAAAACTGGGGGAGACAGGTAAAGAGAAACCAAACAAAACCTGTTTTCATCTCTGCACTGAAGCCCATGCTATGTTTCTTAGAATACAAGTTATTGGTTTATTTTGAAAATTCCTTATTGGGGAAATCACAGCTTTTTAAAAGGAGCCAGAGTAGGACACAATTTGGGCAATTTGCTGCACGTAATAGTAACTATTGGATTAAAAAAAAATAAATGTAGCTGCTGCATTAACAGATGAAATCCGATATTGTAATTTAGCACCCAATTTTCCAACAATTCTCTAATACATAGACTACGTCCAATTTTTTCTAAAAGAGAATCTCAGTTAAAAAAATATATATATATCATTTTCATTTTACTATAATTAGGTGATGCTTTTGTGGGGGAGTTTTTCTTGATGTACTGAATCCCCCCAACCTTCTTCACCGAGGAAGCTACTAAAAGCAGAAAAAAGAAGTTCAGTGGTCTCCCTTAGTTACCATTCTGTTCAAAATATGTCCTCACCTAATATAACTTGCAATGTGTCATAAGATACAAAGGAAAGTGCTTTTCATGCCAAATATCAGAGAAGTGCTCTCTTTTCTATACCGCATGACGAACAGCAATGATGTGTTCATTTTAAATTCCTCTCATGTAGGTTCTAATAAAAGCTATTATAAAATACAATTGTGGAGAGACAAAAAGAGAGATAATATCACTATAGCTCAATATAAAATTTAAGTAATTAAGACATGAAAACTATTACAGAATTTACTACAAATGTGACAAGAATAACAAAATGTTTAACCCTTTCCCTCCCAGCTCCTCTGCTTGTTGGTCTCTCTCTCTAATACCAAACTGAGAAACGTGAACACCTGAAAGGAGGCACAGAAATATTGCAGTGCAGAGTGTTTGGGGAAAGGAAAGGAAATGGCTTGATTGTTTTTTATTCCAGGAAAGACAGGTTCTGTTTCTGGAGTGTGATGCTGCTATCTACTGGGTGGCAAATTGATTTTATTTGGAAAAAATATAAAATTGCTTATCAGCCTGGCCATTACATGACTTCCCAATAAAACGTCACGATGACAAAGAGAAGGTATCGTGGGTCAATGGATAGATCTGAATTCAAATCCTGGCCCTAATGCTTGCCCGTTATGTGCCATCAGGCAACCTTGTTAAGACTCACCTTCAATAAGTCGTGCTGGGAAAACTGGACAGCTACATGAAAAAGAATGAAATTAGAACACTCCCTAACACCATACACAAAAATAAACTCAAAATGGATTAGAGACCTAAATGTAAGACCGGACAGTATAAAACTCTTAGAGGAAAACAGGAAGAACATTCTTTGACATAAATCACAGCAAGATCTTTTTTGACCCACTTCCTAGAGTAATGGAAATAAAAACAAAAGTAAACAAATGGGACCTAATGAATCTTAAAAGCTTTTGCACAGGAAACCATAAACAAGTGAAAAGAAAACCCTTAGAATGGGAGAAAATATTTGCAAACAAATCAATGGACAAAGGATTAATCTCCAAAATATACAAACAGCTTATGCAGCTCAATATTAAATATATATGTATATATATATTCAAAAGTGGGCAGAAAACCTAAATAGACATTTCACCAAAGAAGACATACAGATGGCCAAGAGGCACATGAAAAGATGCTCAACATCACTAATTATTAGAGAAATGCAAATCAAAACTACAATGAGGTATCACCTCACACCAGTCAGAATGGCCATCATCAAAAAATCTACAAACATTAACGCTGAAGAGGGTGTTAGTGGGAATGTAAATTGATACAGCCACTATGGAGAACAGTTTGGAGGTTCCTTAAAAAGCTAAAAATAGAACTACCATATGACCCAGCAATTGCACTCCTGGGTATATACCCAGAGAAAACCATAATTCAAAAAGACACATGCACCCCAATGTTCACTGCAGCACTATTTACAATAGCCAGGTCATGGAAGCAACCTAAATGTCCATTGACAGACGAATGGATAAAGAAGAGATGGTACATATATACAACGGAATATTATTCAGCCATAAAAGGGAACAAAACTGGGTCATTTGTAGAGACGTGGATGGACGTAGAGACTGTCATACAGAGTGAAGTAAGTCAGAAAGAGAAAAACAAATATTGTATCTTAATGCATGTATGTGGAATCTAGAAAAATGGTACAGATGAACCTGTTTGCAAGGCAGAAATAGAGACACAGACATAGAGAACAAACATATGAACACAAAGGGGGGAAAGGGGGGGTGGGACGAATTGGGAGTTTGGGATTAACATACATACACTAATATGTATAAAATAGATAACTAGTGAGAACCTGCTGTATAGCACAGGAAACTCCACTTCGCTGTATAGTAGAAACTAACACAACGTTGTAAAATAATTATACCCCCCAAAATAAAAGAATGCTAGAAATCTGAAGCTTGGTGACAGTTACACAAGGGCTCATTTTACTATCCTTTTGCTTTGTTATGTATCTGAAAATTTTGATAAAGTATCAGAATAAAAGTCTATAAACATTGATTACAAATTCACAACAACAACAAAGACTAACTTTGGAACTTCCTTGGTGGTTAAGACTCCGTGCTTCCACTGCAAGTGTTCAATCCCTGGTCGGGGAATTAAGATCCCGCATGTCACGGGGTGCTGCCAAAAAAATAAAAAGACTCACCTGTCGAATGGACATAATCGTATTTGCTACCTCTTAGGGTCATGCTCTAATCAGGCAATGGTGGTATGATGGCCCTAGAATTAATGCAGCAATTGGATGTTCGTTAAAACACTAGCAAGAACTATGATTTCCTATTTTGATTTTCCCTGAAGTGTGTTCCATGTTTGACCCAGATCATTTCAGAACATGAACACCATTTATCACAGAAGGGATGCACTATTTCTTGGTCAAATCTTTCCCCACCTCTCTGATTCGATTAAAGATAAAGGGCTTGTATGGTGTCAGTAGGTCTTCAGCATTTCTCTAGCACTTGTTAAACTTCATGTTTTAACAAAGGTGGTGAGATCTTGGGCTCAGAACCTGCTTTGGGCAATGGCATCTCATGGGAATACGAGGCTTTTGTCTTTTTAATTGTATTTGTTTTTCTGATAGCCTCTGACGAATGACAAGGATGTGGCTTTTCCTCTATGGTGGTGATATAAATTTTCCTTGTGAAATACATTTATTTCATACAAAAGTAGAAGGGGAGGAGTAGAGAGTAGTAGTTTGCAGATGCCTGGCACAGAGGAGGTACTCAGAAATATTTGCTGAATAAGAAACATAATTAATAGTACGTAGTTACAACAAATATTGATAGGGATTGATATAGATCATTGCTTTCTATCACCTACAAAAGACTGAATGAACCATTTCTATTGAGATTGGATTCTGCATTTTCTCAGATATTTGTCCGAGTGGTCCCTTCTGCCTTATGTTTCTTTAGGCATTTAAAACTTTGTTCATGCTTTTTCCCCCACCAGGAGTGCCTTTACTGATTTCTCTCTTAAGTGTTCATTCTTCAAGTTCCAGCCCTAAGATCTTCTAGGTGTTTGCATCTGGAATCCCAGTGACTGGGCCACTCTCACCAGAGACAGCATCTTATACTAACTGCACGAATTCCACTGTGGGGCGGGGTTGTCCCGAGCCCCTTGCCTCCAAGTGGCAACCAGCAGAGCTGAGATTGTTAACACAAGTTCGTGTACCCAACGCACAGTGAGGCCAAACAAACTGAAACATCGGAGTTTGGAGCAGAGAAATGTTTATTGCAAGGCCATGCAAGGAGATGAGGTGACTCATGCCCTGAAGAGCCTTGGGCTCCCTGAAGGGTTTCAGCAAAGCACTTTTACAGGCCAGGTTGGGGTGGGTGGTGTCTCAGGGTAGGTGATCAGATCGTGCACAATTCTCTGACTGGCTGATGATGAGGGAACAGGGTGGTGTCACAGGGGTTCACGTGATCAATCCTTAGGCTCCAGGAGGCCTGGGATGTTGCACTCATGGTCATCAGGTAGTTAACATCTTCCATTTAGTGGGGGGGTTTCACATCTGCAAAACAACTCAGGAAATGTGCATCAATTACTATTATCTAGGTACTTCAGAGAAGAGCTAAAGCAGAGGGTATGGGGGAAGGCCTGTGCTCAGAAGGTCCCCATGGCGTCCTGTTCACTTACAAGATCTGAACCAGGCCTGCCTGGTTCCACCCTCTGTACTTTCTTCTATATTTCAGGATCTCCATACAGATAAATGCCATTATGTTCTAAAACTGGCATCCCAGGAGCATCTCAGGAAGGGCTCATGGCAGAGTCAAAGATGTTGAAGGGCATGACTTAGTGGACAGGAAGTGACAGGAGGCCGGATCCCAAATATTAGACTTGATATCCAGAATGGCACAATAAACTCCTGTGTCGTGGGCTAGATATCCGAAGCACTCATAGGATATGAGATTAAAGTGAAGGAAAGGAGTAAAAAAATGCTTTCTTTGTTCTCCCTCCTTTTTGCTCCTAAGTCTGACTGTGTTCAAACTCACTCTGAAAAATATTTTGTTCCTTAAAATAAATTCAGAGGAGTTGACCCAAACTCTTTGCTCTGAGCATGGACCAAGTCTTACCTCCCCCACCTGCACTTTTCAGGTGTCTCTAAACCCCACCTGGAGGCTCCACCTCACTTCCTGCCACAGTGAATGAGCAGAACCAGGCCCCGTAGGTCTTCCTTGCTCACCTCAGGCAGCCCACCTGCTCTAGGGGAGTAAGTGAAAGAATAGGGTGGAATCAGCAGCAATCGACCAAATTTCCTAAGAAAAGAACAAACTTGTAATATTGTCTTGCAGTGATGTCTCATTTTATTTGTAGAGTTGATTGGATTATTTTTCAATGAAAAAGAAAAACATATTATAGATAATAGGGGAACACAGAAAGAAAAAGAAGACAAAAATCTACTGACCTTACTACATAAAGACATTAACGTTGACAGCTTTGGTGACTATGCTCCCAGCCATTTTCCTATCTATATTTGTACCAGTCAGCATAGAATGGATAACAAACAAGCAAATTCCCAAACATCAGTGATTGAACTCAACCTAAGTTTACTTCTCCCTCGTGCTCTTTTCTATCACAGATCTGTAGAGGGGCTCTGGCCCCGGCAACCACTCAGGAGGGCTGGTTGATGGAGCAAATCAACATCAGTAGCCAATTTGATGGTTATGCCAAAGGGAAAAAGAGTTCTAGAGGGTCTAACACTGGTAAATGCTTAACCCGGAAGTGCCCTGCCTCACTTCCATGCACTGGCCAGAACTAGTCATATGGCTCTTCTCAGCCCCAAGAGGCCAAGGAGTGCCAACCTACCCCGTGATAGAAGTGGGAGCATGGGAAATTCCTGGTGAACAACATCAACAATTATGTGGTATTAATTAGAGTTTTTTGTTGGTTTGTTTTTGTTTTTTTCTGATTCCAAAGAAATACATATTGACAGAGGTTATTGGTGAACTCAAAAAAGCATGAAGGAAATAAAATCACTTATGATCCCACCATTCACTTATCACTCCTTCAGCTATTCAGGGCTATATCAACTTTTTCTGTGTTTATACAAAAATAAGAATTTTTTAAAAAGTATATGGACCATATTGTATGCCCTGCTTTGTAACCCACTATTTGTACTGAATATATTGTATACAGTATTTTGAAGTATTAATATTGTTCTGCAACATACACAATATTTTGTCTACATCATAATTACTTATAATGAATTCCTTTATTATTTTATATTTAAGAGTTTAATTTTTCCTCTATTTTTGATTATTTATATTCATGTGTACATATGTATATGTTTTTTTTCCAAAAAATTTTATTAAGTACAGTTTCACATTTAGAAGAACTTCTAAGCTTACCAATGTGATTGGATCTTTAATTTATTCTTAAAATACATGAGTTACATACGGATGTTAGAATATACACACACACACATCTTGTCTTTTTCTACATATGATTGCATCATATTTGTCTAGGTCGTTATAGCTCTCTCTCCATGAAGTTTCTAATCAACACTCTAGTATTTCACTGTGCAAACTTATCAAACTATACTTAACTATTTTTGCTATTTCGTTTGTTTCCAATTTTCAACCACTAGTGGACTTTATTTAAAGTATTTTTTGTACTTAGAAATTTTCAGTGGGCTAGAGTCCAAGGAGTGATAATACCAGCAAATGTTATAAATATTTTAAGACATTTTAAGATTAACATGTTTAAAGGAAAACATGTTTGTTTTGAAGAATGAATAAATGAATGAATTAAATTACAAACGACTTGTCAGACTTGTCAGATCCTGAGAACTGGCAGCAAATACCTCTAAGAGTCTCCTTCAATAACACATCCCTTTAGTTGGAGTTGGTATTTTATTTTATCCTCACAAGCATCTAGTGAGAAAGATCCAAAGATGGAACTTCCAAATGCTGGCTCCATGTCAAGTGTTGTGTTAAGAATTGTGTATTTTCTAATTCAGTGACCACAATTCCATAAAGTGGACTTTAAATGTTCCATTTTTAGAGTTGCCATATGATCCAGCAATCTCACTCCCGGACATATATCTGAACAAAAATATAATTCAAAAAGATACATGTACCCCTATGTTCATAGCCACACTATTCACAGTAGCCAAGACATGGAAACAATCTAAGTGTCCATAGACAGAAGAATGGATGTAGTACATATATGCAATGGAATACTACTCAGCCTTAAAAAAGAAGGAAATAATGCCATTTGTAGCAACATGGATAGAACTAGATATTATCATATTAAGTGAAGTTAAGTCAGGAAGAGAAGGACAAATACTATGATATTTCTTGTATGTGGAATCTAAAATAAGACACAAATGAACTTTTATGAAACAGAAACAGACATTGAGAACAAGACTTGTGGTTGCCAAGGGCAGGGTGGGAGAGGAATGGAGAGGGAGTTTGGGATTAGCAGATACAAACCATTATATATAGAATTGATAAACAACAAGGTCCTACTGTATAGCACAAGGGACTATAGTCAACACTCTGTGATAAACCATAATGGAAAATAATAAAAATAAATAAATAAAAGCTCCATTTTTCAGACCAAACACTGCAAAATCTCCTGGTCATGAAGTTGGAATTCCAACATGGTGGACTCAGATTCGTGCCTTTTCTTATGGAATGGCAAATAGACCCAATATTAATTTGCAAAATAGAAAGAGATAGCCCACAATTAAGAGATATTATGTGATATTATGTGTATCTTCGTGCAGTTACACTTCAGGGACTAGGAGCCTTATGTGCTGGGATAATCAGGCGGGCATTGGGGGTTGCTGAGTTGCACCATGATGGTGGGCTAGTTCTGGGTGGGTACAGGGGAGGAGGTCTGGAAAGTCTCTTCCCCAGAGGCTTTAATGCCCGTGTGGAAACATTCTGACCACTCTTCCACTTTCTTACAGCAACCATGAGACATTTTATTCTAAACAATAACCCTCACCCCCCCATCCAAACCTTGCCTCCTCTTCATTTGTTCCCCTCATTTGACCTTTCACTTCCATGCCATTCTGCCCTACATCAAATCACCAGAGGTCGCAGCACTGGTTGGTGTCTCCATATTTGGTGTTAGCATTTTCTCAAGCCAGTGTCTGGGGAAACCCTGTCTCTATTGGCCAGGCCAAGCAGTGAGTTAGAAGACCCAGGAATATATCCCCACTGGCTCCCTTACTAGCTGGGAGACCCGGAGCAAATCATTTAGGGTCTCTGACAGTCACTTGTCTCTTTGCAAAACGGGAGTCATATTGCTACCGTGCTTGAGTGAGAGCATATAAAGCACTTTGTAAACGTAATGTGCCATATGCAAAAATTACTAGTTTGAAAGTGAATTTTTCTTTGCCTAAATTTTTTTTTTTTTTTGGTACACGGGCCTCTTACTCTTGTGGCCTCTCCCGCTGCGGAGCACAGGCTCCGGACGCAGAGGCTCAGCGGCCACGGCTCACGGGCCCAGCCGCTCTGCGGCATGTGGGATCCTCCCAGACCGGGGCACGAACCCGTGTCCCCTGCGTCGGCAGGTGGACTCTCAACCACTGCGCCACCAGGGAAGCCCTTTGTTTAAATTTTGAATTAAAGGGTACGCTTGGAATTACTGCTATAACTGGCATTTGTGGGTTTTTGCTTTTGTTTTTCTGCTCCAGGCGGGTTGATTTCCTCCTTTTGACAAGCCTACATGTTCTCAGTTGTCTTGCTCCATCCTTCATCCACTCCTTGTCCTTCCATTAACCAGCCTCTCGGCTGTATCTGTGGAATCACTCTCCACCTTCCACTGTGCCATTCCTCTTTACCCCAGGTCTCTTGGCAGGCCACAGTGCTGATTACATGCCACAGAATCCAGCCATGAGTTCTCCACCCAAGTTCAAGCTCTAATTCCCCCCAATATAATCTAAAACTGTAACTGTACTGCAGCCCAAAATTCCTGTCTCCTTCCCTGTAAGCTCTTGGGTAGTCTGCCCTTTTTGGTTCCTTGAAACACTCCAAGGCCATGGAAAAGGCCATGGTTGACAGCCATGGGTTAAGGTCATAGCTCTATAAAATAACAAGCCCTACGCCATTGTTGAGCTGAGAGTGACTTACATCTTAATCCGGGTCCCAAATAGACATGTTTCGTCGTTTTCTTTTTTGGATTGGGGATGAATGAAGGTGAAAACGCATGATGAGAAAGTCATTGCCTGAAGATGAGGAACCAGCATGCCATCCAAGCTCACCCTCACCCTACCACCTCCCCACAATCACAGCTGTCCACTAGTGAGTCCCTTTGCCTCTCTGGATCTTGCTTGTTTCATTCGTAAAGTGGGAGGAAAAGTGAGAGGCACAGATGATTTTTTGAGATGCTCTTAAAATACAGACTCTGCATTTATAAGCACCTGATAACAACAACAATGAAATCTTAGATTTATGGAGTATGTAGCACAGAGACAAAAAAAGTACATTATTTTGTACATTACGTCAACAAACCTATAAGGTATTTTATCCACTAGGAATTTTACTCAGTTGTTAGCAACTCCAAATAACAGTGGCTTAAATCATTTAGATGGTCTTTTTCTTTTATGTTACATGAACACCACAGAGCTGCTATGGTGATCTGACATTAAATCTTTCCAGTTTCTGGGTCCAGTGGTGACCCAGAATCTTTCCAACTTTCCACTCTGCCATCCTTAGCTCATTACTTCCATCTTTAAGGCTGCTTCATGGTTGCAAGATGGCGGCTGTGTCCCTAGCCACCATGCCCACATTGTAGGCAACAGGAGGGAAACTAGAACAAAGGGAAGATGGTGAACCTCGCAGACGAGTTGGGTCCTTTTAAAAGTTTCCCCCAGAAATCCCATCTGATGATGTTGACCTAAATCTCTTTGGCCATCCCTGTCTGCAGGAGGGGCTAGGCGCATTGCTGTGTCCAGTAGCCCCAGGGTTCAGTAAGTAAGGATAACCCCAGGGTTCAGTAAGGTTGGATAAGTGATAGGGAACTAGTAGTCTCTGTCATAAGAAGGTACTATTATCATACACATTTTACAGAGGAATAAACAAAGGTAAGCAACTTGCCAAGCATATAGCTAGGAAGTTCAGGAGTTGGAATTCAAAATCAGGGTGACTCCAGATCCTAATCTGTATGCTCAATAAAACCGAGATGATGACAGGTCAAATGATGCAGCCCCAAGTCCTCATCTCCCCATCTGTAGAATGGAATCAGAGTGCTTGCTTCACAGGCTGAATGGTGGGGGGTGTGGGTGGTGGTAAATGAGATCATGCATAGGAAAAGCTTGAGAATTTGGCTGAGCATAGGAGATGCTCAGAAACAGTAGATGCAGATTTTGATAGCCTGGCACTTACTGTGCTGTTGCCCAAGGGTCCCACGTGAAAACACACCTCTCAGGAGACCTGTAAACTGCTGAAGCCCTGGGGACATTCTGTCCAATATGCCCTCTGGATCTGGACTTCCCTGCTAGTATGTGAACTTCTTAAAAGTACCTGGCACATGATAGGGCCAGAGTCACAGTTGGTTGATTGACAGAACAAATACTTTGTTTCTGTTTGGGTGTTAAAATTACATAATTCTCCTCTGTGGATCACTTATCATAACAAAGATGCAGGCAAAGAGAGGCTTCAAGATCAGACCTGCTTGTGGATATACATGTGGGTGCACGTGTGTATGTTTGTGTATGTGTTTATGTCTGTACTGTGTGAGCATGGTGCTAGGGGGGAAAGCAGCCTCACAAGAAGGGGAGATTCCAACTAGAATTCCACTTCTCCCTGATATTCTCAAAATACACCATTCAAGTTAAATTGTATTCAAATATTAATGAAATGAATGAGGGAGAAAACATGAATAACACATAGGTTACAAGTGTTAATTATGAAGACACACTTATTTTGAAGAAAAGAAAACCTTCCATAAGGCATTTGTAAAAGCACAAAGAAAAAGAGAAAATCGTGTAACTAAGACATCCTCAAAGGAGCTTCTGCGTGGAGGGATGTATTGGTCAAAATCCACAGTCAGTGTTTTCAGATTTGTTTATTTAATCATTTACAATGGTGGTTCCTAGAGTAGATGTAAACGAAAAGCAAGATTCCTGCTCTGGTCCAGATTTCTCCCCTTTCTTGAGACTGTTTAACCGTGAGACCAAAGATGGGCACTCATCCTTAATCTCAGAACGTGGACCAAGAACCAAGAGAGGAGCCAGCCCTTGTGCCGAGGTAGGCTGCCTGGTTCTGGAAGTCAAAGGCCCCTCTTCTCACCTTCACACAGAACTAGTTGGTGGAGCCCTGCTGTTTCCATTCACACCAAACTCGTGCCCAACTCAGGGTCTTTGCACTGGCTGTTCCTTGCCTGGAACCCTCCTCCCAGGAATTCACAGGCTCACTCCTTTCCTTCAGTCTCTCAAATGTCCCTCCAAGTCCCCGTCACTCTGTTCTTACCCTATTTTACAGCTAGTATTAATACTTGGCACTATCTATACATTTGTTTATTTATTTTCTGTCTCTCCCACTACAGTGTAAACTCCACAGGGTAGAAGTTTTGTTGCAGTTACTACCCTATCTCTGTTACCAGAACAGCGCTTGACATATAATAGTTGCACAATAAATATTTGCAGATGAATGAATGAATAGTTTAATAACCACAATTCTCAGAGAGAATTCAATTGACCACAGCCAACTGATCTGATTACATTTGCAGAACTGAAAATCCATATCCTCTCAATCTTTCAAATCTAGATTGGGGTCCATCTCTGTCTCAGTCTGGAGAACCCAGTAATTCCTCTGGGCTCCTCGGAAGCTTAACAGACACACACAACTGTGAGTGTCACTGTTGTGTTACAAATGTACATATCTTGCCTCTTTCATTGCTTTGCCCCACAATTAGCCTCCTGGAGGGCTGGTCTCACAATTACTGATTTTTCTCAGATTATGCTCTTCTCGAGGACATGGCTGCAGCTCATTTCTATATGACCCCCATTGCAAACAGCACAGCATTGTATTTATTTATTTATTTTAAATTGAAGTATAGTTGATTTACAATGTTGTGTTAGCATCTGGTGTAAGCAAAGTGATTCAGTTATGTGTACATATATATGTAAATATATATATCCATTATAAGTTATTATAAGATATTGAATATAGTTCCCTGTGCTATACAGTAGGACCTTCTTGTTTATCTATTTTATATAAAATAGTGTGCATTTGTTAATCCCAAACTCCTAATTTATCACCCCTGCTTTTCCTTTGTTGACCGTAAATTTGTTTTCTTTGTCTGTGAGTCTATTTCTCTTTTGTAAATAAATTCACTTGTATCATTTTTTATTAGATTCCACATATAAGTGATATCATATGATATTTGTCTTTCTCTGTCTGACTTACTTCACTCTGTATGACAGTCTCTAGTTCCATCCACGTCTCTGCAAATGGCACAATTTCATTCCTTCTTATGGCTGAGTAACATTCCATTGTATATCTGTACCACATCTTCTTTATCCATTCATCTGTCGATGGGTATTTAGGTTGCTTCCATGTCCTGGCTATTGTAAACAGTGCTGCTATGAACATTGGGGTGCATGGATCTTTTCAAATTAGTTTCCATCTTTTCTGGATACACAGCATAGCATTTTAATTGTGACTCACATTTATTCAGCGTGTGCTATGGGCCAGGTGCCATACCAAGTACATCACATGCATTCACTTAGTGGCTTTCTTGTTCTTTTTTTAAAATCACACTACAGAAATAAACATGTTTTACATTTCAACCCAGGAAGTGATATGTGTGTGTATAGCCACAGCCATATCTATATCTCTACTACTGCTGAAACCAATACTTTAAAAATTATACTCATGGGTCCTATGTGAAATGCACATTGATATTTCCATTCTATTTATTTTTTAAAAATGTTAGTTGTCACCCACTGAATGAGGGGTCGGCAACTCATGGCCCTGGGGCAAATCCAGCCTGACTCCTGTTTTTGTTAGTAAAATTTTATGGGGACACAGCCACACCCATTTACGCATGTTTTCTCTGTGACGGCGTCTGCACGTCACAAGCAGAGTTGCGACAGACACCATTATACCCACCAAGCCTAAATAAGTACTATCTAGCCCTTTAAGAAAGAGTTTGCAGACACTTGCACTAAACTGATTTCAGATTCACATAGGAGTTGTGACCTACAGTTTTAGGAACACCCTTTTGGCTCATACCATTCTGACAACTGCCCTTTAAGGGTGGTGCATGTTATACTCAGTTCCAAGTGAGCACACTGAGGATGAGAGTATGACACTTGCTCCTAGACAGGCGATGAGTCAGCCTGCAGAGCTGGGTCTGACCTAAGTCACCCCAGAACAGAGCTGGTGGCAGTTAACTAACGTGGAATTCTCCTCTGCTTTAGGGTGAGTTGAATATAGGTCTGTTGGTCAAAGGAATGATACACAAATTACATTTGTAACTTTAAAAAACTTATCTTACAGGTAAACTTTGGAAGAAATGTTGGTCTTATTCTCCACCATATCCCTCAATAAATGAGTAAGGGAATGATTCCAAGGAGGATTTTGTAGGCGGTACAACTTTTAAAAATTAAGTCATTACATTTTAATTTTTAATTTCGAATATAGGCTCGGCTGCCTTGTTGGATTTGTTATTTAAACCTGACCTATAGCACTGATATCTACACACATATGGTAGACCAGCAGCTTGGCAGGACTCCCCGTGACTCAAGCCCTTGTGTAATCCCCTCCCCTCCAGTGTGGGCTGGACCTCGTGATGCTCTCCTTACCAGCAGAGGACAGCAGAGGGACGGGATGTGATGTCTGAGATCAGGTTGTAGAGAACTGCGACTTCCATCTTGCTGGCATGTCCCTTGGCCTCCACTGGCTGGCTAAGATGAAGCCAGTTGCCATATTGGAGGCTGCCCCGTGGAAGGACCCACCTGTCCAGGAACTGAGGGAGGCTCCCAGTTCAACACCTGGTAAGGAACTGAGAACTTGGAAGCAGATCCTGACCAGGTTAAGCCTTCAGACACCTTGACTGCCTTTGTAGAAAATCTGGGTTGGGAGACCCAGCTAAGCCATGTCTGGATTCCTGGCTCCATAGAAACTGTGGGATAAAAAATATGTTCTGGGCTTCCCTGGTGGCGCAGTGGTTGAGGGTCTGCGTGCCGATGCAGGGGACGCGGGTTCGTGCCCCGGTCCGGGAAGATCCCACATGCCGCAGAGCGGCTGGGCCCGTGAGCCGTGGCCGCTGAGCCTGCGCGTCCGGAGCCTGTGCTCTGCAATGGGAGAGGCCACAACAGTGAGAGGCCCGCGTACCGCAGGAAAAAAAAAACATGTTCTGGTTTTCATCACTAAGTTTTGGAGTAATTTGTTATGTGGCAACAGATAGCTAATACACCACACTACTTTATTATAATTGGGGTTTCTGGGATCCCCATCAATCAACAAATACATCCTCGGCAGCTATTAGGTGCCCAGTCCTATGAAAGATGGAGCAGGGGATCTGTAGAGCCTAAGGCTCCTACCCTCAGGGAGCTCACCATCTGGTGAGAGATCAAAATATTGGAGCCACATTTCGTGTTCTTAGCCACCTCGGTAATTGTTAGTCATTTGCCTTCCATCTAAGAAGGTGCCCAATGGACTCTGTTTATTCTCTTCAGTTGAATGCTGCTTTCTGAGGTTTCCCATAGATTTTCACAGTGTAGGTCCTCTCTTAGCTGTCCAGGTTGGAACCTCTTTATGTGAGTGGGCAGCAGGAAGCCCTCCCAAAATGGCCTTGGGCTTCCTTGGTCTGACACCCTGAAACTGTGAGTTGGTTCAAAAGGAACAGTCAGCGAGGCCTGATATTACCACAAATAATTTGGTTTCTGAAAGTCAAAAATGAACCAGATGGCTTTTAAGGAAAACAGGACACACATCAGATTCCAATTATATTAAAATGATGACCCAATTTAGGAAAACACGAAGTGTAATAAAAAAATGTTTAAATAAACAAAATCTGCATCGTTATGAAACTATAATGTTTGCCGGGCTCCTCACTTTGGATAATGAATTTCTAAACTAGATAGATTGCATTCCAAGCTTGAATCCAGGCTTGGAGAAGCCTGCAGTACTGTTTGGATCGCAGACGATCGGAAGAGGAAAGAAAAAAAAACTTTAGTGTGTGTGTCAGCAGCCAATTTCGGGAAAGGAAAGGTCAGCTCTACACAAATGTGATAGATCCTATTCTAATGCAACCAGGAAGAGTCAGCGCTCGCCCTGCTTTGTTGGCTGAACTTTGTGACACCTCTTGCTGGCGGCAGTTGCTGTCACCCGCAAACCTTCAGCGCCACTGGCAGACTCGGCACTGGGCTGGGTTGTCAGGGAGCGCCTCGGATTTATCTATTTATTTTTCTAGATAAATTAAAAACTCAGGGGGCACTTAAAATAAACTAGCAACTGCTCCTGAGGGTGTCTTTCTTGCGGTGTCACACATTCGCTGTGTTGGCAAGGACTAAGTCACCTGCCTCCCCATCTTTCCCCACCAAGCACAAACTGCTAAGGGAAGAGTGCGGGCGTGGGAACAGGCGCATCCACGGCCCAGGAGAGGGGGCGCCAGGGAGGGTCCAGATTCAGCAAGATGCTTTCAGGGTTACCCTGTCTCTGGGGCATCTGTGCGAGACTTTCTGAGGCCAGGGAAGAAGGCCAGCTCTTCTCCACTGTAATGAAATGCTGAAAGGCTCTCCAAGGGAACTTTCTTTCACCTATCCCAGGGAGGGGGTTGTCTTACGTTATAGGCACAGCATTTTTAGGGGATGATTTTTCCAGATAGGATGATGTCTATGCCATCTCTTTCTCTGCAGTGTAGGTATGTATTGAATCCCTAATTACTCAGTGAGCCTCCTCTGTGGCCAGCATCTAGGAGACAGCCATGAGGAAGGGTAACAAAATCCCAGTCTTCGTGGGGGGATGGTCCTACAACACACCACCCTCTGCAGAGCGTTATGACGTCAACGGTCTCCATGTAACACTGAGGGTAAGTGAGGCCAGCACCTAAGAGCCAAAATGGCAAAGAGCAAAAGCCTGTTCTGAACATCGTTCAGTACGGTTGACAAAGGGGTTTAGTCCAATTCGCCAGTCTGAAGGCCAAAGTGCTAACTTCCTCCAAAGAAAGCTCTCTCCAGTGTCCAAACTAGTGTCCCCATCCGTTCACTTCTTCAGATGGAGCAATAGCATCTGAGCTACAGGGTGCTACACAATCTCTTTTTTTTTTTTGCTCTCCCAACCAAACAGGTTCTCTGAGCCTCTAGTTCTCAAAGCTTTTAAATAAAGTTTTCTTTCTTTCCGTCCTTCCTTCCTCCCTCCCTCCCTCCTTTCTTTTTTCTTTCTTTCTTTCTTCTTTCTTTTTTTCTTCCTTCCCCTCCCTCCCTTCCTTTTTTCCCTCCTTTTCTCTCTCCTCTCTTTCTTGTTTTTTTCTGTCTCTTTCTTTCATTTCCTTCCTTCCTCCCACCCTTCTTTCCTTCCTTCCTTCTTTTCCTCCTTTTCTACTTTCTTTTCTCTCTTTCTTTCTTGTTTTTTTCTCTTTCATTTCCTTCCTCCCTCCCTCTCTTTCTTCCTTTTCTCTCTGCTCTCCTTCTTGTTTTCTCTCTTTCTCTTTCTTTCTTCTTTCTTTTCTCTATGAGGAAAAAAAATAGTCACTAAATCAGGGTAACATTAAATGAGAGAAGGTTTCACTCCCTTTCCACGATGTGACATTTGTTTTGATCATCCCCACCTGCCCATAACATTTTTCACACATCATCTATGTGAACAGAGTTAGAAAGCTAGAAATGTAAGAATCTAAATTGGGTTATAACTGCATTATATGACAGAACACTCATTCTATGATGATATTCCAGAATCGTTCCTTTTAGGTGAGTAGCTTTCATTGAGAAAGCTTTTTTTTTTTTTTAATAATAATAAATTTACTGTCAGAAGAGTCCTTCATTAGGGGAACCCATGTAACTTCCCACCTGAGTATTCATATATAATATAAATCAGATGCTCCTTAGTTTTCAGTAATTTGGTTGCAAGCATCTAATTTTATCACAATATAGCATCCTCCAGAGATTATTTTAAAAGTGCTTATTCCTCGTGGTTTTTTCTTTTACTTTTAACATTCTGGGTTTTTTTTTTTTTTTTTTTTTTTGAGTCTTGGCAGGATTGAGGGAAGTACTAATTGTCTCTTAGCCAGAGCTTAAGTGCAACATTTTTCATTAGAATTTAACAAATGTTCATCTTAAAAGAGACTGACAATGGGTCAAACAGCTTCAGCTTCTCCTCTGTGAACCTGAATGCATTAGACTTGAGGCTTTTTATTCAAAGTTGCTTCTTATTCTCGGACTTAATTTAGTATAAGACTAATATGATGGTCTCTCTATTTCTTCTCTCTCTCTCTGTCTCTTTTTTAATTCTAATAAAATTAGAATTAATTGAATAGAATGCAATCTCTAGCTTTTTTTGTCAAGCACAGAAATGCCAAATACAACAATATGTTTGGAATTTTTTTTTTTTTTTTGCCAGTAGTAACTATTGGGCAAAATAATTATATAAATACACAAGAACATCTGGTCTTTTGAACTGTAGTCACTGCTGAATTTAAACATTGTATGCTTTTGACAAAATTAAAGGAGTTTATTCTTTGTTTTTCCTGGGTTTTAAATAGCAAGCCACAAATAGTACTTAAGAGCTATCATTTCTAGTTCATTTTGAATATTACGTGGAGAAACTTATTCTGCATTCTCCCAGACTCTTATATACTTAGGGTCTCTGGAATTTGGGCTCCAGGTTAAAAATGTATCACATTATTAAAACAATGACCCATGTCAAATTAAAAGGGGGGAAAACCCTACTAAATGCTCTTCTCCCATTTTCCCCACAACACTTCCTAAATGCCGGTAGACAGAGCAATTTTGCTATCTTTTGTAGAGTACAGTAATTAAAATTTTTACCGCCACTTTTGTAATAAACTCCTGTGACTTTAAAAGTCTGTCCCCGCTCGCTTTCATGATGGAGACATCACACAATCTGTAATTGTGCTATTAAGGAAAAGAGAGCTAATCTTTTTGCATTTGAAGTAAGACTTCATCATCAGTCCAACAAAGCCAGACAGATCAAAAAAAGAACCAGAGAGAGCATTTAAGGAAATTAGTACAAGTGTCAGTTAAAAGGTAAAAATTAATGCACTTATTATTGAAATATGGTTGAAACCTATGTTCTTTTCATTTCTTTGATATTGCCAAGGTCTAAAACATTCAATTAACTTTCCATTGTGTTTGGGGGAGAAAAGGTAGGGGATTGTCAGGTAAGTATGAGGGGTGTAGGTGGAGCTCAGTGAAAAATAGAATAGGATGAACAGGAGAGGCACCCAGACCTCACGGCCCAGGCCATGAAGTTGGAGCTGTGTCTGCCTTTTGGACCCCACCTGGTTTAGGATTTCAGATGGGCTCTAGACTCTGCTGCCCAGTTTAGTGGGGAGATTTTTTTTTTTTTTTGGCAGCATCGAACCCGTGCCTCCTGCAGTGGAAGCATGGAGTCTCAACCACTGGACCGCCAGGGAAGTCCCTGGTCGGGAGATTTAAAAATCGGCATGTTGAGTTCTTCACTGAAAAAATCATAGACAATGTACACTTCTAGTTGTCCTGAGGTTTCGTGAATGGACCCGTTCCTCGTCCTCCGATACAGCATGGTCATGATGATAATGAAACACAGAAGAAAGACTGGAAAGAGAATTGACTCTTTATGGGTGTTTGGTTTATGGATGAACTTTTGCCTTTTGACTAATTTTGTTTTTCAATTTTTTTCTGATGCTTCTGCATTTATTTGCATAACCAGAAAAATAAAATAAAGTTCATTTGGGGTATTTTTATAGCAGCATGGAGTGTAGAGGGGAGGATAAATATGGGCTTTGGGGTCAGGCTGATTAGGGTCGTGATGAGTAACTCAGCCACTTCATGCTGTATGACTTCAGATAAGTGGTTTAACATCTCTGAGTTAAAGGTTCCTTCCTCTATATCCCTATATAGTGATGTGAGTATCTCCTGTTTAGGTGGCTAATGAGTGTGAAAGTGTCTTAGCAGACATTCAATAAATGTTAATTTTTTCAACCTGACACTATCCCTTCACAATCCCTTCATACAAAAAAAAAAAAGCAAATCAATGAATATTATTTGGTATTTATGCATGAGTAGGATCAGCATTTGATGTCACTTTCACAATGATCGTCTATTAACTCTCCATCACAAGCATCACTTTTATTTTGCTTTGAAATTTTTGCGAGTTTATTCAATGGGGTAGATTTATAAGGCTACTTCCAGAACATCAAAACTCCTTAGCTGAACAATCATTATTTGACAATAGCAATCTCAGAATTTTTTCAATTGTATAATGAATCAATCTTCCTAAATTGTATGCATGTCAAATTGTGATCAACTTGCTGTGAAATGTTCAGGAAGAGAAGGCCTGATGTTTAAAGTGAAAATTACTGGGATCGCACACATTAATTTATCTCTATCGTTAATGAAGCATTATTTTATTGCCCCGAGAAAAAGACTTTTGCACATATTATAAAACAAATTTTAATAGAGAAATACTCTGGAGATTATTTCCTCCCATAACACATTAGATGCAGAAGCTCTGCACCCCTAAATCTTAGCCTGGTGCTGGGTACATCGTAGGCACCTTATCCATATTTTTTTTTTTTGCGGTACACGGGCCTCTCATTGCTGTGCCCTCTCCCATTGCGGAGCACAGGCTCCCGACGCCCAGGCTCAGCGGCCATGGCTCACGGGCCCAGCCGCTCCGCGGCATATGGGATCTTCCCGGACCGGGGCACAAACCTGTGTACCAGCAGGCGGACTCTCAACCACTGTGCCACCAGGGAAGCCCCGCAGGGACAATTCTGAGTTTAGAAAAGATAAGTTCTGTTAAGCAAACTCCCTTTCTACCTAAAAACAATGTTTGTAAAGTTGTGAAATGCATCTCCGAGGAAACATTTTTTTGCAGTATTTGTGCTCCTTTCTAGTCAACTCTGCCCAGGCACTTAAGGAAAATAACTCAGTTATAAAATCCAACACCGCTGATGTTGTGATTATTATTCTTATTAACATGCATATGATAGAAGTTAGTGCCAAAATGACAGATTTATGCTTTTGCAAAGTTAATGCATCAAAATAAGAAGGTAAAAGCCACTATTACCCTAAAACCTGAAAGTGATAGACTATTCGGATTGTTGTTTTGTTTTCTTTTCCTTCCCTGTGCAGATGGCTGATAATGCTGGGTTTTTTGTTTTTGTTTTCGTGTTTTTTTTTTTTTTTCAGCAACACAGTAGAAATATAATCAGGACTACAAAACTAGCTCCTGAAAGAAAGCTTGTGAGCTCCTATTTTGGAGCTTTTCTGATTCTAGGTCTTTTCTGAAAGGTGCTGGGACCTGGAGGTACTGGGGATTGGGGATGGTGAGTGGGGAAAGGTAGGGGTGGACCTCAGTTTTAAGAACCCTCATTAAAAGAGAGTGAGGATGAAGGTGCGTAAAAAAATAAAATCCACAGTCCAAACGTGGATTTCTTCAAAAAGAAATCCAGAGAGAACTAAAGAAAGGACCATGGAAATCGGAAGAAATCCCAAGGGGAGGTCAAGAACAAGCACAGAACATCTGAACCTCTCAAGTAGTTCGTGTGCTCTCTGGTTTGGGAAGTCCTTTCCCATCCGCTATTTCATTGGGTCCTTCATCCAATCCAGGGAGGCTAGCACGACGGGCAATTTTAGATTCACAGTAGAGATGGGGGGCCTGGGTCAAAGGGGTGAGAGGTGATGCCTCCCTGCCCAAGGTCACAGCCCAAGGATCTGTGCTGCTTCAGGAGTTGGGAGTGAGAACGGCATTTTTGGACGCCGGATTAGGAGCATCCGTTCCTTAACTGGTTCACTTGGGGTCTGAAGGAGAATTTCTGTTTCCCCCAAACCTTCATCCTGTTCTACTCCCTGGGGTTGGGACCAAAAGCAGCCTTTTATTACATAAAAAGCTTAGAATTTCAGAGGTGAGGGGGTCTCAAAGATTTCTAGTTCGCAAGCCCCAGGATAGTAAATTGAGACACAACTAGGATTAACGCTTCAGATCCCACTAAAGTGTCATAAATGAATACAGCAACGAAAATGCTTAGCGTGTTTTATAACTCTAACATTTGGATGCATTTTCTTCAACCTTGTCAAAGCATCTTTGCATGTGCTTTCAAATCCAGCCCACCAAGAATCAAGTCTTTGGCTTTGCCCTTTACTAGCTCTGTGACTTGGGTGAGGGATCTCTCTGGGCCTCTGTTTCCTCTTCTGTGAGGTGGGGAATCACAAAAGTCCTACTCACGGGGTAATGGTGGGAATGATGTGTAAACGTGCAAAGACTGAGTTAGTGCAAAATAATCACCCAATAGATGCTAGCAATCATCTTCATCTTCACCGTCATGCACCCTGCTGTGAATTGAGGCATGGCAAGTGTTTCAGTCCCACTTCACAGATGAGGAAAATGAGGGTAAGTGTCCTACTCAAGTGACTCAGAGGTTGGGCCAGATCTATGTTCCTTAACTTCTAGTCCAAAGCTTGTTCTACTTATTTTACTGGAGCAAGTGCTGACATTCAGAGTGTTGGTGGGTGAGTCCAGATAGTCTTGGAGGTGGAAATTAAGTCATGGCAAACCAATAACGATAATAAAAAGGTGTCAAGGACTTCCCTGGTGGTCCAGTGGTTAAGACAGTGCTTTCACTGCAGGAGGCGCAGGTTCAATCCCTGGTCGGGGAAGTTCCACAGGCCCTGTGGTGAGGTTAAAAAAAAAAAAAAGGAGGGGATTTTCACTCGGTCTCTCCCTGCTAATGAAGAATTAGGAATATTTCTTACTCTCTCTAAAAATTCAAGGCTGTGCATTGTCAAAGGCCAAAAGGCCCAAGTCACAGGGTCACACATATTTCTGTGTGAGGCAAAACCTGGACAGAGAGCCACTGCTTGGAGTTGGGCTGTAATAATTTGTGCTGCAGGAAGGCACCGTGAACACAGAACTTCAGAAAATATACAGCTACCTTGGGACAGAAAGAACTGGGAACTGCAAAGCCCATATGACAAACAGACCCAGTGGGGCTGCACTGTTAGCAGAGCAGGCAGATTTATGTGGGTGCTGCTGGATGTCCCAGGATGGAGACGTGAGCACCCTTTAACTCACTAACAAGGAAATCAGAGCACATATGATATTTCCGTTCCCCAGTGAGGGCACCTGTGAAATGAGGCCAAGAAGCTTTGCGGGGGCAGGATTTCTCCCTGCTAGGCCACTCATGATTCTAATCTAAGCAAAATAGAACTTTCCTCCACCCTTCCAACTTTCACCTGTGCTCAGAAAAAGGTGCTAGCATTGACCTCAGCCCTGAGGCCAGAATTCACAGTACACATCCCGTCTTCTACACTTGCCTGCTCTGTGACCCTGGCAACTCAATGTCTCTGGGTCTCAATTTCTTCTTCTATTAGAGAAAAAGCAGGGCACGTGATGTAGCCACCCTGCCTGGCACTGTAAATGAGTCTGCTGCACACAGCTGTTTCCCCCTTGACTCTGCTCATGGGTGTTCATACTTGGAATAATGCAGTTGCTGGAACATCCCTGACCTGAAGGCCCTCCATCATTACCTCTGCCAGTGAAATATCAAAGTCTTGGGATTGCTGGCAAGGTCTTTATCCCTGTCTGGAGAAATGCCTGCCTGCAGAAAAAACAAGACACCCAATCTTTGTGCTTTGTGTTTATTTCCTCAAAAGTCATGGAGGTCACAGGCTGCTGAGGATTGAGCTTGTGTCCAGAGCCCCCTGACCAGATGGGGGACTCCATGCCTGCTGTCTGTGCCTCAGTTTCCTCACCACCCAAATGGATCAAAGGCCATCTATTGTAACACTGAGACGGTGTGATTAATGGGCGTGAGGCCATGTGTAGTCTGTAGCGTCTGGCTAAGGAAAATGTCCATTGATGGATGAATGGATAAAGAAGATGTGGTACATATATACAATGGAATATTACTCAGCCATAAAATAAATGAAATTGGGTCTCTTGTAGAGATGTGGATGGACATCTAGAGTCTGTCATACAGAGTGAAGTAAGTCAGAAAGAGAAAAACAAATATTGTATATTAATGCATATATGTGGAATCTAGAAAAATAGTACAGATGAGCTTATTTGCAGGGCACGAATAGAGACGCAGATGTAGAGAACAGATGTGTGGACACGATGGGGGAAGGGGACGTGGGACGAATTGGGAGATTAGGTTTGACATAAATACACTACAATGTGTAAAACAGATAGCTAATGGGAACATGCTGTATAGCACAGGGAGCTCAACTCAGTGCTCTGTGATGACCTAGAGGGGTGGGATGGGTGGGGGAGGTCCAAGAGGGAGGGGATATACGTATACATATAGCTGATTCACTTTGTTGTACAGCAGAAACTAACACAACATTGTAAAGCAATTATACTCCAATAAAAAAAAAGGAAAGGTACTTAATGGATGCTAGTGACTGATCTGATCATTAGAAATTATGCTTAAAAGCAGGTCAAGAGAAGCAAACTCTCTTCTCTACCTACAAAGCACTCAAAGAAGTGGCTGTGGAGTAAACATATGTAGAAGAATAAATGCAGGGGCAAACCCCAATTATGATACTTTC